>NC_135821.1:75737109-76337109 GCF_964213995.1 Mustelus asterias | reverse complement strand
TCCGAAGTGGTTCTTAGTTCGCCAGACATTTCAGGATTAGTGCAACACTGCCAACACTGATGTTGACACAGGGGTGGGCCAGAGACTAGTTCCACAGTGAGTGGAGAGTTTAAAGATTTCCTGGTTTTGGACCCTAGGCTGGTTGTCTGGATGAAGAGGTAAACATCAACAGCACTGGAAGATTGGGTAACAGTGGATTGAAACATATTGGCATGAGAAAGGCCAGAAAGAAAATGCCTGGCCAATGCATAAGATGATTTTTTAAAAAAACATTAACTTTAACCTTAATCCAATACGACTCATTGATGTTTGTGTTTTTCGGGATGAAATTTTGCCGTAGTTCAGCACTGTTCCTGACGCACTGTACGCCACTCTGCCGGGGCAGACCGGTTCCTGTCTCCATCTCCATGCTGAGCTGGTCTTCGTGGACAGCACCTACTGGTGCTGCTGGACCCCTGGACCCTCCTGAGTCACCATCTCAGTTCAGAATCAGGGCCCATTAGGGGCAATCGTATCTATAGCAACTCTCCAAAAGACCAGTTTACCCAGGCCCTCCCCTGCTCTATCCCCGTAACCCCATGCATTTACCATGGCTGATCCTCCTAACCTACACATCTTTGGACATTAAGGGACAATTTAACATGATAAATCCACCTAATCTACACATCTTTGGACTGTGAGAGGAAACCGGAGCATCCGGAGGAAACCCAGACAGACACGAGGAGAACGTGCAAACTCCACACAGTCACCCAAGGCCTGCTTCCATGGCGCTGTGAGGCAGCGGTGCTAACCACTGTGCCACCCATCAATAAAGGACAGTATCTTCAGAAAGGAGAATGAAAAGAAAAAGCACTTTGAAAAACAAACAGGTACTGAAATGGTTCATATATATTGTGAATATTTATCTATGATTTATGATGTGTACATGCACGTGTATATGATACATATTACACACATGTGCGTGGGTGATTGCCTACTCATGTTATTTTGTGACAATAATCTGCCCTGCTACGGTTTCAGCTTTTCCTAAATGGTAATGTGGTCACAAACTTGCTGAGTGAACTTCTTAAAATTATGCACTAGAAAGTACTTCTTTGGGGAAAAGCTAGTTTTTAAAATAACCATCATTCAAGTGATTGAAGACATAAGTTTCATGAGAGAATTTCCAATGGTGTTGGCTGTGCTTGAACAACTTTCTTTGCAGATTTTCAGAAATAACAGTTTAAGTTGAGACCAGTGCCATAACCGTTGGTGATAACTACATCTGCCTGAACTGGGAAACTCCCACAGCGCACAAAGGTCATACTTCACCAACTAGACAGAAACATGGGGCCTGACTTTCACATAGGCTGAATGGGTTTTGAATGAGATAAACCCGGGCCCCATTCTGCTACATGAAAATGCTGATACTCAGATTGGTGGTCTCTTAGTGTGGTTTTTTTTTCCTCATCATTTTGAATGGACAGGAGACATGACTTCCTTTGAGTTTTATCAGCATTACTCTACTTTCTCAGGAGGCTAAGGAAATTTGGCATGTCCACCACGAGTCTCACCATTTTTTACAGATGCACCATAGAAAGCATCCTTTCCAGAAGTATCACAGCTTAGTGTGGCTCCAAGACCGCAAGGAACTACAAAGGGTGGTGAATGCAGCCCAATCCATCACACAAACCAGCCTTCCATCCATTGATTTTGTCTATAATTCCTGCTGTCTCGGAAAAGCAGCCAGCATAATCAAGGACCCCACGCACTCCGGACATTCTCTCTTCCACCTTTTCCCGTCGGGAAAAGGATACAAGAGTCTGAGGTCATGTACCAACCAACTCAAGAACCACTTTTTCCCTGCTGCCATCAGACTTTTGAATGGACCTACCTTGCATTAAGTTGATCTTTCTCTACACCCTAGCTATGACTGTAACACAACATTCTGCACTCTCTCCTTTCCTTCTCTATGAACGGTATGCTTTGTCTGTATAGAAACAATACCTTTCACTGTATGATAATACATGTGACAATAATAAATCAAATCAAATCATTTATTTTGCACCTTGACCTTTATGGTGCATGGAAGAACATCGCACAAGCATTGATAGATAGACAGATAATTGGTTTGTTGAAAAATTATCATGGCTGCAGGAGCTAGGTTTTGCTCACGATACAAATAAAAACACATACATATTTTTAAAAATTACATGGATTAGACATGGAACCGGGGTGACTTGCAGTTTGGAAGCAGGTGGATGCCCCGTGTACACATTAGTAACAAATGAATGTGAGCTAAAGCTGACTGCAACATATGGGAAAACAAAATCATGCAATAATTATTTATAACCTGTGAAGTCATGTGCATAAATTTCCAGAGAAATCAGGGAGATTTCTGTGCATCTTTCATTACAGTGCTGTAGAGCTTCAGTAGAAACTATCTTTCCTTATCAACGTACAGAATGGAAGTATGAGATAAGTTGTCTATGGGGCCAGGCCCGGATGATATTTCTGGAAGTTTGTTTGAATGTGGGAACCTTGTTCTATTTACTGTTTGGATTGTGTCAGTGAATTAACAGATACTTAGAAACCGGACAACCTGTATTCATGGAATAGTTTCCAATATTGGCCAGAATTGTATGACCCATTCTTACCATTGTGCAAGCTGGTCGGCCAGGGTTGGGGGGGGCGGGGGGGGGGGGGGTGCATGGTGTAAAATTGCAAGGAATGGCAAGGGGGTGGCATCCTTGTGCTCTACTTAGTGGTGAGGGAGGCATCGAGCTACCTTCCTGCCCCCGAGCTAATTGAGGCCTTTAATTAATGTCCACTGAAAGGACCTCCTCCTGTCACCACTGGCATTTTAGCAGTGCCAGGGGTTGCCCACACCACATGACAGAGCCATCAGGTGAACCTCGGCAACCTGGTTAAACGCTGGAGGAATGGTTTTCCTCCTGTTTAGAGAACCTGAGCCCAATGGAACCCTCCCTCATGATAGCCCTCTCCCCTCCTTCACTTGCTTGCCCAATCCTCTGCCTTCCCCGTCCAGCCCCTCTAGCTTGGGGGATCTTCCTGATTGGCTCAGGCAAACACCTTCTATGTACCTTTGTATTCAGCTCCCGTGACAATCCTCCTGGTGGATTGGCTGCAGTCCCAGCAGTGGCCACGGCTCCCAGTGCGCTGCTGGGACTGGAGAGCCTGCCAGCCACCTGATTCACTGGCAGCTCTCAGAACCGGGACTTCCTTCCATATGGGGAGGCAGGAGGGGCAGAGCCAATTCACAACCCAGCAGCCTTAAACTTCGGTTGGGAGATCCCGGCCTTGTGAAGGTAGGCTCAACCCAAATATTAAGCTGGAGAGCATTTCTGGGTAAAGTTCCGGCCATTGTGTCTTTAATTGAAGATTAATTGCAACTCTGACCTGAGAGGCTTTGGGCTTCTTATAAGCACATAAGAACCAGGAGCAGGAGTAGGCCATCTGGCCCCTCGAGCCTGCTCTGCCATTCAATAAGATCATGGCTGATCTTTTCATGGACTCAGCTCCACTTACCCACCCGCTCACCATCACCCTTAATTCCTTTACTGTTCAAAAATGTATCTATCCTTGTCTTAAAAATATTCAATGAGGTAGCCTCAACTGCTTCACTGGGCAGAGAATTCCACAGATTCACAACACTTTGGGTGAAGAAGTTCCTCCTCAACTCAGTCCTAAATCTGCTCCCCCTTATTTTGAGGCCATGCCCTCTATCTAGTTTCACCTGCCACTGGAAACAACCTCCCTGCTTCTATCTTATCTATTCCCTTCATAATCTTATATGTTCCAAAAGATCTCCCCTCATTCTTCTGAATTCCAATGTCTGGGAAATTCTGCAATAGACTTCAGTACTGGCAAAAGAGCAGAATCTTGTTGGTCAAAATTAAATTCTGTTCATTCACATTCAATGTCACTGCTGGAACTTCGAACTTTGGTGGGAACACAAAATTGGCATTATCAGATTGGTCACCCAGGTGGCGTGTATAACAGTTAGCTAATCCGACATCACCGACTAAAGACCCCACCAGAGTATCCAGACCCGTCCCACATCTTAAAAAATTACAAATGACTATTTCACTGAAAAACTCTTGCCATTTGTCAAATTTCTGCAAATAATAAGGAAAAAACACTAACATTTTGGAAAAGTGAAAGATTATTCATGAAGGGGCTTTTCTGTTTGAAGACTTTAGCAATCTTTCTACTACAAAATTTCCAGAGAATTTTAAAATGTCAAGACAACCCCCAGGAAATAGTGGGCAAGTTATCTTTCTTTGCAGTTATGATCGGTACATATTTCTAATCTACTAGTGGCAGTCTTTCCCTAGTCATCATAACTTAAAAACACAGGCAAGTGAGAAATTCCACTCTGCAAACACACAGGTCCGTTCTGAACAGTCCCTCAGAGATTTTACAATAACCTTGTTTTGGAACAGTTATTGGTGCCCAAAACTTGGAAATTGTTCCAAAAAAAAAGTTTATTTAGAAAGCTATAGCAACAAATTTGCACATCAGCCTTGAGTTTTCCCCAATCTGATGGATCTTTATCCAACCAATCTTGACAGTTCTGGAAAGTAATGCTCAGACATTATCAGATGTACACGGAGATTATCATTGTGAATTGGGTTTTTTTTCCTCTTCTACAAGTTATAGCCTCGAAACTTAACACTGATCTAAATTTCAGGTCATTGCTGTGAGATTGATGGAAATTATTTAATTATGGTTAAAAGTGTCACATTTTGTAAATGGGTTTAACAATGTGCATGTGTTATATTAGCTATCTGCCCCTCTGTGCTCTCCTGGATTTTCATAAGCTTCTCAGGAGAACATCACTGACCCTAAACCTGTCGTAAGGACCGACCCTTGGTCGCCATGTTAAGGTTGGAGGAGGTATTCCTGACCTCCTGTCTCATTTCCCTCATCCCATTGGGCATACTGCGGAGGCAGATGAGAATGCCTGTTCCACAACTCAGCCAATCAGGAAACACGTGAGCAGCCCAAGAAGGAAAGAGGTGGTTTGATACTTCCTTCCTAGGTACCAACTCCATTCCCCGGTACAGCATAAAGGCCTTTTGCATTTTCTGGATACCTCTATCTGGGAATATAATGTCTTTGCTCCACCTGACCACCTTTATCCTGCCCTCTCCACGGTCAAAGTCTGAGTCCATGACTTATTCACCTCAGGATTTAACTTCTCAAACATTTTTCATAGCTGATGACAACTCTACAAATAGTAGAACTGATACAATCTCTGTGGCCCACTTCCTCCCCTCGAAAAATTCCTTTGCTCCAGTTAACTCTCTGCTTTCCAATCTCCATTGGTTCCTCATATCCTTACTTCCAAATTCACCTTTGACCTGATTTTGATTTTTTTGATTTGATTTATTATTGTCACATGTATTAGTATACAGTGAAAAGTATTGTTTCTTGCGCGCTATACAGACAAAGCATACCATTCATAGAGAAGGAAACGAGAGAATGCAGAATGTAGTGTTACAGTCATAGGCTAGGATGTAGAGAAAGATCAACTTAATGCAAGGTAAGTCCATTCAAAAGTCTGATGGCAGCAGGAAAGAAGCTGTTCTTGAGTTGGTTGGTACGTGGCCTCAGACTTTTGTATTTTTTTCCCGACGGAAGAAGGTGAAAGAGAGAATGTCCAGGTTGTGTGGGGTCCTTAATTATGCTGGCTGCTTTGCCAAGGCAGCAGGAAGTGTAGACAGAGTCAATGGATCGGAGGCTGGTTTGCGTGATGGATTGGGCTACATTCACAATCTTTTGTAGTTTCTTGCTGTCTTGGGTAGAGCAGGAACCATACAAAGCTGTGATACAACCAGAAAGAATGCTTTCTATGGTGCATCTGTAAAAGTTGGTAAGAGTCATAGCTGACATGCCAAATTTTCTTTGTCTTCTGAGAAAGTAGAGGCATTGGTGGGCTTTCTTAACTATAGTGTCAGCATGGGGGGAACCAGGACAGGTTGTTGGTGATCTGGACACCTAAAAACATGAAGCTCTTGACCCTTTCTACTTCGTCCCCATTGATGTAGACAGGGGCATGTTCTCCTCTATGCTTCCTGAAGTCGATGACAATCTCCTTCGTTTTGTTGACATTGAGGGAGAGATTATTGTTGCCGCACCCCCCAGATTCTCTGTCTCATTCCTGTACTCTGTCTCGTCATTGTTTGAGATCTGTCCCACTATGGGGTGGTGTCGTCAGCAAACTTGAAAATCGAGTTGGAGGGGAATTTGGCCACACAGTCATAGGTGTATAAGGAATATAGTAGGGGGCTGGGAACACAGCCTTGTGGGGCACCAGTGTTGAGGATGATCGTGGAAGAGGTGTTGTTGCCTATGCTTACTGATTGTGGTCTGTTTAGTTAGGAAGTTCAGGATCCAGTCACTTCAGTGATTTCCTCACTGAGGATTGTGAAGATAATTCACTCCTCATTTATGTGTCTGCGTATCCCTCGGCTCCTCTAACTCTGGGTTACTCCTGATCCTCAACAAACTTTTCTCCACTGCTAGAGTACCCCTTCTCCGCACAGAAATGAACAATTTGCACCAATTAATGGTGTAGCTGCTCACTCAGCATTGGCTAATACCACAAACACTGCGATTCGAATGAGGCTCTGAGATCCTTCCATGGGGCTTGGGGCAGCATCACCTGACCCCAGCTCTTCCCCCAGGAAAGTGTCACAGGAGTTTCTGTCCTCACCATTCTGCCCAGAAGTAGGAAGGTCGCCTTAACGTTTCTCTGCATCTCTGACATTGCTTTGGCACCAAGTGATAAGAGATGTAAATAGTTCAGTGTCATCTCAGAACTGTTTTAAAAGTGCACCAGGTTCAAGAGGTTCACGGAGTCTATTCATAAAAACGGACAAACTTAGACATCATATGCCTTTGACTATCATTAGAAATGGATAGGGGAAAAATAAACTCTGACCAGCATTTTTGATTGTGTCCGTCAATCCAATTATGATACCCAGTGAAACATAGAAACATAGAAAATAGGAGCAGGAATAGGCCACTCGGCCCTTTGAGACTGCTCTGCCATTCATCATAGCTGACCCTCTATCTCAACACTATACTCCCGCTCCCTCCCCATACAGTTTGACACCTTGACCGTAACCCTCCGGTTTCACACACCCTGCTCCCACTGCCAGCAAGGATGGAGAATGTGGCGTTCAGCCAAATCTCCTTTCACAACAGTGGGACCGGATAATACCAGCCACAGGTGAGGTTGGAGAATTCTGGCTTTATTTATTAGTCACAAGTAGCTTACATTAATGAAGTTACTGTGAAAATCCCCTAGTTGCCACAGGTTCATCACCCTCTGAGTGAAGAAACCTCATCTCAGTCCTGAATAGTCCAGCAGGATTCTCAGGCTGTGACCCTCCTGTCTTAAATCCTCCCAGAAAGAAGTCTAACAACACCAGGTTAAAGTCCAACAGGTTTATTTGGTCGCAAAAGCCTTTCATGTGGCTTTTGCTACCAAATAAACCTGTTGGACTTTAACCTGGTGTTGTTAGGATTCTTACTGTGTTTACCCCAGTCCAATGCCAGCATCTCCACATTAAACCCTCCCAGCCAGAGGAAACAACATTCCTGCATCCAGTCTGCCCAGCTCTATCAAAATATTAAGGGCGGGATTTTCCAGCTGCGCTCACCCCAAAACCGGAAAATCACACCCGAGGTCAACCGACCTTTGCGTGGTCCACCCTCCACCCGCTACAACTTCCGTAGTGGGCGGAATGGGAAAATTCCCCCTTCCATGTTTCAATTAGATCCCCTCTTATTTTTCTAAACTCCAGTGAATACAGGCCTGCTCTCCCCAATCTCTCCTCCTATGACAATCCCATCATCCCAGGAATCAGTCTGGTGAAACATCACTGCATTCCCTCCATGGCAAGTATATCCGTTCTTAGATAAGGAGATCAAAATTGGACATAATACTTGAGAATAAATACATTCAATGACTTGGCCTTGAGAGAAATCTTTGTATCCTCACTGGCTACAGGGGAGGTCCCAGAGAATTGGAGAATAGCCAATGTTGTTCCTTTGCTTAAGAAGGGTAGCAAGATTAATCCAGGTAATTACAGGCCGGTGAGCCTTACATCAGTGGTAGGGAAATTATTGGAGAGGATTCTTTGAGACAGGATTTATTCCCACTTGGAAATAAGTGGACGTATTAGTGAGAGGCAACATGGTTTTGTGAATTGTCTCACGAATTTGATCGAGTTTTTCGAGGAAGTGACAAAGATGATTGATGAGGGTAGGGCAGTGGATGTTGTCTACATGGACTTCAGTAAGGCTTTTGACAAGGTCCCTCATGGGACACTGGTGCAGGAGGTGAAGTCGCATGGGATCAGAGGTGAGCTGGCAAGGTGGATATAAAACTGGCTCGGTCAAAGAAGACAGAGGTTAGTAGTGGAAGGGTGCGTTTCTGAATGGAGGGCTGTGACAAGTGGTGTTCCTCAGGGATCAGTGCTGGGACCTTTGCTGTTTGTAATATATATAAATGATTTGGAGGAAAATGTAATGGGTTTGATTAGTAAGTTTGCAGACGACACAAAGGTTGGTGGATTTGCGGATAGCAATGAGGACCATCAGACGATATAGCAAGATATAGATCGTTTGGAGACTTGGGCGGAGAGATGGCAGATGAAGTTTAATCCGGACAAATGTGAGGTAATGCATTTTGAAAAGTCTAATACAGATAGGAAATATACAGTAAATGGCAGAACCCTTAAGAGTATTGATAGGCAAAGGGATCTGGGTGTACAGGTACACAGGTCACTGAAAGTGGCAATGCAGGTGGAGAAGGTAGTCAAGAAGGCATATGGCATGCTTGCCTTCATCAGCATTGAGTTTAAAAATTGGCAAGTTATGTTGCAGCTTTATAGAATCTTAGTTACGCTGCACTTGAAATATAGTGTTCAATTCTGGTCACCACGCTACCAGAAGGATGTGGAGGCTTTGGAGAGGGTACAGAAAAGATTTACCAGGATGTTGCCTGGTATGGAGGGCATTAGCTATGAGGAGAGGTTGGAGAAACTTGGTTTGTTCTCACTGGAACGATGGAGGTTGAGGGGTGACCTGATTGAAGTCTACAAGATTATGAGGGGCAAGGACAAAGTGGATAGTCAGAAGCTTTTTCCTCGGGTGGAAGAGTCAATTACTAGGGGGGCACAGGTTTAAGGTGCGAGGGGCAAGGTTTAAAGGAGATGTACGAGGCAGATTTTTTACACAGAGGGTGGCGGGTGCCTGGAACACATTGCCGGGGGAGGTAGTGGAAGCGGATACGGTAATGACTTTTAAGGGGCGTCTTGACAAATACATGAATAGGATGGGAATAGAGGGATACGGTCCCTGGAAGGGTAGGGGGTTTTAGTATAGTCGGGCAGCATGGCCGGTGCAGGCTTGGAGGGCCGAAGGGCCTGTTCCTGTGCTGTAATTTTATTTGTTCTTTGTTCTTTTTACTCCAGGTGTGGTCTCACCAAGGCCCTGTACAGTTGCAGTACGACATTCTTGCTCCTGTAGAAGTGATAACTTGTGTAACGTGAGGGAGAGGAGCAAAATAATAAACACAAAGAACAGGATTTGGAGAGAGATGTCTAACCTAGCAGAGTGGTAAAGAGACATGGGTTGGCCAGGCAGTGATCAAGGCAGTAACTGGTATATTGGCCCCTGTCTGACAATGCCTCAATTTAAACATTCTCAAACTTGTTTTCAAATCCTCCATCGCCTCACCTATGACTCTGTGATCCCCTTCGACCCCACAACCCTCTGAGATCTCTGTGCTTCTCTCCAATTCCGATCTCCCTAATCTCAGTTGCAGTGACATACACAAACCAAGATGCTAAGTTCTGGTATCCTCCCCTCCCTAAATCTCTCCTCTCCTCCATCAACCTTTCCACCTTAAAATCATCTTTTTTGGTTGTCCGTCCTAGCGTCTCTGTTCATGGCTCGCGGTCAAAAGCATTTTTGTGAAGCACTTTTGGTCATTTTACTATGTTAAAGGTGCTGTATAATTGCAAGGTCTTGAGTTGCTTGTCACATGCAGGTAAGTAAATAAAACGAGGCTGTGTAGACACAAACATAATGGGAGATAATGACAGGAATATACTCAGTCTGAATTAAATCGAGAGAGACAGAAAGAAAAAAACAGATGTTAGTTTGATCAATTTGAAAATACAGCATCATCTGGGTTTTCCGGGTTGCCTGAGTTTTGATGCGTTGGTTATGCTGGAATCCAGGGATGAAATTAAACATGGTCAGATTGCAAATAAGGTGGAATTTGTTGTAAGGTGTTGGATACCATTTGGTAGCTGTTAATAAAGTCTTTGTAGTCTTATGTAGGTTAACTGTATGTATTCATTAACAAGAACTATGTACATATATCGAGTTCAAGGTAGGAGCTGTCTCCATGCTTGTTTGTATGCAGAGCTCTGTCCATCATCGATTGCGTTTGCCCCAGGTACAGTCATGTGTTCTTTTACATCACTGTGTGGACAGCACTGTATTCGGTTCTATATTAACCTCATATGTGCCAGAGCTTCATACAACAACACCCACTCCCCGACAATCCAACATATTTTGAGTCATTTTAGTTCACCCCATATATTAACATTGTTATTACTGTCCCACCTGCCCCCTTCAAGTATCTGAGTTCATAGGTTCAGGTGGTCTGGAGGTCTTATAACCCTTCCATACCTTGTTCTCATTGCTGTCGGAGGAGACCACAATCAGTAAGGATAGGCAACAACACCTCCTCCACATTACCCTCAACACTGGTGCTCCACATGGCTGTGTTCTCAGCCCCCCACTGTACTCCTTACACACCTATGACTATGTGGCGAAATTCTCCTCCAATTCAATTTTCAAGTTGGCTGACGACACCCTATAGTGGAACAGATCTCAAACAATGATGAGACAGAGTACAGGAACGAGATAGAGAATCTGGTGAACTGGTGCGGTGACAATAATCTCTCCCTCAATGTCAACAAAACGAAGGAAATTGTCATCGACTTCAGGAAGCGTAAAGGAGAACATGCCCCTGTCTACATCAACGGGGACGAAGTAGAAAGGGTCGAGAGCTTCAGGTTTTCAGGTGTCCAGATCACCAACAACCTGTCCTGGTTCCCCCCATGCCGACACTATAGTTAAGAAAGCTCTCCAATGCCTCTACTTTCTCAGAAGACTAAGGAAATTTGGCATGTCAACTACAACTCTCAGCAACTTTTACAGATGCACCATAGAAAACATTCTTTCTGGTTGTATCACAGCTTGGTATGGCTCCTGCTCTGCCCAAGACCGCAAGGAACTACAAAAGGTCGTGAATGTAGCCCAATCCATCACGCAAACCAGACTCCCATGCATTGACTCTGTCTACACTTCCCACTGCCTCGGCAAAGAAGCCAGCATAATTAAGGACCCCACTCTCCCCAGACATTCTCTCTTGCACCTTCTACCTTCACGAAAAAGATACAAAAGTCTGAGGACACGTACCAACCGACTCAAGAACAGCTTCTTCCCTGCTGCTGTCAGACTTCTGAATGGACCTACCTTGCATTAAGTTGATCTTTCTCCACACCCTAGCTATGATTGTAACACTATATTCTGCACTCTCTCGTTTCCTTCTCTATGAACGGTATGTTTTGTCTGTATAGCGCACAAGAAACAATACTTTTCACTGTATGTTAATACATGTGACAATAATAAATCAAATCAAATCAAAGAGTGATAGGCTCTGTCACTGCGGGTAAACTGTCGACTTGGAGGTTATTTTGGCATCTGGGTATCTTTTCATCCTCTTTTTCCATCCCTTAGTAATTGAACCATCCATTGTCAATTTGGGCGAGGTGATAGGTGGTTGTAGTTCCATCCTGTGTTGACCGTTTGGAGTGGACGAACATTCTGCTCATCTCCATGCCATTGTTGCTCCTTCTTTCTCTGTTGTGCGGTTCACTGTGACACATATTGGGGTGGGGCCTGGGTGGGATTGTGGTCGGTGCAGACTCGATGGGCCGAATGGCCTCCTTCTGCACTGTAGGGTTTCTATGATTTCTATGATATGGGAGTTCAGGTTTCAACATGGAACACTCATTGAACATATTGCACCATTTTAGCCAAATTTTTGATTACTTTTTTTCTTTTCCACTAGTTTTTCAAGCTGATGCATCATTTATTCAGCTCCGCAACTGCTCCATTGGGGAGACGATGGCCTAGTGGTATTATCACTGGACTATTGAATGAGAAACTCAGCTAATGCTTTAATGGCTGGGGTTCAAATCCCACCAGGGCAGATGGTGGAATTTGAATTCGATAAAAAATATCTGGAATTAAGAATCTACTGATGACCATGAAACCACTGTCGGGAAAAACCCATCTGGTTCACTAATGTCTTTTAGGGAAGGGAATCTGCCATCCTTATTTGGTCTGGCCTACACGTGACTCCAGAGCTACAGCAATGTGGTCGACTCTCAACTGCCGTCAGGCAACTCGGAATGGACAATAAATGCTGGCCAGCCAGCAACGCCCAGGTCCCACAAATGAATAAAAAAAAACTTCACCTGCGTGTTTTAGAATCTTTCTTCTATGGTCACTGACTGCTCCTAAGATTCTTTCAATTTATTTGTCCAATCCGTCCCATTCACCTTTTCTGCTTTTAAAATCCGGATTTGCTCTTCCAAACTGTGCATCGTTCACATTGTTCAGATTGGGTCAAAGTTCAAGAACTTCATCAGTTTTAGTTGTTAATTCTGCTTTCTGATTCACCAGCAATTCCTTCTCCTGTTCCCAGCATTTTGCACAATGCTACTAAAGACTTCTGATGCTTGAAGTTCCTTATGTTTTAACTGGAGGTCCATTTTTGTTGAATTTGTTTCCACAAGCTCAGCACTGAAGCATTTCCACTTCCTGTGAGCAACATTCCAGTTTACTCATTATTTTTTTCCATATCAAAGGCATCTCTCATATGATAAAAGCAAAATACTGCAGATGCTGAAATCTGAAACAAAAACAGAAAATGCTGGAAAATCTCAGCAGACCTGACAGCATCTGTGGAGAGAGAAAGAGCCAACATTTCGAGTCCAGATGATCCTTCGTCAGAGCTGAGAGGCGAGTTTTGGTAAACACCTGGTCGAACACCAGAGGGGAAACGGAAAGCAGGGGCGGCACGGTAGCACAGGGGCGGCACGGTAGCACAGTGGTTAGCACTGCTGCTTCACAGCTCCAGGGACCTGGGTTCGATTCCCAGCTTGGGTCACTGTCTGTGTGGAGTTTGCACATTCTCCTCGTGTCTGCGTGGGTTTCCTCCGGGTGCTCCGGTTTCCTCCCACAGTCCAAAGATGTACGGGTTAGGTTGATAGGCCATGCTAAAATTGCCCTTAGTGTCCTGGGATGCGTAGGTTAGAGGGATTAGTGGGTAAATGTGTAGGGAAATGGGGGTAGGGCCTGGGTGGGATTGTGGTCGGTGCAGACTCGATGGGCCGAATGGCCTCTTTCTGTGTTGTAGGGATTCTAAGATTCTAAGATTCAGTGATGGTAACGTCTTAGTGTTTTCAGAGTCAATGGATGGGAGACTGGTTTGCGTGATGGACTGGGCTACATTCACGACCTTTTGTAGTTTCTTGCGGTCTTGGGCAGAGCAGGAGCCCATACCAAGCTGTGATACAACCAGAAAGGATGCTTTCTATGATGCATCTGTAAAAATTGGTGAGAGTCGTAGCGGACATGCCCAATTTCCTTAGCATCCTGAGAAAGTCGAGGCATTGATGGGCTTTCTTAACTACAGCACAGGGGCATGGAGGGACCTGGATGGGTTGTCAGTGATCTGGACACCTAGAAACTTGTACAGAAATGTGTACAGCAAGGGTTTCAGGCTAGGAGCTGTCTCCATGCTTGCTTCTGCACACAGCTCTGTCCAACACTAGACTGACCCTTAGGTGCAGATCAGGTGTCCTCTCTCTCTGGCCTGTACTCAGTGCGAAGTTCACCCTATATGTGCCAGACCCTTATACTACAGAATTCCATGAACTGACCAAAAAAAAAAACACCTGAATATTGTGTGGGAGGTATAACAGGTGATATTATCTGCTTCACCGGCACGGTAGCACAGTGGTTAGCACTGCTGCCTCACAGCGACACGGTGGCACAGTGGTTAGCACTGCTGCCTCACAGCGACACGGTGGCACAGTGGTTAGCACTGCTGCCTCACAGTGACACGGTGACAGTGGTTAGCACTGCTGCCTCACAGCGCCAGGGAGCTGGGTTGATTCCCGGCTTGGGTCACTGTCTGTGTGGAGTTTGCACGTTCTCCCTGTGTATAACGTGGGTTTCCTCCGGGTGCTCCGGTTTCCTCCCACAGTCTGAAAGATGTGCAGGTTAGGTGCATTAGCCATGCTGAATTCTCCCTCAGTGTATCCAAACAGGTGCCGGAGTGTGGCGGCTAGGGGATTTTCACAGTAACTTAGAACATAGAATATTACAGCGCAGTACAGGCCCTTCAGCCCTCGATGTTGCGCCGACCAGTGAAACCAATCCAAAGCCCATCCAACCTACACTATTCCAATATCATCCATATGTTTATCCAATAACCATTTGAATGCTCTTAATGTTGATGAGTCCACTACTGCTGCAGGCAGGGCATTCCACGCCCTTACTACTCTCTGAGTAAAGAACCTACCTCTAACATCTGTCCTATATCTATCACCCCTCAATTTAAAGCTATGTCCGCTTGTGTTAGCCATCACCATCTGAGGAAAAAGGCTCTCACTATCCACCCTATCTAATCCTCTGATCATCTTATAAGCCTCTATTAAGTCACCTCTTAACCTTCTTCTCTCTAACAAAAACAACCTCAAGCCCCTCAGCCTTTCCTCATACGATTTTCCCACCATACCAGGCAACATCCTGGTAAATCTCCTCTGCACCCTTTCCAACACTTCCACATCCTTCCTATAATGCGGCGACCAGAACTGTACGCAATACTCCAAGTACGGCCGCACCAGAGTTTTGTACAGTTGCAACATGACCTCCTGGCTCCGAAACTCAATCCCTCTACCAATAAAAGCTAACACACCGTACGTCTTCTTAACAACCCTATCAGCCTGGGTGCCAACTTTCAGGGATCTATGCACATGGACACCCAGATCCCTCTGTTCATCCACACTACCAAGTATCTTACCATTAGCCCAGTACTCTGTATTCCATTGCAGTGTTAATGTAAGCCTATTTGTGACTAATAAATAAACTTTAACTTTGCTTTTTAATAGCTCCTCCTGGATTTAATTTTATTTCTCGTATTCCATGTCAATGTACTATTAATCGTAGTGTGTGGGAATTACCTTGTTGAGGGAATTGCCAGTTAAACATGTGACATTGATTGTCCTATAAATAGAGACAGCTGGAACACTTTGGGGGAAGAGCTTCTTGTAAGTCAGTAGCACCAAGGAAGGGTCTTACAATGAATCAGCTTGAACCTGAAAGACCAGTCTGGATCGATTTTTCCAATACAGCCGTTTGTTGTGAGTAACATGCCAGGCTCAAACGCCTGCCCCGTTTACACTGAACGGCTCACAACGTGAATCCAGGCGTACTTAAATATGTGCTGGATTCATCAAATCACCACTTCATCAAGCCATCACATCACAACTAGCTGGAGAAGTGAAAATTGATGGGAAGATTGAACGGGCATTGACTTTAACAGCAACCCGCGTCCAAAATGGTAACCAAAGAGAATGAAGTTTACAGATGTCTTGTCCCCATCTCACTTAATGCACTACATATGCTCCGAACGCATCAAAATTAATTCTAAAAATAGAGCAAATTATAAAATAGCCTCCATCTGTGCCTGTATGCCACATGCAAGCACATCCATGTGTCCACAGCCCACGGGCATACATAGGGTTATTTTTTCATGACAGAGTAACAGACGGAGGGAGTTTCAAGAAGTTTTGGAGACTGTGGGAACCACGTCCACCTGAAAATAAATAAAATGGAGCTGAACTTGATGAACTGTGGCGTAAGATATTAAGATTTTTAGCTTGTATTCTGGCCAGGACAGTGCGAGTGGTGAGTTATAAAGTGAGCTGCAACTTTTGTGTCAACAAATGAGTAGCCTGTTAATGGAAACAGTTACTCATTTGATTTCTTGTATCTTCCACTTTGAAACACTGCTGGTTTATAGGGACCATATGGAATTACTGCTTTATAGCCACAATTCATAAGCAGTTAATTGCAATTGGATTAGCAGATGTAAGTACTTTAAACAAAAATAATAGTCAGAGATTTACTTGCTTGTAGCTTGGCAAGCACTCCGGTCATTTTTGCTGATATTTCAAAGGCATATTATGTATAAGCCATTTGACCGTATAAATAGATCCTGTGTAAGATATGTTACACTTTGAAACCAATTCTGAAATGACCCTGAGGTCTTTTTATACCCGCACCATCAGGTGCTAAGGCATTGTTGGAAATGGGTGAATGACATTGGTTACCCTTTAAGTATTATCAACTGGTCTGTATGGGTGGCATGGTGGTTAGCACTGCTGCCTCATAGCGCCAGGGACCCGGGTTCGATTCCCACCTTGGGTCACTGTCTGTGTGGAGTCTGCACGTTCTCCCCGTGTCTGCGTGGGTTTCCTCCGGGTGCTCCGATTTCCTCCCACAGTCTGAAAGACGTGCTGGTTAGGTGCATTGACCCGAACAGGTGCTGGAGTGTGGCGACTCGGGAAATTTCACAGTAACTTCATTGCAGTGTTAATGTAAGCCTTACTTGTGACTAATAAATAAACTTTAGCATGCAAGAAGCAATACTTTTCACTGTACACTAATGCATCAGTACAGATAAAATCAATAACACAGGGTGCAGGGTAGAGGGGTTACTGAGCAAATGCAGGCGATTGGGACTAGCTTCGTGGTTTTAAAAAAAAGGGCGGCATGGACAAGTTGGGCCGAAGGGCCTGTTTCCATGCTGTAAACCTCTATGACTCTATGTGACTATAATAAATCAAATCAGCTGGGAGAACAAAACGACCCTTTGTGAATGGCATTAATCAGTTATGAAAATCCATGTTGATCAAACTTTTACCATAATTGGTCTTGGGGAAGGGGCAATTGGCTGAAGACCCCAATGAACAAAACATCCACGTGATAGGTTTTGGTTGCAAGATCTCACAGATAAGAGTTTGGTTCTCAATGCTACTGTATTGTTAGGTGCAGCACATTTGCTGCAGTCCTTAATGAGTTAAGTGTGCGATAGTGCCACAGCCTTTCCGTTTACAATGTCGCTGCAGCTGTTGTCAATGTGCAGTGACTGGCTCCCGGCCAATACCATTTACTGCACTCACTGGGCCTGAAAGCACAAAGATTACATTCTGTTGCCAGCTCAGTAACCTGAGGACCTCCTTTTAATAAATGAGCCAGAAGCACATCTGTACACAGCCGTGGCAAGCTGCGGCACAGCAGGATTCATCCTCTTGTGCATCTTTCCTTTAAAACAAGGTGAAATGGGAATAATCCATTAGCACCATGTGTTAGCCGGGGAAAAAAAAGGCCAGGTTTTATCATTTCACCCAAACCTCATCCTCCCTGTGCCCCTGCAATCAATGTACTCTATCAGCTGCATCTGATGAGCTACAAATCAGTTTGACACCTTCCTGTTCAATCTCTTACAGCAGAAGTGGCAACCAAGGCTAAAGTAAGCACATCTACATTTCTGCAGCCTTGAAAGAAACAAGAGGATTTTACTGTATCGATAAAGCCAAGAAATGTGGAATAGTAAGTGTTGTTGTGCATGGCATTTCCTGAAATAAAGAGTTAGGCAGCCTTCAGTAACAGATCTGCTTCAGGCTTCTCGTTTGCCGGGGGAAAACTGAGCAAATTTCCTTAAACCCAGTAAACGTGGCAAATGGCCTGAATTTCATTTTACCAAATGGCTGAGCTGTCTGTGGAGAGGACACACAATAACTTACCTTCCTGGAGAGAAATTTGAATGTGGAAATGAACGTGAGCTGTTTGTCAGTCTGATGTGAGTTCAACATTGGAATAAAACTCAGTGAGATCTGCTTTAAACGTCACCTGAGATGCCAGTTTTCCTTGTGCACCCGGGAATAAACTGAACCGCAGTATTTCTACTGTACAGACTCGATCTACAACTGGAATCTAAAACAGCTTTGCTTTTTGAGACTCCCAGATGGGGGAACTGTCTTGTACCTTTCGCTTAGGATTTAGTTTGGGTTTGGTTACACAAGTTACACTGCACAGGTTTCACATGAGTTGCACTCTGGTGCTAAACTTTGAAGGGTGATTGATCACAATGTGTCTGGATCAACAACTCTGCAGTTGGGGGGGTGGGGGGGGGAGGGGGGCTGAAGAGTTTGATTGAGCTTATCAGCTCATTTGTAGCCTGCCACGTCTCTGGCTGTTTATAGATAAATAAACAATGTATGATCAAATCTAATACTGATTCCTGTTACACTGAATGAATATCAAACAGTCGATTCCTGCCAGCAGCAAGTTTCAAAATGGAAATAAGTGCTGTCATTGGAATTCCATATTATTCTTACCTTTCGTATTCTCATCTGTCTCCCCTTCGCTCTAAGTACAATTCCTTAACCAATTCTTTCTCCTCTGTGGAAGTGTCGGATATCTACCCCATGACAGGAGAGTGAGATCAAAGCCAGAGGAAGCACAGGATGGCTGCAAAGACAAACATCACAAAACAGCAAGCCACTAATACTGAATCCTATTTCTTCAGTAGCCAAGGAAACTAATGGGAACAGCTTCATCCAAACATTTTACACAGCTTGGACAAGCAGTGCAGAGATATGGATAAGGTGGAAATAGTCAGAGAAAGCTTTACTTTCCGACTTGAAAGTTTTGGTGAGTTTTCCTGTGGATTTGATCTTTTGTTAATGCTATACTCTCAGGTATAAAAAATAGAATAGCCCAAATATGTATTCATTTTTTAAACTTGTATTCATGGCGTGTGAATGTCACTGGCTGGGCCAGTGGTTAGCACGGCTGCTTCACAGCTCCAGGGACCTGGGTTCGATTCCCGGCTTGGGTCACTGTCTGTGTGGAGTTTGCACATTCTCCTCGTGTCTGCGTGGGTTTCCTCCGGGTGCTCCGGTTTCCTCCCACAGTCCAAAGATGTGCGGGTTAGGTTGATTGGCCACGCTAAAATTGCCCTTTAGTGTCCTGAGATGCGTAGATTCGAGGGATTAGCAGATAAATGTATAGGGATATGGGAGTAGGGCCTGGGTGGGATTGTGGTCGGTGCAGACTCGATGGGCCGAATGGCCTCTCTCTGCACTGTAGGGATTCTATGATTCTAGGATTCATTCAACATTTATTGTCCATCCCTGAGGGCATTTAAGAGTCAACCACATTGCTATGAGTCTGGAGTCACATGTAGGCCAGACCAGGTAAGGACGACAGATTTCATTGCCTATATTAAAATGCTGAGTCAATGCACAGAAGGAAATATGATTATAAGTTATGAAAAGCTTCATGAAGCTTTATGAAAACTTCCTTTGGAGAAAATTGAGAGGGGATATGATTTGGTTTCTAAATGTAAAGTGCAAATGATGATGTAGGTTTAAGGAGGCTAGTTAAGTGTAAAGAGCTACACGCCAGCAACATTCACCAGCCTCGAAGACAATGATTAGGAAAGGAATTCTTTTCCATGTTGGACCAAAATTTAAGTCAATGGGAATCAGGGGAAAGCTCTCTGCTGGTTGGTGTCATACCTGGCACAGAGGAAGATGGTTGCGGTTGTTGGACATCAATCATCTCAGTCCCAGGACATCACTGCAAGAGTTCCTCAGGGTAGTGCTCCATGCCCAACCATCTTCGGTTGTTTCCTCAATGCCCCCATCATAAGGACAGAAATGGGGATGTTTGCTGATAATTGCATGGTATTCAGTTAAACTCATTACTCCTCAGATAATGAAACAGTCCATGTCTGTGTGCAGCAATATCTGGGCAACATTCAGGCTTGGGCTGATGAGTATCAAGTAACGTTTACATGACACAAATACCGGACAATGACCATCTTCAATGAGAGAGAATCTAACCATCTCTCCTTGACTTTCAACACCACCATTACCATCACTGAATCACCCCTCTATCAACATTCTGGGGGTTACCATTGATCAGAAACTGAACTGGACCAGCTATATAAATACAAAAGCAGATCAGGGGCTGGGAATTCTGCAGCGAGTAACTCACCTCCTGACTCCCCAAAGCCTGTCCACCATCTACAAGGCACAAGTCAGGAGTTTGATGGAATACTCCTCTGTTATGGGTGGCACAGTGGTTAGCACTGCTACCTCACAGCGCCAGGGACCCGGGTTCGATTCCTGGCTTGGGTCACTGTGTGGAGTTTGCACCTTCTCCCCGTGTCTGCGTGGGTTTCCTCTGGTGTTCCGGTTTCCTCCCACAGTCTGAAAGACGTGCTGGTTCAGTACATTGACCCGAACAGGCACTGGAGTGTGGCGACTAGGGAAATTTCACAGTAACTTCATTGCAGTGTGAATGTAAGCCTTACTTGTGACTAATAAATTAACTTTAACTTTTACGCTGGTCCCCAGCCAAGGTCCCCAAATTTGTTATCCACCGTTCCCTCTGTGGGAACTATCTCAGCACAAGCTCCAATTGGTTGAATTCTGTTGGGCTACCTCCAAACTGTGATACTCCAGGTGAGGGGGGATGGACTTCCTCCCTTTCTTTATTCAACACCCTCGGTTGGTCGCAACAAGATTACTTTGAAAGGATCCCTCCTCATCCAGGAACCTTCTCCCAGTCCCAATGTATTTATGTTTTAAAGGAGCCAGTTTAACCAGGCTTTTCTGAATTATAGAGTGAGTTTATTAGCTACTAAACGCAAGAAAGCTTACACATGAACATATCTCCATATGGCTTGGAAATGAGAATGGAGTTCAAAAATAAGTTTTAAAAAAGATATATAAATCAATGTGAAAGCAAAATACTGCGGATGCTGGAATCTGAAACAAAAACAGAAAATGCTGGAAAATCTCAGCAGGTCTGACAGCATCTGTGGGGAGAGAATAGATGTGGAGATGCCGGCGTTGGACTGGGGTAAACACAGTAAGAAGTTTAACAACACCAGGTTAAAGTCCAACAGGTTTATTTGGTAGCAAAAGCCACACAAGCTTTCGAGGCTCTGAGCCCCTTCTTCAGGTGAGTGGGAATTCTGTTCACAAACAGAACTTATAAGACACAGACTCAATTTACATGAATAATGGTTGGAATGCGAATACTTACAGCTAATCCAGTCTTTAAGAAACAAAACAATGGGAGTGGAGAGAGCATCAAGACAGGCTAAAAAGATGTGTATTGTCTCCAGACAAGACAGCCAGTGAAACTCTGCACAAGGACGGCCTCAACCGGGATATTGGGTTTATGTCACACTATTTCACATAAATATTTCTGCTTTTTTCCTCCTGAGTCTTTATCATGCGATCCTAGAATCAGAATTTATGTCACACTATTTGTAACTCCCACAGTTGCGTGGACCTGCAGAGTTTCACTGGCTGTCTTGTCTGGAGACAATACACATCTTTTTAGCCTGTCTTGATGCTCTCTCCACTCCCATTGTTTTGTTTCTTAAAGACTGGATTAGCTGTAAGTATTCGCATTCCAACCATTATTCATGTAAATTGAGTCTGTGTCTTATAAGTTCTGTTTGTGAACAGAATTCCCACTCACCTGAAGAAGGGGCTCAGAGCCTCGAAAGCTTGAGAGAATAGAGCCAATGTTTCGAGTCTAGATGACCCTTCGTCTCGGCTCTAATGGAGGGTCATCTAGACACAAAACATTGGCTCTATTCTCTCCCCACAGATGCTGTCAGACCTGCTGAGGTTTTCCAACATTTTCTGTTTTTGTACAATAAATCAATCTTTGACCTATCCTTGAGAAGGAGATGGTGAAATGCTGTAGCGGTTTGAGATTCCTAATACCAGTACGGCTGACTTCAGGAATTGAATAGAACAAAGAACAAAGAACAATACAGCACAGGAACAGGCCCTTCGGCCCTCCAAGCCCGCGCCGCTCCCCGGTCCAGGATTGAATCCTGAATCCAGGATCCCCGCCCAATTTTCCAGCCTATCTACATCCTAATATCCTATCCACCGAGCTGTCCCTCACAGCTACGATGCTTGGTTTAGTTGGTTTCCAGACTCCAGGGTCCTGAGGTTTAGCTGAGAAGTTGCCCCGCTTCCTTTCCGGCTGACATGGCTTGGTTCAGGGTTTTTCTCCACCACTGTGACACCTCTCCATGCTTGGATGGGTGCAGCTCCAAGCACATTCAAGACGTTTGCACCCATCCGGGACAAAGCAGTCCAATTGATTGGCACCCCATCCACCATCTGAAGCAATCAATCCCTTCATCAATAGAATAATGAGGCTGCAATGTGTAACATCTTCAAGATTCACTGTAGCAACTCACCGTGGCTCATCAATGGCTTGTGGTCGGTACGTATAGTGACTGAATGATCATAGCGGCACTGATGAAAACGTTTTGCAGCAAAAACAATGCTAGCCCTTCCTTGTCTAACTGCGAATATCCCTTCTCAGCTGTTATCAGCGTGCATGATGCAAAACCAACGGGTTTTTCTGACCTGTCCTGCATCAGATGAGAGAGTTTTGCTGTAACACCATAGGGTGAGAAATCACATAGGAGAATGAGTTCTTAATCTTGAAGAAAGTGAATCAGCAGCTTAGCTCATTACAGCAGTGCTCTCAGCAACCGGGACCAAGTGTTAGAAAGATTTTCCAAGACGAGGCTGCGTTTAAAGTGTAGCAAGTCCATCTTCCGGGAACAGAGTGCAGAATATTTAGGTCACAAAATCCCAGGGTAGAGTTTGTCCTCAGCAGAGGAGAAACTCAGAACTATCAAGAAAGCTGCAAACCACAGACATGTGTCCGAGCTCAGGTCACTTCTGGGCATGGTAAATTACTATGGGAAGTTTCTGCCGGACCTTTTGACAGTGTTGGTGCCAACACTGTCCTTGAAAGCTTCCTTGTGTGCTGGCCCCCACTTCCATTGTGTCTTGTGTGTAGTAAATACACTGGCACCAACACTGTCAGAAGGTCCGGCAGAAACTTCCCATAGTAATTTACCATGCCCAGAAGTGACCTGAGCTCGGACACATGTCTGTGGTTTGCAGCTTTCTTGATAGTTCTGACTTTCTCCTCTGCTGAGGACAAACCCTACCCCGTGATTTCTGACCCAAATATTCCGCACTCTGTTCCCGGAAGATGGAATTGCTACGCTTTAAACGCAGCCTCGTCTTGGAAAATCTTTCTAACACTTGGTCCCGGTTGCTGAGGGGCTGCTCCTCAGTTTTCCCGTGATCAGAATGCTCTCCAAGTAAACTGCTCCATGAGGAATCCCCGGCAACAGATTGTCCATTATCCTTGGAAAAATCACCGGACTGGAGAACACCCTGAAAACCAGACGGTTATATATGAACAAACCTGTGTGAGAGTTGATTGTGACACATTGTTTTGAGTTCTCCTCTAACAAAGGCTGCTGATAGGTGTGGCTCATGTCAAGTTTTGTAAACAGATCTTCCACAGTGGCAGCGGTGAGCATGCAGCTTGGAAGCCTGATTAATAGTCAGTTTGTAATCCTCGTGTGCATGCACAGTATCGTCACATTAAAGACCAGGAACAATTGCAGCTGCCCATTGTGAGAATCAAATGGGCTCATAAGAACATAAAAGCTAGGAGCAGGAGTAGGCCATCTGGCCCCTCGAGCCTGCTCCGCCATTCAATAAGATCATGGCTGATCTTTTCGTGGACTCAGCTCCACTTACCCGCCCACTCACTATAACCCTTAATTCCTTTACTGTTCAAAAATTATCTTTCCTTGCTTTAAAAACATTCAATGAGGTAGCCTCAACTGCTTCACTGGGTAGGAAATTCCACAGATTCACAACCCTTTGTGTGAAGAAGTTCCTCTTCAACTCAGTCCTTAATCTGCTTCCCCTTATTTTGAGGCTATGCCCCCTAGTTCTAGTTTCACCTGACAGTGGAAACAACTTCCCTGCTTCTATCTTATCTATTCCCTTCGTAATCTTATATGTTTCCATAAGATCTCCCCTCATTCTTCTGAATTCCAATGAGTATAGCCCCAGTCTACTCAATCTCTCCTCATAAGCCAACCCTCTCAACTCTCAACTAGTGAATTTCCTCTGTACCCACTCCAGTGCCAGTATATCCTTTCTCAAGTAAAGAGACCAAAACTGTGCACAGTACTCCAGATGTGGCCCCACCAGCACTTTATACAGCTGCAACATAACCTCGCTGTTTTTAAACTCCATCCCTCTAGCAATGAAGGACAACATTCCATTTGCCTCCTTAATTACCTGCTGCACCTGCAAACAAACTTTTTGTTTGATTCATGCACAAGGACACCCAGGTCCCTCTGCACAGCAGCATGCTGCAAATTTTTACAATTTAAATAATAGTCCATTTTGCTGTTATTCCTACCAAAATGGATGACCTCACATTTACCAACACTGTACTCCATTTGCCAGACCCTCGCCCACTCACTTAAACTATTTATATCCCTTTGCAGACTTTCAGCGTCCTCTACACACTTTGCTTTGCGAGTCATCTTAGTGTCGTCTGCGAATTTTGATACACTACATTTGGTTCCCAATTCCAAATCATCAATGTAAATTGTAAACAGTTGCGGTCCCAACACTGATCCCTGAGGCACACCACTAGTCACTGATCGCCAACCAGAAAAACACCCATTTACCCCCACTCTTTGCTTTCTGTTAGTTAACCAATCCTCTATCCATGCTGATACATTACCCGTAACACCATGCACCTTTATCTTATGCAGCAACCTCTGGTGCGGCACCTTGTCAAATGCCTTCTGGAAGTCCAGATCACCACATCCATAGGTTCCCCATTGTCCTCCGCACATGTAATGTTCTCAAAGAATTCCACCAAATTAGTCAAATATGACCTGCCCTTCATGAACCCATGCTGCGACTTCCCAATGGGACAATTTATATCCAGATGTCTCACTATTTCTTCCTTGATGATAGATTCAAGCATTTTCCCTACTACAGAAGTTAAGCTAACCGGCCTATAGTTACCCACCTTTTGTCTAACTCCTTTTTTCAAACAGTGGCGTCACATTTGCTGTTTTCCAATCTGCGGGAACCACCCCAGAGTCCAGCGAATTTTGGTGAATTACCATTTGTTATTTCCCCTGCCATCTCTTTTAGTACCTGGGATGCATTCCATCAGGGCGAGGAGACTTGTCTACCTTTAGCCCCATTGACTTGTCCAACACTACCTCTTTCGTGATAATGATGGTTTCTAGGTCCTCACCTGCCATAGCCTTCCTGTCGTCAATTTTTGGCATGTTATTTGTGTCTTCCACTGTGAAGACCGACATAAAATACCTGTTCAATGCTTCTGCTATTTCCACATTTCCAGTTATTACATCCCCCTTCTCATCCTCTAAAGGACCAATGTTTACTTTAGCCACTCTTTTTTGTTTTATATATTTGTAGAAACGTTTGCTCTCTGTTTTTATATTCTGTGTTAGTTTACTCTCATAATCCATCTTACCTTTCTTTATAGCTATTTTTGTGGCTTTCTGTTGACCTTTAAAGATTTCCCAATCCCTAGCTTCCCACTAATCTTTGCCACTTTGTATGCATTTTCTTTCAATTTGATACCCTCCTTTATTTCCTTAGATATCCATGGCTGATTATCTATTTTTTTGCAATCCTTCCTTATCACTGGTATATACTTTTGCTGAGCACTGTGGAAAATCGCTTTGAAAGTCCTCCACTGTTCCTCAATTGTCCCACCCGAAAGTTTTTGCTCCCAGTTTAGCTTAGCCAACTCCTCCCTCATCCCCTTGTAGTCTCCTTGGTTTAAACACAAGACACTGATATTGGATTTTACCTTCTCCATCGGTATTTTAAATTCAACCATACTGTGATCGCTTCTTCCGAGAGGATCCCTAACTGTGAGATCATTAACTATTCCTCAACGATTCCAAGTCTCTGTAGCTGCTCCAACTCCTCCTTCATTTGCCTTTCATGGCTCAGGGCACTGTGCTGGGCTTGAAAAAGTGAGGAGGAGCCGAGGATCTATGAACAACTGAACTGTAGTATCAAACAATGTGCCCAGTTCTTCGTTGAAAACCTCAGGATATTTCTGGATGACGTTCTCTGTCACCTGTGTGTGTTTAATCTCGCCACAGTTCAACAGAATTTTACTGAGCCAATCACACCCTGGTAAACTAGGCCCTTTCCTTTCACAGCCAGGTGCCATGCTCTTGCTTCTTGGTTGTTGTTTCAATGTCCACCTCTAACACCCCAAGCAATGGTATAGCTTCTCTGTGTGTCTGATGTTAGAGGCTGCACCTTCTCTGAGCCCCAACTCTTCCTGTAGGTCTCCTCAGTAATTACAGATGCAGAGGCTCCCGTGTCCGCCTCCATCTTAGAGATAGGATGTATGCGCATTTAGAAAGGAATAAACTCATTAACGATAGTCAGCATGGTTTTGTGAGAGGGAGGTCATGCCTCACTAACCTGGTGGTGTTTTTTGAAGAAGTGACCAGAATGGTTGATGAAGGAAGGGCCGTGGATGTTGTCTATATGGACTTTAGTAAAGCGTTTGACAAAGTCCCTCATGGTAGGCTAGTGAAAAAGGTTGGATCTCATGGGATAAAGGGGGAGGTGGCTAGATGGGTGGAGAACTGGCTTGGTCATAGAAGACAGAGGGTGGTAGTGGAAGGGTCTTTTTCCGGCTGGAGGCCTGTGACTAGTGGTGTTCCGCAGGGCTCTGTATTGGGACCTCTGCTGTTTGTGATTTATATAAATGATCTGGAAGAAGGAGTAACTGGGGTGATCAGTAAGTTTGCGGACGACACAAAACTGGCAGGACTTGCAGATAGTGAGGAACATTGTCAGAGGCTACAGAAGGATATAGATAGGCTGGAAATTTGGGCAAAGAAATGGCAGATGGAGTTCAATCCTGATAAATGCGAAGTGATGCATTTTGGTGGGAATAATGTAGGGAGGAGCTACACGATAAATGGAAGAACCATAAAGGGTGTAGAGACGCAGAGGGACCTGGGTGTGCAAGTCCACAGATCTTTGAAGGTAACGTCACAGGTGGAGAAGGTGGTGAAGAAGGCATATGGCATGCTTGCCTTTATAGGACGGGGCATAGAGTATAAAAGTTGGGGTCTGATGTTGCAGATGTATAGAACGTTGGTTCGGCCACATTTGGAATACTGCGTCCAGTTCTGGTCGCCACACTACCAGAAGGACGTGGAGGCTTTGGAGAGAGTACAGAGGAGGTTTACCAGGATGTTGCCTGGTATGGAGGGGCTTGGTTTTGAGGAGAGATTGGGGAAACTGGGGTTGTTCTCCTTGGAAAGATGGAGGATGAGGGGAGACTTAATAGAGGTGTATAAAATTATGAAAGGCATAGATAGGGTGAACGGTGGGAAGCTTTTCCCCAGGTCGGTGGTGACGTTCACGAGGGGTCATAGGTTCAAGGTGAAGGGGGGGAGGTTTAACACAGATATCAGAAGGACATATTTTACACAGAGGGTCGTGGGGGCCTGGAATGTGTTGCCGGGCAAGGTGGTGGAGGCGGACACACTGGGAACGTTTAAGACTTATCTAGACAGCCATATGAACGGAGTGGGAATGGAGGGATACAAAAGAGTGGTCTAGTTTGGACCAGGGAGCGGCGCGGGCTAATTGTTCTTTGTTTCTCGTTTCAAGGCTTCATTCTATGATCATCTTGCTGGTGCCAGTACAGAGCGAGACTGCGGATAGTTGGGAACCTGTCTCGGGGGCAGGGAATTCAGATGGTGTTCGTAAAGCAGAAGTGGAAATGAATAGGGTTGGGAAGCATTTTCTGATCAGGGCCAGTGTGATCTCCTGGACTCGTTTCGATCGCCTCAGGAAGGGAGAAGGGGTCATGAAAAGGGAGTACAGGGAATTAGGGAGACAGCTGAGAAAGAGGAAAGCAAAGGTAGTAATCTCAGGATTACTGCCTGTGCCACGGGAAGGTGAGGGCAGGAATGGAGTGAGGTGGAAGATGAATGTGTGGCTGAGGGACTGGTGCAGGGGGCAGGGATTCAGGTTCCTGGACCATTGGGACCTCTTTAGGGGCAGGGGTGATCTGTATACAAAAAACGGGTGGAACTTGAATCACACGGGGACCAATATCCTGGCCGGTAGGTTGGCTAAAGTTACTGGGGAGAATTTAAACTAGATAGGTTGGGGGGAGGGGAGCTAGAAGAGTTGACTAGGATCAAGGAACTAATTGATGGGGTGGAGGATGCAGGGGTAAGGGGAATTACAAAATTAATGGTAGAGGAGAGGGTGCAAGTGAATGAAGGCGGTAATTTAGATAAGGGAGTAGAGGGAGAGGGTGTTCGCGACTCATCAAAGCGGGTCCAGATAAAAGCTGGAATAAGGACACTTTGCCTGAATGCACGAAGCATTCGGAACAAGGTATATGAGTTGATGGTGCAAATCAGCACGAGTGGGTACGATCTAGTGGCCATTACAGAAACGTGGCTGAAAGGTGACCAGGACTGGGAGATGAATATCCAGGGGTATCAGGCGTTTAGGAAGAATAGACAGGAAGGAAAAGGTGGTGGGGTCGCGCTATTAATAAGAGATAATATCAGGGTAGTACTGAGGGATGACATAGGCTCTGAGGAACAAAACGTGGAATCGTTATGGGTAGAGATGAGGAATAGTAGAGGGAGAAAGACACTAGTAGGTGTGGTATATAGGCCCCCAAATAATAATGTTGAGGTGGGGAGGGCTATAAACAAGCAGATAAGGGATGCGTGTAAAAACGGAACGGCAATAATCATGGGGGACTTCAACATGCACATTGACTGGCAGACTCAAGTCGGTAAGGGTGGAATGGAGGAAGAGTTCTTAGAATGCTGTCGGGATAGTTTCCTTGAACAGCATGTTACGGAACCGACGAGGGAACGAGCTATTTTGGATCTGGTATTGTGTAACGAGGTAGGTAGAATTAAGGATCTTATTGTGAAGGACCCTCTTGGGTCTAGTGACCACAATATGGTCGAATTTCTGATTCAGATGGAAGAGGAGAAAGTTTGGTCCCAAACCAGTGTCCTCTGTTTGAACAGAGGGAAATATGATAGGATGAGGGATGAATTGGCTAAGGTAGACTGGGAGAGCAGGCTGGCAGGTAGGATAGCTGAGGAACAGTGGAGGATTTTTAAGGAGATCCTTTTCAGTTCTCAGCAAAAATATATTCCAGCAAAAAACAAGGATTGTAAGAAAAGGGAGAACCAGCCGTGGATAACGAAGGAAATAAAGGAGAGTATTAAAATAAAAACAGCTGCGTACAGAGTGGCCAAAAATAGTGGAGAAACAAGTGATTGGGAAAAATTTAAGAAACAACAAAGAGAGACTAAGAAAGCGATAAAGAAAGGAAGGATAGACTATGAAGCTAGGCTAGCAATTAATATAAAAAATGATAGTAAAAGTTTTTATAAATATATAAAAAGGAATAGAGTGGCTAGAGTGAATGTTGGACCCTTGGAGGACGAGAGGGGGGAGTTAATAGTGGGAAATGAGGATATGGCTGAGTCTTTAAATAAGTTTTTTGTGTCGGTCTTCACGGTGGAGGACACAAATTGTTTGCCAAATATTAACGATAGAGGGTTGGCAGCAGGAGAAATACTTAATACAATTAATGTTACCAGAGAGGCAGTGCTGGGTAGACTAATGGGACTGAAGGTGGACAAGTCCCCGGGTCCGGATGGAATGCATCCCAGGGTATTGAAAGAAATGTCAGAGGTAATAGTGGATGCGTTAGTGATTATTTATCAAAACTCGTTGCATTCTGGGGTAGTGCCGGTTGATTGGAAAACGGCTAATGTTACGCCGCTGTTTAAAAAAGGAAGGAGACAAAAGGCGGGTAACTATAGGCCGGTCAGCTTAACGTCTGTAGTAGGGAAAATGCTGGAATCCATTATTAAAGAGGAGATAGCAGGGCATCTGGATAGAAATGGTTCGATCAATCAGACGCAGCATGGATTCATGAGGGGAAAGTCGTGCTTGACGAACATGTTGGATTTTTATGAAGATGTGACTAGGGCGGTTGATGGAGGAGAACCGGTGGATGCGGTGTTTTTGGATTTCCAAAAGGCGTTTGATAAGGTGCCCCATAAAAGGCTACTGAAGAAGATTAGGGCACACGGAGTTGGGGGTAGTGTGTTAAAGTGGATTGGGGACTGGCTATCCGACAGGAAGCAAAGAGTCGGAATAAATGGGTGTTTTTCCGGTTGGAGGAAGGTAACTAGTGGCGTGCCGCAGGGATCGGTACTCGGGCCGCAACTATTTACCATTTATATAGATGATCTGGAGGAGGGGACGGAGTGTAGGGTAACGAAGTTTGCAGACGACACAAAGATAAGTGGAAAAGTGAATCGTGTGGAGGACGGAGAAGATCTGCAGAGAGATTTGGACAGGCTGAGTGAGTGGGCGAGGATATGGCAAATGGAGTATAACGTTGATAAATGCGAGGTTATACACTTTGGAGGAAATAATAACAAATGGGATTACTATCTCAATGGAAACAAATTAAAACATGCTACCGTGCAAAGGGACCTGGGGGTCCTTGTGCATGAGACGCAAAAGCCCAGTCTGCAGGTACAACAGGTGATCAAGAAGGCAAATGGGATGTTGGCCTATATTGCGAAGGGGATAGAATATAAAAGCAGGGATGTCTTGATGCACCTGTACAGGGCATTGGTGAGGCCGCAGCTGGAATACTGTGTGCAGTATTGGTCCCCTTATATGAGGAAGGATATATTGGCATTGGAGGGAGTGCAGAGAAGGTTCACCAGGTTGATACCGGAGATGAGGGGTTTGGATTATGAGGAGAGGCTGAGGAGATTGGGTTTGTACTCGTTGGAGTTTAGAAGGATGAGGGGGGATCTTATGGAGACTTATAAGATAATGCGGGGGCTGGATAGGGTGGAGGCGGAGAGATTCTTTCCACTTAGTAAGGAAGTTAAAACTAGAGGACACAGCCTCAAAATAAAGGGGGGTCGGTTTAAGACAGAGTTGAGGAGGAACTTCTTCTCCCAGAGGGTGGTGAATCTCTGGAATTCTCTGCCCACTGAGGTGGTGGAGGCTACCTCGCTGAATATGTTTAAAGCGCGGATGGATGGATTCCTGATCGGTAAGGGAATTAAGGGTTATGGGGATCAGGCGGGTAAGTGGTACTGATCCACGTCAGATCAGCCATGATCTTATTGAATGGCGGGGCAGGCTCGAGGGGCTAGATGGCCTACTCCTGCTCCTATTTCTTATGTTCTTATGTTCTTAGGGGGTCGGAGAGGAATTTCCCAGATTTTTTTTTCCCCATATTGGCCCTGGGGTTTTCACTCTGGGTTTTCACCTCTCCCTGAAGATCACATGGTCTGGAATGGGGGGGTGGGGGTGAGTTAATAGGTTGTGATGAACAAAGCATCGTAGCTGTGAGGGACAGCTCGGGGGATAGGATATTAGGATGTAGATAGGCTGGAAAATTGGGCGGGGATCCTGGATTCAGGATTCAATCCTGGACCGGCGAGCGGCGCGGGCTTGGAGGGCCGAAGGGCCTGTTCCTGTGCTGTATTGTTCTTTGTTCTTTGTTCTTTGTTCCATCTTGATTTGTTTTCCATCGACCTCCACTGTAGCATAGATAGGCTTTGCACACCCCTCACTCACATTAAACAAATTGTAAGAGTGTTCCTCTGCCTGCTCTGAGCTTTCCAGATGATGCATAGTTGACTGAGGCTTTCTCAAATTTGAATTTCCCTGCTCAGCCTTCAACTTGCTCTTAGCACCCTTGCATTTCTCAGCTAAATGACGCTTTTCACTGCAACAGTGAGAAACAGCATCCATGATTCACGTAGTGTACCCCTCCACACCTGAAGCAGTCCACTGCTTTCATCTTCTTGCTTGCAGCCTCTCTCTTTATCTGATGCACTGCACCCACTTGCGCATCACCATTGAATATATTTTCATTGTTTGTAGCCATGTCCATGCCCTGAGGAATTTCTAGAGCCTTCTTGAAATTTCTCCCAACAAACAATGCCGAATGCTGGCCTCATTAGTGCCACAGACTAATTGGTCCTGGAGCATGTGCTCCAATACTGCTCCAAGGTCATAGAGTGCGATCTTACCTGCCGTTTACGCCACACTCCCGCTGCAGGGAAGCTGGAGAATTCAGCGGCCAGCCAAATTTCCATTCACAGTGGTTGGTTGGGAATATCCCATCGGTGTGAACGCTGGGAAGGTCCCGGCCACAATGTTCAGAGATGTCTTAATACAGCAAAACATTTATCTACAGACTGTCCCATCTTCCAAAAATGAGTATGGAACTTGAACCGCTGAGGGCTTAGGATTGTGGTGATTCTGAACGAGTGCAACTAAATCCGCAAATGAAATGTCCCCTCGTTTCCGTGCTGTTGTTAAATTCCTCACTCGCTGTGAGTCTTCGCCCCACATACTCTCGGGAGAATTGAGTGCTTATTTGCATATCCATTTGCCAAGAGAACATGTTCCAACATTTCCACATATTCAGTCCAATCCCTGTTCTCTTCCACAAACTCACTGCTAGTCCTGAACATTGTCATGGTGCTGCTAACCTGTTTTTCGTTGGTAAACTCACAAACCCGCTGATCAGAGCCCTTGACCACTGCTCTTGTTGCAAACTAGCTACTCATTGTGCAAACCTTCACAATGCCATGTTGAACCTTGTATTTTTTTGTTCCTTTTCTTTTGACGTTTTCTCCTTGTCACCAGAAACATGTGATAACCTGGCTACAAAAGGTAGCCATGATGTGGAGATGCTGCATTGGACTGGGGTGGGCACAGTAAGAAGTCTCACAGCAACAGGTGAAAGTCCAACAGGTTTATTTGGTATCACGAGCTTTCAGAGCGCCGCTCCTTCATCAGGTGAGTGGTTTTATTATCCACTCATCTGATGAAGGAGCAGCGCTCCGAAAGCTCATGATACCAAATAAACCTGTTGGACTTTAACCTGGCATTGTAAGACTTCTTACCGTGCCCACAATAAGGTAGTCAAAGGTGAAGTGATATCCAATCTTCTTTACTTATCAAAATATTGAAATACAGTATGGACTCAGAACTGACTGTTACAGGGGGCCCCCGTGGTGAGACGAAACCCACGAAAGCCTGTGTCACTGAAGATGTCACTCGTGCATGCTCATACTCGCTAAAAATATCAGTGCGTATATTGAAATAGGAAGATGCTTACGATAACACTCTATAACAGGGACACTGATACTTTTCAGAATATTTCTCGAGCAATTAAATGGGTGTGGTGCGTTCCATGATAAAGCAGATTGTACCTTTACTGGGAAATGAACATGCTTGAAGGCCTGAATATGTTTTTCTCATTCCAATCTTATGTTTTTATAGATAAACATACTTGTTGGAACAGATCAAGGATAATCTCAATACTACTATTAGCCCAACCCTATGAAGAAGTGATACAGTTCAACACCACAAGCTAGTTATGTAGATTTCTCAGTAAATCTACTCTTGGAACCAGCTCGCTGTAATTAATTTCTACTTGTAGGACAGGACACTGAAAGGTCAATGTGTTACTGCTGATTTTTTTGATGGGAAAATTCAAATACTTGCTGTTACAAAGATAAGTGCAGGCTGCAGGTTTGATTGCTGCATGATGTGTGATGTGTATCTCTGCGAATAAGTTCCTCTCTCCAAATAAAAGCTCAGGAGTGCACAAAGGTTTACCAGGCTGATTCCGGGGATGGCAGGACTGATGTATGAGGAGAGATTGACCAGGTTAGGATTGTTTTCACTAGAGTTCAGATGAATGAGGGGGGATCTCATAGAGACTTATAAAATTCTAACAGGACTAGACAGGGTAGATGCAGGAAGGATATTCCCAATGGTGGGGGAGTCCAGAACCAGGGGTTCTGAGGATACAGGGTAGACCATTTAGGACGGAGATAGAACCATAGAAAATTACAGCTCAGAAACAGGCCTTTTGGCCCTTCTTGTCTGTGCCAAACCATTTTTTGCCTAGTCCCACTGACCTGCACTTGGACCATATCCTTCCACACCCCTCTCATCCATGAACCCGTCCAAGTTTTTCTTAAATGTTAAAAGTGACCCCGCATTTACCACTTTATCCAGCAGCTCATTCCACACTCCCACCACTCTCTGCGTGAAGAAGCCCCCCCTAATATTCCCTTTAAACTTTTCTCCTTTCACCCTTAACCCATGCCCTCTGGTTTTTTTCTCCCCTAGCCTCAGTGGAAAAAGCCTGCCTGCATTCATAGAAACATAGAAAAACTACAGCACAAACAGGCCCCTCGGCCCACAAGTTGTGCCGAACATATCCCTACCTTCTAGACCTACCTATAACCCTCCATCCTATTACGCTCCATGTACTCATCCAGGAGTCTCTTAAAAGACCCTATTGAGTTCGCCTCCACCACCACTGACGGCAGCCGATTCCACTCGCCCACCACCCTCTGTGTGAAAAACTTACCCCTAACTTCTCCCCTGTACCTACCCCCCAGCACCCTAAACCTGTGTCCTCTCATAGCAGACATTTCCACCCGGGGAAAAAGCCTCTGAGAGTCCACCCGATCTATGCCTCTCAACATCTTATACACCTCTATTAGGTCACCTCTCACCCTTCGTCTCTCCAAGGAGAAAAGACCGAGCTCCCTCAGCCTATCCTCATAAGGCATGCCACTCAATCCAGGCAACATCCTTGTAAATCTCCTCTGCACCCTTTCAATCTTTTCCACATCCTTCCTATAGTGAGGCAACCAGAACTGAGCACAGTACTCCAAGTGGGGTCTGACGAGGGTCTTATATAGCTGCATCATTATCCCCGGACTCCTAAACTGAATCACTCGATTGATAAAGGCCAGCACACCATACGCCTTCTTAACCACCTCCTCTGCCTACGGGGCCGATTTGAGAGTCCTATGGACCCGGACCCCAAGGTCCTTCTGATCCTCTACAGTACTAAGAGTCTTTCCCTTTATATTGTACTCATCTATATTGTACTCTATCTATACCCATCAAAATCTTATACACCTCTATCAAATCTCCCCTCATTCTTCTACGCTCCAGGGAATAAAGTCCCAGCCTATTCAATCTCTCTCTGTAACTCAGCTTCTCAAGTCCTGGCAACATCCTTGTGAACCTTCTCTGCACTCTTTCAACCTTATTTACATCCTTCCTGTAACTAGATGACCAAAACTGTACAAAAAAGTCTTAAATTCGGCCTCACCAATGCCTTATATAACCTTACCATAACACTCCAACTTTTATACTCGATACTCCGATTTATAAAGGCCAATGTACCAAAGGCACTCTTTACGACCCTATCCACCTGTGACATCACTTTTAGGGAATTCTGTACCTGTATTCCCAGATCCCTCTGTTCAACTGCACTCTTCAGAGTCCTACCATTTACCCTGTACGTTCTACTTTGGTTTGTCCTTCCAAAGTGCAATATCTCACACTTGTCTGCGTTAAATTACATTTGCCATTTTTCAGCCCATTTTTCTAGTTGGTCCAAATCCCTCTGCAAGCTTTGAAAACCTTCCTCACTGTCCACTACACCTCCAATCTTTGTATCATCAGCAAATTTGCTGATCCAATTTACCACATTATCATCCAGATCATTGATATAGATGACAAACAACAATGGACCCAACACCGATCCCTGCGGCACACCACTATTAACAGGCCTCCACTCAGAGAAGCAATCCTCCACAACCACTCTCTGGCTTCTTCCATTGATGTGGAGATGCCGGCATTGGACTGGGGTGAACACGGTAAGAAGTCTCACAACACCAGGTTAAAGACCAACAGGTTTATTTGGTAGCAAATACCATAAGCTTTCGGAGCACTGCTCCTTCGTCAGATGGAGTGGAAATGTGCTCTCAAACAGTGCAAACAGACAAAATCAAGTTGCAGAATACTGATTAGAATGCGAATCCTACAGCCAGCCAGGTCTTAAAGGTACAGACAATGTGGGTGGAGGGAACATTAAACACAGGTTAAAGAAATGTGTATTGTCTCCAGACAGAACAGCTAGTGAGATTCTACCAGTGTCTAATCCAATTTACTAACTACCCATGTATACCCAGCGACTGAACCTTCCTAACTAACCTCCCATGAGGGACCTTGTCAAAGGCCTTGCTGAAATCCAGGTAGACAACATCCACCGCCTTCCCTTCATCCACTTTCCTGGTAACCTCCTCGAAAAACTCTAATAGATTGGTCAAACATGACCTACCACGCACAAAGCCATGTTGACTCTCCCTAATAAGTCCCTGTCTATCCAAATATTTGTAGATCCTATCCCTTATCACACCTTCCAATAACTTGCCCACCACCGACATCAAACTTACTGGCCTATAATTTCTCGGCTTTCTTTTGGAACCTTTTTTAAACAACAGAACATGAGCCACCCTCCAATCATCCGGCACCTCCCCCGTGAATACTGACATTTTAAATATGTCTGCCAGGGCCCCTGCAAGTTCAACACTAGCTTCCCTCAAGGTCCGTGGGAATACCCTGTCTGGTCCTGGGGATTTATCCACTCTGATTTGCCTCAAGACAGCAAGCACCTCCTCCCCTTTAATCTGTAAAGGTTCCATGACCTCCCTACCAGTTTGCCCTATTTCCGTAGACTCCATGCCTGTTTCCTCAGTAAATACGGATGCAAAAAAACCATTTAGTATCTCCCCCATCTCTTTTGGTTCCATACACAGTCTACCACTCTGGTCTTCAAGGGGACCAATTTTATCCCTCACTATCCTTTTGCTCCTAACATATCTATAGAAGCTCTTTGGATTTTCCTTCACTCTGTCTGCCAAAGCAACTTCATGTCTTCTTTTAGCCCTCCTGATTTCCCTCTTAAGTAACTTCTTGCACTTTTTATACACATCGAGCATCTGATCTGTTCCTTGCTGCCTGTACATTTCATACAACTCTCTCTTCCTCTTAATCAGTGTTACAATCTCCCTCGAGAACCAAGGTTCCTTATTCCTATTTACTTTGCCTTTAATCCTGACAGGAACATACAAACTCTGCACTCTCAAAATTTCGTCTTTGAAGGCCTCCCACTTTCCATTTACATCCTTACCAGAGAACAGCCTGTGCCAATCCACACTTCCCAGATCCCTTCTCATTTCATCAAATTTGGCCTTTTTCCAGTTCAGAACTTCAACCCGAGGACCAAATCTATCCTTATCCATGATCAGGTTGAAACTAATGGCATTATGATCACTGGATCCAAAATGTTCCTTCACACTCACATCCATCACCTGCCCTAACTCATTTCCCAATAGGAGATCCAATATCGCATCCTCTCTAGTTGGCACCTCTAAATACTGATGTAGAAAATTTTCCTGAACACATTTTACAAACTCTACCCCGTCTAAACCTTTAACAGTATGCGAGTCCCAATCTATGTGTGGAAAATTAAAACCCCTACTATCACAACTTTGTGTTTCTTGCAGTTGTCAGCTATGTCTCTGCTGATTTGTTCCTCCAATTCTCGCTGACTGTTGGGTGGTCTATAATACAACCCCATTAATGTGGTCATACCTTTCCTGTTTCTCAGCTCCACCCATAGGGCCTCTGTAGACAAGCTCTCTAATCTATCCTGCCTGAGTACCGCTGTAACATTTTCCCTGACCAACAATGCCACCCCCCCACCTTTTATCCCTCTGCCTCTATCCCGCCTGAAACATTGGAACCCCGGAACATTGAGCTGCCAGTCCTGCCCCTACTGTAGCCAAGTTTCACTAATGTCTATAATGTCATATTTCCATGTGTCTATCCATGCCTTCAGCTCATCTGCCTTCCCCTCAATACTCCTGGCATTGAAATAGACACACCTCAAAAGGTTATTTCCACCACACTCTACCCTTCCATTTGTGATTTTGCTTGAACTAACCTGTCTTTTTACCCCTGCTCCACTATCTGCTCTGGCACTCTGGTTCCCATCCCCCTGTAAATCTAGTTTAAACGCTCCCCAATAACACTAGCAAATCTCCCTGCAAGTATATTGGTCCCCTTGTAGTTTAGGTGTAACCCGTCTCTCTTGTACAGGTCCCACCTGCCCCAGAAGAGGTCCCAATGATCCAAGAATCGGAAACCCTGCCACCTACACCAGTTCCTCAGCCACGTGTTCATCTGCCCAAGCATCCTACTCCTGCCCTCACTGGCATGTGGCTCAGGTAGCAATCCTGAGATTACTACCCTCGGGGTCCTGCTTTTTAACTTCCTTCCAAGCTCTTTGTACTCACTCTTTAGGACCTCCTCACTCTTCCTACCTATGCCATTGGTACCGATGTGTACCACGACATCTACCTGATCACCTTCCCACTTTAGAACGCTGTGCACGCGATCAGAGACATCCCTGACCTTGGCACCTGGGAGGAACAAACCATGCGGGAGTCTCTGTCCCGACCACAGAACCTCCTGTCCGTACCTCTGACCATTGAGTCCCCTATCACTACTGCTCTCCTCTTCTTCCTCCCACCCTTTTGCGCTGTAGAACCAGACTCAGTATCAGAGTTCCGGCTGTCGCAGCTTGTCCCAGGTAAAGTCCCAATTCAGTATACCTGTTGTGGAGGGGTTTGGCCACAGGGGAACCCTGCTCTGACTGTCCTTTCACACTTCCATTTCCTCTCCTTACAGTAACCCAATTTCCTGCGCTCTGCTGCTTAGGTGTAACTATCTCCCTGAATCTACTGTCTATATACTTCTCATTCTCCCGAATTAGATGGAGGTCATCAAGCTCTTTCTCCAGTTCCCTAACACGCTTTGCTAGCAGCTGCAGCTGGATGCATCTTTTGCAGGTGTTGGCGTCAGGGATACCGGAGGTCTCCCTGATCTCCCACATCCTGCAAGAGGAACATTCCACCAACTTGCCTGGCATTTATTTTACTCTGGGGGAAAAACAAGAATGAACTTTCTGGGAAAAGAAACCTACTCTCGCCTCTGCCTGTTCTCGCTGAAGCCCGTTTTGAGCCAAAGCCCTTCAGCCCTCACTCTGCTACCTGCTCACTCTGCTACCTGCTCACTCCGCCGCACGCTCTCAACGCTGCCCGCTGGATAGTGCAGCCTGCTTTTTAAACCTCCCGCACGCTAAAAACTACAAAAACAAACCTTCCCAGGTCACCCCGCGGTCGGCCTACTTCCGTTTTTCCCTTAAAACTACTAGACTAAGAAACCCCGCGAAAAAGTAAGTAAAATAAAGCCAATCTCTTACCCTTTCACTCGAGCCACCAGTTGCTCCTCTCTCTCTTGCTCCGGTCGAACAGATGGGGAGACATTTCTTCACCCTAAGAGTGGTGAGCTTGTGCAATTCATTACCACAGGAAGTAGTTGATGTCAAAACATTGAATGTATTCAAGAGTCGGCTGGATATAGCACTTGGGAATGGGATCAAAGATTATGGGGAGAAAGCAGGATTAGGGTATTGAGTAGACGATCAGCCATGATCGTGATGAATGGCGGAGCAGGCTCGAAGGGCCGAATGGCCCCCTCCTGCTCCTATTTTCTATGCTTCTATTTTTTTTATGTGTCAAAGACTAGGCTCTAGTTCAATTCTTTACCACCTGGTTACCTGAGTTTTAACACATCGCTTTCCCAGATACTGCACCGAGACCAATTTATTGTGTGCTCAATATCTGGGATGGTGCTTGAACCCACAATCTTCAAAATCAAGTGTGAACTCACTTACAGCTGAGCGAATCTGATGCTTAGGGGCGATGATTCTTTGTTTGTTTCTATTTCACTGTTTTTCTATTACTGTTCACACCCGACAAATTACAGTGAAAACAGTTAAGTCAGAGCTAAGAATAGAGTGCACTGCGACTGATTGACGTTAGTTTTGGTTTACCGTTGCCTTGGCCATTGAAGCAAGTGTCTTCATTTCACTGAGTGGTTTTGGATGTTCTCTTTTCTTCCAATCAACTCCCTCCTGAAATGTTGCTCAGTTTGAAAGAGGCAGAGGATGTGTGTTTGCAGTTGTTAATGGCTTTCCAAAATAATTATTCACAGGATGTGGTGTGATGGACAAGACCAGTGTTTATTGCTCACCTTTAACTGTCTTCAAGAAGCCAGTGGAAAACCATCTCTTGAACTACTTCAGTTCATCATTATGTTTTCACACAACTGGGTTGGTTGCCAGCTCATTTTAGAGGGGCAGTTAAAGAGCCAATCACATTGCTGTGGGTCTGGAGTCACACATAAGCCAGATTGGGTAAGGATGGTGGCACAGTGGTTAGTGCTGCTGCCTCACAGCGCCAGGGACCCGGGTTCAATTCCGGCCTTGGGTGACTGTATGTGTGGGGAGTTTGCACATTCTCCCCATCTCTGCATGGGTTTCCTCCAGGTGCTCCTGTTTCCTCCCACAGTCCAAGATGTGTAGGTCAGGTGGAATACATTATCACTAGTTGAATCTCAGCCATATCCTTTGCGTTGTCCATTCAATTAAATATTATCCAGTGGAACACTTGGTTATAATGTATTAATTTCACTTTGGCAGCCCTCAAATAAGCAGTTAGGGACGGGCAAGAAATGTTGGCCCAGCCAGCGACACTCATGCCTGTAAAATTAATTTTTAAAAAGCCAGATATAAATATTGAATGTTGAACTAGTTGAACAATAGATGTCAGAGGTTAAAGAGTAGATTACCCTTCCCTTGGGATGTATTTCACCAGTGGCTTAATCTTGTATTGCCAAGGCAAGCTGTATAACACCTCAAGTATGTTATGCATTTAAAATGGCTGTAAAACTACATTTCAAAGATTTCTTACTTTACATCTAAGGTCAATTTGTCAACAACCTCTTTCTCTCAGAATATATTAGTTATGAACTGGTTTTGATTCCAATGGTTCTTGTCAATTTTTAGTTTGTTAGAATGGCAACGATGTTTAGTGGAGTGACCCCAATGCAAGCTCCAATTTCGCAGAGGTAGCTATGGAATGATTGATTTCTGTACTTAATGATACCCCCATCTGCATTTGATGAACTTTTTAAAAAACCTATTTGCTTCATTTCTACTCTGGGACCCACTCACTAAATAATATACAACCATAACATCAATTAGTATTTATAAAGCACCTTTAATATAATTAAACACCCACAGAGCAATTATAAAATAAAATATGACACCAAGTCACATAAGATATCAATGCAAATTGCCAAATGTTTGGGCAAAGTGAGTAGGTTTTAAAGCATGTCTTTAAGGGCGGTATGGTGGCACAGTGGTTAGTGCTGCTGCCTCACAGCGCCAGGGACCCGGGTTCAATTCCCGGCTTGGGTCACTGTCTATGTGGAGTTTGTACATTCTCCCCGGGTCTGCGCAGGTTTCCTCCGGGTGCTCCGGTTTCCTCCCACAGTCCAAAGATGTGCAGATTAGATGGATTAGCCATGCTAAATTACCTCTTAGTGTCAGGGGGACTAGCTAGGATAAATGCATAGGGTTATGGGGATAGGGCCTGGGTGGAATTGTGGTCGGTGCAGACTCGATGGGCCAAATGGCCTCCTTCTGCACTGTAGGGATTCTAGGAAAGGGAGACAGAGTGAGAGTTAGAGGGGAACTCCAAAGCTGTGGGTCTTGGCAGCTGGAGGCACCACCACCAGCACGAAAACCATTAAAGTTCCAGACCCACGAGGCTGGAGTTAAAGAGTGCCGATATCTTGGAGGGTTGTGGGGATGAAGGAGGTTTTTGAGATGGGAAGATTGAGATCATGAAGGATTTGAAAACAAGGATAAGAATTTTAAATTTCAGGGGTTGTTTAACCAGAAGCCAATGTCAGTCAGTGAGCAAAGAGTGAATGGGATTAGATGCGAGTGGAGCACAGGCACCAGTGTTTTGGATGCACAGGTTTGGTGGATTGGTCAGGCTAAATTGCCCCTTAATGTCCATAGATGAACAGGTTAGGTGGATTAAGCAGAGTAAATGCATGGGGTTATGGGGATAGGGTGGACGGGAGGGCCTTGTGGGAGAGTCGGGGCAGACTTGATGGGCCGAATAGCCTCTTTCTGCACTGTTGGGATTCTATGGTTCTATTCTATGGATGAGCTCAAGATACAAAACTTATTAGTAAATACTACAATTTCTGTAGAAGCGTGTAAAAGGTTTCTAACGATAGCTTTCTCCAAATATGCGAGCAATATTCAATGAATGCACCTTAAAAATGATACAACAGATTCAGAACTTTCTTCAGTTTGTGCTGAATTTTTGGGCTGTTTGTATCCTAGACATCAGCTTACTTGAAACTTAACAAAATTATCCATCTTAATTCTTACAGTTTATAAGAAAAAGGATACAAAGAAGAAAAATGAATGGATTCAATAAAAAAGAAAATTGAAGGAGGTGTAAAGTGATGGCAATCCGTATATTCCCTGGTGATAAAAGTGAAATTGACAGGCAGTCTTTCCTGGACGCAGTCGCCGTCTGAATCGTGAGTACTGATGGTGTCAGAATTGGCTCCGAGGACTTAGAGAGCTACCAGGAAATTAAACTAACATCAGTAGCAATTAATGCTTTGAGCCACAGACTTCAGCGGGACTCTCATTTAAGCTGAATGTCTCAAAGGGCGATTTTGTGTCACAGCTGTGGGGGTCAGTTGGTCGCACTCTTGTCTCTAAGTCTCAAGGTTTCCAGGTTCAAGTCTCACTCCAGGGTTTGAATGCAGAAAAATCTATACTGTCACTCAAGCACTGAGTAGAGTTGCAAACTGTGATTAAATGTATCATCACCTTGCCCTCACGCTCCAACCATTAGTCGACCAACATGTCCATCCTTGAGATGCACTGCCTCCCTACACCAATTGGAAAGCAGAAAGACTCACTACCCAATTGGATGGTGCTTGACTGTTTGCCAAACAGCTGTTTTTCCCCCCAATTTTCAATATCTTTATATCTGATAAAGAGAAATTTGCAAGAAATTTTTAAAACACTATCTTTTTTAATGTCCCTATTTTTCTCCAGGGATTCACACAGCAATGTCCTGGAGATTCACCTTCAATCCCTGGGGTTCCAGGTCAATCCTGGAGAGTTGGTAACCCTAGTACTGAGGGAGTGCAACACTATGAGAGTGCTGTCTCTGCTGGGTAAGATGCTAAACAAAGCCTTCTTCTGCCTGTTCTGGTGGATGTAACAGAAGAGCAGGGTGGTTCTCTCTGGTTTTCCAGCCAATATTTATCCCTCAGTTAACATAATAAAAAACACATTGCTAGGTCATTAACACATTACTGTTTATGGGAGCTTGCTGTGCACAAATTGAATGTTTCCTACATTGCAACAGGGACTACACTTCAAAGGTACTTTATTGGCTGTGAAGTGCTTTGAGACATTTGGTGGTTGTGAAACCCTATAGAATCCCTACAGTACAGAAGGAGGCAATTCAGCAAATCGAGTCTGCACCAACTGTTCAAAAGAGTATCTTACCCAAACCCTGACCGCGCCCCCCCCCCCCCCCCCCCACCGCCACCACCCTCCCCCCCCCCGCCCCCGGCCCACCCGCCTGCCATCCTTGTAACCCTGTGCATTTACCATGGCTAATCCACATGATCTACACATCTTTGGACACCAAGGGGCAATTTAGCATGGCCAATCCACCTAACCTTCACATCTTTCGACAGTAAGGGGCAATTTACCATGGCTAATCCACCTAACCTGCACATCTTTCAACAGTAAGGGGCAATTTAGCATGGCCAATCCACCTAACCTGCACATCTTTCAACAGTAAGGGGCAATTTACCATGGCTAATCCACCTAACCTGCACATCTTTCAACAGTAAGGGGCAATTTAGCATGGCCAATCCACCTAACCTACACATCTTTCAACAGTAAGGGGCAATTTAGCATGGCCAATCCACCTAACCTACACATCTTTCAACAGTAAGGGGCAATTTAGCATGGCCAATCCACCTAACCTGCACATCTTTGGACTGTGGGGTGAAACCGGAGCACCCGGAGGAAACCCACGCAGACACGGGAAGAATGTGCAAACTCCACACCGACAGTCACCCAAGGCTGGAATCAAACCTGGCACTGTGAGGCAGCAGTGCTAACCACTGTGCCACCCAAAAATGCGCTATGTAAATGCAACTTCTTTTGTATTGATCTTGCCAGCATTTTTTTTGATTTGTAGGCAGACGTATGTCATTCAGTTGGATCACTGGGTCATCAATGAGATTGGAGGCTGTAACAGATTTAGCTTGCAAATACAAGACTGATTGTCATTCTGACACTTAGTAGGCTTTGCTGATATTCAGCCCAACGGGATGAATAATTTTTTTGACAACTTCTCCTCAATTTCGAAATAGATAGTGTGGCGTGGGAAGCAAGAATGGAAAAGCAGTGTTTAAAACCTTTAAAGGAATTTAAAAAATGATTGGAATAGATCTGCCAATGAAAAATATATCCTAAATGAAATCAAACAGCCGCATTGAAACAAAATATAAATAACTGGAGTGCGAGAGAATACAGAACGCTGACAGAAATAAAGCTTTTTAAAAAATATTTATTTAAAATGCCTTCTTAACTGCTGATTTAAATAATAAATTATAGTAATAAAGCTGTTGTTGATACGGAGATTTATTAATATGAAAGCTTTTAAATATTGACTGACTGAAGGAAGCAGGAATGTTCCTGAACCCGCCCCTGGTCTCTGAGTTATGGAGTAATTCAGTAAGCAACCGTGTCAGTGAATGGTAAATCAAATGATAATGCAGATGTGACGCACTTCTCAAAGGTGAGACCATCCTCACAAATTTCCTGCCACCGGTGAAGATGCTTTTTTGTGTAACCGTATAGATTTTAAAATAGTTTTTAGTGCGAGCACTGGTTCCTAAATGTATTTTTATCCCCCCCTCCCCCCTCAAGGGTAGGGCCAAGCATCGAGGAATAATATGGCACAGAAAATGATGAATCTAACTCCTTGGCACGCTCTAAGCTACCAACCACCTGCTGAAAGCGATCAGCTATTCTGAAATCTTTTTAATGAACACTAAGTAATAAAAATGACACCTAGATTAACCAACCATCTGTTGCAGCCAGACCTTTCAGGTCAATACCACGCGTGACCTATTTGAAATCAAGCTCCCACTTCTCCAGTGTTGCTGGAACGATGCTGGCTGCCTGATGGGCCACTCGTACAGATGTGAAGTTACACCCCAACAATCTGACTGCTTTTAATCTGCTTTTTAATTGGTGCTTCTGAGCACAATCTCAATCTTTTCTGCTTCCTGTACCATAGAGTAACGGTCACACACAATGATAAAAGTATCCTAATCCAGCGTGTCCATAATTTACCCTGAAGATTAAATGTGCAGAACACTAATCGCTCAAACGCTTGGTGTCAGTTTTTTTTATTGAATTATTCTGTTAATAATATATTTCTTGCTTTCTGAAACACTTCACACAGGGATTCAATCTAGAATGAACTGCAAGAATGTGAGGTTAATACTGAAATCAATTCCACTTTTAGACTCCACCTCTCTGTAGTTCAGCAACAACAACTTGAATTGATATAGCGGTTCCAAAGAGAAATAGAATCATAGAATCCCTACAGTGCAGAAAGAGTCCATTTGGCCCATCAATTATACACCAACTCTGAGCCAGGCTTGCCCCATAACCCCACATATTGACCCCACTAATCCCCCTAACCTACACATCTTGGGACACTAAGGGGCAATTGAGCATGGCTAATCCATCCAAACTACACATCTTGGGACGCTATGGGGCAATTTAGCATGGCCAATCCACCTAACCTGAACACCTTTGAACTGTGGGAGGAAACCGGAGCACCCGGAGGAAACCCACACAGACACAGGGAGAACGTGCAGACTCCACATAGACAGTCACCCGAGGCCGGAATTGAACCCAGGTCCCTGGCGCTGTGAGGCAGCAGTGCTAACCACTGTGCCACCGTGCTGTCCCTTACTTGGACTCAAAATGTTTCTGTTTCTCTCTCCATAAATGCTGCCAGACCTGCTGAGCTTTTCCAGCATTTGTTTCTTTTATTTCAGATCTGCAGTATCTGCAGTATTTTGCTTTCATATTCCATCTTTAACATAATAACAAGTCCCAAAGCATTTCACAGGGGCATTACCAAGCCAATCTAATGCTCATGACTAATAGCTTGGTCAAAGTGGTCAGTTATATGGAGTACCTTAAATTAGGAAGAGAGGTAGAGAGGCAGAATGGTTTTTGCGGGGCCTTTCTATAGCTTGGGACCCAGGCAGGTGGAGGTAGAGTCATAGAGTCATAGAGGTTTACAGCATGGAAACAGGCCCTTCGGCCCAACTTGTCCATGCCTCCCTTTTTATTAAAAACCCATAAGCTAATCCCAATTGCCCGCATTTGGCCCATATCCCTCGATACCCATCGTACCCATGTAACTATCTAAATGCTTTTTAAAAGACAAAATTGTACCCGCCTCTACTACTACCTCTGGCAGCTTGTTCCAGACACTCACCACCCTCTGTGTGAAAAAATTGCCCCTCTGGACCCTATTGTATCTCTCCCCTCTCACCTTAAACCTATGCCCTCTAGTTTTAGACTCCCCTACCTTTGGGAAAAGATATTGACTATCTAGCTGACCTGTGCCCCTCATTATTTTATAGATCTCTATAAGATCACCCCTCAGCCTCCAGAGAAAAAAGTCCCAGTCTATCCAGCCTCTCCTTATAACTCAATCCATCAAGTCCCAGTAGCATCCTAGTAAATCTTTTCTGCACTCTTTCTAGTTTAATAATATCCTTTCTATAATAGGGTGACCAGAATTGCACACAGTATTCCAAATGTGGCCTTACCAATGTCTTGTACAACTTCAACAAGACATCCCAACTCCTGTATTCAATGTTCTGACCAATGAAACCAAGCATGCTGAACGCCTTCTTCACCTCTGTCCACCTGTGACTCCACTTTCAAGGAGCTATGAACATGTACCTCTAGATCTCTTTGTTCTGTAACTCTCCCCAACGCCCTACCATTAACTGAGTAAGTCCTGCCCTGGTTCAATCTACCAAAATGCATCACCTCGCATTTGTCTAAATTAAACTCCATCTGCCATTCGTCAGCCCACTGGTATGGCCACCAATGATGAAGCGATTAGAATCAAGGAGTCTCAAAATGCCAGGATTAAGTTTAAAGTTTATTTATTGGTATCACTAGTAGGCTAACATTAAAACTGCAATGAAGTTACTGTGAAAACCCCTAGTCGCCGCACTCCAGCACCTGTTTGGGAAATCAGAAACACAAAGGGACTTGGGAGTCATTGTTCAAGATTCTCTTAAGGTTAACGTGCAGGTACAGTCAGCAGTTAGGAAGGCAAATGCAATGTTGAGAGGGCTCGAATACAAGAGCAGGGATGTACTTCTGAGGCTGTATAAGGCTCTGGTCAGACCCCATTTGGAGTATTGTGAGCAGTTTTGGACCCCATATCTAAGAAAGGATGTGCTGGCCTTGGAAAGGGTCCAGAGGAGGTTCACAAGAATGATCCCTGGAATGAAGAGCTTGTCGTATGAGGAACAGTTGAGGGCTCTGTGTCTTTACTTGTTGGAGTTTAGAAGGATGAGGGGGGATCTTATTGAAACTTACAGGATACTGCGAGGCCTGGATAGAGTGGACGTGGAGAGGATGTTTCCACTAGTAGGAAAAACTAGAACCAGAGGGCACAACCTCAGGCTAAAGAGACGATCCTTTAAAACAGAGATGAGGAGGAATTTCTTCAGCCAGAGAGTGGTGAATCTGTGGAACCCTTTGTCGCAGAAGGCTGTGGAGACCAGGTCATTGAGTGTCTTTAAGACAGAGATAGATAGGTTCTTGATTAATAAGGGGCTCAGGGGTTATGGGGAAAAGGCAGGAGAATGGGGATGAGAAAAATATCAGCCATGATTGAATGGTGGAGCAGACTCGATGGGCTGAGTGGCCTAATTCTGCTCCTGTATCTTACGGTCTTATGGGTATACTGAGGGAGAATTTAGCACAGAGATCTTGGTGGGTTGTGGGGCTGGAGTTGATTACAGCAATAGGGAAAGTGAGGTCATGGAATGATTTGAAATTCAAATTTGGACACTCTATTAATGACAATGTCCGAGCAGATATTAAGCCAATCTTTCTCCTCACCCTATCAGTAACTGCAACACTATATTCTGCACCCTATCCTTTCCTTCTCCTCGATGTATTCCATGAACGATATGTTTGTCTGTATAGCAGGGGAGGTGATGGCCTAGTGATATTATCGCTAGGCTATTAATCCAGAAACTCAGCTAATGTCCTGGGGACCCGGGTTCAAATCCCTCTATGGCAGGTGGTGGAATTTGAATTCAATAAAAAATATCTGGATTTAAGAATCTACTGATGACAATGAAACCATTGTTGATTGTTGGAAAAAGCCACCTGGTCCTTTAGAGAAGGAAATCTGCTGTCCTCACCTGGTCTGGTCTACATGTGACTCCAGAGCCACAGCAATGTGGTTGACTCTCAACTGCCCTTGGGTAACAAGAGATGGGCAATAAATTCTGGTCAGCCAGCGACACTCATGTCCCACGAATAAATCAAGAAAAGCTTGCAAGTAACAATACTTTTCATTGTATCCCAATACATGTGACAATAATAAACCATTCGGCCCTTCGAGCCTGCTCCACCATTCATTTTGATCATGGCTGATCATCGAATTTGGTATCCTGATCCCTCCCTTCCTCCCATATCCCTTTATCCCTTTAGTCCCAAGAGCTATATCTAATTTCTTCTTAAAATCAGAAAACGTTTTGGCCTCAACTTAGCATTAGGGAACTTTCTTCCGAAGAGAAAACAGGCATGGTTATTAGGGAACTGAACACACTGAGCCCACTAAACAGCCCATCATTCAATTTATACAAAGTTCATTGAATGGAGACAACCTATAGACCACTGGATATAACCAGGAGCAGTGACTTATTGATTCCAATGCTTTCAGCAATGAATCAGTCTACTAAGGTGGAATATTTAGCAGGTGCCTGGGACGTTTGGAGTGTCAGTCCTGGTTTAATTGCAGGAGTCTGTTTAATCTCTTCAGCGAGCAGAATCCAACTCGAACTTGCCTACGTGGCAAAGGAGATGTTCTGGCAGCAGCGATATTGGAATAGATAAGAGGAGGAGAAGTAATCGAATTTTCAGAAATTGAATAAAAAGATGCAGTGACTGTGATTTTTGTAACTAATCAGCATTCGCTATCCAGTGGCAGTACAGCCAGGAATAAATCCTCATTGTAAATGATCCCGCAATATTCTCACAGGATTACAGCGAATATATCCCCGATTCAGTTCGTTCTGAGGAGGGCTAACTCATAAATGTTAATGTGTCCCTTCTTCAATTAACATTCCGTTATAATTGTGAAATATGGTTCGAGTTTGGACTTTGCCGTCCCCCAAGGATACTTGAAGCACTCTCATGAAATTGCTGAAAATGTCAACTGACTCCTTACAGTACTAAATGTAATTTGTTACATTATTCACAGATTTTTTTTTTGCTGGACTCAAGAGCTTTTGAAAGTGTCACATGCAAAACTGAGGTTAACACGGTGAAAAATAATTAGTTAACTATCCTGTAAATCAGCCGGGTATGTTGGCCTGCGATTGTCATGTGAGTGATGAGTTTGTAAAGCCTGGAGAAACAGTTCTCAGTCTGTGTTACAGGTGATGTACTGTGTCTACACTCTGTCCCTGTGGAGACAGAACAGATTTTTAAAAAAATTACACAGGTGTACACAATATCCAAATCTAATTTCCTCCATGCTTTCCACAGGTTTTTTATTCATTATTGGGTAGATTCACAAAATCACAGAATGATTACCATGCAGAAGGAGGCCATTTGGCCTATCGTGTCTGTACTGTACTGGCACAATCATCCAGTTCCTGTTCCCCATAACCCTGCGCACTCCTCCACCTTCTTCCGTTGGGTCTCCAGACCGACTCAAGAACAGCTTCTTCCCTGCTGCCGTCAGACTTTTGAATGGACCTACCTCGCACTAAGTTGATCTTTCTCTACACCCTAGCTATGACTGTAACACTACACTCTGCACCCTCTCCTCTCCTTCTCTATGAACAGTATGCTTTGTATAGCGCGCAAGAAACAATACTTTTCACTGTATACTACTACATGTGACAATAATAAATCAAATCAAATCAAATCAAAGCATTCACCCTTTTCAGATAATCATGGTATTTCCTCTTGAATGCCTAGATGGAACCTACCTCCAACACACTCCCAGGCAATACATTCCAGACCCCAACGACTCGTTGCATGAAAAACATCTTCCTCGTCACAATTTCTCTTTTACAGATGACTAAAGATGTGCCCTCTTGTTCTTGATTCCTTCACTAATGGGAACTGCTTTTCCATATAAATCTTATCTTTCTGGACTCTTCCTCAGTGGGAATGCACTGTGTGTGAGTGTGGGGGAGGCTGGTTGAATTGGCAATCAGAAGGGATTTGGATTATTATCTGGGCAGCATGGTGGCACAGTGGTTAACACTGTTGCCTCACAGCGCCAGGGACCCGGGTTCAATTCCTGGCTTGGGTGACTGTGTGGAGTTTGCACGTTCTCCCTGTGTCTGCGTGGGTTTCCTCCAGGTGCTCTGGTTTCCTCCCACAGTCTAAAAGATGTGCTGGTTAGGTGCATTGAACAGGCGCCGAAGTGTGGCGACGAGGGAATTTCACAGTAACTTCATTGAAGTGTTAATGTAAGCCTTACTTGTGACTAATGAATAAACTTTAACTTCAACTTTAACTGAAAAGAAAGAGTGTACAGGTCCATCAAACCTCCTCTCAACATTCTTATCTCCAATGAAACCACCCCAACGTTTCCAATCTATTGATGTCATTGAAGATTAGAATGAAAAGTTATGATTGTAAATTTCAGAAGTTATCATTGAATCAAATGGCTAGTTACCCTGAAATCAATCTTTCTCACTGTTGCATGTCTTCCTTTTGGGGTGAGGTATTAAATGTGTCTGTCAGTCTATGTCCATCACTTTTCTAAGTACCTACCTGTGGTGATGGCTGTCTATCTACAGAAAATGCTGGAAATGCTCAGCAGGTTAGGGAGTGTCTGTAGAGAGGGGAACAGAGTAAGAGAGCAGAATCTAATGCAGGCAATGGGGATCTCACCCACCGGCTGGAGCACTGGTGAGAGCCCTCCATCTCCTACTTTCAGAAACTCTGCCCAATTACGTGCCAATCAGTCATCTCATTGGGTAGCGGAAGACCTTCTACCCCAGAACCAAAATCCCCAGGGGTGGAAAACCCACCCCTTGGGAGCTGCCAGCCGTCAGAGGCCAACAGCTGTGTATGGCTTGGCAGTGCTGTGGGGTCGGTGGTGGCTGTACCCACTAATGCAGCCTGCCAGGGTTCAGGATCACCAAGAAACCTGAGCTACAGATGAGTAATGACAGGAGGTGGCTGGGGTGTGGGGATGGCAGGGAGTGGGTGGGAGGAGGTAGCAAGGGCAGGATGCTGGCTCTCAACCAACTCTCCAATTCCCAAGGTTAGGTCCCTCAATTAGGCATTTCATAGAATCATAGAATCCCTACAGTGCACAAGAGGCCATTCGGCCCATCGAGTCTGCACCGATTCTCCGAAAGAGCATCTTACCCAGTCCTATAAGAGCCATGTAACAGGGCTCCCAGTCTTATGTCAATGGTGGCGTGGCTCCCAGCTCTGTGGGAAGGAGCAGCCACTTTGCTTCAGTCCGGGGGTGGGGCCATGGGCACTAAGCCAAAGGCCACTGGCTCCAGTACCACACAAGGGGGCCACTGGCAGGAAAGATAGTCCTTGCAACCCAAAACCTCCCCCCCCCCCTCCCCACCCACCCCCTCCCCACCCACCTTCAATGGGGTTGCCCTGCAATCATCTTCCCCTTCCCAGGAAAGACATAATTGCTCTGGAGAGAGTGCAGAGGAGGTTTACAAGAATGTTGCCAGGGTTAGAAATGTGTAGCTATGTGGAGAGATTTGGGTTATTTTCCTTGTAACAATGAAGGCTGAGGTTTGATCAACGTGTACAAAATTATGAGGGGAAGAGATAGAATGGACAGAGTGAAATTGTTTCCCTCGGTGGAGAATTCTAGAACGAGGGGACACAGACTCCAGATAAGTGGCAGTAGAGGGGACATGAGGAAGAACTTTTTTACACAGAGGTTGGTGGATGTCTGGAATTCACTGCCCGAGTTGGTGGTGGAGGCAGAGACCCTAAAATCTTTTAAAAAGCATCTGGATCTACACCTTAATCACTGTAAGCTACAGGGATATGGACCGGGTGCAGAAAGATGGGATTAGAAAGGCTGGCATGGACAAGATGGGCCAAATGGTCTCCTTCTGTGCTGTAACTTTTCTATGGTTCTAACCTAACTCTCCAAGATTGGGAAGTCAGTTCAATGAATGTTCCACGGTTGGCAAATCCACAAAATGCTTTGCTTGTTAATTTAACTACCCTAAAGATCTCCTTGATTTAGTGTTTTCTTGGTATTCTTCAGCCTTTCACTGCTGTAAGGCATTTTTTGTAGGACAGAGGGGCTGCCAAGTGGACAATGTAAGCCTCTGATGAGTGGGAGATGATCACTGGCGACTTGCCATCAAATTTCTCTTTGTTGGTCTCAGAAGAAGTAACTTATCTCCTCCTCCTGTCCCCCCAACCCTACTCACCAACCCACCACCCAAGAACATGCCGTGGGGAACATTGCACAGGGAATATTCAATTTCAACTCTGGAGGCCAACAATAATGTGTTATTTTTCCAGTTTAAAATACTCAACACTTTAAGCTCAACTAAAAAAGTAATCTTGTATAAAGAAAGACATCACACTCCAGGCGTGCAGCGCTTATTATGTCACTAGTTTTTAGACTGAATTTTGGATATTCTCTAATTATATTGCGTATGCAGTGCTAAATCTTGTCTCCTAAAGGTCCTGTATTGAGTAAAAGAATGGTGATTATCTGATCTTTGTCGTATACCCTAGCAACCTATGATTGATAGAAGAAGCGGGGAAACCAGCAGAGTAATTCTGTATTCCCCTGTAAACCCATCTGTCTCCAAACAGAAAACAAATCCTCCTGCAAGCTCCCACGTCTAATCAGTATAAGACTACGTGGAGACCTGATTTGGTGAAATTAATTATCTGAGCGGTGAGAAGCTCAACTCTTCCACTAAATTAATCTGCATGACTCTTAATCTGCATGCATCATTATGCAGAAGGTTGTCAGTGAGACAGAGTCAAGAGACGAAACATGAAGAAGTGGAGGCAAGAGCCTGTGGGGCAACAGAAAAATCTTCGCAACTCCTGATGAAATTCCAGAGCACTCATTAATGTTTCATGGTCCTCTAAGATATTGTCTCCTCTGCCACAGTTGTCATCCGTCTCTTTAAATAGACACCATAATAACCATCGGACTAGAAACCTGCCTAACAAATCTTCCCCTCCCCTTCTAAAATTCTTTTCATTACAAAATCACACTCTAAAGTGCTTCATTCTCATGAGCTGTTGATTGAGTGCTCCCTCCCCCCAGGAGACGGAGATCCGAATGAAGGAGATTACTGAGGGTGACAATGTTGATTAATCGCGCAAACGTTATCAAATCTTAATGACTTCAAAAACCACTTGTCCTTCTGCAAATTTGTGAGTAATTGCATCGGACATTACAGGTTGTGTAGTCATAGCAGTTAATGCACGGTTACTGAAACACGTTCGTGCAAAGCTGATCCTTTGTGAGCCCTTTCATGGAATGTCATTTGACACATGATGCTGAGATTGATAGAATGTAATGCAAGCTAATAGGGCTTCCTGCAGACTTGTCATTTATGGCTCAACAGTTCTTTTTAAGAGCTTGCTTCGCGTTGTTCTTCATTACTATTTTTTTCCAAATACCAGTTTGATATTCAGATTCCTTTTTGATTTAAGTATTGAATTGGAAAATAAATTAAGGAGGGCAGGGCTTAATGACAATGGTGACTACAATGGAAATATTTCCGAAAATTGCTTATTCCCTAAAATAAATGTTCAATTCTGTACTACTCACAGCCTCCTCACAGCTCCAGGGACCTGGGTTCAATTCCAGCCTCAGGTCACTCGCTGTTGGTGTGGAGTTTGCATGTTCTCCCCATGTCTGTGTGGGTTTTCTTCGGGTGCTCCGGTTTCTCCCCACAGTCCAAAGATGTGCAGATTAGGTGGATTGACCATGTTAAATTGCCCTTTAGTGTCCCAAGATGTGCAGGTTAGGGGGATTAGCCACAGTAAATGTGCAGGATTACAGGCATAGGGTAGGAGTTTGGGTAAGAAACTCTTTCAGAGAGGTATTGCAGACTTGATGGGCGAAATGGATCAAGTGTTCATTTTTCTGCCATGGGCACATAATCTGTATAGTGAAGCCTCATTACATCAGTTTCAGTATTATTTGGGGGTATTTTTTCCTCTATTTTCTAATACTGGAGAAAAATTCTGTCTGAGTTTCAAGTGGGCCACAAAGAAAGAAAATATATTCCATCCTGATAATAAAGGAATACTTTGACCCCCAACTCATTGAAATTGAGGCATTTCCTTTAACACTTGTGATGGGGGGGTGAAGAAGTTCACTCTGAACACAGAGAAACATACTTCCCAGAGCTATTATAGATGGTTTAGTTGTTTCTATTGGCTCCAAGTACAGGAAGAGATACCAAACCCGACAGATCATGCATTCCAGGCATCTTTACGTTCATTGCAAGTATCAGACACAAAGAGACATTGAGTGTCAGCATTACAGAGTCTTTCTCAGTGTTCAGCTCATGGTGTGCCGTGGTTGGTCCTCAGGTACAGCTAGGAGCCCATGTTCTGTTATGCAATGAGTTCACTTAGGCCCCGAAATTTATTCAAATTGGGTGAGGAGATAAATTGCAGCCCGAGTTCCTGAAAAGGACCTGAAAAGTATCCAATGGACAGTACATGGGAAGGTCCTTTCTTAGTTAACTGGATTGAGAATGAATAGTTGTTCTATTTGCTTTCACCTATTTTGGTGCTTCTTTAACAGTCGAACCATTTAGCCGCGTTGCTATTTCACCACAAAGATACTTACTGAAACCTATTTCACTGTATGCTGGCTACATTGAATAATGTGTATCCACTCCATGGAATATGAGAATCATCTTGCTCGAGAGATGAATTTGCAGGTGGCTAGGAGCTGCTCTTACACTGCCCTCTGCACTTATAAGACATGTTGAAAAAAATCCACATGGAGATACTGTGATTTTCAGAGGAGGCTATCACAGAGCTTCGCATTTGACTTCTTATGAGAAAGCATTCATTTGCCAATCTCTTGTTGAGAAGATGATGGTGGGACTTTTATTAAGTGCAGCAGACAGTGTGGTAGAGGTATTCCCACAATGCTGTTATCAAAGAGGGCTCAGGATTTTAACTTGGCGATGATGTTTTTAACTTGCAGCTCATGTTTTTTTGTAGAACACAGAACAATGTTCTAGGGTGTTAAAAGAAGTGTCTCGTGAGATAGTTGATGCATTGGTTTTAATTTTCCAAAACTTCCATTATTCGGGGAAAGTCCCATTAGATTGGAAGGTAGCAAATGTAATTCCATTAATTAAAAAGGGAGGGAAATCAGGAAACTACAGGCTATTTAGCCTACATCAGTCACAGGGAAAATGGTCAGAGCTATTATTAAAGAAGTTGAAAATGAAAGTGGAGTCACAGGTGGACAGAGTGGTGAAGAAGGCATTCGGCATGCTTGGTTTCATTGGTCAGAACATTGAATACAGGAGTTGGGACACCTTGTTGAAGTTGTACAAGACATTAGTAAGGCCACACTTGAAGTACTGTGTACAGTTCTGGTCACCCGATTATAAAAAGGATATTAGAACATAGAACATAGAACAGTACAGCACAGAACCCAGGCCCTTCGGCCCACAATGTTGTGCCGAGCTTTATCTGAAACCAAGATCAAGCTATCCCACTCCCTATCATCCTGGTGTGCTCCATGTGCCTATCCAATAACCGCTTAAATGTTCCTAAAGTTCCTAAAGCAGAGGAGATTTACCAGGATGCTGCCTGGTTTGGAGGGTAGGTCTTATGAGGAAAGGTTGCGGGAGCTAGGGCTGTTCTCTCTGGAGCGGAGGAGGCTGAGGGGAGACTTAATAGAGGTTTATAAAATGATGAAGGGGATAGATAGAGTGAACGATCAAAGACTATTTCCTCGGGTGGATGGAGCTATTACAAGGGGGCATAACTATAGGGTTCGTGGTGGGAGATACAGGAAGGATATCAGAGGTAGGTTCTTTACGCAGAGAGTGGTTGGAGTGTGGAATGGACTGCCTGCAGTGATAGTGGAGTCAGACACTTTAGGAACATTTAAGCAGTTATTGGATAGGCACATGGAGCACACCAGGATGATAGGGAGTGGGATAGCTTGATCTTGGTTTCAGATAAAGCTCGGCACAACATCGTGGGCCAAAGGGCCTGTTCTGTGCTGTACTGTTCTATGTTCTATGTAAAGTGTCTGACTCCACTATCACTGCAGGCAGTCCATTCCACACCCCAACCACTCTCTGCGTAAAGAACCTACCTCTGATATCCTTCCTATATCTCCCACCACGAACCCTATAGTTATGCCCCCTTGTAATAGCTCCATCCACCCATTATCATCCATATTATTAAACTCGAAAGTGTGCAGAAAAGATTTACTAGGATGCTACTGTGACTTGATGGTTTGAGTTATAAGGAAAGGCTGGATAGACTGGGACTTTTTTCCCTGGAGCATAAGAGGCTTAGGGATGACCTTATAGAGGTCTATAAAATAATGAGGGGAGTAGATAAGGTAGATAGTCAACACCTTTTCCCAAAGGGCAGGGGAGTCTAAAGCTAGAGGACATCAGTTTAAGGTGAAAGAGGAGAGATTCAAAAGGGTCGAAAGGGGCAATTTTTCACACAGAGGGTGGTGAGTGTCTGGAACGAGCTGCTAGAGGCAGTAATAGAAACAGGTACAATTTTGTATTTTAAAAAGCATTTAGACAGTTACATGGATAAGATGGGTATCGAGAGATATGGGCCAAATGCAGGCGATTGGGACCAGCTTAGTGGTAAAAACTGGGCCACATGGACACGTTGGGCCAAAGGGCCTGTTTCCATGCTGTAAACCTCGATGACTCTAAGTTATAACAGAGCACTTGGATAACCTCATGGTAATCTGGCAGAATCAACATGGTTTTGTCAAAGATAAATCATGTTTAACCAATTTATTGGAGTATTTTGAGGAAGTAATGTGCTGTAGATGTAGATGAAATGGTGGATGTACTGTACTTAGATTTCCAGAAGGCATTTGATAAAGTGCCATGCCAAAGATTATTGTGGAAAATAAAAGCTCATTCTTATTGGGGGTAACATATTGGCACAGGTAGAAGATTGGCTGCTAACAGGAAGCAGAGAGTAGGTATAAATGGGTCTTTTTCAGGTTGGCAAAATGAAACAAGTTGTTTGCCACAGAGGTCAGTGCTGAGACTGCAACTGTTTACAATTTATATAAACACCTTGGGGGAAGGGATTGAAGAAATGATTGCCAAATATGGTGATGACACAGAGATAGTAGAAAATAAGTTGTAAAGGGGGCAGAGAAAGGATACAAAGGGAAATAGATAGAGTTAAGTGAGTGGGCAAAGATCTGGCCAATGGAGTATAATGTGGGCCAATGTGGAATTGTTCATTTTGGCAGGAAGAATAAAAAAGAATGGTGAGAGATTGCAGAACTCTGAGGTGCAGAGGGATCTGGGTGTCCTGGTACATGAATCACAACAGGCATGGTGGCACAGTGGTTAGCACTGCTGCCTCACAGCACCAGGGATTTGGTTCAATTCCGGCCTCGGGTCACTGTCTGTGTGGAGTTTCTCCCCACGTCTGTGGGTTTCCTCCGGGTGCTCTGGTTTCTTCCCACAGTCCAAAGATGTGCAGGTTAGGTTGATTGGCCATGTTAAATTGCCCCTTAGTGTCAGGGGGATTAGCAGGGTAAATATGTGGGGTTACGGGAATAGGGCCTGGGTGGGATTGTGATCGGTGGAGACTCGATGGGCTGAATGGCCTCCTTCTGCATTGTAGGGATTCTATAATTCTATGAACATCTACTATACAGCACAGTAAGTAATTAGGAAGACTAATAGAATGTTATAATTTGTTGCAAGGGGAATTAAATACGAAAGTAGCGAGGTTATGCTTCAGTTGTACTGGGCATTAATGACACTACATTTGGAATACTGTGTACAGCATTGATCACCTATTTAAGGAAAGATTAAGGAAGTAGTTCAAAGAAGGTTTACCAGACTAATACCAGGAATGGGTGAGTTGTCTTATGAGGAAAGGTTGGACAGGCTAGATTTGTATCCACTGCAGTTCGGCAGAGTAAGAGACGACTTGATTGAAACATGTGAGATCTTGAAGGGTCTTGACAGGGTGGATATGGAAAGGATATTTCCTCTTATTGGAGAATCCAGAACCTGAGTTCACTGTTTAAAAATAAGAGGCCGCCCAATCAAAATGGAGATGGAGTGAAATGTTTTCAGGCAGAGGGTCATGAATCTTTGGAACTCTTGTAGAAGCAGAGTCTTTGTATATTTTTAGGGCAGATGATTCTTGGTAAGCAAGAGGATGATAGGGAGTAGGTCGAGTGTAGATTTGAGGTTCCTATCAGATCAGCCATGATGATATTAAATGGCAGAGGAGGTTCGAGGGGCTGAATGGCCTACTCCTGCTTCTTGTTTGTTTGTCCATATGAACAGTCAGTAATATATATTAGCTAAAGAATTAAGGATGGATCACCCAAATACCCAATCAGCTGTCCTGTTATATGAGTGTGTTAGCACGCATCATCGGACACCTGATAGAGTCCGATGTTTGGTGCTTGCAACATTCATGAACCAGAAGGCAAACCATTGTCATGGCAACAATGCAGAGTGCCTTGTTAAGATAAAGCCATGCCTGTGCATTTGGGAAGTGCATGAACAGATGCTGCAGCGCTGTGCATTCTGTTTCATCAAGTTCACACTGAAGTGCTGCTGAAATGCATTTTAATACGAAGCAAAATGGGAGCAGTATTTAACCTCACAAAGGTTGCTGAGACTAGCAGATTTCCACGTCATCTCCTCCCAGGTTTGCGGCAATGGTCAGCCAACATGTACTCTATCTTGAATCCAGGCTTGTTTGGAGCTGTTCTTCACTGAGAATTCAACTTCATCTCCTAGTAGGGCCACACAGCAACACCCACAAATCTGCTTCATTGAATAGAGCAAGCTTCCTGTGTGGCCTTGTCCCACCTTTCGTCTCAGGTTCTGGAGCAGGATGACGCGAAGGGAAAGTAGTCGTTGCTCAGCTACTTGTAACTTGTCCTGTTCAAATGCTCCATTTATTGTTACAAATATGAAGTTTGTAAGATTGTTATCTTCTGGGACTGTCTAAATTAGAGTAAAATGGCGCAGTGAAGAGGATCATGTGAGCTGTTCCAACAAGCCTGGGTGGCTTGTTTGCTATGGGGCCAATGAGGCCTAGATTGATTTACTGGGGAGAAATTACAAAACATTCACACTTAGGACAATGACAAGGGCATCTGTAATCACTCTGGGTAGAATGTTGGACTCCAAGTCTAAGTTGTTAGCTATGTAAGGTTTTGTGAACAATTATACCTTAAACTATATGCTTAATTTCAAGATAGAATGGAGTTGGGAGTGTATAGCGTCTCTAATTAACATTTCTAACTGAATACAAGGCCCATGTGATTCATGTTGCGATGGGAATAAGGTTTGAGGGGGAGGAGTCTATAGCAAGGCATTGTAGAACCGGGTAACAGGGCTTTTCTTGATATATCCCTAAAACTGCCAGGCAGGTCTATTTGCAAGAATGTGAAAGAAAAAGAGAGATTAGAAAGTTGGAGGCAGCCAGTTCATATTGTCCACCACACTGAGTGTGGGTGGATGCATGCGCTTGGATTGAAGAGACCAAGTTTGTGGGGATTTAAATGAGGCTGGAGGATTTGCTGAACTTTGGTTAGAGGGTGGGATCTCCAGGGAAACCCTTAACATGAAAGTCAGTTCAGGAACTAGAAGTTTTCCGGCTGGTGTAGCAAGTTATGTGGAGCTCAGAATAACTCTGGACCAATTCCTGGAGAAAGAAGTGTCCACAAATGACAGAGTGAAGCACAACTGTTCAGGGGATTTTCCATTGTTTTAAAAGTTAAATGGGGAACTTTTCTGTGGTTTAGAGTATAAGTGCCCTTTTGAATAGTGTTTAGACAATATTGCTTTTGGTTTGTTTATTACAGTAAAAGTCTTAAAACTTGAAATCTAATCATGTGAGCCTTCAGTCACTGGAAATTCAAAAATTGTAACTGTTGGAGTGATCGAACGAACAGAGTCTCTGAAACAAAACGGTTTATTCAAGCTTGTACAACATGCATGAGGGGGAGCACTCAGAGCTGTAGGTCCAAGATTGCTACTGAGCTACTCTGTTCCCCATGGGTTCTTCCAGCATTTGTATAACTTTTTACATTACAATGTTTACATGCATGATTCCGATGAAGTCATCACCTTGTTACTCTAAGTTCTGCTTTTGTCACATTGTACTATCTTAATTGTCCTGAATGCTTTGATCTTTAAGCGCTCTCTTGTTCATATCTTGTGTTGCTCAGGTCGACCTCGTTGTAATATCAAATCACTACACGTACTCTTTTGACATGTAAATTTCAATTGTGGATATCAATCACCACGGGTATCCTGAAGCTTGATTAGTTTCCCGGAGGTACAATGGGCCCAATGCATTATCTCCAGACATCGTGGGGTCATGATAAATAGAATCAATTTCTTTATCATTGCTTCAATCTCTGAAGATTAGCACCTGGGATGTGGCTATTTAATATTGTCTGGGAGGTAGTTATTTGAAGTTTGCCTCCAGGTGCTCCAACCAGGCTGCCTTTTTAACCCTTTCTGTCCCTTTAAATCTTGTTGCAGCCTTTTAACCGCACGACAGTAACATATTCAGTTCGCGTCGTATTTTGATGCAAGGTTTGCTCAGTGAGCTACAGGTACATACAGTACCTGAGGAGCAGTGGTCCCAGGTAGCATTACTTGCTCATTCACAGATGCAGGATCGTGAAGCCACTGTACTGGGTTTAGTTAAAGAGCAACATTCCTGTCACAAAGTATGGAGCTTCAGAGTTGAAACAAGAGCTTTAGCTGATATATATGATTAGCTGCTGAAGGAGTGTTCCATCACCCATTCCAGAGTAATGCACAGAGACTAAAGAAAAACACATCTTGACTGTGGCGTTACCTGAACTGCTTGATAGATATTATCTTGCAATTGCCCTGTTGTTTCAGATGCTATTACGAAACTGCCTTAGTCAGAATGATATTATAATTTGAAATAGGAGCCAGTCTTATGCAAATCAATTGCTTTCATCCCTAAGTTAGTTAACGCAGAAGTTTAGAAGGAGCCAAGAAGGCATTCATTCATACTTTTGGCACATCGCGCCAGTGAAAGCAATTTGAGACCAAGGAACGACATGGACAAGTTGGGCCGAAGGGCTCCTGTTTCCATTCTGTAAACTTCTATGAGTCTATGAACTTTAGAACAGGGTACACGTTTCCTTTTTAATTACCATGGAAATTATAACCTACTTTCATACAAAGTCCACTCTAAAGGTAATGTTTGATTGAAGGAGTTGTAATAATGTGCTTAGTTTTGAGTTCTCTTTTTCGGAGGAGCCTGGGAGTGGGTCATGTTGGGAGGAACCTATATCATACAACCTGTGAGGATTGAACACATTGCAGGACAGCATCCATTCTCCTGCTCCACACCTCCATGCCAGTGCATGACGACTCACTGGGTATTCCTTGAGTTGGATTTTTCTATTCACAAGCAAAAGGGAGCCAAAAAAGGATGGCATGGATTCAAGTTTTCATGCTGCATTGAACTAGAGATTCAGGCCAGATATTCTGCTTTCAAAGAACAAGCATCAGCGATGGGGGCACAACAACTGCAGCCAGGCACTGAACCTGAGTTTTTACATGAATTGAAATTGTTTTCGTTTAATTCCATTAAAATGTGCTCTCTGTGCACTGGCAGGCGGTTCTAGTTGCAAATGAAAGAAGTGTTTACAAGTGTTGAAGAGGCTTGTGTTTGTTTTTCTCTGAGTGCCCTTCGGAAATTGGGAGAACCAAATATTTCAGTCTCCATCATTATTCCATTCCACACTTTGCAAAAACTTGTCAAATTAAAGAAATGGCTGGGAAACTCAGGCTGGGAAACCCAGTCTACTCGTGTGTTCAAGCAGGTGCCTCTTATTGTTGGACATTTACATGTGGCTCAGCTGTGGCTCAGTTGGAAATACTTCATTCAGATGGTGAAATTTGAATTCAACAAAAATCTGGAATTAACAATCTAATGATAACCATGAAACCATTGTCGATTGTTGTTAAAACCCATCTGTTACACTAATGTCCCTTAGGGAATGAATTCTGCCATCATTTTCTGGTCTAACCTACATGTGACTCCAGATACACAACAATGTGATTGACTCTTAAATGCACTCTGAAATGGCCTAACAGACCACTCCATTCAAGGGCAATTAGGAATGAGCGATAAATGATGGCCCACCAGTGATGCCCACATCCAATGAAAATTTTTTTTTTAAATCAGAAGGAAGTACAGAATCTCCTTAACTTTGAGACTAGGTTTTCTGGGGAAATTGATTTCTTAAAAGTTAATTAGATTAGGACTGATAATAGTTTAGAAAGTGTCCTTAAATTGAGGAAGAGACAGGATCGCAATTTCACGCTCTGTACAAAGCTCTCAGCACAATTTGCAACATTGCGATCGATATTCCAGATTGCAATATCATCACAATATCATCATTACGGTCCTCCCTTAAAACGTATTTCAGCAAAACAGCATCGCAACCATATTTATTATGATGCAATATGTAGTAAAGTTCAGCTCTCTGTTTCTTTTCTTGCCATGTCTAAATCCACGTTTTGCACATTGATCTGATCGGACAAGAGTTATTCATGGTTGTTAGTGATATGGTTATTTGAAATCTATATTTCAAGGTTTGCAAGTTGACAATAAGTGAAACTTCTGAACTTTGAAGGACCAAAAAGATGTTCGTGAATTGGCTGGCCATTGTACATCCCACTCAATTAAAGTTAAAGATACGTGGTGTAAATGTAAAGACGTTTACCTCTAGGCCCGGCTCTCTCAAACATCTTTGTGTTCCATGAGAAAAGTGTCTTCGATGGAATGACGTCTAAGCTCCTATCCCTCACATATTTCTGATATGCAGGTGATACATATTTAAATCCGCAGCAGCATGTAATAATTTCCTTACATATCTTAATGGGCTCCATCATCCATGACACTCAAATCCACCTTTGAAATGAAACTCCCCTTCCTTGATGAACGAGTTGAGAAATCTACTGGGGGTTCTCTACCAGTCTACTGCAAGCCTACCTTCTCTGATCGATACAGGTATTGGGATTCTTACAGTTCCATGTGCTGTAGGATTGGCCTTATCCACAACCTCATAAATAGGGCCTAGGCCATTGGCTCACCATTCAAGCTTGATGCTGAAATGGGGCACATCAAAGACATCCTGCGGGATAATTGCTACCCAGATCAGATCATTTCACACTATATATGAAGTTGTGGCCCCAAGTTGTGGTTCACATAGGTACTCGAGACATAGGCGGCACAGTAGCACAGTGGTTAGCACTGCTGCTTCACAGCTCCAGGGTCCCGGGTTCGATTCCCGGCTCGGGTCACTGTCTGTGTGGAGTTTGCACATTCTCCTCGTGTCTGCGTGGGTTTCCTCCGGGTGCTCCGGTTTCCTCCCACAGTCCAAAGATGTGCGGGTTAGGTTGATTGGCCAGGTTAAAAATTGCCCCTTAGAGTCCTGGGATGTGTAGGTTAGAGGGATTAGCGGGTAAATATGTGGGGGTAGGGCCTGGGTGGGATTGTGGTCGGTGCAGACTCGATGGGCCGAATGGCCTCCTTCTGCACTGTAGGGTTTCTATGAAAAGGGGTGGGGATGTAAGGCAGAAATTCAGGGAGTTAGGGTGGAAGCTTAGGGCTAGAACAAACAAAGTTGTTATCTCTGGTTTGTTACCCGTGCCACGTGATAGTGAGGAGAGGAATAGGGAAAGAGAGCAGTTGAACACGTGGTTACAGGGATGGTGCAGGAGGGAGGGTTTCAGATACCTGGACAATTGGGGCTCTTTCTGGGGTAGGTGGGACCTCTACAAACAGGATGATCTGCACCTGAACCAGAGGGGTACCAATATCTTGGGGGGGAAATTTGCTAATGCTCTTCGGGAGGGTTTAAACTAATTCAGCAGGGGGGTGGGTACCTGAATTGTAGCTCCGGGTGTACAGGAGGTTGAGAGTAGTGAGGTCATGGATGAGGTTTCAGAGTTGCAGGAGTGTACTGGCAGGCAGGAAGGCGGTTTGAAGTGTGTATACTTCAACGCCAGGAGCATCCGGAATAAGGTGGGTGAGCTTGCAGCATGGGTTGGTACCTGGGATTTCGATGTTGTGGCCATCTCGGAGACATGGATAGAGCAGGGACAGGAATGGTTGTTGCAGGTTCCAGGGTTTAGATGTTTCAGTAAGTGCAGGGAAGGTGGTAAAAGAGGGGGAGGTGTGGCATTGTTAGTCAAGGACAGTATTACGGTGGCAGAAAGGACTTTTGATGAGGACTCGTCTACTGAGGTAGTTTGGGCTGAGGTTAGAAACAGGAAAGGAGAGGTCACCCTGTTGGGAGTTTTTTATAGACCTCCAAAAAGTTCCAGAGATGTAGAGGAAAAGATTGCAAAGATAATTCTGGATAGGAGCGAAAGTAACAGGGTAGTTGTACTGGGGGACTTTAACTTTACAAATATTGACTGGAAAAGCTATAGTTTGAGTACTTTAGAGGGGTCGGTTTTTGTCCAATGTGTGCAGGAAGGCTTCCTGACGCAGTATGTAGATAGATCAACAAGAGGCGAGGCCACATTGGATTTGGTACTGGGTAATGAACCAGGCCCAGGTGTTAGATTTGGAGGTAGGTGAGCACTTTGGTGACAGTGACCACAATTTGATTACGTTTAACTTAGCTATGGAAAAGGATAGGTATATACCAAAGTACAAGAGTTATAGCTGGGGGAAAGGAAATTATGATGCGATTAGGCGAGATTTAGCTGGCATAGGTTGGGGAAGGAAACTGCAGGGGATGGGCACAATTGTAATGTGGAACTTGTTCAAGGAACAGCTGCTACGCGTCCTTGATAAATATGTACCTGTCAGGCAGGGAGGAAGCAGACGTGTGAGGGAACCGTGGTTTACTAAGGAGGTTGAATCTCTTGTGAAGAGGAAGAAGGAGACTTATGTAAAGATGAGACGTGAAGGCTCAGTTAGGGAGCTTGAGAGTTTCAAGTTAGCCAGGAAGGACCTAAAGAAAGAGTTAAGAAGAGCCAGGAGGGGACATGAGAAGTATTTGGCAGGTAGGATCAAGGAAAACCCTAAAGCTTTCTATAGGTATGTCAGGAGTAAAAGAATGACTAGGGTAAGATTAGGGCCAGTCAAGGACAGGAGTGGGAAGTTGTGCGTGGAGTCTGAAGAGATAGGAGAGGCACTAAATGAATATTTTTCGTCGGTATTCACACTGGAGAGGAACAGTGTCGAGGGGAGTACTGAGATGCAGGCTGTTGGACTGGATGGGATTGATGTTCATAAGGAGGAGGTGTTAGCAATTCTGGAAAGGGTAAAAATAGATAAGTCCCCTGGGCCGGATGGGATTTATCCTAGGATTCTCTGGGAGGCTAGAGAGGAGATTGCAGAGCTTTTGGCTTTGATCTTTGGGTCGTCATTGTCTACAGGAACAGTGCCAGAAGACTGGAGGATAGCAAATGTTGTCCCCTTGTTCAAGAAGAGGAGTAGGGACAACCCTGGTAATTATAGACCGGTGAGCCTTACTTCTGTTGTGGGCAAAGTATTGAAAGGATTATAAGAGATAGGATTTATAATCACCTGGAAAGGAATAATTTGATTAGGGATAGTCAGCACAGTTTTGTGAAGGGTAGGTCGTGCCTCACAAACCTTATTGAGTTCTTTGAGAAGGTGACCAAAGAGGTGGATCAGGGTAAAGCGGTTGATGTGGTGTATATGGATTTCAGCAAAGCGTTTGATAAGGCTCCCCATGGTAAGCTTTTGCAGAAAATACGGACACATGGGATTGAGGGTGATTTAGTGGTTTGGATCAGGAATTGGCTAGCTGGAAGAAAACAGAGGGTGGTGGTTGATGGGAAATATTCATCCTGGAGTTCAGTTACTAGTGGTGTACCGCAAGGATCTGTTTTAGGGCCACTGCTGTTTGTCATTTTTATTAATGACCTGGATGAGGGCGTAGAAGGATGGGTTAGTAAATTTGAGGATGACACTAAAGTCGGTGGAGTTGTGGACAGTGCGGAGGGAAGTGGCAGGTTACAGAGGGACATAGATAAGCTGCAGAGCTGGGCTGAGAGGTGGCAAATGGAGTTTAATGTGGAAAAGTGCGAAGTGATTCACTTTGGAAGGAGTAACAGGAATACAGAGTACTGGGCTAATGGTGAGATACTTGGTAGTGTGGATGAACAGAGGGATCTGGGTGTCCATGTGCATAGATCCCTGAAAGTTGGCAGCCAGGTTGATAGGCTTGTTAAGAAGGCGTACGGTGTGTTAGCTTTTATTGGTAGAGGGATTGAGTTTCGGAGCCAGGAGCCATGTTGCAACTGTACAAAACTCTGGTGCGGCCACACTTGGAGTATTGTGTACAGTTCTGGTCGCCGCATTATAGGAAGGATGTGGAAGTGTTGGAAAGGGTGCAGAGGAAATTTACCAGGATGTTGCCTGGTATGGTGGGAAAATCGTATGAGGAAAGGCTGAGGGGCTTGAGGTTGTTTTTGTTAGAGAGAAGAAGGATAAGAGGTGACTTAATAGAGGCATACAAGATGATCAGAGGATTAGATAGGGTGGATCGTGAGAGCCTTTTTCCTCGGATGGTGATGGCTAACACGAGGGGACATAGCTTTAAATTAAGGGGTGAGAGATATAGGACAGATGTTAGAGGTAGGTTCTTTACTCAGAGAGTAGTAAGGGCGTGGAATGCCCTGCCTGCAGCAGTAGTGGACTCGTCAACATTAAGAGCATTCAAATGGTTATTGGATAAACATACGGATGATATTGGAATAGTGTAGATTAGAGGGGCTTTAGATTGGTTTCACTGGTCGGCGCAACATTGAGGGCCGAAGGGCCTGTACTGCGCTGTAATGTTCTATGTTCTATGTCCTGCAAACACATGAGTAGGCCTCAGACCTGAAAAGCCCTCAAAAGTGTCCACTCTGACAGGCAGAGAGATCTGGGCGTACATGTCCACCGATCACTGAAAGTGGTAACGCAGATGGATAAGGTAGTCAAGAAGGCATACGGTATGCTTGCTTTCATTGGTCGGGGCATTGTGTGTAAAAATTGGCGGGTCATGCTGCAGCTGTACAGAATATTAGTTAGGCCTCATTTAGAATATTGTGCACAATTCTGGTCGCCACACTACCAGAAGGATGTGGATGCTTTGGCAAAGGTACAGAAGAGGTTTACCAGGATGTTGCATGGTCTGAAGGATATTAGCTCTGAGGAGAGATTGGATAAACTCCGTTTGTTCCCACTGGAACGACGGGGATTGAGGAGTGACCTGATAGAGGTTTACAAGATTATGAGTGGCATGGACAGAGCGGACAGATACAGTTTCCTAGGGTAGAAAAGTCAAGTACTAGGGGACATAGGTTTAAGATGCATGGGGAAAGGTTTAGAGGAGATGTCCGAGGCAAGTTTTTTTACATAGACTGTGGTGAGTGTCTGGAATGCGCTACCTGAGCAGGTACGATAGCGGCATTTAAGGGGCATCTAGACGAATACATGAATAGGATGGGAATGGAAGGATATGGACTCTGTAAGTGCATAAGGTTTTAGGCAGGCATCATAATCGGTGCAGGCTTGGAAGGCCGAAGAGCCTGTTCCTGTGCTATACTGTTCTTTGTTGTTCTACCTCATTAAAGTATCTCAAAAATTGGAGTAACAGGTGAAGCTAGCCGTTTCACACTATAACTAAGCAGTCGCAACACGAGGGGTATTCACTACTTACAGGATGCTGCCATCAAGCCAAAAAAATATACTACCGATCTCACAAATGAATTATGTGGGAAATAAATTTCAGTGCGGGTGTGATGTGAGGTATGTAAGCTGTACATCCCAAACACTGGCAGATTGTATCAAACAGCAAGTCACTATTCACAACAAGCAAGATACAGACCAGGCCTAACCAACTCATGCTTGCAAAACTCAAAGCACATTGTCCAACATCTGATGTGATTCCGCGATTAGACAACATTTGCTAAATATTCATCAGTTTTGTTCAGAATTATGTTGACAACCAATTTAAGATAGTTAGTCGGGCAGTGGCGCAGTTATGTGTACTGCTGGCTCCATACATTAATAATTAGTGCCCTTTCTTCACAGACAGAAAGAACATGTAAACACACATGTGGCTGGTCTGTCTCAGCTAAATAAAATGTGACTGCCATTTGCTGATTCATTTCCTAGGGTAATGCCTTGGCATTGGGCAGGATGGTGGCACAATGGTTAGCACTGCTGCATCACAGCGCCAGGGAATGGGGTTCGATTCCAGGCTTGGGTCACTGTCTGTGAGGAGTCTGCACGTTCTCCCCGTGTCTGCGTGGGTTTCCTCCAGGTGCTCCAGTTTCCTCCCACAGTCCAACAGACATGCTGGTTAGGTGCATTGGCCATGCTAAATTCTCCCTCAGTGTACCCGAACAGGCGCCAGAGTGTGGCGACTCGGGGATTTTCACAGTAACTTAATTTGCAGTTTTAATGTAAGCCTACTTGTGACTAATAAATAAACTTGACCAATCACAGTCCGGTTGCCTGGTTCAAAATTCAAACAAGGCTTGTCAGTTATCTGTCAGTCAACATCAACTGGTGCATTCTTCATGGCAATGCCTCTTCCAGAGCCCACTTGCCAACCAATCAGCATCCTCTTCTCATACAGAATAAATTCTTGTTTTCCCCTTATACTGATATTTTTGTGTAGTGTCCTGATGAGTGCAAAATGAAAAGCCATTCCCTGAAGTTCTGACGAAAATGGAAGGTGTTAAAATGAGCAAATATTTGCAACAAAGGCACTTTGCAATGTTGCACCAGGAATCATATTCACGGACTAAAGCATTAATGTCTCAGACGAATGACAACATTACTGCTGCACACAACCGAAGAAACCCTGAGTACTTTGACCTATGGGCCTCATTTAAATGCTGTCAACTGAGTTTCAACTCAAAATCGGCAGGAATGTATTGAGAACAGGCACAACAACCCTGTGCCGGGGGCAACAATATTGCCTCAGGGAGGTCTAAGATTTCCTAATGCAACTGGCAGAAGCACACACAGGAAGAGGAGGAGGCCATTTGGCCCCTCGAGCTTCTGCCATTCAGTCAGTTTGTGGCTGATGTCCAACCCAATTCTTTTTTTCATATCTCTTAATGCCATTGGTTAACAAAAACCTACCAATCTCAGTTTTCAAAATAACAATAGATCGAGCAACAATGTTATTTTTTTTCGGCAATACTCAAGTTCTGTGCTACCAAATGACTAAAGTATTATATATGAGAAATGATGTGTGCATTTTACCTATCGCGTAAATATAGGGTCAAAGTAAGGACAGGTGCAATATGAAAGTAAAAAATGTGATCTACCTTTTGGTTCATGTATAACATCACTCCTGGTAATGCAGTTCATTAATGTTCACTATTCATGAAGCTCAAATAATGGATTCTCGCATAAGCGGTGAAAATCTTTTACCCTGGATGGGAGAGGACAGGATGGATTCCAGTAAAGCATAAGTTCATGTTGAAGATCCCTGATTTACCTCCATCAAACTGCTGCGAAATTATAATCTCCTTGATATGGGCAAGTGTGGAAACTCCAAGAGTAGAGTTTTGGATTTATATCCTCTTGTTGCGTCTTCAATGGGGGCAAAACTGATTTTGAATGGGTGCAAATTTTGTGCCCGGTCGAACATTTAGCTTGAGGGAGCAAAGACACATTTTTCTTTGAAGCGAGAGCAACCGTGTTGTCCATTGGATTGGGTTCAGTTTGGACGTAGTTGATCTGTTGTCTGTCATTCAGTCACCCCGTATATCTCAACCTTTTGCATCTTCGGTTGTGTGCAGCAGTAATGTTGTCATTCGTCTGAGATATTAATGCTTTAGTCCGTGAATATGATTCCTGGTGCAACATTGCAAAGTGCCTTTGTTGCGAATATTTGCTCATTTTAATACCTTCCATTTTCATCAGAACTTCAGGGAATGGCTGCTATCATTGGCTGCTGTGTAATAACAAATAGGCTGACACAGGCATTTTGCACTGCTGTTGAAATCTTCAGCTGATAAGATTTGACCTGCTTCCACGCTGTGTACATAAAACTCAAGCCTTCCCAACCATCAAGGACCTTGTGCAGATAAGATTTAACATACACACTGCAACATGTCTAATATGAATCTGTAACCGGAGTCACTGCTCCCGGGAACAAAACAAAGGCCCTACTTTAACCAGGGGCCAATTTTCAGTGGGTGAGTTTTAATGTTAGTTTGAAATTCAGCCACTGTGTGGGCTGAAGAAACCTTGAGTACTTTGACCTATGGGCCTCATTTAAATGGTGTCAGCTGAGTTTCAACTCAAAATCGGCAGGAATGTATTGAGAACAGGCACAACCCTGTGCCGGGGGCAACAATATTGCCTCAGGGAGGTCTAAGATTTCCTAATGCAACTGGCAGAAGCACACACAGGAAGAGGAGGAGGCCATTTGGCCCCTCGAGCTTCTGCCATTCAGTCAGTTTGTGACTGATGTCCAACCCAATTCTTTTTTTCATATCTCTTAATGCCATTGGTTAACAAAAACCTACCAATCTCAGTTTTCAAAATAACAATAGATCGAGCAACAATGTTATTTGCGGAAGAGAGTTCCAAACTTCGATTGCATTTTGTTCATAGATACATTTGTTAATTTCACTCCTGGTGGGTCTGGCTCTATTTTATTGACTATGCTCTTAGTCCTGGACTCAACAACCTTTAACATTGTGAATACATCGATCAAATCACTCTTTAACGGTGTAAATTGTGGGGAGGCGATGACCTAGTAGTATTATCACTAGACTATTAATCCACAAACTCAGCTAATGACTTGGGTTTGAATCCCACCATGGCAGATTGTGGAATTTGAATTCTTTTTAAAAATCTGGAATTAAGAATCTACTGATGACCATGAAACCCTTGCCGATTGTCAGAAAAACCCACCTGGTTCACTAATATCCATTAGGGAAGGAAATCTGCTTTCCTTACCTGGTCTGAACTACATGTGACTCCAGAGCCAGAGCAATGTGGTTGACTCTCAACTGCCCTCTGAAGTGGCTAGCAAGCCACTCATTTCAACGGCAATTAGGGATGGGCAATAAAATGCTGGCCAGCCAACGAGGTCCATCTCTCATGAATGAAACAAAAATTCCAAGGAATAGTTTGTGGAATCTTTCCTTGTAATTTCAAACTACAATTGAGTCTAGGTGTCATTCAAATAAACCTACACCACACTGTCTCCCAGGTCAGCACATCCTTCTTAACGGTCAAAGAAATTTCAGACCTACCTTTACAGACCTCTGCTTCCATGCTCCCTTCATACGGTGTGTGTGCCTGTTGTTCTGTCGCATTCAGACCTGCTGTCAAATAGTGAGATCAGGGCTAGACAACCACCTACCTACCACCTTCTGGCATTGAGTGAATTTCCTTACCTCCTGTTTTAACCTTCTAGTTAGAATACTTTGGCAAATTGTTGCAGTGTCCTCTGCAGATGGTAGGCACTGTTGCCATGGTTGACCAGTGGTAGTTGGCAAAGGCAGCCTTCAATGATTCCAGGTATTGACCTTCCTTACATTGCAACAGCAACAATCCCTCAAAAGCACTTTTCCATTGGCTGTAAAGTGTTTTGAAACATCCTGAGATCATGAAGGAATCTATAGAAATGCACATTTTGTTCTAACCACTGCCATCTTTTTACTCCGAAAATGATTAACCATAGAACCATAGAACCATAGAAAATTACAGCTCAGAAATAGGCCTTTTGGCCCTTCTTGTCTCTGCCAAACCATTTTTTGCCTAGTCCCACTGACCTGCACTTGGGCCATATCCCTCCACAACCCCCTCATCCATGAACCCGTCCAAGTTTTTCTTAAATGTTAAAAGTGACCCTGCATTTACCACTTTATCCGGCAGCTCATTCCACACTCCCACCACTCTCTGCGTGAAGAAGCCCCCCCTAATATTCCCTTTAAACTTTTCTCCTTTCACCCTTAACCCATGCCCTCTGTTTTTTTTCTCCCCTAGCCTCAGTGGAAAAAGCCTGCCTGCATTCACTCTATCTATACCCATCAAAATCTTATACACCTCTATCAAATCTCCCCTCAATCTTCTACGCTCCAGGGAATAAAGTCCCAACCTATTCAATCTCTCTCTGTAACTCAGCTTCTCAAGTCCCGGCAACATCCTTTTTACTCCGAACCTTCTCTGCACTCTTTCAACCTTATTTACATCTTTCCTGTAACTAGGTGACCAAAACTGTACACAATACTCTAAATTCGGCCTCACCAATGCCTTATATAACCTTACCATAACACTCCAACGTTTATACTCGATACTCCGATTTATAAAGGCCAATGTACCAAAGGCACTCTTTACGACCCTATCCACCTGTGACGTCACTTTTAGGGAATTCTGTACCTGTATTCCCAGATCCCTCTGTTCAACTGCACTCTTCAGAGTCCTACCATTTCCCCTGTACGTTCTACTTTGGTTTGTCCTTCCAAAGTGCAATATCTCACACTTGTCTGCGTTAAATTCCATTTGCCATTTTTCAGCCCATTTTTCTAGTTGGTCCTAATCCCTCTGCAAGCTTTGAAAACCTTCCTCACTGTCCACTACACCTCCAATCTTTGTATCATCAGCAAACTTGCTGATCCAATTTACCACATTATCATCCAGATCATTGATATAGATGACAAACAACAATGGACACAACACCGATCCCTGCGGCACACACCTAGTCACAGGCCTCTACTCAGAGAAGCAATCCTCCACAACCACTCTCTGGCTTCTTCCATTGATGTGGAGATGCCGGCGTTGGACTGGGGTAAACAGGGGCTTAGAGCTCCGAAAGCTTGTGTGGCTTTTGCTACCAAATAAACCTGTTGGACTTTAACCTGGTGTTGTTAAACTTCTTACTGTGTACTTCCATTGAGCCAGTGTCTAATCCAATTTACTACCTCCCCATGTATACCTAGCGACTGAACCTTCCTAACTAACCTCCCATGAGGGACCTTGTCAAAGGCCTTGCTGAAATCCAGGTAGACAACATCCACCGCCTTCCCTTCATCCACTTTCCTGGTAACCTCCTCGAAAAACTCTAATAGATTGGTCAAACATGACCTACCACGCACAACGCCATGTTGACTCTCCCTAATAAGTCCCTGTCTATCCAAATATTTGTAGATCCTAACCCTTATCACACCTTCCAATAACTTGCCCACCACCGACGTCAAACTTACTGGCCTATAATTTCCCGGATTTCTTTTGGAACCTTTTTTAAACAACGGAACAACATGAGCCATCCTCCAATCATCCGGCACCTCCCCTGAAATCCAATTCTCAGGCTTGCATCCACTGACATTTGGAAGAATAAGAGGTGACTTAACTGAAACCTTTAACTACAGAGGGGTCTGGACAGGTTGAATGTGGAGAGGATGTGTCCTTTTGTGGGAGAATTTAAAACTAGGGGACACTATTTAAAAATAAGGGGTCGCTCAATCAGAAATGTTTTCTCTCAGGGAGATGTGAGTGTTTGGAACTCTCCTCCTCAAAATGCAGTTGAAGCAGATTCTTTGAATATTTTTAAGGCAGGGATATATAGATTCCTGATAAGCCGGGGAGTGAAAGGTTATGGGGGTTGGCGGGAGGTTACAATCACATGAGGCATGATCTTGTTGAATGGCGGAGTAGGCTCGTGGAGCCAACTGGCTTACTCCTGCTCCTAAATCATTTTGTTTGTTTGTCCAGACTACTCTGAGGGATACTTTGATCTCCCTGGATGATTAGTTTAAGGTCTCTGGATTACCTGTCTAGCTACAGAGGCACTACACTACCATAACTGGAAAAAGTCCAGCAGATTTATTTGAATCACGAGCTTTCAGAGCGCTGCTCCTTCCTCAGGTGAGTGAAGGAGCAGCACTCCGAAAGCTCGTGATTCCAAATAAACCTGTTGGACTTTAACCTGGTGTTGTGAGACTTCTTACTGTGCCCACCCCAGTCCAATGCCGCCATCTCCACATCATAACTGGAAAAGTGATTTGGGAGAAAGATTCCAGAGAGCAGTATTATAATGGCTGAAGAATTTGACACGGATTGTGGAACAAAGTAAGGTCAAGGAGTGTATATTCAATTGGAGTTTTACATTTTGGAGTGAAGTTTTGAGGTACAGGGCTGCAGAGGAAGGAACATAGGTAAATTTGTAAGTGAAGGATAGGATATTAAAAGTGGCATTCGATAAGCTCCAGGCCTTTGCTTGCTACTATTTCCATTTTCTAGCGAGTCTGGCAAATAGGTTTGGTCTATCAGATTGCTCCGTGTGTGTGTGTTGCGTGCATGTACATGTGGTTAATCCAGCCTGCCGTACCACAATAGGAGGGAAACAGATGTTGAGAAGAGCATTAAATTTGATGGGACACAGATGATCTAATTATAATCCAGTGTTAGTCAGAAGATCTCGATTTAAACTTTGAAGTGATTTGATGTTTTCGATACATTAGTGCCAGTTTGCCATATGGAAAAGTGTCGATGTTTGAACAATGCACATATAGAGGCCCTGTGAGCATTTGTTGACTGCTGATGCGTGCACCTACATCGACCTTTCATCCAGTACATGGTGGTGCTCCAGAAACTGGCCTGTTCCTAAATTGTTTCACCAGGGTGGTCACCGTGAAGTTATTCTTATCATTTTTCAATCTGGCTGTGTGCACGTCTCCAGTAAAATGGGTGGAAATATAAAAAGTTATGGGACATCCGTAGAAACAAAAGAGAGGTTTCCAATTGGCACTGTTCCCAGATGAGTAGTCTGCGAGCTCAAACTGAATCCCTATGTGGGCCCTCTCATTAAACCCAACAACAGTTTCCACAGTTCCAAGACACACGTCATTGGCTTATAGGACCTCTGGGTAAATGAACGAAACACATTTGTACACGAAAGCAGAATTCTGAAATTAAACATCAGATTATATTTTCATATTCTACTGATGCCATCATCTCACGTGAGAACACCACCCACCAGGTACACGGTACATACTCTTGTGACTTGGCCAACGTTGTCTACCTGATACGCTGCAGGAAAGGATGTCCCGAGGCATGGTACATTGGGGAGACCATGCAGACGCTATGACAACAGGTGAATGGACACCGCTCGACAATCACCAGACAGGAGTGTTCTCTTCCTGTCAGGGAACACTTCTGCAGTCAAGGGCATTCAGCCTCTGATCTTCGGGTAAGCGTTATCCAAGGCAGCCTTCAAGACACACGACAATGCAGAATCGCTGAGCAGAAACTGATAGCCAAGTTCCGCACACATGAGGACGGCCTCAACCGGGATCTTGGGTTCATGTCACACTATCTGTAACTCCCACATGGGCTTGCAAAATCTCACTAGCTGTCCTGGCTGGAGACAATACACACCTCTTTAACCTGTGCTTAACCCTCTCTCCACTCACATTGTCTGCACCTGTAAAGACTTGATTACTTGTTAAGACTCGCATTCCATCCATTATCTTGTATTTGAGTTTGTGTCTATATATGCCCTGTTTGTGAAATAAATCTTGCACTCACCTGATGAAGGAGCAGCACTCTGAAAGCTCGTGCTACCAAATAAACCTGTTGGACTTTAACCTGGTGCTGTGAGACTTCTTACTGTGCTCATATTCTACTGATATTCCTCTTGTTAAAAACCTTTAAACCACTTTTTATCTCCTTCTACTTTCTTGAATCTGTAGCCCAAAGACATCATGATTTTTAAAACTTAGTCATTCATGGGATGTGGGCGTCAGTGGCTAGACCAGCATTTATTGCTCACCCCTAATTGCCCTTAAAGTGGTGGTGAGCCACCTTCTTGAAACGCTGCAGTCCATATGGTGCAGGGACACCCACAGTGTTGTTAGGGAGGGAGTTCCAGGATTTTCTGATCCAGTGCGAAGGAATGACGATATAGTTCCAGTCAGGATGATGTGTGACTTGGAGGGGATGTTGCAGGTATTGGAGGTATTTCCATGTAGGTGGCAGAAGTCAGGGGTTTGGGAGGCACTGTGAAAGGAGCCTTGTTGAGTTGCTGCACTGCATCTTGCAGATGAAAGACATCATCATTGAGAAAGGTGATTAGAAACATTTGTCTGAATGTGCAAGTTAAAAAATTGAAAAGAATTCCTTAAAACTACACACGTCAGCTTAAATTAATTAATTTAAAATAATTCAGCGCAATGTCAAGTCCTTAAATCTGTATATCCTTTTTCCAATAATAACCTACCCTTTTAGTCTGTGTTTTTATTGGAGGTTCTACTTTGTGGCTAGCTAACAGACGATGCTAAAATTCAACTTGATCTTGGACCTTTAATGATTGGCTCTTGCTCCTCTTAGTATGGCTACTCAGAGAATTATAGAATGGTGACAGTACAGAAGGAGGCCATTTGTACCGTTAGGGCGGCACGGTGGCACAGTGGTTAGCACTGCTGCCTCACAACGCCAGGGACCTGGGTTCAATTCCCGGCTTGGGTCACTGTCTGTGCAGAGTCTGCACATTCTCCCCGTGTCTGCGTGGGTTTCCTCCGGGTGCTCCAGTTTCCCCCCACAGTCTGAAAGACGTGTGGGTTAGGTGGATTGGCCATGCTAAATTATCCATTAGTGTCAGGGGGATTAACAAGGTGGATGTATGGGGTTGCGGGGATAGGACCTGGCTGGGATTGTTGTCAGTGTAGACTAAATGGGCCGAATGGCCTCCTTCTGCACTGCAGGGATTCTATGATTCTATGATTGCACCCATTTCAGTTCTCTGCTGGAGCAATTTAACTAATGCCACTCACCTGCCCTTTCCCCATGGCACTTCATCCTTTTCTCTCCAGCTAATCATCCAATTCCATTTTTGAAAGATCTGATTCAATCTGCATGAACCGCACTTCCAGGCAAGTCCTAACCATAACTACAACACTGGTATCTACCCGGCAATGTGGAAAATTGCCTAGGTATGGCCAGCACACAACAAACAGGACAAATCCAACCGGCCAATTAACATTCTCAATCATCAACAAAGTGATGGAAGGGGTCATCAACAGTGCTATCCAGCAGCACTTACCTAGCAATAAGCTGCTCACTGATGCTCAGTTTGGGTTCTGCCAGGGTCACAGCCCCTGACCGCATTACAGGCTTGGTTCAAACATGGACAGAAAAGCTGAACTCCAAAGGTGATATATTGGCATTTGACTGAGTGTGGCATCAAGGAACTCTGGCAAAACTGGAGTCAATGGCAATCCAAACTCTCCGCTGGTTGGAGTCATACCTGGCACAAAGGTAGATGGTTGTGGTGGTTGGATTCCATTATTTCAGATCCAGAACATCACTACAGGAGTTCCTCAGGGTAGTGTCCTCGCCAACCATCTTCAGCTGCCTCAGGAATGACCTTCCTTCCATCATAAGAAGTGCTGATGTCCACTGAGACTGCACCATGTTCAGCACCATTCATGATTCCTCAGATACTGAAGCAGCAACACCTGGAAAATATCTAGGCTTAGGTTGATAAGTGGCAAGTAATATTTGTGCCACACAAGTGCCAGGCAATGCCCACCTCTAACAAGAGAGAGTCTATGACATTCAGTGATATTACCATTGCTGAATCCCCCACCATCAGCATCCTGGGGAGTTAACCATTGACCAGAAACTGAACTGAACTGGCCATATAATTACTGTAGCTACAAGAGCCGGTCAGAGGCTAGGAATACTGCAGCGATGAACTCACTCCTGACTTCACAGTGCCTGTCCACCATTTACAAGGCGCAAGTCAGGTCCTGGGAGTGCTTAAATAGTATGCCTGCTGTGAAGTTTAAGCAGGAATAGAAATTACACAGCAGAAACCACAGACGGGAGAGACTCCATTACTGCTGCTTTCTGTCTGTACAGGAGGTCAGGGGAAGTTAAAACTCTGCAGCCCGGGCTGGGAAGAGAAAGCTCATCCAGTAACCACTCCTAATTGCATCTAATATCTCCCAATAGCTGCAAGTAGCATCAAGCCTGTAAAAAGGCTTTCGCACTGGTTAATTTTAGCTTTAAAGTCTGCAGTACAAATTCACACTAAACCATTGTTATGTAGGTGGAGCTTAGTTAACCCGGAACAGAAGGTACACAATTCAATAGCATTACCATTGCAGTCAAGCAATAATGCTTGACAAGCTAAGGCATGAAAGGTTCTGCAACTTAAAAAGCCAAATTGCCTGGATAGCTATCCTGCTTCAGGTAAGGTCCTAATAATCATAGTGACCAAAGAATTTCCAGCATTCAATTGGAAGGCCACAGGATATCCTTTGTTCTGACAAAGTGTGGAGCTGTGTTTTCCGGGCCTCAATATATTCGAACCAGATAAACAAGCTATTAAGATTAAAACTGATATCAGCAATGAAGGCCTCCACAGACTGTACACATCAGGTCAGTCCACCACCCACTGAAAAATCCATCAAAAGTATGGTCAACTCGTGAAGATCATTGGTAAGGCCACACTTGGAATACTGTGTACAGTTCTGGTCACCCTATTATAGAAAGGATATTATTAAACTAGAAAGAGTGCAGGAAAGATTTACTAGGATGCTACCGGGACTTGATGGTTTGAGTTATAAGGAGAGGCTGGATAGACTGGGACTTTTTTCTCTGGAGCGTAGGAGGCTGAGGGGTGATCTTATAAAGGTCTTTAAAATAATGAGGGGCACAGATCAGCTAGATAGTCAATATCTTTTCCCAAAGGTAGGGGAGTCTAAAACTAGAGGGCACAGGTTTAAGGTGAGAGGGGAGAGATACAAAAGAGTCCAGAGGGGCAATTTTTTCACACAGAGGGTGGTGAGTGTCTGGAACAAGTTGCCAGAGGTAGTAGTAGAGGCGGGTACAATTTTGTCTTTTAAAAAGCATTTAGATAGTTACATGGGTACGATATGGGCCAAATGCGGGCAATTGGGATTAGTTTAGGGGTTTAAAGAAAAAGGGAGGCATGGACAAGTTGGGCCAAAGGGCCTGTTTCCATGCTGTAAACCTCTATGACTCTATGACTCTATAAGTCAGGAGTGTGATGGAATACTCTCCACTTGCCTGGAAAAGTGCAACTCCAACAACACTCAAGAAGCTTGACAACATCCAAAGCAAAGCAGCCCGCTTGATTAGATCCCTGTCTACAATCATTTACTCCCTTCACCACTGGTGCACAGCAGTGTGTATAATCTACAAGATGCCAAGATACACTGCAAGAATTCACCAAGTCTCCTTAGACAGCACCTTCCAAATCCATGACCGTTACCATCTAGGAGAACAACAGCAGCAGATACCTGGGAACACCACCACCTGCAAGAACCTCATGATCCTGACGTGGAAATATATTGCTGTTCCTTCAATGTCATTGGGTCAAAATCCTGGAACTCTCTTAACAGCACTGTGGGTGTTCCTACACCACAGAGACCACCATCTTGTCAAGGACAATTAGGAATGGGCAATAAATGCTGGGCTAGCCAGCAACACCCATATCCCATAAATGAATAAAAAGAACTTGCTGTGTAATGAACAATCCTCACGTCACTGTTGGTTCTTTTGCCAGTCACCTTAAATCTCTGTCCTCTAATTCATGGCCCTTCTGTCAATGGAAACAGTTTCTCCTGATCCACTCTGTCTACAACCCTCATGATTTTGAACACCTCTATCAAATCTCCTCCCAAATTTCTGTTCTTTAAGGAGAACAGCCCTGGTCTCACCAACCTATTTGCGCTGGTCAGGAACATCAGCTCACTTGGGAAATATACAATGATAAATCAAATCCGGGATTTAAGCAAAAGTATTTTCCAGCTACAAGACACCAACTGAAAATGTCCGTGTGTGAATCATTTTGATATTTATCAGTGGGTGACAAAGTAAATGCACATGGGAAAGGTTTACATATTACCATAGATAAAGGATTATTTAACTAACAGAAAGAAGAGAGTAGGGATAAATGGGTCTTTTTTGGATTGGCAAGTGGAGTGCCACAGGTTAGAGTGAGAGTTCTCAACTGTTGATAATCTCTGTCAATTATTTTGCTAAACATATCAAATGATTGTAGGAAAGTAAGTTATCAAAAGGAAATAGAGAATGGGATTTTGCAGTCTCACTTGAGCGAGACCAAATATTCCCGCCCAAGATCAACGGGCATTTCCGTTGTCTGCCCCTCATCCGTTCCGATTCCGTCATGGGTGGGGCGGTAGAATTCCAGCGAGAGAGTCTGCAAAGGGATATGGACAGATTAAATGAATGGGTAACAATTTGGCAGATGGAGCATAACATGAGTAAATATCAACTTGTCCATCTTGGAAGGAAGAATAGAAAAGCAGTCTACCATTTAAATCTAGAGAGATACAGAACCCAGTGCTACAGAGGCATCTGGATGTCCTGGTACATGAATCCCGTAAAAGTTAGTCTGCAGATACAGCAAGCAGTTAGGAAGGTAAAAGGAATATTGGCTCGGGCACCCGGAGGAAACCAACATAGACACAGGGAGAATGTGCAAACTCCATACAGTCACCCAAGGCCGGAATCAAACCTGGGTCCCTGGCGCTGTGAAGCGGTGGTGCTAACCACCGTGCCATCATGCCACCCTTAGGATAGCACAAGGGGCATAATGTTGAAGTTAAAGGTTTAGGCTGTGAACAGGAGAAACCTTTTTTTAAAACACAGAATGTTGTAAGATTGTAAGATGCATTAAGTGATTGAGGCAAAGACATGGTCAACATTTAGGAATAGATTAAATAGATGGTTGAAGCAGAGACTAATAAATGGATATGCAAACAGATTGAATATAAGTGACTACCACTGACGTGAAGGATAAACACTAGTTGGCCTGTTTCTGTGTTGCAATGTCTATATAATTCTACAGATGCTATAATTTTAAGATTACAGTGGGAGGCCCTGGTTGGCGATGGAACCTATAATCCAGGCATCAGAGAGATAGGCACAAATAATGACCAGGTTGGATAAACATACCAAGAAGCAGATTACTCCATAGAGACAGAATAGGCAACATGTGAGGAGATAAAACAATCTTTGAAAGGGAAGTTGATTTGACGGAGATGGGCCCATCAGATCTGGGTACAGATATATCACAAATATCACAATTATGGTACCTGCTTTAAACTAATAGAACTGGAGGAGGGATTGCGCCAAATACTTGGTAAATAAACAAGGGAACTGTGTGTAGGATCAGACACCACTGTTCTGAGTAACTCCAATTTTCCAGGGTTGGGAAATAGATTAGGAAATCTATAAATAACTCCGCAGGAGTGAAAACATGATCCCATGTCATCATTTTGGATTAAAAAACCCATATGAACGCAAATACTTTAGGACCAATGGGCGGTACAGTGGCACAGTGGTTAGCACTGCTGCCTCACAGCGCCAACGCCCCAGGTTCGATTCCAGCTTTGGGTGACTGTCTGTGTGGAGTTTGTATGCTCTTCCTATGTCTACGTGGGTTTCCTCCGGGTGCTCTGGTTTCCTCCCACAGTGCAAAGACGTGCAGATTAGGTGGATTGGCCATGCTAAATTGCCGCTTAGTGTCAGGGGGATTAGCAGGGTAAATAAGTGGGGTTACGGGGATGGGGCCTGGGTGGGATTGTTGTTGGTGCAGGCTCGATGGGCCAAATGGCCTCCTTCCGCACTGTAAACAAAAAGGAAAGTAACAAACAGAGATGTTGAAGCAAGACCAAAATCAGACAACACGCATGGTGATGTTCAAGGCTAGAGTTTCCTACAGTGACTAAATTTCAAAAGTCTGAAAAAGCTGGCGAGAACATCTATGGCGGGACCGGCTGGGGAGAGTGGTGTGGGGGTGTATGGGGGGCGAGGGGGGTGTGTGAGGGGGGGTGTGAGGGGGGGTGTGAAGGGGACAGCGATTGGGAGACCAGGAATGCGGGGTCTCCGCTCTGACAGATTGGCGCATTCACAGTGGCCTCTAGGGCGGGAATAGGCCCCACCTATGATTTTCCAATGAGAAACTGCAGAATGTATTTTGCAGATGAATGAAATCAGTTAGGCACCTTTAATCGCAAAATGCTCAATCTGTCCCTCCATAGTCTCAGTGTTTTAATTATGCTTTTCTTTAGTCATGATATTAAGATTCCAAGACAGCTCATTCATTTAACTTTTTGTTATGTCTAATTCTTCCTCTATCTCCCTTTATCTATTTGAAATGCCTGAAGTGAAAGGTTTTCTTTGTTCGTTCAGCATTGATCCAACTCCGACTCCCCCTTTTGCTTACGATTTAATATCTCTGTCAGAATCACATTCCCATTGTATCCCCAGAGACAACAAGATAATGAAATGTTGTCAAAATGTGAGGGGTTTCCTTTTATAAGGATTCAGTGAGAGTGTGTATGTCCCTTATTCTTCATGGGATGTGTGAGTCACTCGCAAGGCCAGAATTTGTTGCCCATCCCTATTTCCCCTTGATCTGTCTCGCGAGACCATTTGAGAGGGCAGTTAGGAGCCAACCACATTTCTGTGGGGTCTGGAGTCACATGTAGGCCAGACCAAATAAAGGCGGCAGATTTCCTCCCCTAAAGGACATTAGTGAACCAGATGGGTTTCTACAATAGTGCATGATAACTGCACGGTCACCATTACTGAGACTTGCTTTCAATTCCAGGTTTATTAATTGAATTTACATTCTACCAGCTGCAATGGTGGAACTGCTATCATGGCCCCAGATCATTACCCTGGGACTCTAGATTAGTAGGCCAGTGATGTTACCACCACATCACGGTATGCACCTTCCCAGTCAAGAATTACCACCTTTAATGTAATAGAATGTACCAAGCTGCTTCACGGGACAATCATGAAACAAAAATTTACACGGAGCTATGTTGTAATATATCTCTAATGAATATCAGCATGACATCAATAGAAGGAAAATGTGTCATGTGATTCAGTCTTAGTTTCACTTTTGCTTTGAGCAGAGCAGTCTTAATAAATGAACCCACAACGTGTTCACCCAATCGCTTATGAACAATTGGTGCCAGGATCAAGGAGAATCCCAAGGCTTATTATGCATACATTATGAGAAAAAGGGTAGCAAGAGAAAGAGTAGGTCCACTCAAGGACGATGGAGAGAAGTTATGTGTGGAGCCACAGGAAGTGGGTGAGATCCTTAATAAGTACTTTGTACAGGTATTCACCAAGGAGAAGGAGATGACAGATGTTGAGGTCAGGGATAGGTGTGTGAACTCTCTAGAGAATGTCAATATATCGAAGTAGGAAGAGTTGGGTATACTATATTGTGTTAAGCTAGACAAATCCCCGGGGCTGGGTGGGACTTATCCCAGGTTACTGTGGGATGCAAGGGGAGAAATAGCTGGGGCCTTAACAGATATCTCCACAACTTCGTTGACCACAGGCGAGGTTCCAGAGGACTGGAGAATAGTCAAAGCTGTTCCCTTGTTTAAGAAAGGAAGCAGGGATAATCCAAGAAATTATAGGCCAGTGAGTCTGACGTCAGTGGTGGGGAAGTTTTTGGAGAAGATACTGAAGGACAGGATATATGCACATTTGGGGGAAAATTGACTAGTTAGTGACAGGCAGCATGGTTTTGTACAGGAAGGCCGTGTCTCACCAACTTGATTGAGTTTTTTGAAGAGCTGACAAAGATAATTGATGAGGGAAGGGCTGTGGATGTAGCTCATATGGACTTTAGTAAGGCGTTTGAAAAGGTCCCACGTGGCAGACTGGTACAAAAGCTAAAATCACATGGAATTCGGGGAGGGCTGGCGAGATGGATACAGGTGGATATGGTCATGGAAGACAGAGAGTAGTGGTGGAAGGGCGCTTTTCAGGATGGAGATCTGTAGCTAGTGGTGTTCCGCAGGGATCAGTGCTGCGGCCTCTGTTGTTGCAGTATGTATAAATGATCTGAAGGAATCCTTGACTCCCCAGAGCCTATTCACCAACTACAAGGCACAAGTTAGGAGTGTGATGGAATACTCCCCACTTGCCTGGATGGGTGCAGCTCCAACAACACTCAAGAAGCTTGCACCATCTAGGACAAAGCAGCCCGCTTGATTGGCACCACATCTACAAACAGTCAATCCCTCCACCACCGATGTTCAGTAGCAGCAGTGTGTACTATCTACAAGATGCACTGCAGCAATTCACCAAAGATCCTTAGACAGCACCTTCCAAACCCACGACCACTTCCATCTAGAAGGACAAGGGCAGCAGCTACATAGGAACACCATGACATGCAAATTCCTCTCCAAGCCACTCACCATCCTGACTTGGAAATATATCGCCGTTTCTCTGCAGTCGCTGGGTCAAAATCCTGGAATTCTCTCCCTAACGGCATTGTGGGTCAACTCACAGAACATGGACTGCAGCGATTCAAGAAGGCAGCTCACCACCACCTTCTCAAGGGCAACTTGCGATGGGCAATAAATGTTAGCCAGCCAGTGATGCCCATGTCCCACGAATGAATTAAAAAAAATGTGGAAGGTCTGATTAGTAAGTTTGCAGATGACACAAAGGTTGGTGGAGTTGCTGAGAATGCCGAGGATTGTCAGAGGATACAACAGGATATAGAGAGATTGGAGACTTGGGCACAGAAATGGCAGATGGAGTTTAATCTGGACAAATGTGAGGTGATGCAATTTGGAGGATCAAACTTAGGTGTGAATTATATGGTAAATGGCAGAACCCTTAGGAACATTAACTTACAGAGGGATCGGGGCGTGCAGGTCCACAGTTCCCTAAAAGTGGCAATACAGGTGGCCAAGGTGATTAAGAAGGTTATGGTATGCTTACCTTCATCAGCCGGAGCATTGAGTAGAAGAGTTGGCAAATCATGTTACAGCTATATAAAACCTTGGTTCGGCTGCATTTGGAGTATTGCGTGCAGTTCTGGTCACTACACTACCAGAAGGACATGAAAGCTTTGGAGAGAGTGCACAGAAGGTTCACCAGGATGTTGCCTGGTCTCGAGGGTGTTGACTATGAGGAGAGGTTGAATAAACTAGGATTGTTTTCACTGGAAAGATGGAGGCTGAGGGGAGACCTGATAGAGGTTTACAAAGTTATGAGAAGCATGGACAGGGTGGATAGTCAGAGGGTTATTCCCAGGGTGGGAGTGTCAATTACAAGGGGTACAGGTTCAAGGCGAGAGGGGGAAAGTTTAAGGGAAATGTGCGGGGTAAGTTTTTCATGTAGAGAGTGGTGGGTGCCTGGAACGCGCTGCCAGAGGAGGTGGTGGAAACAGGCACATTAGCAACATTTAAGAGGCATCTGGATGGGTACATGAATAGGGAGGGAATAGAGGGATATGGACCAAGTAAGGGCAGGAGGATTTTTTTAGTTTAGTTAGGGCATCATGATCAGCACAGGCTTGGAGGGCCGAAGGGCCTGTTCCTGTGCTGTACTTTTCTTTGTTGTTATATCTTGTATAGTAAATAAGCTCAAGGTTATGCATCATTATAACAACACAAGATGGTGATGGTGATCAGTGGTGGTGAGACAGGTGGCTGCAAGATTAAGCACAATATGAATGACATAGCAAACAGCCTTAAATCTGAGAAGACCCTCGATGCTTTGATCAGAGTGCAACAAGGTCGCAGCATCATAGACTGTTGACTGCATCCTGATTGCGAGGAAAAGCTTTGGCGCCGCAGTGCTGAGCTAGCACTGAACTAAAGAGCTGGTAAGCAGACAATCTGCATGGTGAAACTGTAGCACATAGCCTCTCAGTTCAGTGAGTGGGACAGTACATCGAGAGGACCAGCACCAGATTAGTTCCGATGGAAAAGTCGAGTGACCAGGGTTTGGGCTGGATCGATGGTGAGCAAGTGAGAGTCGAACACAAAAAAAAGCAAAACAACTGGGCCAGAGAAGGTTGCGTTTTATAATGGGTGGCTTCGGGAGTTGCTGAACAATAAACTGAATAAAAAACAAGGATGCCATTACTTCGTGGTGCGTTCCTGCTACAACATCATCCTGGGTGGAGCTTCAGAAAAGTGCATGAAAGCAGCTACAGCAACACATTCCAGGTACTTTGAAGAAGGAAGATCAAAGGGATACTGTCAGAATGTCCACAAAATTCCCCAGTTTAAATTGGGAAGCAGCTTAAAGTTTATTTATTGATGTCACCAGTAGGCTTACATTAACACCGCAGTGCAGTTACTATGAAACTCCCCTAGTTGCCACATTCCGGCGCCTGTTCAGGTACACTGAGGAAGAATTTAGTAGGGCCAATGCATCCAACCAGCATGCCTTTCAGACTGTGGGAGGAAACTGGAGCACCCGGAGGAAACCCACGCAGACACAGGGAGAATGAACAAACTCCGCACAGACAATGACCCAAGCCGAGAATCGAACCCAGGTCCCTGTCGCTGTGAGGCAGCAGTGCTAACCACTGTGTCACCGTGCCGCCCAGTTGACCTATTATCCAAATTCAATATGTTTAAACAACATGTAGAGATTTGGTTTCTTGATTCAGATGTGTCTGAACCGGACAAGAAAGGCATAAAAATTCACCTAGCAATTGAAAATGGGGGTCTACATAGGCTACACAGCCGAATAGTTAAAGGATCCAAAAGGTATGGATTAGATTGGGTCAGTGTCAGGTTAAACTTCAGCTTTCATCAAATAGAGTTCATGTCATTTTGACAAAAGCCTACAGAATCCTTCGATCACTCTGTCAGCATCTACAGAGAGAAGGGTACATTGCTGTGATTTTTCAAACACTGAGCTAGCAGGGAGGATTGTAGAGTTGATGGTCATATCCACTGCCAGGGAAGCATTCCAGAAAGAGCAGCCGGACAAGCTGAAAGTGTACAGTATCGACGAGCTTCTCATGGATGGATGCAAATACGAAGCAATCCTCGAAGGTTAACAAAGCTGAGGGGTCCTGAGTACAACCCCAATGGTTGACACACATACTAGAACACCAAACCTTAGCAAGATATTTGGAAAATGACCTTCTGAATGCACCAAGGGGTTGTTCAGTTTTGCATCAGCTCAGGAGTGGTGAACACAAGTTTCACACCGCCAATCTCACCCAGGCACTCTCCCCAGCCCTATCCCTGCAACTCCACCATTTAACATGGCTAATCCAGCTAACCTACACATCTTTGGAGTGTGGGAGGAAACCAGAGCAGCTGGAGGAAACCCACGCAGACACGGGGAAAACGTGCAAACTCTGCACAGACAGTCAGCCCAAGGCTAAAACTAAACCTGGGTCCCTGGCACTGTGAGGCAGTGATGCTAATCACTGCGCCACTGTGCTGCCACTATACAAGAGCAGCAGATATTTGAAACACCACCACCTGGATGCTCTCTCCAAGCCACTCACCGCCCTGACTTAGAAGTGTATCACCATTCCTTCACCGTGGCTGGATCAAAATCCTGGAACTCCCTCCCTAACAGCACTGAGCGTACCTATATCTCAGGGACTATGGTGGTTCAAGAAGGCAGCTCACCACCACCACCTTAAGCGCAACTAGGGATGGGCAATAAATGCTGATCTAGTCAATGTCTCCCACATCCTGTAAATTGAATTTAAAATATATAATTACTTGGTGTAATTCTGAATATCAATGTAAGGAATTATCCAAAAATCAGGAATCAAGTATTTGAAGCAATTCATGAAACAGATTCTGATGATGAAAATGATAAGGATGAGCAACAAGAAAATGACCAAAAACCTTTTGTTCCATGAGGATCTTGGTTGCCGGTTCATCCAGTTGTGTTGTACAAGATAGTGGCTGTACCTCAACAGTGTGTGGGGCCGATTGGCTAAATTATTATTTTGAAACCTCTGACAAAGCAGCTAAAAATGGAGTCAAAGAATATGAGAGCGGTACCTGCTTTTGAATAGGGTATAATAATACATTGCCTTCTTTAAAGAGAGTGGGCCTCCTGTTTGAAATGGCAGGAATGTGTCATTTCATCAGCACTGATGTGGTTTAGGGCGATGTCCTGTTATTGCTGAGTAAATCTTCAATAAAAGAAGCAAAGATGCATGTGGACATGGTGAATGATGAAGCATTTGTCTTTGGTAAAGCGGTGAATTTACAATTCACTGGATCTGGATATTATTGTATTCTGTTGAGGAAACTTCGAATTTCCCGTCAAGAAGTTCAAGAAGTATTGTTGATTTCTGGAGATAAGAGCCTGGTTAACAAGAAGGGAATCATCTGGAAATTGCATAAACAATTTGGCCATCCTTCATCACAAAAGTTAAAGATATTGCTAAAGGATACCGGAATTGGGGATAAAGAATATGAAACCTTTGTGGAACAGATCACCTCTCAATTTGAGATATGTATTAAGTATCGAAAGACAGAAAGTAGTTGAGGCCAAAACATTGTGTGATTTCAAGAAGGAATTAGATCTCGTTCTTGGAGCTAAAGGGATATGGGGGGAAGGGAGGGTCAGGATATCGAATTTGATGATCAGCTATGATCTATCACCCTGCCCGATTCTAAGTGCCCCATTAGCCCGAGAGTTGAACAAAGTGGTAGCCATGGACCTGAAGGTGTGGGACAAGGTTTGGAGTATTTATCTGTTACATTTTGTAGATATGGAAACATATTTCTGCATATGTAATAAACAAAAGGACAGGGAGACAATAGTGGATAAAGTCATAGAAAAGTGGGTCTAAACATAGAACATAGAACAGTACAGCACAGTACAGGCCCTTCGGCCCACGATGTTGTGCCGAACCTTTTCCGAAACCAAGATCAAGCTATCCCACTCCCTATCATTCTGGTGTGCTCCATGTGCCTATCCAATAACCGCTTGAAAGTTCCTAAAGTGTCCGACTCCACTATCACAGCAGTTCCACACCCCAACCACTCTCTGAGTAAAGAATCTACCTCGTACATCCCCCCTATATCTCCCACCATGAACCTTATAGTTGTGCCCCCTAGTAACAGCTACATCCACCCGAGGAAATAGTCTCTGAGCGTCCACTCTATCTATCCCCCTCATCATCTTATAAACCTCTATTAAGTCGCCAACTAACTAAGTGTGGGGTTACAGGAATAGGGCCAGGGTGGGATTGTGGTCGGTACAGACCTTGGGTTACTAACAAAACCCTGAACAGATACTGGAAGTGAATTTGCGACATGTGTGAAAACGTAAGCATTATAGTGATGCACGTGGCTGCAGATAGTTTGTTCAGCAACGGCTAGTGTTTTTAAAAATTCATTCGTGGACCATGGGTGTCGTCGGCTGGCCAGCATTTATTGCCCATCCCTAGTTGCCCTTGAGAAGGTGGTGGTGAGCTGCCTTCTTGAATCGCTGCAGTCCATGTTCTGTGGGTTGACCCACAATGCCGTTAGGGAGGGAATTCCAGGATTTTGACCCAGTGAAAGAAGCCAGGCCATAATTGATGAAACATTACACAAAATTCTGGAAGATCAGCCAGGCTGCGAGTTAGAAACAGCACTGGCATGGGCAGTACATGCAAAAAATTTCTTGCAAATTATTGAGGGATTTAATCCAAAACAATTTGTATATGACTGGAATCCAAAATTGCCTTTAATACTATGTGACAATCCTCCAGTACTCGAGGGAAGAACTCGTAGCTCTATCTTTTCCACCCATTTAAAGGGGCTACATGCTGGCAGAAAGGTGTTTATCAAAGCTGAAGCATCCGAGAAAATTAGGAGAGCTCTAAGACATTGTGTAAGACCATTGGGAGAGATTTCCAGTCCCAATCATCTGGTTTATTATAAGAGGGAAGGACACAGGGAATGGAAATCGTTGGACATGACAGGAAAACTCTATAATACAAGATGGGAATCAGATACAAAAGTACATTCTTCATGAGTAACAGGGATGAGTTATGAATGAGAGCATGGGCATGATGATAATGCCGTGTGCTTCACATACTCATGAGTTCTACAATTTGGAGCCACAGGCAGGATTTGAGAGCTCATGAAATATATCCCGATACACGGACTTATCATGAAACATGAAAAACCAGGGACAGTTGCCTAGCTTAAGTTCCCAGGTAGTGTACTGGCCCAGAGGATCAGACAACTGGAGGGAGACTATGATAGTGGAATGAGCAGGGAAGTCCACAGGCAAATATAAAAACTGGCTAAATGACCAAGATGAGCAGAGGGACCTGAGCAGAGGGACCTGGGTGTGCAAGTCTACAGATCCTTGAAGGTGACGTCACAGGTGGAGAAGGTAGTGAAGAAGGCATATGGCATGCTTGCCTTTATAGGACGGGGCATAGAGTATAAAAGTTGGGGTCTGATGTTGCAGTTGTATAGAACGTTGGTTCGGCCGCATTTGGAATACTGCGTCCAGTTCTGGTCGCCACACGATCAGAAGGACGTGGAGGCTTTAGAGAGAGTGCAGAGGAGGTTTCCCAGGATGTTGCCTGGTATGGAAGGGCTTAGTTATGAGGAGAGATTGGGTAAACTGGTGTTGTTCTCACTGGAAAGACGGAGGATGAGGTGTGACCTAATAGAGGTGTATAAAATTATGAAAGGCATAGATAGGGTGAACGGTGGGAAGCTTTTTCCCAGGTCGGTGGTGACGTTCACGAGGGGTCATAGGTTCAAGGTGAAGGGGGGGAGGTTTAACACGGATACCAGAAGGACGTATTTTACACAGAGGTTGGTGGGGGCCTGGAATGCGCTGCCGGGCAAGGTGGTGGAGGCAGACACACTGGGAATGTTTAAGACTTATCTAGATAGCCACATGAACGGAGTGGGAATGGAGGGATACAAAAGAATGGTCTAGTTGGGACCAGGGAACGGCGCAGGCTTGGAGGGCCGAAGGGCCTGTTCCTGTGCTGTATTGTTCTTTGTTCTTTGTTTATGAGGGACAAGAGGTGAGAACCATGGATTAGCAACAGAGAGTACAAGAGCTCAGAGCAAGAAAACATAGTTTTGATTTCTGATTTGGGAGGATGAAAAGGTCACATTCTGTAGAAAGGATCTCGAGTAGACATTCTGAAAGGAGTAGTACAGAAAGGTCTCCACAACAGAAAAGAGGCCATAACCTGATGAGACGACAGTGTAGCTTGGGTATTGGGGAGCATTCTCAAACGAAGGTCAGAAGTGGAAGTCCCTGTGATCTAACAGTGTTACTAATACATTGGAAATAATTTGAAGTTTTTAAAGTTTGTTTATTATTGTCACAGGTAGGCTTACATTAACACTTCCATGAAGTTACTGTGAAAATCCCCTTGTCGCCACACTCCAGTGCCTGTTCGGGTACACTGAGAGAGAATTTATCATGGTCAATGCATCTAACCAGCACCTTTTGGATGGTGGGAGGAAACCGGATCACCCGGAGGAAACCCACGCAGACACGGGGAGAACATGCAGACTGCTCACAGACAGTGACCCAAGCCAGGAATTGAACCTGGGTCCCTGGCGCTGTGAGGCAGCAGTGCTAACCAGGATGATAAAAGAGGCTAAACTAAGAGTTACAAAGCTGGAAATAACTCAGGATCTATTCAGAGCTGGACAATGGAGGTTAACCTGTTCTGTCGCCCAGATTGATTTGTAAGGAAAAGATGCTACCAGATAGACCTATAAGGACAAAGCTATGTTGGTAGCTAGAGGTTTTGGGGAATGTCTGGGGAATGAATGGGAATAAAGGCAGCATGGTGGCACAAGAGCGGCATGGTGGCACAAGGGTGGCATGGTGGCACAAAGGGCGGCACAGTGGCGAGCACTGCTGTCCCACAGCACCAGTGTTCCTGGTTCAATTCCGGCCTCGGGTCATTGTCTGTGTGGAGTTTGCACGTTCTCCCCGTGTCTGCGTGGGTTTCCTCCGGGTGCTCCGGTTTCCTCCCACACTCCAAAGATGTGCGGGTTAGGTTGATTGGCCATGCTAAATTGACCCTAGTGTCAGATGGATTAGCAGGGTAAATGTGTGGGGTTACGGGAATAGGGCCAGGGTGGGATTGTGGTCGGTACAGACTTGATGGGCTGAATGTCCTCCTTCTGTACTGTAGGGATTCGATGATCCTATTCTATGATAAAGAGATCTGGGTAGACTCCTCCAACCACTGGAAAGCTGATTTTGAAGATCTTTTTAACTATTTTAACAACTTGTTCTTGGAAGTGTAACTCCATAGATATCAAACCAGCTTTCCTTCAGGGTAACCTGCTGAAGAGGGAGATAATCTTACAATCTCTGAAGGATGCTATAAGAATGGAGAGGAAGCTCTGGGAATTGAATAAATGTGTTTAGGGGTTAAACGGTATTTTCTTGGGTGTGGTATTTTTCGGTAAAGCCAGGACTGTTGAAGTTAGGGTGTTCACAGCTGAAAGCGGGCCCAGCTGCCTTCTATTGGCACTGTAATTGAAAACTTTCAGGCATCTTTATGATGCATGCGTGTGATTTGTTTTGTGGGGATTGGGTGCAGTTTGAAGAAAATGTTATTCATCAAATTGGAAAATAATTTAAAATTGGCAGTCAAGCTTCTGGGGCCTTCAACATGTGGATTTGGAGATGAAGCAGAGTGAGTCAGATGTCGGGCCAGATTTTACCATTTTCATTCTAAGTGCTGAATCTGGGCGCAATTCAGATCCGACTTGGAAATCTGTTTTCAGGCGTCCCCCATACGCACTCAGCCTGAAAAACAAATCGCGGGTCTGAATCGTGCTGTGGGGGTTTAGCGCATCCGAAATGATCGGAGCTCTGAACTGCGCATGCACAGTTAGAAAAAAATTTGAAAAAACGCGCCCGTGTTAGATCGCTCCCGGGCCGCAGGAAGCGGAGAAAGCGGCCCGAGAGCGAAAAGCGGGAGCGATGGCCCCCACAGACATCACTGTCCCCCTTATCCACCCCCCCCCCACTACCCAGACCGATCATGACCCCCTGCCACCTCCCCCCCCACCGATCGCCCGCAGAGTGGCAGCGGACCCCCCCCACACCTGAGATCCATCTTACCCGCTTCCTCCTCCCCCCTCCACCAGTAAGCGATTGGGCCTCCCCCCCACCAGAGATACATTTTACCCACTTCCCTGCCCCCCCACCCCCAAACCAGAGAATGATCTGGCCTCACTCCCCCGTGCCCCCCCTTCCCCCCACCGCCAGAGGTACATCTGACCCACCTCCTCCCCCCTCCCCCACTCCCCACCAGTGAATGATCTGGCCTGCCTCCCTCCCCCCCCACCACCAATCTGAGTCAGAGAGCCATTGGAAGCTCTGAACTCACTTCTTCAGCAGCTGGAGCGCCCGAAACAGACTTTTATTTAGCAGGTCCATTTCGGCGCGATTCCGGATTGGCGAACGCGGTGGTAAAGGGGGAGATGCTGATAAAGTTGGGTGGACAGTTCATTAATTCAATTTAAATGCATGCAAATTTGCCTTTGCGGCCGTTTTGGGCGCGAATCGGATTGCGGCCATTCCCGGGCCTCGGTAAAATGGCCATCTGCACAGACACGGGCGCAGATCGCATTAATGGCCTCACGCCCGACTTTACCACGTTTTGGGCACGACGCAATGGTAAAATCGGGCCCATAATTTTACATCAACATTCTCACTTGGACAATATCAGCCCCATCACAATTAGCTATACCCGATCTGGACAGAAAGCTGCTCCCAAGGAGGAGATGGGCATAGCTGAGGAGTCCTGTTGGATAGTTCAATGGGTTCGGCACATACATACACGCACAAGACCAGATGCAAGTCTTGATGTGCTGGAACTTACTTTTATGAAGGTGGAGGACATCTTGAGAGTGTATAAAACTTGTAAAAAATCGAACATTGTAGGCTGAAATTCCCGGCTTTGGGTGATCGCAATAGCATCAAATGAATCGTTTTTTGTGATGTCTCGCATGCAAACCTTGCCGATGGATTTTCCAGTGTGGGAGGGATTTGTGATATTTCTTGTGGGAGAGAATGGGAAACGTTACCCCTGGGCATGGGAGCCAAACACAATCAGGAGAATGGTGATGAGCACACTAGCCACTGAAACTCTTGTTTTAATCGATGTTATGGATATGGCTTTACATTTGTCCAAGATCCTGGAGGAAATACTGGAAACAAATTGAGACTTAACAATACCAACAGAATGCTACATAGATAACTGAGCTTTGTGGGATAATAGGCAGAGGCGATGGCCTAGTGGTATTAATCCAGAAACTCAGCTAATGTTCTGGGTTCGAATCCTGCCACGGCAGATGGTGGAATTTAAATTCAATAAAAAGTATCTGGAATTAAGAATCTACTGATGACCATGAAACCGTTGTCGATTGTTGGAAAAACCCATCTGGTTCACTAATGTCTTTTCGGGAAGGAAATCTGCCGTCCTTACTTGGTCTGGACGACATGTGACTCCACAGCCACAGCAATGTGGTTGACTCTCAATTGCCCTCAGGCAACTAGGGATGGGCAATAAATGCTGGGCAGCCAGCGATGCCCATGTCCCTCAAATGAATTTTTTAAAATTACATTCTACAGAAAGTATAAATGAAAAAAGGCTCTGAATAGACATAGCCAGTTCACAGCAGGTGTTGGAGAGGAAAGAAATCTTTAGCTAAGGTGAGTAGGTACTAGTCACCATCTATCAGGTTATTTCACTGAGAGGAATGCCTCTACAGAAAAATAGTTGAAGATTCTGGAAGGATGTTTTGCTATGTAACAGGGAGGAATCTGAGATTACTTATTTGTTTCCCATATTTATATCTCTGTGCTTTTGTCTAAATATAATCGCTGTTATTTTTCTTAAACGAAAGGGAATCTGTGAATATCAGAAAGCGTCCATGGACCAAAAATCACATCCGACCTTTTTAAGGTCCATGGCACTGACTTCATTATCATTGTCGACTATTTTACTTCACCAAGTACCCCATTATTTAACAATTGCACAATATATCATGTACAACTATTGCACACATTTAAGTTTATCTGGTATGCCTCAAAATCATTATAGATAATGGTCCACAATTTATTGCTAAGCCATTTCAGGATATGTGTGAGAAGTGGAATATCGATCATACTGCTCCTTCTTCTCATTGCCCCAGAATAATGGCCCAACTGCACAAATGATTCCATATTTCTCAGATGTAGACAGACCAAGTAAGATCTACACATTGTAATGTTACATCTGAGAGCCACACCTTTAAGTGCAACTATCCCATCACCGGCAGAACTCATGTTTGGCAGACCAGTGCATATAAATTAACCTTCTCTTACCCATTCTACTCTTTCAGAAACTTGAGAGCAACTTATAAAAATACAGGAGAAGATGATCAACATGCATGACAAAATTGCAGATACTGAATTGTCAAACTGGGACAACAAATTCACTTCCAGGATCCCACAGAAGATACGTGGCAACCAGCTGGGGGGACAGGATTTATTCCAAACCAAGGTCCTGTGAAGTCATTACACATAAAGGCACAATGATGAGCTGTGGTCAAGGACAAATCAGATCCATTCCAGCTCCACCTATGCAATCCTATTGCATCGAGGACAAGATTCCAAATGCAACCTGGAACAACACCCAAGAATTACAATCCCACAGATCACTGGGAGTAATTGAAGGAACCTCCAGACCTGATAATCTGCCCAGGTCTTGTGATGGTTAAAGTAAAGTTTTTTATTTAACTAATAAATAAACTTTACTTTAACCATCACAAGACCTGGGCAGATTACCTTCACATTTTAGAGACTTAGCTTCATCAGTTCTACGCAATTAAGTCATGATAACTAAACGTGAAGATGTATTGGAAGTAGTCATCTCTGGAAGGGGAAAATTATATATAAAAATAGCAGAATGTTGTAATTATGCCATATCGGGATAGCAGCATAACATCACCGGAAAGGAATGTATCAAATGATCCAGTCTTAGTTTCACTTTCACTTTGAGCAGAGCGGTCACACACAGTTCTGATGTCTTCAAGCTTTCTATTTATGTATAACTGCTGTCATGTGTCTAATGAACCCACAACATGTTTGTCTAATCCCTTGTGATTGATTGATACATTTTGTGTCTTGTACAGTAAATAAGCTCAAGATATCTTTATAAGAACATGACAAGATACATAAGGAGGTATTAGGGCAAATAAACAAAACATTCTGTGTTTATAACCTTTGCTCACCATCTTGTGGACTCTCCAATATTCTTCACACTGCATCACTCAGTCGTACTCATCCACCTTTGTGATCTGGCCATTTTTTTACTCTGTCGCACTCAGGGCTCTCGCAATGGACTTCCACTCACTTCGGTACATTCCTCGACTTATAGGTCTGTAGACAAGCTTCTTCAACTTTTTCTTCAATTTTTCTTCTTAGGGACACGGCTCCCCGGTTAGGCTTTAGCTCCTCTTAGTCTTTCATTATCTTGGGATGCTGCTCAAGGTTTGTAGCTACCTTTCATATAACTGCTGATCACCATGTTATATAATGATACTAGCACTGCCAATCATATTGTAATATACGTTCTTTAGATACCTCTGTGATACAATCTTGAGAGTTGTATGTTTAAACATGAACCATTTATTGATAGTCTTTATATACAGATCCATTATATATTGTCACGCATGGTGCTGTTTCTTCATGCGGGTAAGCTTCCAAAGTGTTCTGTCTGAGTCTATTATCATGTGACTCTCTACATTGTACAGTGGGCAGTGCTACTTTCCAGTCCCACAAACTCTTGCTCTGCTGAGCAGCTTTAATTACAATGACATGCACACAATATCACAACAGCCTGGCTAGAAGGTAACAAGAGCATGGCAGACGGTTTTAGTAGCAGATATGACCTAAGGAACAGCAGAGACAAACAGCATTATTAAGGCAGTCTTGGTGATAGTGCGGATATTTAGACAAAAGCTTATCTTGGGATCAAATATGACACCAAGGTTGTGAAAGGTTTAGTTCAGCCTTAGACGATTGCTTGGGAGAGGCTAAGGTCGATAACTAGGGAATGGAGTTTGTAGTGGAGACTGAAGACACTGGGTATTGGACAATCATAAGACCATAAGGCATAGGAGCAGAATTTAGGCCACTCGGCCCATCGAGTCTGCTCCGCCATTCAATCATGGCTGATATTTTTCTCATCCCCATTCTCCTGCCTTTTCCCCATAACCGCTGATCCCCTTATTAATCAAGAATGTGTCAGTGTGACAAATCAGAGCGAGTCCAAGGCTTAAGAGAGATGCTGATGAGGTAGAGCTAAGTAATCATGATCATCCTTGTGGAAACTGATACTGAGGCCAGAATTTTAATACAGATGAGGAGGCATTCCATCTTTGTGAAAATGGCAGCAGCAGCCTGGAATCAGAAGTTCTGCCTCCGACCCGACTTCTGCCATTTTCCCAGTGGGGGATGGAACGGGTTCGAATGCGTACATCTATGGTTCACTGCACGTGTTAAAGTGTAGGTGCCTCATTCAGATCTGACGTTGACAAGTGAAATGTCTACAGCACAGCTTGTGCACTTTAGGAGGTCTAAGTTGCCAGAGTTCTTTGCAGATGTAGAGTAACTTCTGGGAAAGGTAGCTTACCTTCTTGGTCATGATCCTGGGAGATCTTTAGGAGAGGCAGGTTGCCCTTTGCGAAAGGTGAGGTGCCTTTTGGGATCGTTAAAAGTAAACATGAATGTGTTTAAACTCTCTGGAGGAGCGAATTCCAAAGATTCACAACCCTCTGGTTGAAGAAATTCCTCATCTGAGTCCTGAATGATCATCCTCCTATCTTGAGACTGTGCCCCCACCCCACCCCACCCCACCATCCCTCTGTGTTTTAGATTCCCCGACCAGCAGAAACAATTTCTCAGCATCTACCCTGTCAAGCCCCTTCAGAGTTTTGTAGGTTCAATGAGATCACCTCTCATTGAGCTCCAGAGAATATGAGCCCAATTTACTCAGTGCCTTATCAGAGGACAACCCCCTCATCATGGAATCATAGAATCCCTACAGTGCAGAAGGTGGCCATTCGGCCCAGCGAGCCTACACCAACAACAATCCCATCCAGACCCTATCCCCGTAACCCCACATATTCACCCCACAAATCCCTCTAACCTACGCATCCCGGGACACTAAGGGGCAATTTAGCATGGCCAATCCACCTAACCTGCACATCTTTGGATTAAGGGAGGAAACCGGAGCACATGGAGGAAACCCACGCAGATATGGGGAGAATGTGGAAACTCCACACAGACAGTGACCCAAGCCGGGAATCAAACCCAGGTCTCTGGAGCTGGGAGACAGCACTGCTAACCACTGCGCCACCGTGCCCCCCCCCCCTCTCCACCCCCCCCACCCCACCCCACCCCAGGGACCAGTTTAGTGAACCTTCAATATAAGTATAATTCTACTTAAATGTGGACACCAAAACTGCACACGGCATCCTTGATGTGGTACAACCAAAGCCCTGTACAACTGGGGGACAACTTCTTTATTATTGCATTCCAGTTTCCTTGCCTTATATGTGAACATGCCATTTCCCTTCCTAATTGCTTGCTGCATGTGCCTGCTAACTTTCTGCTCTCCTTGTATATGTGTACACAAATCTGAAGAGAGTAGGAAGAGGTTGAAAGTGTGATCAGAGGGGGCAAGATGGGAGAGAGGAGAGACACTAGAGGAAGATGGGGGCGGGGGGGGGGGGGGGGGGGGGGAAGGCAGGAGGAGCTTAACAGGAAATTTAGCCAGGCTGGTGGAAGAGAGTGAGGGGGTACAGGTATCTGAATGCATGACAACAATCTTGTGACAAAGAAGTCCTGGCATATGTTATGGAGGTGAAGATGGATGGAGGTGTTTAAGAGAGTTGTTTGCAGTATATCTTTGCATTCCAAGCTGATCCTGGAACAGTTGGCAGTATTGGCCACCACGAGCAGGAAATGTCCAGTCAGATCCGGCACTAGATAGTTAAAGCAATTGTCCTTATCTTCATGAAATACTGGGTGGAATTCTCCCAAAAAAGTTCAAAGTGTTGAATTCGTGGGAAAACTGGAGTAAATCCCACTGTATTTTTTCAGTGGGAGTTCACACTAGAATCTCCCACACTCTGTGCAATGCAGAGACCACCAGTGTGAAGATCATTAGATTTCAGGGGGCGGGACCTATTCCCACTGGAGAGGCTGAAACCAGCGGGACTCTACGCATGCGCAGTGGTCCCGCCCTGTCAAACTCCGGTTTGCTGGCCAGCTCAATCGCTGGCCCCCTGGGGGACCCGATTGCCCCCCCCCCTTCACTCCAGCGGGGTCAGGCCACTAGTTCCCCGAAAGTGGGGAGCTAGCCTGAACCCCACTGAAGTGAAACACTCGTGGTGGGATAGGAGATGTTAGTGGGCCCAGGTCCGCTAAGCACATTAAAATAACATTAAATAAGCTGTGAAGTACTTACCTGGTGTTCCCACCTGTTTCCAGCGGGAATCAGGTGGTGCCAGAAATCCAGCGCTGGGAGATGCACCTACGGCGGGAACACATGCACGAATCCCACTCATGTCCGCCGCAAGATTCCCCCATCACACTGCGCTAGAAAATTAGCGTGGTGAGGTGGGAGAATCGCCCCCACTGTGTGTCTCGGACTTGAGGGAGCGAAGATGAGGGCCGCACCATGGCGAGATGAGGGTCACACCATGGGGAGATGAGGGCCGCACCATGGGGTGATGAGGGTCGCACCATGGGGTGATGATCAGGGTGACAGACAGTAGCGGTTTAGTGGAGACTGGGATATCAAATGTGGAGGGGAGAGCGTGGTTGAGTAAATGAAGGTAGAGATTTAGGAGGAATAACAGGACAGTGAACCGAGAGGATAAAGAGAACAGAAATTCAATTGTCATTGGAAAAAACCATCATTCACATCTAAAGAAATGCTGACCATAATTCTCCATAGTTAAATACACACATGTTTCTTGAAGTGTTACAGTGGGGTGTAGTAACAAATAACAAAAGCAATCGTAGCCATGTCATAGAGAAATATTCGTTATGAGCAAACAGTTTAATGTTGCTTTCCTCTTTTAAACCCAGTTCTTTTTGATGTGGTTTCTCTGATGTTTGATATGATTTACATCAAGTCCATTTGCACACAGACCATACAACTTTGCTGTACTTTGAACCGATTCTCATTTTTATGGTTTGATTCACTGTCCTGCAAGAAAATGAAGGAGTTTGTGAAAATGGTGCAGGAATTATGATGGTTGCAGAAATTCACTCGAATTACATCACAATGAACTTAGGGCAGAAATAAAGTAATTATTCCAGCAGAGATGAAAACGGAACATGTTGGAAATGCATAGCAGGTTAATACAACTCTGAAACTGAGAGGCTGGTTAGCATTTCAGGTAAGACCTCCACCTTCAGTATTTCATCAGAATACCAGGAAAACACTCCTCCTCAAATAACACCTCTTAAAGTTAACAAAGCACTCTCATGGACACAGGACTTCACAGAAAAACCCCTGCACACTGATCTGAAATCCTGCAGCCCCTACCACACCCTACAAACTGGTCCACCTCGCTATGGACACCTCCTGGCTGACTACAAACACCACCAACCGCGCCCTGGTAACCGACCCAAGTGGTTTAACCTTTCACAGGAAACATGGACAATCCTCAACCAGTTGAGGACAGACCAGGAAAAATGTGGCCACGAGTGGAATGTGAGGATCAGCACAAATTCAGCCTGTGGCCATCCAAGTCAGACCATTGGCCACCTGAGAGGTCCATTCCTGGTGGCATGGAAACCATTCACACTGCGTCAAGCTGGAACCGTTGAATGGATTGTTAACCTCAACATCAAACTACAACTGCTTCCTCAGCCAGCAAACCATGTTCCAGCAGCTCTAAACCATGCTGGGGATTGGTGTGCGGGATTGGGTAGAATGCTGGCTTAACAACTCTCAATATCACCCTCACAACACTTCAACGGGAAGCAAAGCCAGGAGGGCTGGTAAACCCGGCCTTGTGTCCAATCCGCTCACTTTCCTGCAGATCCGGTCAAATTCACGATGGGCAGGATTTCAAGGCCTCGCTGGTCCCGAAACCGTAAAATCCCGCCCGGATGTCAACGGACCTTCCCATGGTCTGCCCCCCTCACCCGCTCTGATTCCCGTCGGGCAGGCGGGCAAAATTCAAACCAATGATTATCTTCTCTGTCTGAAGAAGCAAATTAGAAAGAGAGGGGAGTGGGGTGGGGGTGTGGGGGGGGGGGGGGGGGTGGCGAAGTGGTGAAAAGGAGTTTATGGCTGGAAGTAGGCGGGAGGGAAGGAGAACCCGATGCTTTTTAATTTGGCAAAATATCTTGAAACAACATCTACTGAGCTAAGAGAAATTCCCTTTTAAGATCAGTTCCAGATTGAGAATATTTTTTCTTCATTCTTTTATGCACAGTGGGCGTTGCTGGTAAGGCCAGCATTGGTCACCCATCCCTAACTTTTACGTGAACTGAATTTGCTTGTTAGGCTATTTCAGAGTCTATTTCAGTGGGTCTGGAGTCACATGTAAGCCAGGTACCAGAAACAAGTGAGCATTTACACCAATGGATGAATGTTCCACCGTTACCGCGACTGGTTCTATCTGTTCAGATTCATTAAATGAATTGAAATTCCACCAGCTGCTGTGGTTGGATTTGAAACCATGGCTGGAGGCTGTTCACGCCGGTGGGATCTTCTGGCTCCGCTGATGGCGCACCCCTGCCACAGGTTTCCCGGCAGCCTGAGGTTGAGTCAATGAGGAACTCCATTGACAGTGGCGGGATCAGATGATCCGGTCGCTGGCCAATTGCGTGCTGCCTCCTGCCGTGACAAGGATGCCAGGGGAAGGCCAGAGAATCCCACTCCACATCCCCAGGGCATTGGCCTCTGGGTCTCTGGACTACTGGTCAAGTGACATTACCATTATTCACCATCTCAGCAATGATCTGGATGCGATGAAGTTAATTGGCAGTACACAGTCGTGCGGAATCAATGACTTCCATATTGATTTCTCCTGGAAGAGACAGCAATGATTTGAAATATCACAACCAGCAGCTTGCTGTCTTCTTAAATTACTTGAAGCAGTGCCATTGCTTAGCAATCCCTTATGTTAAATATGAACAAGACGCATAAAAATCAAACCAGGGTTAAATTAATGACTTTCCATCATCGCCATGTGTTCTGCAAAAGTCCTATTCTCAGATAAAGACCAGAAATACTGGAATTGCACAGCAGACTATGATGTAAAAGTGAACATCAGTCTCCGGGATATTTGATGCTGAGTGATGCACTGTTTGGACCGAGTTTGCATAAATAAAGAGGAACAAGGGAGAAATAATCTCTGAGATACACTACACACTGGGGGCGGCAGGGTGGCGCAGTGGTTGGCACTGCTGCCTCACAGCGCCAGGGACCCGGGTTCGATGCCTGGCCTCGGATAACTGTCTGTGTGGAGTCTGCACATTCTCCCCGTGTCTGCGTGGGTTTCCTACGGGTGCTCTGGTTTCTTCCCACAATCCAAAGATATGTGGGTTAGGTTGATTGGCCATGATAAATTGACCCTAGTATCGGCAGGGGGGGGGGGGGGGGGGGGAGGGGGGGGGGGGTGGCAGTTAGAAGGGTAAATATGAGGGTTACGGGAATAGGGCCTGGGTGGGATTGTGGTCGGTGCAGACTCGATGGGCCGAATGGCCTTCTTCTGCACTGCAGGGATTCTATGACTATGGACTGAATTTTATTTGCCCTGGTGTGTGTGTTTCCCACAAGGGGTGGGGGGGGACATGTAAAATAGGGTGGGTGCACCCCACCACTCCCACAATATCAGGGTTGGCACCAAAATTGGCAGCACACTCGCCATATTTAAATAAATACTCAAGGGTTAATTAGGCTCATTATCAAGCCAATTGACCATGATAACATGTTGCCCACACCATAAAACTTCAGTATGGACAGCTGGGAGAGAGCAGGCAGCTCAGTATTTACACTTACTGGTGGGAAGGAAGTGAGGGATCATTCTTTAGGGCTGCCCTTTGCCTATCGCATGGATGCCCCCTCAAGGTTGAAACCCTTCCCTTAAACCCACCTTCCCACCACACCCCCACCCCTCTCCATAACCAAACCAATCCTTCCCAGCCCAGTGAAGGGCAGAGGTCCCACTCGGCCCTCATTAATCCAACCCACAGTGTTTTATACCTGTGGGACAGGAAAGGAAGTAGAAAGAGTCAAGAGCTTCAAGTTTTTAGGTGTCCAGATCACCAACAACCTGTCCTGGTTCCCCCCATGCCAACACTATTGTTAAGAAAGCCCACCAATGCCTCTACTTTCTCAGAAGACTAACGAAATTTGGTAAGTCCACTACGACTTTCACCAACTTTTATAGATTCACCATAGGAAGCGTTCTTTCTGGTTGTATCACAGCTTGGTATGGCTCCTGCTCTGTCCAAGACTGCAAGAAATTAAAAGGGCCGTAAATGTAGCCCAGTCCATCACGCAAACCAGCCTCCCATCCATTGACTCTGTCTACACTTCCCGCTGCCTCGGAAAAGCAGCCAGCATAATTAAGGACCCCACGCACCCCGGACATTCACTCTTCCAGCTTCTTCCGTCGGGAAAAAGATACAAAAGTCTGAGGTCACATACCAACCGACTCAAGAGCAGCTTTTTCCCTGCTGCCATCAGACTTTTGAATGGACTTATCTTGCATTAAGTTGATCTTTCTCTACACCCTAGCTGTGACTGTAACACTACATTCTGCACTCTCTCCTTTCCTTCTCTATGAACGGTATGCTTTGTCTGTATACCGTGCAAGGAACAATACTTTTCACTATATGTTTATACATGTGACAATAATAAATCAAATCAAATCAAGGTTGGCATGGACACCAATGTTGTCTCACCCTCCTCTCACACCTCCCCTATCAACACCGTAATATTCCACCCCATGCATGAGTGGAAGGGGGACTTTTGTTCTTTCTACATAATATAGTATTTCCTGTTTAATGCTGGTTTTTAAAAATTGTACATGCATTAAAACTTAACAAATTAATAGTCAATGTAGAGAAATATGAGCTGTAAAATATTTTCCATCTCCAAGAAACATATATCATCACTGGTGGTAACATATCCTGATTTAAAGAGTTTGCAATTTTTTTTTAAATGTGTTTTATCTTTATATTAATGCAATTGAAAAATCACATGAAACACAGCTCCTTTCTGCTGTGTCGTGTCAGAACACGTGATAATGTCACATACACATCACACGACAGTTCATAGCAGCAAAAGGTTAGCATTTGGTGTGTGACCCCCCCTCAGGTTCTGTGTGAGGTGTTGTGTCTGTCCAGTGTCTTTTACGCTTTCTTTGCTACTTCTCAGCTGAGGCCATTTTTCTGCTTATATTTATCTCCCTGAACTGTCCCATGATCATGACATTTTGTATCTATGGGCCGTGACTGTAAACCACAAATAAGACAAACCTCAAAAATGAAAAGAATAAAAATATCATTCGTTGGCTCCGGAAAAGGTTTGGAGCCTAATTTCAACAGTCTGGTTGTGCTCCACATCGTGCTGACCTTGACAGCAATAATGCCCACATCCCTGGAATTCATTTTTTTAAAAATAGTGTTTGTGGGATTCTCTGCCTTTTGGTATGGCCAGCTGCCCATTGCGCTCATCGAGAGATCAGCAGCTCGTCTGAATTATCCTGAAGGCACACAAACCAAACGGTCCATGTTTCCCAATAAAAACAGAAAATGCTGGATAAACACAGCAGGTCCGGCAGCATCTGTGGAGAGAGAGAAAACAGAGCTAACCTTTCAAGTCCATCCAAGTGACCCTTCAACAGAGCTCTGCCTGCTTCAGGTGGACGATGGTTGTTCCATCAACCTCACGCCATTTTGGGTCCAAGTTTAAATCACCTCCTTCCCCGTGGTGGCCAGACACACATTGCACAGCTCACTAATTATGCAGAAGCAAAGACGACAGGTGGGCAGGAAGTTGCCTGCCCCGCTGTTACTTCATGGGGAGGTCAAAGGTCCTGGCGCCATATTTAAATGGTGCCCAGAAAGTCATCCACTCACTGCAGGAGAGGAGCTCCAGATCCTGCATCAAACACTGGGTCCTATTTTACCATTTTGATTCTAAGTGCTGGGTGGACTTGAAACTGGAAATATTTCAGATCTGACTTTGAGACCCGTTCTCAGGCGCCCCCATACACACTCTGCCTGAAAAAATATCAGCGATTCCGAATCGCGCTGCAGAAGCCTGTGGGCAGGGCTTAACGCGCCCAAAATCCTGCAGCTCCGATCGGTGCCTCCAACTGCGCATGCGCAGAAAGAAAAATAGAGAAATGCTCCCCTGCCACATTGCTCCCAGGTTGGATAATGTCTCCCCCCCCTGGCCCCACAGACATTGCCCCACCCCCACAACATTACTGACCCCCTTACCCCGCCACCCCCCCACTACCCAGACCGATCGTGGGCCCCTCCCCCTTCCCCCCCACTGATCACACAGAAAGTGGCAGCTGACACCCCCGACGATCCCCCGCCCTCCCCCCCTCCCCTCCCCCCCCCAACCAGAGAGCCATCTGAGCCGCCTCCCTCCTCCCCTCCCACCACTGATCTGAATCAGAGAGCTGCTGGAAGCTTGGAACTTACCTCCTCAGAAGCTGGAGCGCCCGAATCGGACCTTTGCAGACCATGTCTGTCTCGCGCCGAATCTGGACAGGCGACCGTGGTGGAAAAGGGGGAAATGCCGGTACGTTTGGGTGTGCAGCTCATTAAGTCAATGCAAATGCATTTAAATTGACGTCACGCCCGATTGGGCGCGATCCCAATCGTGGCCATTTTCGGCCCTTGGTAAATGGGGAACCGGCGTGGAGGCGGGCGCAGATCGCGCTACTCACCTCATGCCCGACTTTACCAAATTTCCATGCCCGAAAACAGGCGCAACATGATAATAAAAGCGGGCCCAGTATGTCCGAGAAAAGAAAGCAACCTTTGGCCCCATAGTTCAGTGAGACCTCCCTAAAGATTCTCCATCAGGCCATCCAGGAGAGGTAGGAGGTCCTCTTTCTGAGCAATGGGAGTGGGAGGCTCACCCACCTGACCTCGGGAGACGGTTGTTGCTCAGCTCTTGGGGCCTAAAAAGAATCAGCCAGCAATGGAGGAAGAGAATGAATCATCTGCTGGACTCCATCAGGTTAGTCCACTCGCTGCAAACTCACACTCTCCTCAGGGTCATTAGAAGTCTTAGGGTTCGAGTGCACAGGGATGTCACCACTTGTAGCTGGGACATTGGAACGGAATGTGTACCGGCCACTTTACGCTCTCCATCTTACATTTGTTCCTGGACAAACAGCTTCTTAATTATTTACTGGGGAAGGCTCAGCAGTTAGAGTAGGCAGGCACACTCCTGAACTACTCATTCACCCAATGTCCTCAATCCATCCTGCTGTCTTTCTGCAGGACAAGGTGTTGTATGACAAGAGAGAGCAGGCAAAGGTGGGAAATGGCACTCTGGAAATTCTCCCGAGTAGTTCCAAAGAACAGGCTGTATGGCTGGCAGGAAAGGAGAGAGACATGTGTAGAAGGCAAGATCAGCCTCCCCACAACAACCCAGTGAAGGTGCACTCAGTCTCCAGCTCCAACTTGTATTGACTGTGAATGATCTTTAATGTACGAACCTGCTTAGTCAATTACTAAATCTCTCACTTCTCTATTCCAGGTATCAGCAAGGAGGAGGACATCATCCTGTAGACGGCACAGTCCCAGCCCCCAGACCGCCTCTGAGGAGGAAGCCACAGTATTCTCAGAGGAAGCACCTTCACCTCCACCAACTCAGATACACACAGCTCGATGGATCCTCGTTCTAGAGCGGGCTCATGTTCACAATCTAGTGATTGCCTCACAGACACATGTCTACAGCAGGCAGAGGCAGTGACAGCTGAGATCTCAGAACATTCGGAGAACATCTGGAGACCAGACCCTTCCTGTGTCCAAATCAGATATGAGTTCCTGGAATCAGACGTCTTGTAGATGCAGCAACAGGCAGGGAAACATTAGGCTGGACTATCAGAGGCACTCTGCAGGCTGGACTGAAGGCTGGAGGAGGCCGTCCATATTCTGTCTGTTGTCGTGCATGCGAGCGCTTGGCTGCCTCCATGGAAAAGGTGGTGGTCGCCTTGGAGACCCAGGGCCAGCTGTTTCAGCTGGATTTGTGTTTGGATCTGCACACCATCACTCTACTAGGGGCTAGATAAGAGCCAAGGAGTCAGGAAGGAATCATTGGACACCCACTGGAAGGATGGGCACCAGCCAGACACCCCAGAGGCATCCTCCCAGGACAATCCAAGGGTGCCCACCCATTCCACTTCCCCTCTATTTGTGACCCCATTAATGCCAGCAGACCAGGCACCTGCACCTGAACTACGAACCTTCACAGGCTGGGGTCCTCAGGGCCTCGGGCCACCAGAGGACACCTGCTAAAGTCATATCAGTCAATAGGGCGTAGCAGTCAGCAAGCCTTTTTTAATTCATTTGTGGGACATGGGCGTCGCTGGCTGGCCAGCATTTATTTAGGACAGCCTCAACTGGGATCTTGTTTTCATGTCACATTACGTGTAACCCCCCCACCATTTGGCCTGGGCTTGCAAAATCCTACTAACTGTCCTGGCTTGAGAAATTCACACCTCTTTCACCTGTGATTATCCCTTTCTGCACTCACATTGTCTGTACTTGTAAAGACTTGAGTACCTGTAAAGACTCGCATTCCAACCATTATCCTGCAATCGAGTCTTTGTCTATATATGCCCACCTCTCCACTCACCTGAGGAAGGAGCAGCGCTCCGAAAGCTCATGATTCCAAATAAACTTGTTGGACTTTAATGTGGTGTTGTGAGACTTCTTACTAGGGTTTTTAGTGACTTAGGAGAGAGAGGGAGACAGGCGTGGTCTTTTGCATCTGTACCATCTCAAGGACTGTGATGCTGTCAATGTGATGCAAAGCCAATTTTCTAAGCCCTCCCCCATGGTTGGTGTGTCTAAAATGAGTGCTCAAGGTATCTCCCTAATACAAGGACCATCCAGGGCAGAAACTTTCAAGGCTTCTGACAATTGTAGGGTGCTAATTGGCTGCACCTCAACTAATCATACTCCAGGCGAGGCACTTAGTGAGGACAATGCAAACAAACCTCAAAACATAACCACCCACCCCCCACCCGCCCCCCTCCCTCCCTCCACTGCCCATGAGACCTTTCCCTCCCCAGTGACATTGGAATTACCACCATACTGAAACAAGTGTCTCCACTGAGTGTGCTTGTGCCATCTACATCCCAGTGCCGTGCACTGAACCCCAGGACCAAATGTACTAGATAACAAACCATGTCCTTCACACAATTCTCTGTGAGACCATCACTGCCCAGCGAGGCCTTCCCCTGCTCAAGACCAAGACAAAGACATGAGTGCCATATAAAGCTCTCTGACAATGTGGCTTCACTTCCTGGGCAGTCTCTTAAACATCCCCCACCCCCCCCGTCAGACTTTCAACCTTCCCCAGATAGTCTCATAACCCCTAAGACAGTCTTTTGCCCCTCACTACTGATCTTTCTCCACTCCTCCCATCCTGCTTCCATCTTACCCTGTCCTCTGTTCCTCCCCACCCCCCAGTCCTGCCTCCATCTCACCCTTCCCCTCTGGTATTACCTCCCATGGCGAGCCTGTCCTATTGGCACCCAAAAGTGGACGAAAGCACTATCTACTGACCTCGAAGTAATGGATGAAGTAAAGCTCGCCATGTGTGTGCCACTTATATACAATCCTAAAACAGAACATTCTAATTAGCCACTGGCAGGAAGCTTAAGTTGGAGGAGAGATGTGATTCTGGAAGGTTGGTCTTTTAATGAGCTTTCATGACATGCTAATGTATGCAAATAGAGCTTCCAATCTTGTTCAGCGGAAAGCTCGACCTGCCTTTAACCTGTCTTGAAAGTCAAGAGATAAAAATTCCAAACAATTTTCCTCCAGTCAGGAAAGTGACATTTTTGACTCAAACCAAATTAAGTGTCCCCGCCCCCTACAATTTTTAAAAATTAATTTGTGGAACATGGGCGTCGCTGGCTGGCCAGTATTTATTGCCCACCCCTAGTTGCCCTTGTTCAGAGGGCAGTTGGGAGTCAACCACATTGCTGTGGCTCTGGAGTCACATGTAGGCCAGACCAGGTAAGGACGGCAGATTTCCTTCCCTAAAGGGCATTTTACCGGGTGGGTTTTTACCAGATGGGTGAACCAAATGGGTTTTTCCGACAATTGACAATGGTTTCATGGTCATCAGTAAATTCTTAATTCCAGATACTTTTTATTGAATTCAAATTCCACTATCTGCCGTGGCGGGATTCGAACTCGGGTCTCCAGTATATTAGTTGAGTTTCTGGATTAATAGTCTAGCGAAAATACCACTAGGCCATCGCCTCCCCTTGGAGCAATTCCCGCTGGAGCAGAAGGTTCCGCCCTATTGGCGGAATTTTCCGGCCGTGCTGGCCCCAAAACTGGAAAATCCACCCGAGGTCAACGGACCTTTCCATGGTCCACCCCCCCCCCCCCCCACCCGCTATGACCCCCATGGCGGAGAGAACAGGAAAATTTGCCCCTATATGTCAGTCATCATTTCCAGGGAGGGCTGGGTTAGCTAACTAGAGATAAATCTGTCCATTTTGGGTCTCATGCAGTTAAATGACTTACGGAAAAGTCAGTAGAAGGCATATTATCACAATCTGCTACCATTGCATTTAACACGCTATTAACCATCCTTAACTGATTTTTACAGTTCATTGAAATGATTTGATTTACATGTGCATGGACATTACCCAATGATGACTTGGGCAATAGTAGAACTGTGGGAGTCGTTAAAAAGCAGCAGGCTAATTGAAAGGTTCAATCGATGTCAGATACTTTTGCGAGCAAAACTCAAGTGGTTTATGTCTGTTATTTCAAATCCCTATGGTTACCTGGCTTTGCTGGAAGCATTTACACATTATGTTTGAAAATGTATATCAGAATATAATTAGTGTGTGAGCTTTCTGATGGAGAGTGCCATTCTGTTATGGGAAGAGGTTTTTTTTTATATGGCACGATGCTGGTTGCATTGGAAACCTAATTGTAATGCCAGTGCTGAAATTTTATGGACAAATAGTTAATTACCAGAGGATAAATGCAGTAACTGCAATATAGAGAATTGAGATACCTTTCAGTGAAATACAACATAATTAATAGGTTCAGCTAACATCATAAAACATGAGAATTATACTCCTGGCACCTGAACTCTAAGATTAGGTCAGTTTCTTCAATTTACTGAGAAGCACCGGGTATTATTTATGTTGCAACACTTACTGCAAAAAATCTTAACTGTTGTCATCAATTAACCCATATTTTTCCACTGGATACTAGGAGAGAGCAAGGCCTAGTGTGCCTGGCAGCATTCCTTAGCCAAATTGAGCCATAATTCATAAATAGTAGCCAGTTGGGAAGTACCAAGGTATCTGTAAAAAATGTGGTCACTAAAGTCCACAGCAACAATACAAGCTCTGATCAAATACATCAACTTCAGGCCCAGCACTGCACAGGTAACTCTGTGCAAAGTAATATGCCTATTGTATAGAACTGGCTACTTGCGATAGATTTTTTCTGTCATAGAATCATAGATTAGAATCATAGAATCCCGACAGTGCAGAAGAGGCCATTCGGCCAATCAAGACTCTGACATGAGTATCTTACACAGACCCTATCTCTGTAACCCGCCACATTTACCATGGCTAATCCATCTAACCTATATATCTTGGGGCACCAAGGGGCATTTTACTATGGCCAATCCATCTAACCTACACATCTTTGTCATGAATGTGATTTTACCCTTAAATTTCCCACTGGGCACAAGCTGACAACCCATTTTTTGAGCAACTTAATTGGTTGAGTTTCTCTTTTCTTTCATTGGGAGTTTTCTCCATTTCTGATTCATAGTTTTCCGACCTCCAATAGTGTTCAATCTGCTTGCTGATTGGCCTGCCTATCCAATTGTGACCCATCTATTAACACAAAGCTTTAGCCAATCAATGACAAGTATGACACAAATATTTGCATATACATCATGTTAAATTGCACACATTATATTTCAAGATGATATCAAGAAGTGTTACCCCATTTTTACTTTGGCCTACTACAATGGATAACATGGACACCAAACACATTGGGCCCGATTCTCTTATCGTGACCCGCAACTTTTCTTGCAGATCCGGTCGGGAGAATCGCGTTGTTGGCCTTTTTCCAGGATTTACGCATGCACCGGGAATGCATGCGCATCTCCCAGAGCCGGAGAACAGTCGGAGTCCACACCACACTGGAAACCGGCGGGAAGACAGGTAAGTGATTTGAATCTTTTTTTAATATGTTTAGCATGTCATTATCGGGAACTTGTCGGGCCCGATTGAATCTCCCACCCCACCAGGAGTACTTCATTCCGGCGGGGTTTAGAGTAGCTCTCCACATTCGGAAGACTAGCGGGAGACCCGCCGGAATGAAGCAGGGGGTCCAGGGGATCAGCAGTGGAGGGGGGGGGGGGGCATGGGCACCCTGGCAATGACAGCCTGTGCCCCCTGGCACTGCCTAAGGGGCAAAGTGACTATGGGTAGGGGGCACCTTGGCACTGCCCATTGGACATCAGGCAGTGCCAAGGGGCCAGAGCCTATTGTGGGCAGGGTCTAGGGGCGGTGGGAGGATCCCGCTGCCACTCTGCATGGGGATCGGTCTGGGCTGGAGGGAGGCCAGCGATCGGGCTGGGCTGGGGGGTTGCTCTGCCGATGGGATCAGCGTCCTGGGGTTCTGCCGGTGTGAGGGGGTGGGGGGATTGTCACTGCTGGGTGGGTGGGCTGGACATTGGAGCGCTCTGGGGTGGCGGGGGGGGGGGGGGGGTGGTCAGGGCTGGCCCGGGAATTGTTGTGGGGGGTGCGATTGGGCTGTGGTGGAGGGGGCTGGAGGGGCAGCATTGTGGGGGTCAGGGCTGGCCAGCAAACGGGGAGACTGACAGATCAGGGTCACTGCGCATGTGCAGAGTTCCAGAGCTGTCAGACTCCGGCACGAATAGGCCCCGCCCCTCAGGTTTTTAATGAGATTCCCGATTGTGACCTCTGCATTGCAGAGAGCGCGGAGATTCAGGTCTGAATCTGCACTGAAAAAAAAGTCGTGATCTAGAACAGTTTTCCCACCAATTCAGCACTTTTGGGAGAAACGCTCCCATTATTTCAAAATGCCAAACAGTACTCGAAATTTTGATTATTTCTCAATCCCTACTCCCACTTATTTTTTTAAAGCCATCTTTGTGCCTCTCAGGGCAGTGGTATTGCCAGTGGACTAGTAACCCAGAGACCCAGGGTAACTGGGTGGGATTGTGGTCAGCACAGACTCTGTGGGTTGAATGGCTTCATTCTGTACAGTAGGGATTCTATGCTCTGGCGACCCAGGTTTGAATCCCACCATAGCAGATGGTGAAATTTGAATCGAAATCTGGAATTAAAAATCTATTAATGACCATGAAATAATTGTTGTTAAAAACCCTAAAAACCCACCTGGTTCACTAATGTCCTTTAGGGAAGGCAACCTGCCTTCCTTACCTGGTCTGGCTAGGTCGGTTTAGTTCAGTTGGCTGGACAGTTGGTTTGTGATGCAGAGCAGGTTCATTTCCCGTACCAGTGAGGATATTCATGAAGGCCCCGCCTTCTCAAACTTGCTTCTTGCCTGAGGTGTGGCGATCTCAGTTTAGAATCACCACCAGTCAGCTCTCTCCCTCAAAGGGGAAAGCAGCCCATCACCATCTGGGACTTTGGCGACTTTACCTTTCTACTCATTGAAGGAAACTCCTTCTTGCAATATTTGCATTATAATGTTATCTGCTACATAATGGATAAAGAACAATTATCACCTTTCACATTCTGAACATATTGGGTAATTGGTGTCAGTTGATTATAAAATTAGATGTGATGCTTATCCCTGGTGACCATTTATCTGTTATTCACACATTGGTCCTAACAACCACGGCGATCCTGATTGAACTGTTGTTATATATCCAGGTTATAGAAGTAGAAGCATTTCCGAATTCCATTTTGATCACAATTGACCCCCAAGCTCTCCATTTCTCAACACAAAAGTCCCAAATTCAGGTGGATGTAAGATGGGTGCATTCCCTCCAGGAAAAGTTCACACTAAACTGCTGTTGTGCAACTTTTCAGGAGTTGGGGCGGCACGATGGCACAGTGGTTAGCACTGCTGCCTCACAGTGTCAGGGACCCGAGTTTGATTCCGGCTTGGGTCACTGCCTGTGTGGAGTTTGCACGTTCTCCCCATGTCTACGTGGGTTTCCTCTGGGTGCTCCGGTTCCCTCCCACTGTCGAAAGATGTGCGGGTTAGATGGATTGGCCATGCTAAAATTGCCCCTTAGTGTCAGAGGAACTAGCTAGGGTAAATGCATGGGATTATGAGGATAGGGCCTGGTGGGATTGTGGTTGATGCAGACTCAATGGGCTGAATGGCCTCCCTCTGCACTGTAGAGATTCCATGAGTTACAGGCAACAGTGATGGGAATGTAGAAACTGGTTGTTAGCAAGAGAGGGATGTGTGCTTATTTTTTCTTAATTTTTTCATGGGATGTAGGTGTTGACGGGTCAGCATTTATTGCCCATCCCTAATTGAGGGGGCTTTTAAAAGTCAACCACACAGCTGTAGGTCTGGAGTCACATGTAGGCCAGACGGGGTAAGGACAGCAGATTTCAATCCGTTCCAATCTCACACATTGTTAATCCCAGTCACTAGATGGAAGGTACACAATCAACATTAATTAAGTGAAAACATGCCAATTTTTAGACAGAAGAGGTAATGCTTGGAGTTAGTTTCTTTCAAGTCGGTGTATTTTTTCTTCCAGTGCCTCTTTCTAACGGCACGGTCCCAGTGACCTGGAGGGATTTTCTGACTGATTGTTATTAGTAAAGAGCACAATTACTCTCTCAATAAATTAACTTCTATGTAACCCTTTTTTATGTTAAGTGCAGAATAATAAGAAAACTACCTCTGTAAGTCTATAGCTTCACACCATGATCATACACACAATGCTTAAACAGCAGATTAATGGCCCCATTCTAAGAAAGCTCCGAGGCTCTCTCAGTTGCTGAACAGGAGGTGGGCATCTCACAAATCTAAACCCTTCAGCTTTTCTTCAGAGCAAATTTAAGCAATTCATCTTTTTATCCACACACACTAATAGATAAGGACAGACTAAGGGTCAAATATGGCTGCTAGGATTAAATATTGACTAAGTAATGGAGACATATATGAACCAGGCTGCAAAGTGACTGCCAAAGGAACTGCTTACAGTGATAGTTGCAGAACCAATTCTATTAAATCTGACCTTATATTGTAATATAATTTGATATGTTATTAATCATCTGATTTTTATTATCTGTTGTGATATCAAATGAGCCCATCACTGACTGGTTAAAAGCTATTAGATATAAACAATGTAATGGCATCTCTTTCCACTTAGCCTTACTAAAATATCTTTTTAGTCTTAGTTCTTTTAAAGGATTTGTACTTGAAGGGTAACATTTTTTTTTCTTTGCATGTGCTGAATAATGCTGTGTTTCAAACAATTCACTTCTTTGTTTAAAAAATAAGAAATTAGGGATGAGAAGGGTGGCTGGACAGTCCTTTAAACCCAAAGAACAATAAGCAACTATTGGTATTATTCCAGTAAATCTATAAATTTGTTTAATGCAAATGGCACAACAAATTTGTTAAAATATTTGTCTATGTGTGGAAATAGAAGGTGAAGTGAAATAATAAGTAGTCTCCATGAGAAGAGTTTGATCAAAACTTTTAGACATGTTGTTCGTAGAATTATAAAATCAGACAACATGGTCGAAGAGGCCATTCGCTCCATTGGTGCCTTTGGTGGCTCTTTGAAAGATTTATCCAATAAATCCAATGCCCATGACTTCTTCTCCACAGCCCTGCAATCAAATCAGATAGTCTTCTTGAACAATTGAGGTTTTTATGTTGCTAGAACATAAGAAATGGGAGCAGGAGCCAACCATTTGCTTCGCTTTTCAACAAGATCAAGGCAAATCTTCTATCTCAACTCTACCCTCCCGCACTATCCCCTGGGTCCCTAGTGTCCAAAGATCTATTGACTTCTGTCTCAAATAGACACAATGATTGAACATCCATAGCTTAGAGAATTCTAAAGATTCACAAACATTTGGGTGAAGACATTTTGCTTTATCTCAGTCTTGATTGGCCAACCCCTTCTGCCAGACTGAGACCCCATGTTCGGGATTCCCCGCCCAGGGGGAAAGATTTTCTCAGCATCACGTTAAGAATTGCAAATATCTCTCAATGAGAAATCTGTCCATTTGTCTGAACACCAGAGAGTTCCGGCCTAATCTCCCCAATCGCTTTTCGTAAAGCAAAATCTTTATCTCAGGAATCAGTCTAAAAGTTCTTATGTAAATTAGGATATATTAAAATTCTTTTAACTAATTTAAAAACATGAAGTCATGCTTTTCAGACAACTATAATGATGCCTTGTAGCTGTACCTGTAACAACACTTCTGAATTTATGCAAATTTTTTTCTCAAAAGATGAAAGCATCAGTGTAACAGAGTGGGAGGTAATAGGCCATATTTCAAATTTGACTTAAATAGGCCACGATTAACACCCCCTCAAAAACCTAAGAACATGCTTCCAGTCTTGCTATCCAAATGAGATACGCCCCTTAATAATTTACTTTAATTGGTGTTTTAGTCTAATGGTCCTGTTCATTTTCAAAGTGTTTAACGGGGCGGCACAGTGGCGTGGTGGTTAGCACTGCTGCCTCACAGCGCCAGGGACCTGGGTTTGATTCCCAACTTGGATCAGTGTCTATGCGGAGTCTGCACGTTCTCCCCGTGTCTGTGTGGGTTTCCTCCATATGCTCCGGTTTCCTCCCACAGTCCAAAAGACGTGCTGGTTAGGGTGCATTGGCCGTGCTAAATTCTCCCTCAGTGTTACCCGAACAGGCGCCGGAGTGTGGCGACTAGGGGATTTTCACAGTAACTTCATTGCAGTGTTAATGTAAGCCTACTTGTGACACGCATAAATAAACTTTAATAGAAATGGACGTTACAATATGGCAGTCATCAAAAATAATCCCCATGATGCTGTGCCCACCAACAATGTAAACATGACATGACAATGTTACCCCATATAGGACAGCGTAATAAAGATTACCTCTGTAAAAGTTCAACAAAAAACCCAAAGTTTATTTTATATAAAGACAGAAAGTGCTGGGAAAAGCTCAGCAGGTCTGGCAGCACCTGTGGAGAGATTCTGCTTTTGCCAATGTTTGTGATGGAATCCATGGTTTCAAAGTTTGTATATTTGAGACAGACCCTAATCAAAAAAGGGAAACTGAGGGGAAACTGAGGGGAAACTGACCCTCCCATTTTCTAAGAAACTAAACATGAAAATGCGATTGGCAACCAAAACCACGAGGGTGACTGAAACTGGTTGAAATCGTATAGAAGGACCACAGAGCCATCAGAGCTCAGATGATGATTCCAGTGGTGCAGCACAAGCAGGTTGAAGAAGATGAAGGCTAGATCCAGAAGCGGAGGATAAGCAAAGATACAGTTGCTGCAGCTGTTTCTGTTACTCGAAGGTAACAATGGTGGATTTACACCAGACAGACTGTTGTAAGAGGAGTTAAGGAGGTTCAGCAGATGTGTGACACTTTTTGGTGAACGCGGCATGCCCGTGGACCTTGGGTCGGTAAGGCATTGCTGTCAATTGGAGATGAAGCTAAATCCTAGAGGAAGAGGGGCTAAAATTCTTCATGAGGAAGACAAGAGTTTTGAAGCATTTCCTGACTGAGATTGATGATATATATATTGAGTGTACCACTGTGTCTATTTGTAAGACATTTCTTACCTGTTTCTGCCATTTAGTGTGTAATTTCTAGTTTATACTCAACTGCAATTTGCTTGTTAATACATAGAATCACAGAATCCTGACAGTGTAGGGGGGGGGGGGGGGGGGGGGGCATTCGGCCCATCGAGTCTGCACCGACAAAAATCCCACCCAGGCCCTATCCCGTTAACCCACGTATTTACCCTGCTAATAAGGGGCAATTTAGCATGGCTAATCCACCTAACCCGCACATCTTTGGACTGTGGGAGGAAGCCGGAGCACCCGAAGGAAACCCACGGGGACACGGGGAGAACATGCAAACTACACACAGACAGTGACCCAAGGCCAGATTTAAACCCAGGTCTCTGGCACTGTGCAGCAGCAGTGCTAACCACTGTGCCACCATGCTGCCCCTAAGTTTACAAGTTTAATTTCTTTTGATTCTGGTTTTACAATCTGGCAGTTACTTAAGAGGTTATTTTGTGTTTGCTTTATTTGGCTTTTGTGTTGTAAACATTCTTTTATTTTAAACCATGGAATCTAGTGGTTCATTCTTTCAACAATTAACAAGGATTTTGGGTTTCTTCAAGTTACTGGTCTTGACCAAGATCATAACTTTATTAGTAATGTTGTTTTCGTTGGAGCACAGAAGACTGAGGGGGCGACCTGATCGGGGTGTACAAGATTATGAGGGGAATGGACAAGGTGGATAGAGTAGCTGTCCCTCTTAGTTGAAGGGTCAGTCACAAGGGTTCATAGGTTCAAGGTGAGGGGATAGAGGTTTGAGGGGGGAGGTGTGTAAGGAAAAACTTGTTTACCCAGAGGCTGGAGATGGTCTGGGAGGGTGGTGGAACCAGGTTGCCTCACATCCTTTAAAAAGTATCTGGATGAGCACTTGGCACATTGTAACGTTCACAGCTATGGGCCAAGTGCTGGTAAACAGGATTAAGTTGGAGGTCAGGTGTTTCTCGCATGTCAGTGCAGACTTGATGGGCCAAAGGGCCCCTTCTGCACTGTATGATTCTATAAATAAATTGATAATTGCACCTCTACGGCACGGTGGCACAATGGTTAGCACTACTGCCTCACAGCACTAAGGATCCAGATTCAATTCCGGCCTCAGGTGACTGTGTGGAGTTTGCACATCCTCCTCGTGTCTAAGTGGGTTTCCTCCGGGTGCTCCGGTTTCCTCCCACACCCCAAAGATGTGCACGTTAGGTTGATTGGCCGCGATAAATTGTCAGGGAGATTGGCAGGGTAAATACGTGTGGTTACGGGGATAGGGCTTGGGTGGGATTATTCTCAGTGCAGGCTCGATGGGCTGAATGGCCTCCTTCTGCACTGTAGGGATTCTATGATTACATTGGGATACCAAATGTGGACTTGTTAACTGTACAGCTCTTTATCTATTGGAAAGTAAAACTAATTGCCCAAAGATACCAGGGGGTGTAAGTGGTATTTGTCTTCTGATTAAGAGAACTGTCTTCCATTACTCTTCCTTCTGTCCTGTTATTTCTATTGCCCATTCACATTGGGTCTCCATAAAAAAAGCCTGGACGACAGTTTTCTCCATCCTCTCATATTCAACACAGTTAGAAACCCCAGGAGCAGAGCTATAAACTCTTGCCTAGATTTTCATTCTGACCTTTACCCTTTGGAAAATACAAGATTCATAATCTGAAGGCCATCTCGGTTTAAAAGTAGCAAATAAAATATTTATCTTATAAAAACGTATACAGGATATGTTTGTAAAGATATAATATATCAAAAAAAGGGTTTATTTTATCCTTTACTGCACTACAGCTGAGATACCCCATCTGTGTGTAACAAAGTTGCTGGGACTATGATCCAGATAATTGATCTGGCAGCAACACTTAAAATACTTTGCTATTCATTCATGGAATGTGGGCATCGTTGGCTAGGCCAGCATTTAGTGCCCATTCCCACCCCTCATAAGAAATACACTTGGTCAAAGGTACACAATTAAACTACATTTTGGGCAACAACCCCTCACAGATTCTTAACCACAAAAATTCAGTACATTTTACCCAATTCAAGGAATCGTTATCACTTTAATAACGTTTTTCTTCACAACTTCTCAAACACTTCTACTCTGAAGTGGGATATTAAAAGATGGTTCGGAAATGAATTACTCCCTAAAACAAAGACTGTCCTGACTTACCACTGGGTGGCTGCTTCCAAATAGAGCCAAAGAGTCAACTGGTCCATGCTGCCCCTTTTTCTTTTAAACCCCTAACCTAGTTCCAATTGCCCGCATTTGGCCCATATCCCTCGATACCCATCTTACCCATGTAACTGTCTAAACAATTTTTAAAAGACAAAATTGTACCCGCCTCGACTACTACCTCTGGCAGCTTGTTCCAGACACTCACCACCCTCTGTGTGAAATAATTGCCCCTCTGGACCCTTTTGTATCTCTCCCCTCTCACCTTAAACCTATGCCCTCTAGTTTTAGACTCCCCTACCTTGGGAAAAGATATTGACTATCTAGCTGATCTGTGCCCCTCATTATTTTATAGACCTCTATAAGATCACCCCCAAGCCTCCTGTGCTCCAGAGAAAAAAGTCCCAGTCTATCCAGCCTCTCCTTATAACTCAAACCATCAAGTCCCGGTAGCATCCTAGTAAATCTCTTCTGCACTCTTTCTAGTTTAATAATATCCTTTCTATAATAGGGTGACCAGAACTGTACACAGTATTCCAAGTGTGGCCTTACCAATGTCTTGTACAACTTCAACAAGACGTCCCAGCTCCTGTACTCAATGTTCTGATGTGGAGATGCCGGCGTTGGACTGGGGTAAACACAGTAAGAGTTTTAACAAGACCAGGTTAAAGTCCAACAGGTTTATTTGGTAGCAAATTGCTACCAACTAAACCTGTTGGACTTTAACCTGGTCTTGTTAAAACTCTTTCAATGTTCTGACCAATGAAACCAAGCATGTTGAATGCCTTCTTCACCACTCTGTCCACCTGTGACTCCACTTTCAAGGAGCTATGAACCTGTACCCCTAGGTCTCTTTGTTCTGTAACTCTCCCCAACACCCTACCATTAACTGAGTAAGTCCTGCCCTGGTTCAATATACCAAAATACATCACCTCGCATTTATCTAAATTAAACTCCATCTGCCATTCATCAGCCCACTAGCCCAATTGATCAAAATCCTGTTGCAATCCGAGATAAACCTTCTTCACTGTCCACTATGCCACCAATCTTGGTGTCACCTGCAAACTTATTAACCATGCCTCCTAAATTCTCATCCAAGTCATTAATATAAATGACAAATAACAGTGGACCCAGCACCGATCCCTAAGGCACACCACTGGTCACAGGTCTCCAGTTTGAAAGACAACCCTCTGAAACCACCCTGTGACTTCTGTCACCAAGCCAATTTTGTATCCATTTGGCTACCTCATCCTGGAACCAGTGAGATTTAAGCTTATGCAACAAGCTACCATGCAGTACCTTGTCAAAGGCCTTGCTAAAGTCCATGTAGACAACATCAATTGCATTGCCCTCATCTACCTTCTTGGTTACCCCTTCAAAAAACTCAATCAAATTTGAGAGACATGATTTTCCATTCACAAAGCCATGCTGACTGTCCCTTTCGTCTCTAAATGCCTATAGATCCTGTCTCTCAAAATACCTTCCAACAGCATACCCACCACAGATGTGAGGCTCACCGGCCTATAGTTCCCAGACTTTTCCCTGCAGCCCTTCTTAAACAAAGGCACAACATTTGCCACCCTCCAATTTTCAGGCACCTCACCTATGACAATCAATTATTCAAATATCTCTGCTAGGGAACCCACAATTTCCCCCCTAGCCTCCCACAATGTCTTGGGATACACTTCATCAGATTCTGGGGATTTATCTACCTTGATGCGCTTTAAGACTTCCAGCAGCTCCTTCTCTGTAATATGTACACTCCTCAAGACATCACTATTTATTTCCCCAAGTTCCCTAACATCCATGCTTTTCTCAACAGTAAATACTGAATCAAAGCTTCCCACACAAAGGAGCTGGTCTTCAGGACTTTTACCCGTAGTGACTCCACTCAGTGCAGCTATATAAAACCTTGGTTAGGCCACTTTTGCAGTATTGTGTGCAGTTCTGGTCACTATACTATCAGAAGGGCGGCACGATAGCACAGTGGTTAGCACTGCTGCTTCACAGCTCCAGGGTCCTGGGTTCGATTCCCGGCTCGGGTCACTGTGTGGAGTTTGCACATTCTCCTCGTGTCTGCGTGGGTTTCCTCCGGGTGCTCCGGTTTCCTCCCACAGTCCAAAGATGTGCAAGTTAGGTTGATTGGCCAGGTTTAAAAAAATTGCCCCTTAGAGTCCTGAGATGTGTAGGTTAGAGGGATTAGCGGGTAAAATATGTGGGGGTAGAGCCTGGGTGGGATTGTGGTCGGTGCAGACTCGATGGGCCGAATGGCCTCCTTCTGAACTGTAGGGTTTCTATGATTTCTATGAGAAGGACATGGAAGTGTTGGAGAGAGTGCAAAGAAGGTTCACCAGGATGTTATCTGGTCTCGAGGGCATTGGCTATGAGGAGAGGTTGAATAAACTAGGATTGTTTTCACTGGAAAGACAGAGGCTGAGGGGAGACCTGATAGAGGTCTACAAAATTATGAGAGGCACAGACAGGGTGGATAGTCAAGGGTCTTTTCCAAGTGTAGAAGTGTCAATTACAAGGGGACACAGGTTCTAGGTGAGAGGGGAAAGTTTAAGGGGATGTTTTTCACACAGAAAGTGGTGGGTGCCTGAAACGCGCTGCCAGAGGAGGTGGTGGAAGCAGTCACATTAGCAACATTTAAGAGGCATCTGGATGGATACATGAACAGGGAGGAAATAGAGGGATACGGACCGAGTAAGGGCAGAAGGTTTTTTTAAAATTTAGTTATGGCATCATGATTGGCACAGGCTTGGAGGGCCAAGGGGCCTGTGTCTGCGCTGTATTTTTCTTTGTTCCTTAGTTAAACATCCTTCTCCTCAAATATCTTTTCCCACCTTTCATCATATGTTCCATTGTCCTTAAACACACTTTGAATTCAACTTCTCCAAATATACAAATTTTCATATGTTCTAATTTGACTCTATTTTCTGGTCAATAACATGTAATATACATTCCCTTGTTTAGTCCTGGTATTCCTTTAAGATGCAAATGTTCCGCATCCCCTCTAAACTCCCCTTTGAAATTCAATAGATAAAAACCCAAATATCTCACAATGCAAATTTCAACCAATTTAATTGCAACTCCAACCCACCATAACCTTTCATTACAAATGCATAAACCTAACAGCATTAACCTTCTGGACCTCACAGACAACGTGTCTTTAGTAACCACTCCCCCCCCCCTATTCAATTAACCATGGTCACAGACACACACACACACAAATGCACACACGCATACAGTTTTTTTTAACTACACAGAAAACAATCACAAAAATATATATCTCTCATCATACAATGTAGTACTTATTCAATAAGGTCCTGAGGTGTCAGCTGCTGTTCAATTTGTAGAACACTCCCCTCTGATCCAAAAAGGTTCTGACCCCAAATGCCACTCCAGAGTCTGAGCACAGAGTGAAATAAGGCTAACATGGTACTATCATCATGTTGTCTTTTGGACGAGGTGCTAAAGCAAAGGGAGAGGGGGGGAGTGGTGGGGGCAGTCAATGGCCTAGTGGTATTGTTGCGAGACTATTAATCCAGAAACTCAGCTAATGTTCTGGGGAGACATATTCGAATCCCGCCATGGCAGATGGTGGAATTTGAATTCAATAAAAAAATCTGGAATTAAAGAATCTACTGATCACCATGAAACCCATTGTCAATTGTCGAAAAACCCAGCTGGTTCATTAATGTCCTTTAGGGAAGGAAATCTGCCGTCCTTACCGGTCTGACCTACATGTGATTTCAGATCCACAGCAACATGGTTGACTCAACTGCCCTCCAAGAGCAACTAGGGATGGGCAATAAATGCTGGCCAGCCAGTGACACCCATGTCCTACGAAGGAATAAAAAAACACAAAGGATTCTACGGCACTATTTCAAAGAAAGCCAAATGATTTCTCTCTGGTGTTCTTGCCATTATTGATCAATCAATCAATATCACAGAAAGAAAATTATCTGGACATTATCACCTCACTGTTTGTGTGAGCTGGTTGCCATTCTTCCTACATTACAAAAATGATTACAATCCAGAAGTAATCCATTGAAAGTAAAGTGCTTTGAGATGTCCAGTGATCATGAAAGGCATCACGTTAATTCAAGTTTTAAAAATTATTCTTGAAGCATCAGCATAGATTATAGTTCCAAGCTCTGGAGAAGGTCTTGAACCTTCTGTCTCAGAGAATAAGAGTGATACCACTGAGCTAAACCGATGCTTGAACTTGCATAACTATGAGGACAAATCACATCAAAACAGATCTAGTTGTGTCAATGATGTTACTGCAGCGATGTTTAGATTTATCAAAACCTGGTATTCTGATTGTTAGCTAATCAGAGGGAGAGTGAGAGAGAGAAAAGTTGGATAGGGAATGAAACAACAGAAATCCACGATGGCACAGTGATTAGCACTGCTGCCTCACAGCGCCAGGAACCTGGGTTCAATTCCGATCCTGGGTCACTGTCTGTGTGGAGTTTGCACATTCTCCCCGTGTCTGTGTGGGTTTCCTCTGGGTGCTCTGGTTTCCCCCCACAGTCCAAAGATGTACAGGTTAGGTTGATTGGCCATGCTAAATTGCCCCTTAGTGTCAGGGGGATTAGAAGGGTAAATATGTGGGGCTACGGGAATAGGGCCTGGATGGGAGTGTGGTCTGTGCTCGGTGGACCAAATGGCCTCCTTCTGCACTGTAGGAATTCTATCTCATTTTTGGTGAATGTTACCCCAAGATTACCCAGCATTTCATAAATGATGTAGATCTGAGCAATTGACTTGGAAAGTAGGAAGCACAAGTTAACATTAACGGTGCCAAAAGGAAAGAGAAAATCTTGAGATCTTTTAGCAAGAGGCTGATGGAATTGTGAAACAGGTAAAACAGAGGATGGTGAATTACAAAACCATGGCAAGTTTTAAGAAAAAACTGAATGAATTCCTATGATAAAGAGGAAATCCATAGTCAATAGCTCAAGACTCAATGTGAGGAAACTGATGGGAGTGAGTTGAAGGTTCAGTTCCAAGTCATGGTATGTTTGGGCTTGTTTGAGCATGTAAATGAGTAAGATCAAGACTTTAAGAACATTTTCCAAGGTGGTTAATTCTCCAATGTTGCTGGCAATCAAAGGGTTAGTAAATCCTTCCTATTTTTGTTAAAAGGTCGCTGATCATGTGATTCTTTGGATAGAATTTTGGCTGCTTTTCTTTGTAGCTTTGCAGTTTGGTTATACAATTGATGGTAAATTGACCTGATGTGTTATAACCCTGGCCAGAAACTCCAAGGTTTTTTATGAAGTTAGCCAAGATCTTAAGTTTTTGCATTTGATTTTGGCATTCGGGTGAGCATAAGGTATTTCACTCCAGTTGTGATTCAAGTGACTCACTAGGGAGCTTTTACCAAACAAAGTCTATTTAAAATATAATAAAAAGATTTAGCATAACTTCTATTAATTATAAGAATCAAACATGATACAGTATAACCCTTAACAGCTAGCTATCTATGATGTTCCAAGTCCAACAGCATCCCACAAACACACACACTTTCCTAGATTTGGCACAAAAAGCAAATATGCTCATGCGATGCCGGGTTTTCAGCTTTTTAACACCTGCTGTGAATTTGCCCTTTGGTGGTTAGATTAAATCTCTGATGCTTCCCTGTCCTGGAACTTTCAGTACACCTCTGGAGAGAGAGAGACAGACAGAGACACTGCTTTCTATCTCAAGTCCAAACAGCATCTGACAAAAATAAAACTAAAACATTGGCAATTTCTGTGGGAAAGGCAGCACCTGACCTGTCAATCATCCCAAATCCAGGTCCATTCAGCAACCCCGAAAGGATCATAAAATCCCATGACACTGCATTAGGCCAGATTAAAAATCAACACGATGTCCATTATATTGTTTCAGTAACAATTGGAGGACACTGGCTACAGACAAAAAGATGCCAATAAAGTGCTAGGAGCTGCTTGAAAAACCTGCAAAAGAAAGATGATTGAAAATACATTTCTAAAAGGCACAGTATTGTCACACAGAGTCAACCATTTGCAAAGGAGACAGGAAGCAGTGCATGACTACAACATTGTCATTCCAATTCTGCAACAGTGTGAGCCTTCTGACTGTGACTTTCAAATGGGGACACAAGATTCATAGAATCATAGAATCCCTACAGTACAGAAGGAGGCCATTTGGCCCATCAAGTCTGCACTGACCACAATCCCAACCCAGGCCCTATCCCCGTAACCCCATGCATCTATCCTGCTAATCCTCCAGACGCTAGGGTCAATTTAGCACGGCTAATCAACCTAACCCGCACATCTTTGGAGTGTGGGAGGAAACCGGAGCACCCAGAGGAAACCCATGCAGACACAGGGAGAACGTGCAAACGCCACACAGACAATGGCCCGAGGCCAGAATTGAACCCGTGTCCCTGCCGCTGTGAAGCAGGAGTGCTAACCACTGTGCCACCGTGCCGCCCAAAAATTGATGAACTTCCCCTTTACCTTCTTACTTAATGAAGTTTGATTCTATCACACAGTCAGTAAATCTTTACCCTCTGATGGTAAAAACAAGGTTGAGAAAGGACAGCAGTTTGATACCAATCAGTTAACCATTCATCCAACTGAATCGGTCTAATATTTTTCAATTACCCGTAGTAAAGTTCCCTTTTGGCACCTGTGCAGGTGAGAAAGATTGAAATGGAAAGAAGCGGGAAAAGACAATATAAAAATGCATGTCATAGAGACTAGCAGTGTTTGATATTGTAGCTCCAATAATCCTTTTTATTATTCTCTTGTCGGTATTCAATTGCCTTTGTTGGCAATATCAGGATAATGTTAGGGTGAGGAATCAGCAGGATAGATTATAAATCTAGAGAGACACAGCAAGAGAGTTGACATTTTTACACTGAAATTAATTAGTCTCACAAAAAAAAAATGATTAGTGATTAATGGTTCTCCAGTAGCATCTATGGTCAGGTGGAGGCATCTATTTAGGGAGGTTACACAGAGGAGAGGGGGAATACACTGAAGAAAGGGCAGCAACTGTGGAGAGAGAAACAGGAGTTGCAGGCTCAGGTCAATGATCTTGTGTCAGAATCAGGTTCTGAGGAAAGGTCACTGGCCTGAACCATTAGCTCCCTATCTCCCTCCGCAGATGTTGCCATTTCAGCTGAGCAGTTCCCGGTTTCTCTTTCCAGATTCCCAGCTTCAGCTATAATTAGTTCTTTATCTTTCTCGAGGTATCCAAAACTGAACACAGATGGGATCCAACCACAGCTCCACACAACTGAAGCATCATGTCTTACTTCTAAATTCTAACCTCTGAGATAAAGGACAACAATCCATTTACCTTTAATTATCTCTTGTGCCTTTGCACTAGCTTATGTATCTAGGCACCTAAATCCCTCTTCTACTCTGCAGCTGCTTGAATCCCACATTAGGAAAATGTGATGATTTGTCTTTCTCAAAACCACTAAAGTGCATAACTTCACACTTCCCCACATTAATATATGAGGTGAAAAGCTGTGGTCACAGCACATATCTCCAGTGAACATGACTTGTCATTTTCCTTCAATTAGAGAACGAACCCTTTAGCCCTACCTTTTGTGTCTCGTCTCCCAAACAATTATCAATCCGTGGTTTAAGGTTACCTTCAACTCTGAGCTCTCTCATGTTTTGGCAATAATCACTTGTCACAAAGCCTTTTGGCCATCCACATAGACAACACCAATTAGACACCACGCAATCCATTGTGCTGGTGGCATCAAAAGAGTCAGCAGGATTAGTCAGACGTGACCTGCTCTTCACAAATCCATGGCCAGCCCAGTTTCATTGATCACCTGATCACATGTTCGGTTGTGCTGTTTCAGAAGATAGATTCCATTCGTTTCTTCACAACTGATTTGAAGCTAACAGCTGTGCAGTTACCTGGTTTCGGTTTTCTTCCCTTTTTAAACAAGGAGGGACATTTGCAATTTTACAATCTGAATTCTGAATCCAGAAACCTTGGAAAATTGTGTCCAATGCATCTGAAATTTACTCAACTTTTTGAAATCCCGTTATTTTCTTCATTATTTTTATTTGCCAATGTACTTAGTTCGTCCCATTGACTTTTAGGTCCCCTTGCATCTCTGGTTTTGATCCCTTCCTCCACTGTGAAAACGGATGCAAATCATTCATTTAACCTTCTTCCCTACTATAGTCTCATCTGCATTTCTCGTTAATGGGCTCATATTCCCCATTACCACTTACTTTCTCTTGATATATTTGTAAGATGTTTTCCTCTTAGTTCTGACATCCCCTGCAAGTTTCTTTCCGTATTCCCTTTTTGTACCTCCTATTCTCATTCCTTTAGGGAAAGTCTACATTTGCACAAATATGGTCCTCTATAATTTGACCTAGATACTCTCCAATGTGCGCAGCTCATTCATTCTGGGCTATAACTGATAATAATTCTAGATGATACGCGTGTTAAAATGATTCCAGCTATTTTATTTGACAAGTCCATATTCCTGCATGTTTTTCCTAAAAAGGCTTGGCTATGCAGCTCAGTATTCATCTCCCATCTAATTAAGGTGCAAGAGATTTCTGTTCAGTTTTATACCAAATCAAATTGAGAAAAGCAGCACTGTACTAATTGGCTTCTCCTTCCCACATACCATTCGTGCTTTGATATTCAGTAAGAATGCCTCCCCATCTATCAAACATGAACTAAAATCCTATTAATGCAAACCATGTGTCTGTATCAGTACAAAGCCCCACATTGAAACCGTCAGCAACAAGCATTTCATTCTTAGCCCATTCCTTCTATCCTGTGGGCTCACTCAGAACCTTGGGCAATTGATACTAATTGGATCAATCTGGTGAATTTGCAGCATTTTGTGATCTTTCCAATGCTTCAGAGAAGGGTAGTGATTGGTGTTAGCCAGAGATCTATTTCCCAATCGCAAGAATTACCAGAGTGCTCACAAAGTAAGCAACATAAATCAAGTACCAAATAATGAATTCAGCACTTAACCCACAAGCTTTGAGTTGACCATGACTCAATTCCTTTGTATGAGGTACATTTACATTTTTCTGTTTCGTGTGAGAATTTTCCACATTGAGCGCAGGGTTCACCTTGGAAACTGTTAATTGCCGAGCAATTAATTATATAGTTCAGAATGCACTGGGAAACTCAACACAATGTTTCAAGTTTTTTTTCTGTTAAATTAGTAATTACATTAATAAGTAGATTTAAAATAACCGACTCAAAGTCCTGTCTAAATTAAATTGCATTGCACAGTACACAACCCTTGAGAAAAGGTTATTGAAAAAAAGCCCATATATTATTAGAGGTAATTCTAGAGTATTTTGTTAAGGGGGTTAAAGATGATTTGGGAATATCGTTACAAGGATGCTTGGCAAAACTTGTGGAAATTTGTGTTGTTTTTTACTTATGAGCTAAATCTATTTAACACCCTGTAACTTAGTCATCTGAGACAATTGAATCAAACCTCAATCATCTAAATTCCCCCCAAAACATATTTCTTATACAACTGAGAGATCAGTATGAAATTTGCAAGGATAGTTTAAATGACAACTTTTACCAAGTGGAATTACAGAGGAAAATTTGACGGCCACGATGTCTTAGCTTGGCAGATGCTTCATTTCTGGGTTTGCCAGATGTCAGTGCAATATATTGGAGAAACGAGTAGGAAGTTAAATCTACAAGACAAAGCAGCGCTATTGCAGAAATAAGTGAATGCTTTGAGGGCTAGAACAGAATTGGTTGCGCAGATCACTGGAGGAGCAGGTGTGCGTGTTGGCTTGGCTTTCAGGCTGTTTGGTATCACCTCAGTAAGAAGTTTAACAACACCAGGTTAAAGTCCAACAGGTTTATTTGGTAGCAAAAGCCACACAAGCTTTCGGAGCTCCAAGCCCCAAGGGGCTTGGAGCTCCGAAAGCTTGTGTGGCTTTTGCTACCAAATAAACCTGTTGGACTATCACCTCAGAGCAGTGATCAGCAACGTACACCCTCAGGGCATGCAGCTCCCCTGCAGCCTGGTATTGAAGCTCGATATTCAAAATGGCTTGGACCACCCTCCCTCCAGCAGGAAGGGGTACGCTGTCTGTTCCATGCCTGGACTATATCCTGTAGCATCTGTATTACATTATTGCTAATTGCAGCAATAGAAAAACCTTTCGTGAATAGTGGTATTATAACATTGTGTCATGTGTTACATGGCAACCAACAGTATGGAGGCATAATGTTATCCAACTAAAGACATTGAAACACCTGTGCTGACAATGTGTGTTGGCAATTATCACGCTTTAATCACTCAACTGTATCCTTTCAGTTATCATTGTCCAGTTGTATCCATTTTGTGTGAAATTTTAGCAGAGACCTTCTGCATCTCTCTGCATGCTGCTGTCTAAATGGTCATGCATCTCCTGCAGCCAGCCACATATTAATGATACCCATATCGATAGAAAAGTGCAGAATATAGTCTCCAGATAGTCAGACAAGATGGTGACATTTGCAGAATTATTGGGTGAGTAATGGAATAGCAGCTATAGGTATATTGCAGCAAGTTTGGTGCCAGCAATGTCTCTGTTGGTAGCACTCATACCTCTTGGGTCAGAAGGTTTTGGGTTCAAGTTTCATTCCAGGATTTGAGCATCAGAATCAGGTTCGCACTCTGCTGCGATGTTTTGGAGGTGCTTTTTTTTGGACGAGATGTTAAACTCGAGTCCGCTCTGAGGTGGAAGTAAAATATTTGATGGCGGCATTTTGAAGATGAGAGAGAGTGAGTCCTGACCAATAGCGATCAAATTCAGAAAAACAAATTATCCAGGCATTATCATCTCGCTCTTTGTGGGATCTTGCTGTGCACAAACTGGCCGCTGCACTTCCTACATTACAACAGCGACTACAATTCAGAAATATCTCATTGGCTGTAAAGCACTTTTGGACACCCAGTGATCATGAAGGGTGCTATATCACCAACAACCCCCCATGGTCCCCCCATGCTGACACTATAGTTAAGAAAGCCCACCAACACCTTTACTTTCTCAGAAGACTCAGGAAATTTGGCATGTCAGCTACGACTCTCACCAACTTTTACAGGTGCACCATAGAAAGCATTCTTTCTGGTTGTATCACAGCTTGGTATGGCTCCTGCTCTGCCCAAGACCGCAAGGAACTACAAAAGGTCGTGAATGTAGCCCAATCCATCGCTCAAACCAGCCTCCCATCCATTGACTCTGTCTACACTTCCCGCTGCCTCGGAAAAGCAGCCAGCATAATTAAAGGCCCCACGCACTCTGGACATTCTCTCTTCCACCTTCTTCCATCGGGAAAAAGATACAAAAGTCTGAGGTCACGTACCAACTGACTCAAGAACAGCTTCTTCCCTGCTGCCACCAGACTTTTGAATGGACCTACCTCGCATTAAGTTGATCTTTCTCTACACCCTAGCTATGCCTGTAACACTACATTCTGCACTCTCTCCTTTCCTTCACTATGAACAGTATGCTTTGTATCGTGCTCAAGAAACAATACTTTTCACTGTATGTTAATACATGTGACAATAGTAAATCAAATCAAATATAAATGCAAATTTTTGTTTTCCAAGAGATTCTCATTGGCTATGATCTACTGGTGTTCCTTTTCTCTCTGTCTCACTGATCAAATAAGAAATATCAAAAAAGTGAGCCACTGCTTGAGGCAATCTTCTGATTTACTGCTCTGTATATACTCTCATTGTTTTCAAACAGAAAGGACAGATTTAATTGCCTTATAGACGATTGAACAATGCACAGATTTATGACATAGGTTAAACAAAGTCCTCCAGCAGCGGAATCAGCATTTTTATTAAACACCAGGTGTGGTCCATTGAAGTGTTATAGCATGTGCCTATTACATTGTTCAAGCTTTTTATTTCATACAATTATTATTTTTTGCAATCTCTGCTACTTGCTCAGAGAGTTTACAGCTGGATTCTTCAAAATGACTTAACCTTGATTATGCTGGAGAAACTCAGCAGATCTGACAGCATCCGTGGAGAGAGAATAGAGCCAACGTTTCGAGTCAGGTGACCCTTCCACAGAGCTGGACGAAAGCTGGAGGAATGGCACGTCACCTTCCAAATGGGCACTTTACAGCCTTCCGGACTGAACACTGAGCAGCTCTGACAAAGGGTCATCCTGACTCAAAACCTTGGCTCTATTCTCTCTTCACAGATGCTTCACAGGGCGGCACGGTAGCACAGTGGTTAGCACTGCTGCTTCACAGCTCCAGCGACCTGGGTTCAATTCCCGGCTTGGGTCATTGTCTGTGTGGAGTTTGCACATTCTCCTCGTGTCTGCGTGGGTTTCCTCCGGGTGCTCCGGTTTCCTCCCACAGTCCAAAGATGTGCGGGTTAGGTTGATTGGCCATGCCCAAAAATTGCCCCTTAGTGTAGGTTAGAGGGATTAGTGGGTAAAATATGTAGGGATATGGGGGTAGGGCCTGGGTGGGATTGTGGTCGGTGCAGACTCGATGGGCCGAATGGCCTCTTTCTGTACTGTAGGGTTTCTATGATTTTCTATGCTGTCAGACCTGCTGAGATTTTCCAGTACTTTCTGTTTTTGTTTCAGATCTCAGCATCTGGAATATTTTGTTTTTAACTTACTCCAGATTATTGGCTATCGGACCAATTTGGATAACTTGTGCTTCCTCTGTCAATTCAATCATGGTTTTGTAAACAATGGTTTTCCACGGCACCCATGTAGACCCCCCCTCCTCACAGCCATGTACTATACTGGTGCTGCCATCACAAATATACCTTTTGAAGATTAAAGAGCTGATCCTAACCTTTGGGAATGGCAGCAGACAGGTGGCAGTGAATTGGCTATTTGTTACACACATGGACTGATTTTTTTGTTCTTTCCACAGAATTCACTGGCTGGTGAATCAGTGGGATGTATGATGGATGGCTGACCTGCTGCCACCTGTTTTCTGTTATTACTGATAGCTGAAATCAAAATGTTGAAAATCGGATAGGTTTCAACAATATTCAGACAGCGGGTTTTACCAGATGACCATCCGGGCAGTGAAGATGAAAATAACTCCTTTATCATGCTTTTCTTCCCTGTGTCTGTCTCTTTCTATCTGCCTCCCTGTTCCTTCACCTGTATGTCTGGCTGTCTCTGGCTCTTTCTGTCAGAGAAAACTCACAATCCTGGTTGTGAAGAAGGCACTGACACTCGGATGCTTTGGTAGAGACTGTTTATTACTCACCACAGAGCTTAATTCTCTATTCCATCACAATTTCCCCTGGGCTGGCTTACTCTTCTTTATATACACATCTGAGTTTCATTAACTCATCGATACCCAAAGCCTGTTCACCTTAATACTTTAAACTGTTTGATATTTAACATCCATCGACAGAACCCGTTAGATACTAACACTTTGACCTTTTGTCTCTCCCTGTGATTGGATCACAACCCTTCTCTCTCACAGCCAATTGTGTGTCCATTTACTCCGTGTCTCAGTGAAAATTGTTTTACTTACGTTTTAGATTCTTTGAAGGCCATTTTGTACATTTGTAGTTATGTCTCTTCAGCTGGCAGGATGCTTAGTACCAAGTGAATATCAATCACTCCTTGACCTTCTGTAGATGCCATGATGTGGAGTTGCCGGCATTGGACTGGGGTAGGCACAGTAAGTAGTCTCACAACACCAGGTTAAAGTCCAACAGGTTTATTTGGTAGCACAAGCTTTCGGGCACTCACCTGATGAAGGAGCGGCGCTGCGAAAGCTTGTGCTACCAAATAAACCTGTTGGTCTTTAACCTGGTGTTGTGAGACTTCTTACTGTATTCTGTAGATGCTGCAGCCTCCAAATCAAATGGTAATGAAGGTAATGAAAAGCCAAAAAAAATTTGCATAAATTTAAGTGTGTTGATATGAAATATGTAATGCTTTAAGTTTCTACTCTATTACACATCTGATTTCAATGTGAGATATGTCACGTACTGAGAAAACGGCTGGAATTCTCTGGTTTTGCACGCCCTGCTGCCACTGCCAGCGAGAACGGAGAATTTGGCACTCAGCCAAATTTCCATTCACAGAGGCGGGACTGGAGAATCCCAGCCATGGGCGAGGCTGGAAAATTCTAGCCAACAAAGCTGGCAGTTGAAAGAAGTTTAAATACATTTTCAGAGTAATCAGCTTCCCTGGTTGGCGCATTTTGCCAACTGCTTATATTTGAGTTGTTTTATAAATTTTTAGTGTTTCCTCACTTTTAGTTTTTGATCCACTTTATTCAACTTTGATTTGTACTCGCACCGCTTACTGAATACTGATTAATTGGGCCTTTTAGGAATTTGAAATCTTCAGTGAGACAAAAGTCTAAGACCATCAATTAGTGTTATCATATGATTTCTATTACATTATTGGTGAGTATTTTTATTTATTGTCAAGCAAAAATAAAATGCCTATTGCACAGAATGATGCTAGTACTGGATAATTAGATGGTTCCTGACTTGTTGCACCAATTTTATCATCAAACATTCCCAGTATGTTTCCGAGGAATTAATATTGGGTTGAAGTGACTTCTCAGGTAGAGTTTGTAGGTTTATGACGTCATTTGAAGACCTCGGTGGGATTTATTTTACCTTACTTCCAGATAGTCATTATCCACATTGTTTTTCTAATCTAAAGATGAAATAGATTTGCCCATTTCTGCTATTTCGAGGTACTAGCAGGGGTTAGTCTGTAGAAGCTCCATTATGATATTATTTATTTGTACTTTGCTCTTAAATTATACATTCTGGGGCTATTAATGCACGTTGAAGGAGGATTGACAGTTAATACATTAACTGCATAAAATGAAATGTTATTCTGCAACTTGTGGCAACCTGTATACAGGCTGTATGACAGTAAGTTACAGTGAACATTTACCATTCAGGAGAGCATGATTGTGCTGGCTAATTATTGAGCAAGTATATATATTTTAATAAAATTACACATTCATGTAACTGAAGCAGGCAACTTGATAAATAATCAGAATAAGATTGGGATGTAGCCAACTCAGATTCAGGACATTAAGTAATAAGAAAAGATCATTTTATTGATCATGGAGTTATTGAGGATCAAGTGACAAATTGTCACAAGCCCAGAATCTGCAGTTCATATACATCATCGGGTCTTTAACTTGTTAAATTGCTGCCTGATTAAAAGATTTTGTGCGATATCGGGCGTTGTAAATGAGATGGGTTTGTGTGTCTGGGGGAATGTAAGGACAAATACCTAATGTGAAGTGACAGGTTACAAAAGGCAAATGGGTCGACCCCTCCCCCCCCGCCCTCCCCACCTCAAGTTGGGGTTGACCCCCTCCCCACCCCAGTTATCTCCAGAAAGATGTGCAGAGAGAAAGCATGTTTAAATGCATCGGGCGTACGCTCAGGTATAGATCTGTTAGGGTAGTTCAGAATATTATCCCACGCCCTTGCTACTGTTTCTAGCAATACAGCTACTGGGGTTAAATTGAAAGGAGACTGAGAGGGAACAACAACAGCACCGACCACACTTCACCAGAGACCCAAGTACATAAATATTCATGTTAGTACATTTTACTTCACAATTTAAATCCTTCCAGACAAGGCTAGGCAGATGTTTTTTATTCTTGTTCTAAATGCACAGGAGGAGATAGTGATTTCATAAAACACCAATGTCCACTGAGACATTTGCTTCAGGACTACTTCGAGGATAATTTCATTCCTCCCCTGTAGTAAAGCCAACCCAAATATGGGTGCTGTCATTGCTCTGTCAATTATTTTGTGAAAATATTTTTGACAATAGTGTTGTAAGAACATGGTGAAAGGAAACTAAAATCTAGGAAAAATGGGAGGTTACCATTTACAAGAATCTGAGTTCAGGGAGGCAGTTGGAAACAGCAAGAATGAGGTCATATATCCAGGGAATAACTTTAGCACTAGCATGAGATACCTGGATGTTAGTTAGCATTGAGCTGAGTCATCATGTCCAACCATCATCTAGCTTTAATTGACATTATTGGTATTAACCAGATGTAAGTTTGTATAAAGTTTATTTTTGTTATGATGAGAAGTTCTCTTCTGTTGATTATTTTCTGTTTTGTTTTTCTACAATCACAGAATAGAATCATACAATCCCAACAATGCAGAAAGAGGCCATTCAGCCCACTGAGTCTGCACCAACTCTCTGACAGAGCATCTCACCCAAGTACTTTTCCCCGGTCTATCCCTGTAACCCCACACATTTATTTTACCTTACTTCCAAATAGTCATTGTCCCCATTGCTTTTCTAATCAATGGAATAGATTTACCCATTCCTGCTATTTTGAGATACTTGCAGGGGTTAGTCTGCAGAAGCTCACAAAGATATTATCTATTTGTGCTTAAATTATACATTCTGGAGCTATTAATGCACGTTGAAGGAGGATGATACATCTAACCTACACACCTTGGGACACCAAGGCGCAATTTAGCATGGCCAATCCACCTAACCTGCACATCTTCGGACTGTGGGAGGAAACCGGAGCACCCGGTGGAAATCCATGCAGACACAGGGGGAACGTGCAAACTCCACACAGACAGTGACCCAAGGCCGGAATCGAATCCAGGTCCCTGGCGCTGTGAGGCAGTGCTAACCAAGTGCAAGAATAAATAACTCACTTTAAGTGTGAGATGTTCTTTACCCTTGTGATGAGTAAAACATTGATATATCATATTTCGCAATTTCACGTTCATTTTCAAATGCTACAGTTACTATCTCACCTCAGCAAAGTTGTCCATATAGACTATGGCCGAGGCTACCAGAAAGGATGGAGAATTTGATGCTCAGCCAAATCTGCGTTCACTGCAGTGGGATGGGAGAATCCTGCTGGCATGAACGGCCAGAGAATCCCACCCAACATTTCATAGAATTGATGCAGTACAGAAGGAGGCCATGCCAGTGGTTCTTTTGCCACTTCAGCATCATCTGGTTTCATAGAATCATCGAATCATAGAAGAGAATCATAGAATCCCGACAGTGCAGGATTTGATTTGATTTGATCTATTATTGTCACATGTATTAGCATACAGTGAAAAGTATTGTTTCTTGCGCACTATATAAAGCATACCATTCATAGAGAAGGAAATGAGAGAGTGCAGAATGTAGTGTTACAGTCATAGCTAGGGTGTAGAGAAAGATCAACTTAGTGCGAGGTAAGTCCATTCAAAAGTGTGATGGCATCAGGGAAGAAGCTGTTCTTGAGTCGGTTGGTATGTGACCTCAGACCTTTGTACCTTTTTCCCAATGGAAAGAGGCCATTCAGCCCATTGAGCCTGCACCCACAACAATTCCACCCAGGCCCTATCCCCGTAACCCCAAATATTGACCCTGCTAGTCCCTCTGACACTGAGGGGCAATTTAACATGGCCAATCAACCCAGACCTGCACATCTTTCGCTTTCTGAGCATTGAGATATTTTTCAAGCGAACCTGAACTCATTGGAAGATGTAGTGGATTCCTGTTGCCTGTTGATTGAAATTTATAATTTTGATTTAGAACATAGAACATAGAACAGTACAGCACAGAACAGGGTCCTTCAGCCCACGATGTTGTGCCGAGCTTTATCTGAAACCAAGATCAAGCTATCCCACTCCCTATCATCCTGGTGTGCTCCATGTGCCTATCCAGTAACCGCTTAAATGTTCCTAAAGTGTCTGACTCCACTATCACTGCAGGCAGTCCATTCCACACCCCAACCACTCTCTGCATAAAGAACCTACCTCGGACATCCTTCCTATATCTCCCACCATGAACCCTATAGTTATGCCCCCTTGTAATAGCTCCATCCACCCGAGGAAATAGTCTTTGAACGTTCACTCTATCTATCCCCTTCATCATTTTATAAACCTCTATTAAGTCTCCCCTCAGCCTCCTCCACTCCAGAGAGAACAGCCCTAGCTCCCTCAACATTTCCTCAAATGACCTACCCTCCAAACCAGGCAGCATCCTGGTAAATCTCCTTTGTACTCTTTCCAGCACTTCCACATCCTTCTTATAGTGAGGTGACCAGATGTGCACACAATATTCCAAATGTGGTCTCACCAAGGTCCTGTACAGTTGCAGCATAACCCCACGGCTCTTAAACTCCAAACCCCTGTTAATAAAAGCTAACACACTACAGGCCTTCTTCACAGCTCTATCCACTTGAGTGGCAACCTTCAGAGATCTGTGGACATGGACCCCAAGATCTTCTGTTCCTCCACAGTCTTCAGAACCCTACCTTTGACCCTGTAATCCACATTTAAAATAGTCCTACCAAAATGAATCACCTCACATTTATCAGGGTTAAACTCCATCTGCCATTTTTCAGCCCAGCTTTGCATCCTATCTATGTCTCTTTGCAGCCTACAACAGCCCTCCACCTCATCCACTACTCCACCAATCTTGGTGTCATCAGCAAATTTACTGATCCACCCTTCAGCCCCCTCCTCTAAGTCATTAATAAAAATCACAAATAGCAGAGGACCAAGCACTAATCCCTGTGGCACTCAGCTAGCAACCTGCCTCCTGTCCGAAAATTTTCCATCCACCACCACCCTCTGTCTTCGATCAGATAGCCAGTTACCTATCCAATCGGCCAACTTTCCCTCTATCCCACACCTCCTTACTTTCATCATAAGCCGACCATGGGGGACCTTATCAAACGCCTTACTAAAATCCATGTATATGACATCAACTGCCCTACCTTCATCAACACACTTAGTTACCACCTCAAAAAATTCTATCAAATTTGTGAGGCACGACTTGCCCTTCACAAATCCGTGCTGACTATCCCGGATTAATCCACATCTTTCTAAATGGTCGTAAATCCCATCCCTAAGGACCTTTTCCATCAACTTACCAACCAATGATTTGGTGATCATTTTATGACCAAGGGTAACCTGGGGCTGATAAACATTAAAAATATTGAATATGATTGAACATGGACTTGCAATTCTCTCATTCCAAATCAACAATTTCTTCAAATGCCTGACTGTGATGCTATCTGACTAAACTGATATAATTTTTATTGCATAGATAATTTGTGTATGATGCATCTCGTAACTAAGTAGTTGCAAATCTTTTTAATGCTGCATCATGCTCTGGCAACTTTCAATTATGAACAAGATGTTTTCCGGATCCCAGTTATACTTCATATTCTATCTACCCTTTATTTTATATTTTACTCTGAAGGTTTGACGTTGGGATCACGGGTTGTGGATGGAGAATAAAGGTCAGAATTCTCCGACCTCGCCTGCGGTGGGGTTTCTCTGGTCCCGCTGCAGTAAATGAAGATTTGGCTGAGCGCCAAATTCTCCATTCTCGGTGGCAGTGTTGGTGGGGTGTAGGAGAGCGGAGAATTCCGGCCATAGTCACTATTCCAAGAAAGAAAGAATACCACAGGGATAATTCTCAGACATTCCCATGACAGCTGTATGTCTGGAGGCTTAGCACCTGTCAATTCTCCTTCCTGAAGATTGTAGAATCATACAGTGCGGAAGGAGGCCAATTGGCCCATCGAGTCTGCACCGACCACGATCCCACCCAGGCCTTATCCCCATAACCCCATGCATTTAACCTAGATAATCCCCCTGACTCTGGGGCAATTTAGCATGGCCAATCCAATTTAGCATGGCCAAGAAGAGCACTCTGGGGGAGGATGACCTCACTGGGCCTGGAGGTCTGGAGTGCATCTACTTCAATGCAAGGAGCGTAGCAGGTAAGACAGACGAACTTCGGGCCTTAATGCTTACAAGGAATTTGGATGTGGTTGCGGTCACAGAAACTTGGTTGAAAGAGGGGCAGGACTGGCAGCTGAATATTCCGGGGTACAAGTGTTTTAGGCGAGACAGAGAAGGGGCCAAAAGAGGTGGGGGAGTAGCTGTATTAGTTAGAGAGCATATTACAGCGGTGCAGAGGGAGGACAATTCAGAGGGGTCGTGTAACAAGTCACTGTGGGTGGAGCTCAGAAACCGGAAGGGCGCAGTCACTATGTTGGGGGTATACTACAGGCCCCCCAACAGCCCAAGGGAAGTGGAAGAACGGATATGTCAGGAGATAATGGATAGGTGCAGGAAAAATAGGGTTGTTGTAGTGGGAGACTTCAATTTCCCTGGTATAGACTGGAAATCGCGTAGGGCTGGGAGTCTGAATGGGGAGGCATTTGTAAAATGCATGCAGGAAGGTTCTTTGGAACAATATGTAGATAGCCCGACTAGAGAGGGGGCTATACTGGACCTAGTACTGGGGAATGAGCCCGGTCAGGTCTTCAAAGTTTCGGTAGGGGAACATGTGGCAAATAGTGACCACAATTCTGTTAGCTTTAGGATAGTGATGGAAAAGGATGAGTGGTGTCCCAAGGGTAAGGTGTTGGATTGGGGGAAGGCTAACTTTAGTGGAATTAGGCAGAATTTGGCAGCTGTTGATTGGGAGAGGCTGTTTGAGGGTAAATCCACATCTGGCATGTGGGAGTCTTTTAAGGAACAGTTGTTAGGGCTGCAGGATAGGCATGTGCCTGTAAAAAAGAAGGATAGGAAGGGTAGGATTCGAGAACCGTGGATAACCAGGGAAATTGAGCGATTGGTCATAAAGAAAAGAGTGGCGTACATTAGGTCCTACAAAGAAAGTAGGAAAGAACTCAAACGAGGAATTAGAAGGGCAAAAAGGGGTCACGAAATGTCCTTGACAGATAGGATTAAGGAGAATCCCAAGGCATTTTATTCATATGTTAGGAGCAAAAGGGTTGTCAGGGAAAAAATCGGACCTCTCAGGGACAAAAGTGGGGAATTATGCTTAGAGCCCAAAGAAGTAGGGGAGACCTAAATGAATACTTTGCGTCGGTATTCACAAAGGAGAGGGATGTGTTGACTCGGAGGGGAGTGTTGACCCGTTAGAGAAAATCTCCATTACAAGGGAGGAAGTGTTAGGTTTTTTAGGGAATATAAAGACTGACAAATCCCCAGGGCCTGATGGAACCTATCCCAGGCTGCTCAGGGAGATGAGAGATGAAATCGCTGGGCCTCTGACGCAAATCTTTGTCTCGTCACTGGACACAGGTGAGGTCCCAGAGGATTGGAGGATAGCTAATGTGGTCCCGTTATTTAAGAACGGTAGGAAGGATAACCCGGGAAATTATAGGCCGGTGAGCTTGACGTCTGTGGTCGGGAAGTTGTTGGAGAGGATTCTTAGAGATAGGATGTACGCGCATTTAGAAAGGAATAAACTCATTAACGATAGTCAGCATGGTTTTGTGAGAGGGAGGTCATGCCTCACTAACCTGGTGGAGTTTTTTGAAGAAGTGACCAAAATGGTTGACGAGGGAAGGGCCGTGGATGTCGTCTATATGGACTTTAGTAAAGCGTTTGACAAAGTCCCTCATGGTAGGTTGGTGCAAAAGGTTGGATCTCATGGGATAAAGGGGGAGGTGGCTAGATGGGTGGAGAACTGGCTTGGTCACAGAAGACAGAGGGTGGTAGTGGAAGGGTCTTTTTCCTGCTGGATGCCTGTGACTAGTGGTGTTCCGCAGGGCTCTGTATTGGGACCTCTGCTGTTTGTGATTTATATAAATGATCTGGAAGAAGGTGTAACTGGGGTGATCAGTAAGTTTGCGGACGACACGAAAATGGCTGGACTTGCAGATAGTGAGGAACATTGTCAGAGGCTACAGAAGGATATAGATAGGCTGGAAATTTGGGCAAAGAAATGGCAGATAGAGTTCAATCCAGATAAATGCGAAGTGATGCATTTTGGTAGAACTAACGTAGGGGGGAGCTATACGATAAATGGCAGAACCATAAAGGGTGTAGATACGCAGAGGGACCTGGGTGTGCAAGTCCACAGATCCTTGAAGGTGACGTCACAGGTGGAGAAGGTAGTGAATAAGGCATATGGCATGCTTGCCTTTATAGGACGGGGCATAGAGTATAAAAGTTGGGGTCTGATGTTGCAGTTGTATAGAACGTTGGTTCGGCCGCATTTGGAATACTGCGCCCAGTTCTGGTTGCCACACGACCAGAAGGACGTGGAGGCTTTAGAGAGAGTACAGAGGAGGTTTACCAGGATGTTGCCTGATATGGAAGGGCTTAGTTATGAGGAGAGATTGGGTAAACTGGTGTTGGTCTCACTGGAAAGACGGAGGATGAGGGGTGACCTAATAGAGGTGTATAAAATTATGAAAGGCATAGATAGGGTGAACGGTGGGAAGCTTTTTCCCAGGTCGGTGGTGACGTTCACGAGGGGTCATAGGTTCAAGGTGAGGGGGGGGAGGTTTAACACGGATATCAGAAGGACGTATTTTACACAGAGGGTGGTGGGGGCCTGGAATGCGCTGCCGGGCAAGGTGGTGGAGGCGGACACACTGGGAACGTTTAAGACTTACCTCGATAGCCACATGAACGGAGTGGGAATGGAGGGATACAAAAGAATGGTCTAGTTTGGACCAGGGAGCGGCGCGGGCTTGGAGGGCCGAAGGGCCTGTTCCTGTGCTGTATTGTTCTTTGTTCTTTGTTCTTATCCACCTAACCCGCACATCTTTGGACTGTGGGAGGAAACCGGAGCACCTCGAGAAAACCCACGCAAACACGGGGAGAACGTGCAAACTCCACACAGACAGTGACCCAAGCCGGGAATCGAACCTGAGTCCCTGTCGCTGTGAGGCAGCAGTGCTAAATAAGGGGATCAGGGGTTATGGGGAAAAGACAGGAGAATGGGATGAGAAAAATATCAGCCATGATTGAATGGCGGAGCAGACTCGATGGGCCGAGTGGCCTAATTCTGCTCCTATATCTTATGGTCTAAGATGGGCCAAAGGGCCTTTTCTGTGCTGTATGACTTTATGAACCTCTGAGCTTTCTCAGAATTTGCAAAGGTTTACAAGTCATGGCTGCGACAACTAGAGACAGCACCAACATTTCCGATGATTTTCCCAGAACAAATCACACGCCATCCATGTCTTTATGAAGTGAAACTCTTGCCTACCTTGGTACTTGTCAATCTGCAATGGATACTAGGTGGAATTAATCACCTCAGGGACACGGGGAAACTCTGCCAAAGCAAATGAGAAGTGTTTGCTTCACAGATGCTGAAAAATGGATGTACTGAATGAGCCAATTCAGCACCAACATGAAAAATCACTTTACACATTGCTGAGTCATCATTGCTGTTCCAAATGGGGCTTGACATTGGCAGTTTATAATTCATGGGACCAGGGAAATTCTTTCTCAACTTTCCATTCTGTGCCTGTTTGGGGAATGTGCAGGTATTGTGTGCAAAACTAATCAACAAAGTTTATGTCTGCAGATTCAGACATACATTTGATTTTCCATGGTATGCCAAGGGTGGTACCATTCATATTGTCCATTTCACAACTTTCAAACTAATGCGCACATGACTTGTGCTTCGACAACCATGGAGAGGTAGAGCCATAGTGGTATTGTCACTGGACTAGGGGTAACTCTCTGGGGACCCAGGTTTGACATCCACCCAGGTTTGACAGCAGTTGGTGGACTTTGAATTCAATAAAAAATAAATTTAGAATTGAAAGTCTAATGATGACCTTAAAAATCTATCAGATTCACTAAAACCCGTTCGGGAATTAAATCTGTCATCCTTACCTGGTTTATAGTAAATCACTATAGTAAATCAGAAGGAGGCCATTCAGCCCATCGAGTCTGCATTGACTCTCCAAAGCAGCATTTTACCAAGGCCCACTCCCCCTGTTCTATCCCTGTAACCCTGTGCATTTCTACCATGGCTAATCCACCTAACCTTTGAATACTAAGGGGCAATTTAGCATGGCCTATCCACTTAACCTGCACATCTTTGGACTGTGGGAGGAAACTGGAGCACCCGGAGGAAACCAATGCAGACATGGGGAGAATGTGCAGACTCCACACAGTCACCCGAGGCCGGATTCAAACCCGGGTCCCTGGCACTGTGTTGCAGCGGATCTAAACACTGTGCCACGTTGTCACCTCCATGTGACTCCAGACCCACAGTAAGTTGAAGAAAACTACTACAAAGTTAAAAACCCAGACAGACCACCCAGCATCAACCAAGGCACCAGAAACGACAGTGGCAAACCTGTTGATCCTGCAAAGAACTCCTTGTTAACATCTGTGGACGTGTCCAAAATTGGGAGAGCTGTCTCACAGACTAGTCAGGCAACATTCTGACAATCTTACTGACAGAACCATACAAAGAGAACAAAAGAACAAAGAACAGTACAGCACAGGAACAGCCCTCCAAGTCTGCACCGATCATGATGCCTGTCTAAACTAAAACCATATGCATTTACGGAGTCCGTATCCTTCCATTCCCGTCCTATTCATGTATTCATCTAGATGCCCCTTAAATGCCACTATCGCACCTGCTCCCACTACCTCCCCAGGCAGCGCGTTCCAGACATTCACCACCCTCTGTGTAAAAAACTTGCCTTGCACAAATCCTCTAAACTTTTCCCCACGCACCTTAAACCTATGTCCCCAAGTACTTGACTTTTTTACCCTAGGAAAGAGCATCTGACTATCCACTCTGTCCAATGTCACTCACAATCTTGTAAACTCTATCAGGTCATCTCTCAACCTGTGTCATTCCAATGAGAACAAACCGAGTTTATCCAACCTCTCCTCTTAGCTAATACTCTTCAGACCAGGCAATATCCTGGTAAACCTCTTCTGTACCCTCTCCAAAGCAGCCACATTCTTCTGGTAGTGTGACGACAAGAATTGTACACAATATTCTGTACAGTGGCAGCATGACCTGCCAATTTTTATAGTCAATGCCCTACCCGATGAAGGCAACCATACCTTACCGATAATGTCCCAGGCATCATCATCGCCATTCCAGGGTTTGTTCTGTCCCACCAGCAGGACAGACCCAGCAGAGGTGGTGAACAATGGCATACAGTTGGGAGGGAATTGTCCTGGGAGTCCCCGCCATTGACTCTGGACCCCATGTAGTTTCATGGCATCTGGTCGAACATGGGCAAGGAAACCACAATTAGCATATCCCCCCCCACCCCCAAAGATGAATCAGTATTCCCCCATTTGGTTGAACACCACTTGGAGGAAGCACAGAGGGTGGCAAGGATGCAAAATGTACTCTGGGCCGGGGACTTCAATGTCCATCACCAAGACTGGCTCAGTAGCATCACTCCAGACTGGGCTGGTTGGGTCCTGAAAGATATAACTGCCAGACTGGTCTTTGGCAGGTGGTGAGGGACCAACAAGAAGAAAAAACCTGCCTGCTGCAGATGCTTCAGCTCACCAGTATTGTTAGGAGCGACCATAGCGCAGTCCTTGTGGAGCCAAAGTCCCATCTTCACATTGAGAATGCCTGCCATCATGTTGTGTGGTGCCACCACTGTGCTAAATGGGATAGATTTTGAACAGACCTAGTAACTCAAGACTGGGCATCCATGAGGCACTTGTGGGCCAACAGTAGCAACAGGATTGTACTCAACTACAATCTGTAACCTGTCAGAAAACAGAGGTAGTTTTAAATAATCTATATTTGTGGGTAGTAGAAATAGGGTATAGCTTTAAGTAAGTTTAATTTTCAGTTTCTGTATTTGAAAGGTTTAATTACTTTATTTTGGTTTGGATGCCTGTTTGGTAATGAGAGTTTACATCATGAAAGCAAACAGGGTTTAAAAGAAAATGAGGCTGTTGTTTAGCAACTAGAGGCCGCCCTGGGGCAGAAAGAACTATTGAGTAAGTTGCAAACTCGTGCTATAAAAAGCTGGACACAGGGTAAGGGAACAGCAGAGAGCAGATTTCCCAGAAGAGCAAAGGAAAATCCTGAAAACCCAGTCAGTGGGACAAAAGTATGTATCAGGACAACAGTTACATTTAAGGAACAAAAACAAGAAGTTAAACAAAGTGCTGTTCAGTAGAATTCACGGAAAAAAATAAACCATTCGTCCCAGGAATGAGTTGAATGAACGTTCTCTGCACAGCTTCTAATACAAATAGGGAGATAAAACAGGAAGTAGGCCCAGGAAAAGCCTGGGAAGGTTTAAAAAGGCCTTAGCTTGGAGGTTTCAGCCTCATTGTTCCACAGGAGCAGGCTGAGAGTAAGGGAGTGTGTTCCTGCATGTGATTTATTTATTTTTCAGTTAAATTTGTGTTAAAAATCGGAGGTTTTTTTTGCAAAACAGGAAGTAGGCCCAGGAAAAGCCTGGGAAGGTTTTTGGAGGGTTTAAAAGCAGGCCGCACCTTTGAGCGGGCAGCTTCGGGAGCGGGTAGTGGAGTGAGTGGGAAGTAGAGTGAGAGCTGACGGGCTTTGGCTCATCGGGCTTCGGCGTAAACAGGCAGAGGTGGGGTAGGTTTCGACAGTTTTTTTTTCTGTGTCATTGGAAGAAAGGGGGAATTATGATTGTGAGGCCAGTTTGTTGTTCTCAGTGTCTGATGTGGGAGGTCCTGGAGTCAGCTAGCCTCCCGGACGTCCATATCTGCGCCAGGTGCGTCGAGCTGCAGGTCTTAAGGGACCGCGTTGGGGAACTGGAGCTGCAGCTCAATGACCTTCGTCTGGTCAGGGCGAATGAGGAGGTGATAGATAGGAGTTACAGGCAGGTGGTCACACCGGGGCCACAGGAGACAGACAAGTGGGTCACGGTTAGGAAGGGGAAGGGGAAAGGCTGTGCCCCTTAAAAATAAGTACTCCTGTTTAAGTACTGTTGGGGGGAGCAGCCTACCTGGGGGAAGCAACAGCGGCCGTGCCTCCGGGGCAGAGTCCGGCCCGGCAGCTCAGAAGGGTAGGGAAAGGGAGGATGAGCAAACTGACCACAGCACCAGGGTACAGGGAGCCATCCAAGTGGGGGGAGAAACAAAAAATGTAGTAGAAATTGGGGATACTACACTTTTGGATGCTGTTGGGGGGGACAACTTAGCAGGGATAAGCCATGGTGTACAGGTCACTGGCTCAGAGTCTGTCCTTGTGGCTTAGAAGGGAAGGGGGGAGAGGAGTAGAGGATTAGTCATTGGGGACTCCATAGTTAAAGGGACGGATAGGAGATTCTGCGGGAACGAGAGAGACTCGCGGTTGGTGCGTTGCCTCCCAGGAGCCAGAGTCCACGATGTCACGGATCGTGTTTTCGATATCCTTAAGAGGAAGGGGGACCAGCCCCAAGTTGTGGTTCACATAGGCACTCAAGACATAGGGAGGAAAAGGGATGGGGATGTAAGGCAGAAATTCAGGGAGTTAGGGTGGAAGCTTAGGGCTAGAACAAACAGAGTTGTTATCTCTGGTTTGTTACCCGTGCCACGTGATAGTGAGGAGAGGAATAGGGAGAGAGAGCAGTTGAACACGTGGTTACAGAGATGGTGCAGGAGGGAGGGATTCAGATACCTGGACAATTGGGGCTCTTTCTGGGGTAGGTGGGACCTCTACAAGCAGGATGGTCTGCACTTGAACCAGAGGGGTACCAATATCTTGGGGGGGAAATTTGCTAATGCTCTTCGGGAGGGTTTAAACTAATTCAGCAGGGGGGTGGGTACCTGAACTGTAGCTCCGGTGTACAGGAGGTTGAGAGTAGTGAGGTCATGGATGAGGTTTCAGAGTCGCAGGAGTGTACTGACAGGCAGGAAGGTGGTTTGAAGTGTGTATACTTCAACGCCAGGAGCATAGAACATAGAACATAGAAAGCCACAGCACAAACAGGCCCTTCGGCCCACAAGTTGCGCTGATCATATCCCTACCTCTAGGCCTATCTATAGCCCTCAATCCCATTAAATCCCATGTACTCATCCAGAAGTCTCTTAAAAGACCCCAACGAGTTTGCCTCCACCACCACCGACGTCAGCCGATTCCACTCACCCACCACCCTCTGAGTGAAAAACGTACCCCTGACACCTCCTCTGTACCTACCCCCCAGCACCTTAAACCTGTGTCCTCTCGTAGCAACCATTTCAGCCCTTGGAAATAGCCTCTGAGAGTCTACCCTATCCAGACCTCTCAACATCAACAGCATCCGGAATAAGGTGGGTGAGCTTGCAGCATGGGTTGGTACCTGGGATTTCGATGTTGTGGCCATCTCGGAGACATGGATAGAGCAGGGACAGGAATGGTTGTTGCAGGTTCCGGGGTTTAGATGTTTCAGTAAGTGCAGGGAAGGTGGTAAAAGAGGGGGAGGTGTGGCATTGTTAGTCAAGGACAGTGTTATGGTGGCAGAAAGGACATTTGATGAGGACTCATCTACTGAGGTAGTTTGGGCTGAGGTTAGAAACAGGAAAGGAGAAGTCACCCTGTTTGGAGTTTTTTATAGACCTCCGAAAAGTTCCAGAGATGTAGAGGAAAAGATTGCAAAGATGATTCTGGATAGGAGCAAAAGTAACAGGGTAGTTGTACTGGGGGACTTTAACTTTACAAATATTGACTGGAAAAGCTATAGTTCGAGTACTTTAGAGGGGTCGGTTTTTGTTCAGTGTGTGCAGGAAGGCTTCCTGACGCAGTATGTAGATAGACCAACAAGAGGCGAGGCCACATTGGATTTGGTACTGGGTAATGAACCAGGCCAGGTGTTAGATTTGGAGGTAAGTGAGCACTTTGGTGACAGTGACCACAATTCGATTACGTTTACTTTAGCAATGGAAAAGGAAAGGTATATACCAAAGGGCAAGAGTTATAGCTGGGGGAAAGGAAATTATGATGCGATTAGGCGAGATTTAGCTGGCATAGGTTGGGGAAGGAAACTGCAGGGGATGGGCACAATTGTAATGTGGAACTTGTTCAAGGAACAGCTACTACGCGTCCTTGATAAATATGTACCTGTCAGGCAGGGAGGAAGCAGACGTGTGAGGGAACCGTGGTTTACTAAGGAGGTTGAATCTCTTGTGAAGAGGAAGAAGGAGACTTATGTTAAGATGAGACGTGAAGGCTCAGTTAGGGCGCTTGAGAGTTACAAGTTAGCCAGGAAGGACCTAAAGAAAGAGTTAAGAAGAGCCAGGAGGAGACATGAGAAGTCTTTGGCAGGTAGGATCAAGGAAAACCCTAAAGCTTTCTATAGGTATGTCAGGAGTAAAAGAATGACTAGGCTAAGATTAGGGCCGGTCAAGGACAGGAGTGGGAAGTTGTGCGTGGAGTCTGAAGAGATAGGAGAGGCACTAAATGAATATTTTTCGTTGGTATTCACACTGGAGAGGGACAGTGTTGTTGAGGGGAGTACTGAGATGCAGGCTGTTGGACTGGATGGGATTGATGTTCATAAGGAGGAGGTGTTAGCAATTCTGGAAAGGGTAAAAAGTCCCCTGGGCCGGATGGGATTTATCCTAGGATTCTCTGGGAGGCTAGAGAGGAGATTGCAGAGCCTTTGGCTTTGATCTTTGTGTCGTCATTGTCTACAGGAACAGTGCCAGAAGACTGGAGGATAGCAAATGTTGTCCCCTTGTTCAAGAAGGGGAGTAGGGACAACCCTGGTAATTATAGACCGGTGAGCCTTACTTCTGTTGTGGGCAAAGTATTGGAAAGGATTATAAGAGATAGGATTTATAATCACCTCGAAAGGAATAATTTGATTAGGGATAGTCAGCACGGTTTTGTGAAGGGTAGGTCGTGCCTCACAAACCTTATTGAGTTCTTTGAGAAGGTGACCAAAGAAGTGGATGAGCGTAAAGCGGTTGATGTGGTGTATATGGATTTCAGCAAAGCATTTGATAATGTTCCCCATGGTAAGCTTTTGCAGAAAATACGGACACATGGGATTGAGGGTGATTTAGTGGTTTGGATCAGGAATTGGCTAGCTGTAAGAAAACAAAGGGTGGTGGCTGATGGGAAATATTCATCCTGGAGTTCAGTTACTAGTGGTGTACCGCAAGGATCTGTTTTGGGACCACTGCTGTTTGTCATTTTTATTAATGACTTGGATGAGGGCGTGGAAGGATGGATTAGTAAATTTGCGGATGACACTAAAGTCGGTGGAGTTGTAGACAGTGCAGTTCACAGGTAGGGGCATCACAGACAAAATCACAGAGGGAAGTGGCAGGTTACAGAGGGACATAGATAAGCTGCAGAGCTGGGCTGAGAGGTGGCAAATGGAGTTTAATGCGGAAAAGTGTGAGGTGATTCACTTTGGAAGGAGTAACAGGAATACAGAGTACTGGGCTAATGGTAAGATACTTGGTAGTGTGGATGAACAGAGGGATCTGGGTGTCCATGTGCATAGATCCCTGAAAGTTGGCACCCAGGTTGACAGGGTTGTTAAGAAGGCGTACGGTGTGTTAGCTTTTATTGGTAGGGGGATTGAGTTTCGGAGCCAGGAGGTCATGCTGCAACTGAACAAAACTCTGGTGCGGCTGCATTTGGAGTATTGCGCACAGTTCCGGTCGCCGTCTTATAGGAAAGATGTGGAAGTGTTGGAAAGCGTGCAGAGGAGATTTACCAGGATGTTGCCTCGTATGGTGGGAAAATCATATGAGGAAAAGCTGAGAGGCTTGAGGTTGTTTTCGTTAGAGAGATGAGGGTTAAGAGGTGACTTAATAGAGGCATACAAGATGATCAGAGGATTAGATAGGGTGGATAGTGAGAGCCTTTTTCCTCGGATGGTGTTGGCTAGCACGAGGGGACATGGCTTTAAATTGAGGGGTGAGAGATATAGGACAGATGTTAGAGGTAGGTTCTTTACTCAGAGAGTAGTAAGGGCGTGGAATGCCCTGCCTGCAGCAGTGGTGGACTCGTCAACGTTGAGAGCGTTCAAGTGGTTATTGGATAAACATAGGGATGATATTGGAATAGTGTAGATTAGAGGGGCTTTAGATTGGTACCACTGGTCGGCGCAACATCGAGGGCCGAAGGGCCTGTACTGCGCTGTAATGTTCTATGTTCTAAAACCTGCAGACAGGACTCTAGCCTGCAGTCAGACCTCCCTACTTTTAAACTCCATTACCCTTGCACTATAAGACAACATTCCATTTGCTTTCCTAATCACTTGCTGTACCTGCAGACTCATTTTGTGTGATTCATGAACCAACACCCAGATTCCTCTGTGCTACTGAGTTCTGCATTCTTTCTTCTTTTGAATAGTATATTGTTTTTCTATTCTTCCCGTCAGAATGGACAGGTTTACATTTTACATTATGCTCCATTTGTCAATTTTTTGCCCACTCACTTAACCGGTCTATATCCCTTTGCAGACTTTTCAAAACTTACTTTCCGACTTATCTCCGTGTCATCAGCACATTTAGCATCCACACGTTCTGTCCCTTCATCCCTGTCACTGATCCCTCTGGCACTCTGCTGGCTACCGCTTTCTAAACTGTAAAAGAACCATATATGCCTATTCTGTGCAACCTGTTAGCTAGTCTATCCTTTATAAATACTAACATGTTACTCCTGACAGCATGTGCTCTTAACTTATGTAGGAACCTTTGATGTGAAGCCTTATTGAATGCCTTTTGGAAATCCAAGTACACCACATCTGCAGGTTCCCCTTTATCCGCCGCACTTGTCACTTACTCAAAGAACCTTAATGATTTAGTTAAATATGATTTCCCTTTCTCAAAACCATACTGACTCCGCCTGATCCCATGATAATTTTTTTTAAGTATCCTGCTATAACCTCTTTAATAATGGATTCTAACACTTCCTTATGACTGATATTAGGCTAACTGGCTTATTGCATTATATCTCCCTCCTTTCTTGTAGGGGAGGCAATGGCTGGTGGTATTGTTGCTAGATTATTAATCCAGAAACTCAGCTCATGTTTTGGGGGGCCTGGGTTCGAATCCTGCCACAGCAGATGGTGGAATTTGAATTCAATAAAAAAAATCTGGAATTAAGAATCTACTGTTGACCATGAAACCATTGTCAGAAAAACCCATCTGGTTAACTAATGCCCTTTAGGGAAGGAAATCTGCCATCCTTACCCAGTCTGGCCTCCATGTAGCTCTGGAGCCAAAGCAATGTGGTTGACTCTCAACTGCCCTCTAAGGGCAACTCAGGATGGGCAATAAATGCTGGCTAGCCAGTGACACCCATGTCCCACAGATGAAGAAAAAAAATATAAAGGTTACATTTGCTACTTTCCAATCCCTTGTGACCCTTCCAGCGTCCAAAAAAATTTTGGAAGATGAGAACCAATTATTTCTGCATGCCATCTGCTCCTGTGGACTTATCAGCATTTAAATCAAATGTTTTCCCAGCACCTTTTCCCTGGTGATGGTGATTTTATTATAAGTTCCATCCTCCCTTGCACCTCTTGATTCTGAAGTATCTTTGGGAAGTTTTCTAAGCTTTTTAAAGTGAAGATACCTGTTCAATGCTGCTACCATTCCCTTGCACCGGATGGCACAGTGCTTAGCACTGCTGCCCCACAGCGCCAGGGGCTCAGGTTTGATTCCTGGCTTGGGTCATTACCTTTGCAGAGTTTACACGCTCTCCTCGTGTCTGCGTAGGTTTCCTACAGGCGCTCCGGTTTCCTCCCACAGTCCAAAAGGTGTGCTGGTTAGGTGCATTGACCGTGCTAAATTCTCCCTCATGTACCCGAACAGGCGGCAGAGTGTGGTGACTAGGGGATTTTCACAATAACTTCATTGCAGTGTTAATGTAAGCCTACTTGTGACTCTAATAAAATAAACTTGAAACTGCTTTCCATGATCAATTCACCAGAGTACCTACACTAGCTTTACGCTTTTCCTATCTAAATACATGCAAAGACTCTTATTATCTGATTTTCTGTAACTAGTCAGTTTTCTCTTTTACTCCACATTCTCCCTCTTTATTCTATTTTAAATCATTCTTTCTAGTTCTTAAAATCTGTCCAATCTTCTGACCTAACACTAACCTTTGTAGATTTTATATAGTTTATTTCAATTTGATGCTACCCTTTATTTATAACTTTATTTAGCCACCGAGGATAAATCCTTCTCAAAAAGTCTTTCTTTCTCACTGGGATAAATCTTTGCTGAGAGTTATTAAATATCTCCTTAAAAGTTTGCCACTGAACCTCTATTATCCTAACTACTCTCCGAGTTTCCCAGTTCACTTTAGATAGCTCTGCCTTCATATCCGAATAATTCACTTTTTTTGGATTTAAAACCCGAGGTTTAGACCCACACTTCCCCCCACTCCCCTTCAAAGTGAGCGTGAAATTCTATCCATAGAAATAAAAATTTCACCATCCTATGGTGTAATTCTATAATTACTGTCACCTGGAGGGTTCTTTATCCTGAGGTTATTGATTAATCTTACCTCATTGCTCAGCACGTTGGCACAGTGTTAGCACTGCTGCCTCACAGCGCCAGGGTCCCAAGTTCAATTCCGACCTCAGGTCACTGTCTGCGTGGAGCTTGCACATTCTTCCCGTGTCTGTGTGGGTTTCCTCCAGGTGCTCCAGTTTCCTCCCACACTCCGAAGATGTGTAGGTTAGGTTGTTTGGCTATGCTAAATTGACCCGAATGTCAAGGCTATTCGCAGGATAAATGCGTGGGATTGCGGGAATGGGGCCTGGGTGGGATTGTGGTTGGCACAGACTCGATGGGCTGAATGGCCTCTTCTGCACTGCAGGAATTCTTTTTTAAATTGCCGCTTAGTGTCCAAAGGTGTGTGGGTTGGGTGGATAGTCCTTAGTTACGGGGATAGGGCAGGAAACGGAGGAGTGGGTCTGGGTAAGATGCTCTTTCGGAGAGTCGATGCAGACTGAATGGGCCAAATGGTCCCCTTCCGCACAGTAGGAATTTCATCGTTCTATGGTTCCGTTACTCAGTCTAGACTAGCCTGCTCCTTAGTTGGGTCCAAAACAAATTGCTCCAAGAAATCATCTGGAATACATTCTCTGAGCTCATTTTACAAGATATCTTTGTCAATCTAATTCATCTCATCTACATGTAGATTAAAGTCACACATGATTAATGTGGTATCTTTCTGTTATGCCCCATTAAATTTCTTCCTGTAAACTCTGTCCAACTATCATTAGGGGGCCTATAAACTACTCCCACGAGTGACCTTTTGACTTTCCCATTTCTAATCTCTACCCAAACTTTCTACATTGTGATCTTTTGAACTAAGGTCATCTCTCAGTACTGTGCGAATTACATTATTAATTAACAGAGCCAACCCACTATTGGCGAGATTAACAAAGAACAAAGAAAATTACAGCACAGGAACAGGCCCTTTGGCTCTCCAAGCCTGCACCGACCATGCTACCCAACTTAACTAAAACCCCCTACCCTTCCGGGGACCACATCCCTCTATTCCCATCCTATTCACGTACTTGTCAAGACGCCCGTTAAAAGTCACTACTGTATCCGCTTCCACTACCTCCCCCGGCAACAAGTTCCAGGCACCCAGTACTCTCTGTAAAAAATCTGCCTCATACATCTGCTTTCAACCTTGCCCCTCGCACCTTAAACCTATGCCCCCTAGTATAAACTGTCAGAAAGCATCCACTTTCGTTTATTGGATATAAATGATTAACTACCTGATGATGATAAGCCTGATGGGAAAAAGCTTCTGACTATCCACTCTGTCCATGCCTCTCATAATCATGTAGACTTCTATCAGGGAGCCCCTCAACCTTCGTTGCTCCAGTGAGAACAAACCAAGTTTCTCCAACCTCTCCTCATAGCTAATGCCCTCCATACCAGGCAACATCCTGGTAAATCTTTTCTGTACCCTCTCCAAAGCCTCCACATCCTTCTGGTAGTGTGGTGACCAGAATTGAACACTATATTCCAAGTGCGGCCTAACTAAGATTCTATAAAGCTGCAACACGACTTGCCAATTTTTAAACTCAATGCCCAGGCCGATGAAGGCAAGCGTGCCGTATGCCTTCTTGACTACCTTCTCCACTTGCATTGCCACTTTCAGTGACCTGTGTACCTGTACACCCAGATCCCTCTGCCTATCAATACTCCTAAGGGTTCTGCCATTTACTGTATATTTCCTATCTGTATTAGACCTTCCAAAATGCATTACCTCATATTTGTCCGGATTAAACTCCATCTGCCATCTCTCCACCCAAGTCTCCAACTGATCTATATCCTGCTGTATCCTCTGATGGTCCTCATCGCTATCTGCAAATCCACCAAACTTTGTGTCGTCCGCAAACCTACTAATCAATCCAGTTACATTTTCCTCCAAATCATTTATATATATTACAGACAGCAAAGGTGCCAGCACTGATCCCTGAGGAACACCACTTGTCACAGCCCTCCATTCAGAAATGCACCCTTCCACTGCTACCCTCTGTCTTCTTTGCCGAGCCAGTTTTGTATCCACCTTGCCAGCTCACCTCTGATCCCATGCGACTTCACCTTCTGCACCAGTCTGCCATGAGGGACCTTGTCAAAGGCCTTACTGAAGTCCATGTAGACAACATCCACTGCCCTACCCTCATCAATCATCTTTGTCACTTCCTCGAAAAACTCGATCAATTTCGTGCGACACGACCTCCCCTTCACAAAATCATGTTGCCTCTCACTAATACGTCCACTTATTTCCAAGTGGGAATAAATCCTGTCTCGAAGAATCCTCTCCAATAATTTCCCTACCACTGATGTCAGGCTCACCGGCCTGTAATTACCTGGATTATTCTTGCTACCCTTCTTAAACATAGGAACAACATTGGCTATTCTCCAATCCTCAGGGACCTCCCCTGTAAGAAGTCTAACAACACCAGGTTAAAGTCCAACAGGTTTATTTGGTAGCAAAAGCCACTAGCTTTCGGAACAGGCTGTTCCTTCGTCAGGTGGGTGGGAGTTCTGATTACAAACAGGGCACAAAGACACAAACTCAATTTACATGAATAATGATTAGAATGTGAGTCTTTACAGCTAATCAAGTCTTAAAGGTACAGACAATGTGAGTGGAGGGAGCATTAAGCACAGGTTAAAGAGATGTGTATTGTCTCCAGACAGGACAGCTAGTGAGACTTTGCACATCCAGGCAGGTTGTGGGGGTTACAGATAGTGTGACATGAACCCAATATCCCGGTTGAGGCCGTCCTCATGTGTGCGGAACCTGGCTATCAGTCTCTGCTCAGCAACTCTGCGCTGTTGTGTGTCGCGAAGGCCGCCTTGGAGAACGCTTACCCGGAGATCAGAGTAGGTACCGTGTATCTGGTGGATGGTGTTTTCGCATGAGATGATGGCATCCGTGTCGATGATCCAGCACATCTTGCAGAGGTTGCTGTGGCAGGGTTGTGTGGTGTCGTGGTCACTGTTCTCCTGAAGGCTGGGTAGTTTGCTGCGGACAATGGTCTGTTTGAGGTTGTGCGGTTGTTTGAAAGCAAGAAGTGGGGGTGTGGGGATGGCCTTGGCAAGATGTTCGTCTTCATCAATGACATGTTGAAGGCTCCAGAGGAGATGTCGTAGCTTCTCCGCTCCGGGGAAGTACTGGACGACAAAGGGTACTCTGTCCACCGTGTCCCGTGTTTGTCTTCTGAGGTGGTCGGTGCGGTTTTTCGCTGTCGCGCGTCGGAACTGTCGATCGATGAGTCGAGCGCCATATCCTGTTCTTATGAGGGCATCTTTCAGCGTCTCCACTCACATTGTCTGTACCTTTAAGACTTGATTAGCTTAAAGACTCACATTCCAATCATTATTCATGTAAATTGAGTTTGTGTCTTTGTGCCCGGTTTGTAATCAGAACTCCCACCCACCTGACGAAGGGACAGCCTGTTCCGAAAGCTAGTGGCTTTTGCTACCAAATAAACCTGTTGGACTTTAACCTGGTGTTGTAAGACTTCTTACTGTGTTTACCCCAGTCCAACGCCGGCATCTCCACATCATGACCTCTCCTGTAGCCAGTGAGGTTAGAAAGATTTCTCTCAAGGCCCCAGCAATTTCCTCCCTTGCCTCTCTCAGTATTCTGTGGTCTATCCCATCAGGCCCTGGGGACTTGTCTACCTTAATGTTTCTCAAGAACCCCAATACCTCCTGCTTTTTGATCTCAACATGACTCAAACTATCTACACATCCTTTCCCAGACTCATCATCCACCAAATCCTTCTCTTTGGTGAATACTGACGCAAAGTACTCAGTTAATACCTCACCTATTTCCTCTGGCTCCACACATAGATTCCCTCCCTTATCCTTGAGTGGGCCAACCCTCTCCCTGGCTACCCTCTTGCTCTTTATGTATGTATAAAAAGCCTTGGGATTTTCCTTAATCCTGCTGGCCAATGCTTTTTGGGGTGGCACGGTAACACAGTGGTTAGCACTGCTGCTTCACAGCTCCAGGGACTTGGGTTCGATTCCCGGCTTGGGTCACTGTCTGTGCGGAGTTTGCACATTCTCCTTGTGTCTGCGTGGGTTTCCTCCGGGTTCTCCGGTTTCCTCCCACAGTCCAAAGATGTGCGGGTTAGGTTGATTGGTCATGCTAAAAATTGCCCCTTAGAGTCCTGAGATGCGTAGGTTTGAGGGATTAGCGGGTAAATATGTAGGGATATGGGGGTAGGGTCTGGGTGGAATTGTGGTCGGTGCAGACTCGATGGGCCGAATGGCCTCCTTCTGCACTGTAACGTTTCTATGATTTTTCATAACCCCTTTTAGCCCTTCTTACTCCTTGCTTAAGTTTCTTTCTATTTTCCTTGTATTCCACACTTGCTTCGTGTGTTCCCAGCCGGTTGGTGAAGCCAAAACCCAAGACATAGACCTTGACTCCATTAAAAGAATTTATTGACTTGTTCTGTCTCACAACTCTCCTCCCACATGAACCAGTGTTCCAGCTATCTCCTATTTATATGTGCTTAAAAACAATTAATGCCCATTACCTGTTTCTCTTAACCTTAACAATGTAATTGACAAAAATTACCAATGGAATTAACAAGGTAATCATACCTACCATCTTCTCCTAATTTCCTGTTATTTTGAAATGTCAAATGTCCTTCAATATCTATCTGGTCACACATAGAGTCATAGAGGTTTACAGCATGGAAAAAGGCCCTTTGGCCCAACTCGTCCATGCCACCCTTTTTTTTCAAACCCCTAAGCTCGTCCCAATTGCCCATATATGGCCCATATCCCTCTATACTCATCTTATCCATGTAACTGTCTAAATGCTCTTTAAAAGACAAAACTGTACCCGCCTCTACTACTACCTCTGGCAGCTTGATCCAACCTCTGTGTGAAAAAATTGCCCCTCTGGACCCTTTTGTATCTCACCCCTCTCACCTTAAACCTATGCCCTCTAGTTTTAGACTCCCCTACCTTTGGGAAAAGATATTGACTATCTAGCTGATCTATGCCCCTCATTATTTTATAGACCTCTATAAGATCACCCCTCAGCCTTCTACGCTCCAGAGAAAAAAGTCCCAGTCTATCCAGCCTCTCCTTATAATTCAAACCATCAAGTCCCAGTAGCATCCTACTAAATCTCTTCTGCACCCTTTCTAGTTTAATAATATCCTTTCTATAATAGGGTGACCAGAACTGTACACAGTTCATACTTTACAGTGAGGTGATGGCCTAGTGGTATTATCACTGGACTATGAATCCAGAAACTCAGTGAATATTCTGGGGACCTGGGTTTGAATCCCACCATGGCAGATAGTGGAATTTGAATTCAATAATTGTTTAAAAATCTGGAATTAAGAATCTTTTAATGACCATGAAACCGATTGTCGGAAAAACCCATCTGGTTCACTAATGTCCTTTAGTGAAGGAAATCTGCTGTCCTTATCTGGTCTGGCCTACATGTGACTCCAGAGCCGCAGTAATGTGATTAACTCTCATCGTGAACGGCAACTAGGGATGGGCATTAAATGCTGGCCCAGCCAGTGACGTTCATCTCCCACGAATAGAAAAAAAAACTTATTTCTATCTGTGCTAATAATACATCCATTTTGTTACAAATGCTGCAGATACAGAACAGATTCAGATACAGAACCTTTAACTCCACCTTTTATTTACCACCTTTGCAATCGCAGATCTTATCTGCTGCTGACTCTTATGTTTGTATGCTTTATCCCTTCCTGCCACAGTCTGGTTATCATTACTCAAATTGCTATCCTGCTCTATTAATTCATTGAATCCCTTTGATTTACCATATCATCTTTCACATGATCCCTTCCTTCACTATTTATGTTAAATCCTTCTCTACCACCCAAGTTACATGACTCGTCATCACGCTGGCCCCTGCACTGTTCAGGTGAAGACCGTCCCAACGGTACAATTCCAACGTTCCCCAGCACTGGTGCCTGTGTCCCATGAATCGAAGCCCGTTTCTCCCACACCAGTCCTTGAGCCATGCATTCAGCTTTCTAATCTTATTCATCCTACCCCAATTTGCTCATGGCTCAGGCAATAATCTAGAGATTGCTACTTTTGAGCTTCTGCTTTTTAATTTAGTTTCTAGCTGCTCTACACAGAATCTCCTTCCTATTCCCACATGGATCTCCTTTTGAGTTCATTTGCACCTTGAAGCCACTCTCCTTTCACATACTTTAGAATGCATAGCTAGGTACCACACTAAATGCTACTATGTACTTGGGGAGGTGATGGCCTAGTGGTATTATCGCTAGACTATTAATCCAGAAACTCAGCTAATACTCTGGGGACCTGGGTTCAAATCCCACCAAGGCAGTTGGTGGAATTTGAATTCAGTAAAAAATATCTGGAATTAAGAATCTACTGATGACCATGAAACCATTGTCAATTGTCAGAAAATCCCATCTGGTTCACGAATGTCCTTTAGGGAAGGAAATCTGCTGTCCTTACCTGTCTGGCCTACATGGGACTCCAGACCACAGCAATGTGGTTGACTCTCAACTGCCCTCCAAGGGCAACTAGGGATGGGCAATAAATGCTGACCAGCCAGCGATGCCCATGTCCCATGAATGAACTTTTTAAAAAAGTAACCATGTACCCATGTAACTGTCTAAATGCTACCATTACTCCCTAAGCCAGTGTGGACAATCTAGTTCACCTAACTCCCAGTAAAAATCATCTCCATACAGAATAGTGACATAGAGGTTTACAGCATGGAAACAGGCCCTTTGGTCCAGCTTGTCCATGCCGCCCAGCTTTTACTACTAAGCTAATCCCAATTGCCTGCATTTGGCCCACATCCCTCTATACCCATCTTACCCATGTAACTGTCCAAATGCTTTTTAAAAGACAAAATTGTACCCGCCTCTACTCCTACCTCTGGCAGCTTATTCCAGACACTCGCCACCCTCTGTGTGAAAAAATTGCCCCTCTGGACACTTTTGTATCTCTCCCTTTAGACCTTAGACCTCCCTCATATGCAAGTGTGACATAAAATCTGTATTGATGCAAATATAGGTCAGGTTACATTGCAAAGAATGGAATCAATAGCATTAATGAACAAATTTTGACATAAAATTCACAATATGATGATTCATAATTATTTCAAATTAAGCTCATAAAAGTAATAGTCCACTTCATGCTTCGAGCTTTGTTTAACTGTGATGTGTGCTAAAGTTCAGGAAGGGAAAGGACTGTTTCACATCTATCATTGTCAACAGTTAAATTTTACAATGTGCCTGGCCGGAACCACAATGAGATGTTAGTATTAACAATATTGCCATTATTCAAATGGAAACGTGTATTGTCTGAAAGACCAATTTATAATAATCCCAAAGTATCCAATTATCAGACATCCGGCAATAAGAGCAGTTTTAATCAGTTGTAGTTTATTCATTGAGTCACAGGTTTTCAATTAGATAGTTTTCATTGGGAAAGTGTCCTTTTAGTCCTTTCAGTCAGAAAGCTGAGAAATTAAGAGCTGAACGTTGGACCTTTATCAGTTGTTCTTGTATAAAATTTATTTTTAAACATGTTTCTTTTGGTCCGCACATAACATATTCTTTAAAGTGAAAAAATAAAGGCAGCAGAATTGTGTGATCAATTCTTGTTCATATTGTCTGTCTTCTGTTCAATCTTAGGTTTGTGTCCCTGCAAGAATTAACTGTAGGTTTAGATAAACTTTCATAGAAACATAGAAACATAGAAAAACTGCAGCACAATACAGGCCCTTCAGCCCACAAAGTTGTGCCGAACAAGTCCCTACCTTAACGATTACTGGGCTTACCTATAACCCTCTATCTTATTAAGTTCCATGTACTTATCTAAAAGTCTCTTAAAAGACCCTATCGAATCCGCCTCCACCACCGTTGCTGGCAGCCCATTCCACGCACACACCACCCTCTGAGTGAAAACCTTACCCATGACATTTCCTCTGTACCTACTCCCCAGCACCTTAAACCTGTGTCCTCTTGTGGCAACCATTTCAGCCCTGGGAAAAAGCCTCTGACTATCCACTCGAGCAATACCTCTCAACATCTTATACACCTCTATCAGGTCACCCCTCATCCTTCGTCTCTCCAAGGAGAAAAGGCCAAGCTCACTCAACCTATCCTCATAAGGCATGCTCCCCAACCCAGGCAACATCCTTGTAAATCTCCTCTGCACCCTTTCTATGGCTTCCACATCCTCCCTGTAATGAGTCAACCAGAACTGAGCACAGTACTCCAAGTGTGGTCTGACCAGGGTCTTATATAGCTGCAACACTATCTCACAACTCCTAAACTCAATTCCTCGATTGATGAAGGCCAGTACACCATACGTCTTCTTAACCACAGCCTCAACCTGCACAGTTGCTTTGAGCGTCCTATGAACTCAGACCCCAAGATCCTTCTGATCTTTCACTCTGCCAAGAGTCCTCCCATTAATATTATATTCCGCCATCCTATTTGACCTGCCAAAATGAACCACCTCACACTTATCTGGGTTGAACTCCATCTGCCACTTCTACGCCCAGTCTTGCATCTAGAGGGTTATATTGATATTCATAAGATTCTGTACAAATGTTTTTTTAATTATTCATTTGTGGGACATGGGCGTCGCTGGCTGGGCCAGCATTTATTGTCCATCCCTAGTTGCCCTTGGAGGGCAGTTGAGAGTCAACCACATTTCTGTGGCTCTGGAGTCACACGTAGGCCAGACCGGGTAAGGACGACAGACTTCCTTCCCTAAAGGACATTAGTGAACCAGATGGGTTTTTCCTGACAATGGTTTCATGGTCATCAGTAGATTCTTAGTTCCAGATATTTATTTATTGAATTCAAATTCCACCATTTGCTATGGCGGGATTCGAACCCGGGTCCCTGGAACATTAGCTGAGTTTCGGAATTAATAGTCTAGCAATAATACCACTAGGCCATCGCCTCCCCCTAATAATCTACACCCAGTGAGTAGCAGAGCTAGTTCGCAGTCAATCGTATACACATGTGAGCCTGGCTCAGTGACAGCGCTCACGCATTTCTGCCAGAAGACTGAGGGTGTAATTCATTTTAACTCCATTGTTGGAGGTGCCACCTTTCAACTGAATCATTAAATGGAGGTCCTGATAACAACAGGCGAGGGAGTCAGCTCTTCATATTTCACCCATCCATTGAGATCCGATTATGCGGGATTATGGCCGGGATTCTCCGATCTCACGCGTCCTGTCACCGCTGCCAGCGGGAATTTGGCACTCAGTCAAAGTTCCATTCAGTGCAGCGGGACTGGAGAATCCCAGCTGTGGGCGAGGTTGGAAAATTCCCACCACAAATATTTTCATTCCAGGACTTCTCTCTCTGTTTGAAACTCTATTTCATGTACTCATCACACTTTGTATGAAAAAAACCTCATTTCTCCTAAAGTTAACTTTTGCTAGTTTGAATATTTGTCCCTTTGTCCCCAAGGTGGGCCGGGGGCGGGGGTGGGGGTGGGGGGGGGGGGGGGGGGGGGGATCGCACAGCCAGCGATGAGGGGTCACGGGGCTGGCCAACAATCAGGAGGCCGGCAGTGCGGGGCAACTGCGTATGCACTGATCGTGGCACTGACAGATCGGCGCGTGTGCAATGACCCGCTCAGCGCTATGCTGCCGGCTTCTCCAGCGGGAATAGGTCCTGCCCACTGATTTTCCACGTGAATCATGCTAGGGCACTCGGTGATGCACAGAGTATGGGAGATTCATTTTGAAACTCCCGCTGAGAAAAAAACAGCATGATTTACTCCAGTTTTTACACAAATTCGACACTTAAGAATTTTTGGGGAGAATCGCCCCCCCCCCCGTGGTGCATTATGCATTCAGAGAGCAGCAAGTCACCAGATCCTCTTTTCGTTCTCCACATGCTAATTTGCTGAACGGTGGATGCTCTTGCACATAAAACTGGACGACACAGCTCTGGAAATCTGGCACTCAACGTTACGTGAGCGTGCCATTAGCTAATTCATATTCTGTAACTGACTATAAAATGGTTCGAACAATTCCTCAGGGCGTAAAGAGTGAGGCAGAATCCGTTGCCATGCCCATCAGCATTCCGGAAAAGATACAATTGGACTTGCTGTATGAAATTCCAACTCAACACCTTCCAACAACATGATGGACGCTGTTACAATGCATTATATCCCCATTCTCTAGAGTCTCGGGAACCTATAAATATTTGACTTGCAAAATCTTATAGTAAGGCAATTATAATTACAGAGAGAACATTTTGGTCTGGCATGGATTCCTTCAAATGATGTGGGGACTTAAAGAATCCTGAAGGCTGAGCTTTTACAAGACTTTCTGATTCCTCTGCACACCCAAGAGCTCACAAAGGAAAGTTCTTTAATTATAGGGAATCTAAAAACATTAAAGGGAAACTCAGCTATAATTAGTGCAATGAAAGGGCTCCAAAGCCATGTAGAGTTGGAGTTATCTTTCGTGCTGTGAAGCCCTGGCACCAGTAATTGTGAAACATTAGGTGATTATTATAACAAGGTTAAAAATGGAGATGAAATTTATATACAGCATTTCACAATCGTTTGTGAGTTTGTGTGCATGTTGTAACTAATATGTAGATACATTAACAAAGGCTCAGTAGATATATTTAGATTTGGACTATGTTTTTGGGCCTTATCTTGGTGCGAGTGGTGATCAAACGGAAGGTGAAAGCTCGACACTGATACACTGGCAAATACACAGGCAGATACACTGGCAGACACAGATACACTGGCAGATACACTGGCAGACACACTGGCAGACACAGGTACACATGCAGATACACTGGCAGACACAGATACACTGGCAAATACACTGGCAGGCACACTGGCAGACACACTGCAGACACAGATACACTGGCAGATACACTGGCAGATACACTGGCAGACATAGATACACTGGCAAATGCACTGGCAGATACACTGGCAAATACACTGGCAGATATACTGGCAGATATACTGGCAGATATACGGGCAGATATACTGGCAGATACACTGGCAGATACACTGGCAGACACACTGGCAGATACACTGGCAGACACAGATACACTGGCAGATACACTGGCAGACACAGATACACTGGCAGATACACTGGAAGATATAGATACACTGAAGACACAGGTACACTGGCAGATATACTGGCACATATACTGGCAGATACACTGGCAGACATAGATACACTGGCAGATACGCTGGCAGACACAGATACACTGGCAGCTACATTGGCAGACACAGATACGCTGACAGATATACTGGCAGATACACTGGCAGACACAGACACACTGGCAGATATACTGGCAGACAGGTACACTAGCAGATACACTGGCAGATACACTGGCAGATATAGATACACTGGCAGACACAGATACAATGGCAGATATACTGGCAGACAAAGATACACTGGCAGATACACTGGCAGATACACTGGCAGATACAGATACATTGGCAAATACACTGGCAGAAACACTGGCAAATACACTGGCAGATACAGATACACTGGAAGCTTTCAAAATCGACTGGTAAAATCTTTCCAAAATTAATCATTTACCAGAAACATGCTGCTTCAGGATCAGTTAGTTGAGACATATGACTGGAACCAAAATTCAGCACACACACATGGAAGAGGCAACAATACGGTTAGTTCATTGATTATAAACTTTCTCAAAACATTTCAGTTTTAAAATTAATTTTCTTTTTTTAGACCTGAAATGACACAACCGCCCTCCCTCCTCACCCTCCCCTCTCCCCACCTTCTTCTCTCCTCATCCTCCCCTCTCCCCACCCTCCCCTCTCCCACCCTCCCCTCTCCTCACCTTCCCCTCGCCTCACCCTCCCCCCTCAACCTCCCTCCTCACCTTCCTCTCTCCCAACTCTCCTCTCTCCTCCCCCTCCCCACTCTTCACCAGACAAATGGTTTAGAGGGCACAGGGTTTCCCTGAAACCAGGCCTGTGCTTCTGTCTGAGAGAGTTGCCAGGTTTGCCTTTAATTGCAGGTCAGTTTTGCTTCTTTCCCCCACTTTTCTCCACTCTACCTTCTTTCAAACCACCAACCTTGGGTTAGACACTTACAAAGCTGTACCTAATCACTCAACAACAAAAAAACTGAATTTACGTAGCACATTTAACATTGTGAAACATCCCAAGGCAGTTCGCAAGAATGGTACAAACAGAATTTGACATTGAGTCAATAAGAAGATGTTTTTTCAAGCATCCAACCATGTCAGAACAGAGTTGCGGCATTAAACAAATGGCAAATAGGACCTGATTCCAGGATTCCATATTCCCACTATCCCCAATTTTCACTGGAACGGCATAAGGTGTGGGTAGTGAGCCATACCCTGCACTCCTGATGAAGCCAGCTCCATTGCAGGGGTAGACATCCCCTGGCATCCCATACTCCGCAGGTCTAGTCATCTCCTCCATGATCCAAGGTTAACAGACCTTCAGAGGAGCCATGAACTACATTTTAGAAAGTTTTGAAAGGTCGAAAGGCCTTACACAGTCCCATTGCCCTGCACCCCACCAAGCCCCCCAACTCTACCAGTTCCTCAATGCCAACTCATGCCTCTGGCCATCTCTACATGCTCTCCATACTAACATGTCCCATATCCACCCCCAATGCTCCTCCTACCCCCCTGCCAACACTTTCCCCCTACAGCCATCCCCAATAGTCCCTTATACTCTCCATACCAACTCTTGCCCTTATACGCACCCCCTAGGTCGTTCATGCCCCCATGTCACCCCATGCCTCCCACAAACCCCCAATGACCCTTCATACCTGTATGCTAACTCATGCCCCCACACCCACTCCACGGCCCTCAGAGTGTAGGAGTCCAGGCTCCCATGCAAAGTTTTATTTTGTTGACACGGTTGGGTGTCAGAGTGTACATTGGGTGAATGGACATGGAAATGCCTTGAGTTGATACGGAGTGCATGAGGAGCCACTGTGAGTGGGTGACAGATGTAAGTTGGTGTGGAGGTAGCAGGGGGAGTGGGTAGAGGTGTGAGGGGAGCATGGATATGTGAGGAGTGAAGGCTAGCGGGCCTAAAGTATAAGCAAACAGGTGGGCCTTTTAAATAGCCCGGTTTGGCACTCAGCCACTCTGTGGCTGCATCTACTCTGGTTCCAGGGGCAGGGGGCCTATGTCCATCCTGCACCCACCCTCCCAGAACAAAAATTGGGTCTGAAGAGGCACTTTCTGCCGAGGCATCTGAAATTTCCTAACTCCAGATATCGATCTCGAATCAAAAGTCTGGACCAATAGAACCGAAGAAGTAAGTTTTGAGGGTAGAGAGTGAGAGGGAGAGGGACGTAACTGTTTAGGGAGGGAATTCCAGAGATTCAAACATTGGCTGTTGAACATACAGCTGCCAAAGACTGAGCGAGAAAATCGGGGAAGCAGAACAGGTCAGAATTCAGGAGCAGAGAAATCTTGAAGGGCTCTCGGGCTGGGGGGAGTTACAGAGTTCGCCATGGAAACGTGTTAAAGGGGCATTTTAAATTAAAGGATGTTTTATCTCTTTGGCCACACTTTGGGTCACCTGCCTTAAAATCACATGTGGATCAGGGTCAAATTTTGTTTCTAGTATTCCTGTGAAGCACCTTGGAATATTTTACTCAGCTAAAGGCATTATATAAATGTTGTTGTTGCTGTTTTGACAGCATAAAGCTTTAGACTACAATAGGCTGCCAGTAGAATGATTGGAAGACATGAGGTCTTGATTTTAACTCCATGTAGGTTTCGGGCATGTAGGTTGTAGTTGGTTGTTGGTGACTGACGTGATCTTGCGTTGCCGTTGGCTATTTAAGTTTCTGTCCAGTTTCCTCCCACAGTCCAAAAGACATGCTGGTTAGGTGGATTGGCCGTGCTAAGTTCTCCCTCAGTGTACCCGAACAGCTGCTGGAGTGTGACAACTTGGGGATTTTCACAGTAACTTCATTGCAGTGTTAATGTAAGCCTACTTGTGACAAATAAATTTTTTAAAGTGCTGCACTTTCTACATTTAGCGGGAGAATACTCGTTCTAAGTGAAGGATTATTGTACAACCTGAAGGTTGCTCACTAACATCAGGTAGGTGATGGAATCGGGTCCTGGGGGGTGTCTTGTCAGGTGACTTGCATTAGAGATAAGGCAATGTCTGGGGTCGGGTGGTCCTTGCTGGGCTCGGAGGAACACATCAGCTCTCCCTGCTCCCACGTGATGACAAGGCTTCATTAATGAACAAGAAAGGATTTATTTATACAAGGATGCACAAGAACAGCAGCATGTCTGCAGATAGTTCCGGAATGTCTCCTGACTAAAAGAACTCCTCCCCCTGGGGTGATTCCCCACTCTGAATCCTGTTTGGGCACCCAGGCCAGGTGACCCTTACTCTGCAGTGTTGCCCTTAAAGGGACAAATCACCAGACCCCACAAAACAGGGGAAGGCACAAACTTTATTTGGGTTTTTCTGAGGCTTTGCTTAGCTCAGCTTACAGCAGCAAAGGTGCTATTTAAATGCAATTTGTTGTTGTTTGCTTCCAAAATCTTTTTGACAACAGGGCTGTTCGAAATCACTGACAGTTAAAATATTGCATTGGCAGTGGCAGAGTCACAGCTGGTAAGGTCCAAGGAGATGTGATAAACATCCGTTCTGCCACAATGTCACAATCTTTTGCACATTATCCATGGGAGTTATCTGCTCACAAGAGATAATACTTGCAAGACAAGTCAGAGTAACTAATAAATACAAAATATTACCAATCTTGGGTGTCTTACATTTTCCATTAAGTGATAAAATCTCAGTTTCATGCAATTATACCCTGGTTTTAAAATGCCATTGTGGATGTGAGATCAAAATTTTAGGCAAAACTGAGGGTGTTGGGTTTTGTTTAAAAAAAAAGTAAGAGGTGAAATGTTAATTGCTGATCAGATGTGCAAACCGTTCTTCCATCATTGCAGCATTTGTTTCCAGTTTGTGCAGTGGGTTCAGTTTTCTGTGTCAGCTTTTGCCTTGATTATCTCATTAAAAAGGAAGTGTGTTCGGGTGAACTGTTCTTGTGCAACGTTCTGTCATCTCAACGGTACAAAAGTAATCTGTGTAGTCCCATCTTAAACAGACAGGTAATAAAACTCAGCCGAGGAACTGGCCGATATCCTGCCCTCCCACAAGCAGCGAGCAGCAATATGATACCTACCTGACATCTGCAACTTGTCAGCGACGTTGAAATGACATCCAAACCTCAGTTTGATTCGGATCTTACACTGGCACGAACTGGCAGGCGGAGCAATCGCTTCAGGCAGAAGTGCAAATTTCTCAGCCCACATCTTTTCTTTCAAAATATACTTTTGTCCCTTTGACATATCTTTACATAGAGTGACATAGAATGCATAGCCAAGAAACAGCCATTCTGCCCAACAAGCCAATTTATGCTCCACTTGCACCTCCTCTCATTTTTCCTCATCTAACTCCATCTTTGTAACTGACTCAAGAACAGCTTCTCCCCTGCTGCCATCAGATTTTTGAATGGACCTACCTTGCATTGAGCTGATCTTTCTCTACACCCTAGCTATGACTGTAACACTACATTCTGCACTTTCTCCTTTCCTTCTCTATGAACAGTATGCTTTGTCTGTATAGCACGCAAGAAATAATACTTTTCACTGTACACTAATATATGTGACAATAATAAATCAAATCAAATCAATTCCCTCTCCCTCATGTGTTTATCCAACCTCTCCTCAAACACATCGATACTATTCATGTCAAATGGCGGCACAGTGGCACAGTGGTTAGCACTGCTGCCTCACAGCACCACGGAAACGGGTTTGATTCCTGGGTTGGATCAAGTCTGCACGTTCTTCCTATTTCTGTGCGGGTTTCCTCCAGGTGCTCCGGTTTCCTCCCACAGTCTGAAAGAAGTGTTGGTTAAATGCATTGGCCATGCTAAATTCTTCCTTAGTGTATCTGGACAGGCGCCAAAATGTAGCAACTAGAGGGTTTTCACAGTAACTTCATTGTAGCGTTAATGTAAACCTACTTGTGACACTAATAAAAAATAATCAAGTAAAAACCACTGCCCGTGGTAACAAGTTCCACATTCTCACCAGTCTCTGGGTAAAGAAGTTTCTCCTGAATTTTCTATTGGATTTGTTGGTGACTCTCTTAAATTGACTCCAGCTTCACTCTTGCTCATGAGTGGGAACATTCGCTCTGGGCCCGATTTTACCAAAACTTCGTGCCTGTTTTCGGGCGTGAAATCGAGATAAAGTTGGGCGTCGGGCCTATACCGCGATCTGCACCCGATTCTGAGCAGATCGTGGCTTTACCGACACCCGATTCGGGCGCGAGTCCAGCCCGCTCCCGAATCGGGCGGCCCGACGATTTAAATGCATTAGCATGCATTTAAATCGACTTAATGAACTGCGCGCCCAACTCTACCACCACATCCCACTTTACCGTCTTCTGGCCCGTTCCGAGTCCGCGCTTTTAGCGACCTGCAGAATAAAAGTCCGAAGCGAATTTCTATTCTGCAGGGGAGCCTCCGAAGCCCTCTCTGCCCTTGTGAAGTCACCATCCTCCTTGACCATCCTTCGCGGACCCCTGCCCCCGCCCCCACTAACTACCCCAGCAGACCTCCTCCCCCCCCCCCCCGGATCAGACCCCCCTGGGAGGCAGGCCCCCCCGGCAGACTCCCTTCCCCCCCCCCCGTGGATCGGACACCCCTGGGAGGCAGGCCCCCCTGGGCAGAGCACACCCCCAACCTACCTCGATCGCTGGTCTCCCTCCACCATCCTTCCGTTAGCAAGATAAGCTGTATGTTCCTCAGTTAGATCCACTTTGGTCAACACAAAGATGGTCCTTCTGCCTTGTGGGTCCATCTGGCTCACACAGTCAGTTACAATACTGCGTACAGCATCTACGGAACCATCTTGGATACAAAGGATAATGAATGGTACTGGTCGATCTTCCTGGTGCTATCCGTACTGTAACATCAGGAATGGCTGCCAACACCAAAGATATAATTTTTAGCATAAGCAAGGCTTACATGCAGAACCCTAATGCCATTATCCTTTGTATCCAAGATGGTTCAGTAGATGTTGAACGCAGTATTGTAACTGACTTGGTGAGCCAGATGGACCCGTCACACCCCCTCTCCCCCTCTCCTCCTCGCCCCCCCCCCCCCCCCCCCCCCCCACCCAGATGGTCTGGGACAGAGAGCCGCTCTCTCTGCTTTTTTCTCTCCGCCCGGGCGCGCTGCTTCGGACTTGTTTTCGAACAGCGCACGCGCAGTTCAGAGCTCCGATCGTTCCGCCAGCGCTAAGCCCCGCCCACAGCACGAATCGGACCGGAGCCGGCAAAAAGTGTATGGGCGCGCTGGAAAGAGGATTCCAGGCGCGGATCTATTTGACGCCCAGATTCGGCACTTAGACTCAAAATGGTAAAATTAGGCCCTCTGTGTCCACTCTGCCCAAAACCTTTCTGAATTGTGAAGACCTCAATTAGATCCACCTTCAGGAGAAAGTAGAGACAGCCTCTTTATCCATTCTCGATAGGTCCAAACTCACAAACTCTGGTGGATGTTTTTAAAACTTATACAAAAATAGACAGAGGGAGAGAGATTTGACCTGCTCCTTTAATGTCCTTTGTGTGCTATAGATAGACCATTGATTTCAGCACACTGCTTAGTCTCTTAGTATATATTTAAGTTTGTGTTGTTTTGAAGCAGTCATTAAATGGATTAGCAACCATGTTAGAATAGTACAGGCATGGACTTATGTCAACACTTTCAACTAAAAATACTGATGTCACAGGCGACACAACCAATGGAACTTTGTGTCACATGGAATAGGCCTGTTCTTTGGCAATTGAGTTGGTATCCATTCCCTGAACATAAGACAGCAATCACATCACCAACCACTTAACTGCTCAGAATATTATTGCCAGCTCTATATTCTGCCCCAGAGGCGTAGTTATTGAGTTTATCCTCCAACCCACTTGTGGTGCCATGAAATAAAGCTTCAGAATACTGTAAATGTGTTTATCGTTTTGGGACAACTTGTTATAAATAACTATTTGGAACCTACTTTAGTTCTTCCGGGATAACCATGTCCTTGATTTCCCAAAGCTCCACGTTCCTAGCCTTCCAATCACATTTCTTTTCCTGCCACAATCCCGAAACTATTCATCACAATCACAAACGATATCCATTGTGACTAAAAGTGACGAACTATCCCTCTTCATCCTGTCCGCAGCCTTAGACACTGTTGACACCGTCCTCCTCCAACTTCCCTCCACTGTCATCCAGCTGGGTAGGACTGCACCCACCTGATTCCATTTATACCTATCCTGTCATTACGGCTTCTCTTCCCCATTCCTGCACTGGGATAAGCAGAAATTTCCTCCAACTGAATTTTGGGAGGGTCAAAGTCTTTGTTCTCAGTCCCCACAACAGTTTTCCAGCTGTTGATTCTATCCTTCTCCCTGCCAACTGCGCCAGACTGTTTTCACTCAGTAATATATTCAACCCCAAAATGAGCTGCTGACCACATATTCATGCCATCATTAAGACCCATCAACCCATCATCCCTGTGACATTGCCAAACTCCGTCCCTCCCTCAGCTCATCATCTGCTGAAGTCTCCACTCACACCTTTGTTACCTCAAGACTTTGTGTTCCCATCATACACAGTCAGACAACCGCATTACCTCCTCCATAAACCTGAGCTCATCCAAAACTCTATGGTTCTCAACAAGAACCATTCACTAATTAACTCTGTGCTCTTTGATCTACATCATATTCGCCCGAATGGACTTGTAGGGATTCTATGATTCTGTGATAAGTAATTTGAGTTTAAAATTTGTGTTTGAATCCCTCTATAGCTTTGCAATTTCACCAGACATACAACTCTGAAATCTCTTCCATCCTCTGGCACCTTCAGCATTCCTGATTTTAACCTCGATCATTGATATCCATTTGTTAAGCTGCTGGGTCCGAAGCTCTGAGATTCGATCCTTTTCATTGCCTCTTTGCTTCCCTTTCCCTCTTTGGCCAATGTTCATCGACCCTAATATGCCCTGGTGTTTAAATTTTATTTGATAAAGCTCCTGTGAAACACTTGCTGTTTTACCGTGTTCATGATGCTTTGGAATTGTATGGGGCGATTTTCAGCCCGCATTCTCCGTTTGTGGGAATGGCGGAATGTGCTCAAAATCCGGAGAGCACGATTCACACCTGCGAGTTTCCAGGTTCCGAGCTTACCGGCCCCTTGCCAGCAGAGGGGCCTGAAACTCGCCAAGAACTGCAGAAAACTCATTTCAATACATTAGCATGTCATTAGCGAGCACTCTCTCTGGGACTCCTCCCCGCCTCATGTCACACTGGAGCTATTTACAACAGGTTCACCTGGATGTGAACCAGTCATAGGGGTCTCCTGAAGGTCAAAAAGGTAAGTATAGCCTCCTAGTGGAGAGGGACATGGCCAGGCAGTGGTCTGGCACTGCACCCTGGCACTGCCCCTTGGCACAGGTTGACACTGCCAGGTTGGCAGGGGGAGCTGGAGCTGGAGGTGGATGCTGGCTCAAACTGCTGGGGGCAGGAGGAGGTGGGAAGGTGCCAATGATTGGTGGGGAGGGGATAAGGGGCCGGTGATTGGTGGGGAGGGGGATAAGGGGCCGATGATTGGTGGAGAGGGGGATAAGGGGCCAATGATTGGTGGGGAGGGGATAAGGGGCTGATGATTGATGGGGAGGGGGATTAGAGGCCAATGATTGATGAGGAGGGGAATTAGGGGCTGATGATTGGTGGGGAGGGAAGGAGAGCGAAGTGCTGACTGCAATCAGGGGTAAGAAGGTAGCCCTGAGACCTCCATGGTGGGCTGGAGGGGAAGATTTACACCGGTTATGACCGTGAAATCCTTTAAGGATGGCTCCCAAATCTTTGAGCAGCCGAGTTTTGCCAGCATGTTGAGGCCCCGCCTACCTGTCGATGACAGTAGACACGCCCCTTGATTTTTTTGGCAGAATGTGGGAAGATCTGGAGAGAAAGACACCACTTTAACTCATTGGAAACAACACTCTGCCATTTTATTGGTAAGGTTTCGCCCCTGGAGAATCAATAGTGTTTTTATTTGGTAGAGAAAACTGATTTTCCAACCAGAAAATAATCCGACTATCTGCCCTGTTCCAGGGTGTTCCATTGCAAGAATTAGTAATACATGTGACAGCCTCATGCATCAGTACCTTGGCAGATCATCTCGCTTGTCATCTCATGTCCTCTTACTTGCCAAAAATAAATCTAAACATTTGCAGGCCATGTCAGTTTTACAGAGTGGGTTTTACACGAATGTCTTTCCATCGATCTGGCTCTCCCTCCTGTCAGCCTGGCACAATGTCGAGACCAAAGTGAGCTAAACTAGGTTTAGACAAACTTCGTTCAGTTCAGCTGTGACAGGTAGAATGCAAACGTGGTTTAGTCTGTCTCACTTTAGGTTATTCAGGCAAAAGTGAAGCTGAGAAGGGAGTTGTGGGATGTCTCTGTGGGATGTCTCTGTGGGATGCATCTGGTTCTAACCAGTTTTATTTTTCATTCATGGGATGTGAGTGTCACTGGCATTTGTTGCCCATTCCTAATCACCCTCAAGAAAGTGGTGATGAGCTGCCATCTTGAACTGAGCTGGAGTGAGGGGAGGCAAACTCTCTGAGTTCAGATGTGAGGGAGACTTCACCCTCTAGTGGAAGAGCCAGTGTTGCCTTTTTTTGGAAGTCCCACTGAATTACATGCCACTCAAGCTCATAACTGGAAGGCAGTGAGTTTCCCCAGAGAGCAAAGACCCCCCGAGCGGACGTCCCATGTACTGAGAATTACCAGCCACTCAGAGGCTGGCAGTCCATGTGGTGTGGGTAGTCCCACAGTGCTATTGGGAAAAGAATTCTTCACTTTCCCCTTCATACCTCCCTCCCTCTACATTCTGTTTCCTGTCTCCCTTCCCCCATCTATCCACAACCCACCAACCCCACATCTCCTCCGGACCCCAGATCCACCAGATTTCACCCCCCCCACCCCCATTAATGTCTACCACCCCCTGGAACCCTCTTCCCCACACCCTCCATCTTTCATATCCTCTGGATCCCCGCCCCCTTCTTGTCTGGCACCTACCACCCCATCACTGTGTGTTTCTTCATGCACCGCACCTGCGGTCAGCTCCTGTGGTGCAGGCAGCTTTGACTGTAAGTGCTCAAAAATTCCCCCTCGCCTGGTGCAAGCCATGTATCTGTGGTCCAGAAATGGAATGAATATGCAGAAAATGCAAAAGTGATTTCACCAAACTTCAGTGAGAAAATTTCACCCACCAGCAACCAGCCATCAACCCACCATCAACCCACTATCAACTCATCATCAACCCATCAGGACCTTCAGGCCTGCACCACCATTCAATATGATCATGGCTGATCATGCACTTCCAGTATCCCACTCCCACTTTCTCTCCATACCCCTTGATCCCTTTTGCCGCAAGGGCCACATCCAGCTCCCTCTTGAACATATCTAACAAACTGACCCCAACAGCTTTCTGTGGTAGAGAATTCCACAGGTTGACAACCTTCTGAGTGAAGAAGTTCTTCCTTATCTCAGTCCTGAATGGCTTGCCTCTTATTCTTAGACTGTGACCCTGAGTTCTGCTCTTCCCCAACATCAGGAACATTCTTCCCGCATCTAGCCTGTCCAGTCCCATCAGGATTTTATGTGTTTCTATGAGATCCCCTCTCATTCTTCTAAGTTCCAGTGAGTACAAGCCCAGTCGATACAGTCTCTCTTCATATGTCAGTCCTGCCGTTCCAGGAATCCGTCTGGTGAACCTTCTCCGGACTCCCTCAAAAGTGTCCTTCCTCAGATCAGGAGACCAAAACTGCACACAATACTCAAGGTCTGGCCTCATCAATGTCCTGTATAACTGCAGCAAGACATCCTTACTCCTACACTCAAATCCTCTTGCTATGAAGGCCAGCATGCCATTAGCTTTCCTCACTGCCGGCTGTACCTGAATGCCAACCTCCAGCGACTGTTCCACCATGACACCCAGGTCATGTTGCACTTCCCCTTTTCCTAAATTGCCACCATTCAGATACTAATCCTCCTTCTTGTTTTTTCCACCAAAGTGGATAAGCTCACATTTATCCACATTATATTGCATTCGCCAAGTATTTGCCCACTGAATCACCCTGTCCAAGTCACCCTGCAGCCTCTTAGCATCCTCCTCAGAGCACACACTGCCCCCCAGTTTAGTGTCGTAGTGACTCCTGGAAACAGGATGAAATGAAAGCTGCACGTTTTAGGCAGAATGCCAAAATAATGCTCTCGAAAGACGTTGCCAAAAAAAAATCACTCCTCAAATTTCCTCTAAGAACTCTTCACTTCTACCTGTCTCAACTAATCCGAGCAGTTGCTCCGAAATTCATAGAAACCTCTCAGTGCAGAAGGAGGCCCACCCTACCCGTCGAGTCTGCACCGACCACAATCCCACCCAGGCTTCATTCCTGCAACCCCACATATTTACCCTGCTAATCCCCTTACACGAGGGTCAATTTAGCATGGCCAATCAACCTAACCCGCACATCTTTGGACTGTGGGGGGTAACTGGAGCACCCAAAGGAAACAACTTATCCCATCTGATGAAAAATCGTAAAAGTAGGAAATTGATAGCTGCAGAATGGCTAGCCTTCATTACCATATATCAGAATGAGTTTATTTGGAATTCTGTGATACGAATCGCTGGAAGTGCCAAATTGTTTTAAGAACCTTAGGCATGGATTTTGGGGCAGGAAACTTAGGCAGACAGCTTCCATGTTATCTCACTGCAGAAAAGAAATAAAGATGTCTCTATCTTAGACAGCAGAACATCAGGAATGACTCAGAAGAAGATGCATATTGGGCTTGAAATGTTAACTCTGTTTCTCTCTCCACAGAAGCTGTCAGACCTCCTGCGTTTTTCCAGCATTTTCTGTTTTTATATTAAGTCTCCTTCCCCACCTGCGTTGCCACTTTCAGTGACCTATTGCTGGAGACTTTCTCCTTCATACCTCCCTCCCTCTACATTCTGTTTCCTGTATCCCTTCCCCCATCTATCCACAACCCACCAACCCCACATCTCCTCCGGACCCCAGATCCACCAGATTTCACCCCCCCCCCCCATTAATGTCTACCACCCCCTGGAATCCCCTTCCCCACAGGTAGTCAAGAAGGCATACGGCATGCTTGTCTTCATTGGCCAGGGCATTGAGTTTAAAAATCAGCAAATCATGTTGCAGCTTTATAGAACCTTAGTTAGGCCACACTTGGAATATCGTGTTCAATTCTAGTTGCCACACTACCAGAAGGATGTGGAGGTTGGTGAGGATACAGAAAAGATTTACCAGGATGTTGCCTGGCATGGAGGGCATTAGCTATGAGGAGAGGTTGGAGAAACTTGGTTTGTTGTCACTGGAACGGCGGAGGTTGAAGGGCGACCTGATAGAAGTCTACAAGATTATGAGAGGCATAGACAGAGTGGATAGTCAGAAGCTTTTTCCCAGGGTGGAAGAGTCAATTACTAGGGGACATAGGTTTAAGGCGCGAGGGGCAAGGTTTAAAGGAGATGTACGAGGCAAGTCTTTTACACAGAGGGTGGTGTGTGCGCCTGGAATTCGTTGCCGGGGGAGGTAGTGGAAGCAGATACGATAGTGAGTTTTAAGGGGTGTCTTGACAAATACATGAATAGGATGGGAATAGAGGCATATGGTCCCTGGAAGGATAGGGGGTTTTAGTTCAGTCGGGCAGCGTGGTCGGTGCAGACTTGGAGGGTTGAAGGGCCTGTTCCTGTGCTGTAATTTTCTTTGCTCTTTGTTCTATCTGCAGTATTTTTCTTTTATTACCAAACTGACACCATGATATTCCGGCCGTGCTCGCCCCAAGACCGGAAAATCCAGCCTGAGGTCGATGGACTTTTGCATGGTCCTGTCCCGCCCGCTACAATTCCCGCCTTAAATTCCTCCCTTAAATTCGGGCCTTCTTTCTCTGCTGCACTGCGAATATTGGCACTGATTTTTCAATGTTGGTTTGGAATTCTATTTCAAAGGTTTGGGTGGCTGGATGCAATTAACAGCATTGTCGGTGGCATTGTTTCAGCTGCTGTGTCATTTTGCACTCTTGCTGGCAAGTCTGGTAAATGTTTCCCATGAGACACATCATCACACGATGGTGTCTCTTCAATATTCTGGCTTGTCTGTACAAAAATGAACTGCACGGGAAGTAAGTCTAGGCCTCAGTGATGGATGTAAGAACAATACAGATGCTGATCAGATGCCACGGCAGCTTACAATTGCAACAGAGATCATGTAACGGGCTGAATGATGGCACAGAAAAATAGATAATGGGATTGGGATGTGTTTCAATTTGTGACGCTTAAAACATGATTCTTCTTGTTTGGCAACATTCATGGGAATAGTTCAACTTCACGCCAGTGTCCTAGTTTATTTATGTGTCAGTGTGGAAGGGGTCTTGCATTCTCAGTAACCCGGATTTAGTAATCCATTTCACTTTGTGTGACATTTATTGGCTTCTCTCATGGATTAGTATAAAACATTGATGAACCAGTCATTTCTGTCACTCCAAAGCTGTCGTGTGTAACTCCAAACATCACTTTTCCGTGTCTTCACCACACCTCGGGCATCTAATCCTTAAAAGGGCAAATGAGGCGAACATTTGGAGAAAGACGGCCAGGGGAAGATTGATTTTTGAGCAATTGTGTAATATTGTCATAAGACAGTCTGCGTTATCCTCTGGATTTTATTTTCATTGTCAAACTAAGAATGATGTAAGATTCATAAGATCCCTATAGTGCAGAAGGAGGCACATCGAGTCGGCACCAACACCAATCCCACCCAGGCCCCATCCCCGCAACCACACACATTCACCCCGCCAATCCCTCTAACCTACACATCCTGGGACACTAAGGGGCAATTTAGCATGGCCAATGCACCTGAAATACACATCTTTGGACTGTGAGAGGAAACCGGAGCAGCCGGAGGAAACCCACGCAGACACAGGAAGAAGGTGCAGACTCCACGTAGACAGTGACCCAAGCCGGGAATCGAACCCAGTTTCCTGGAGCTGTGAGGCAGCAAAGAACAAAGAACAATACAGCACAGGAACAGGCCCTTCGGCCCTCCAAGCCCGCGCCGCTCCTTGGTCCAAACTAGACCATTCTTTTGTATCGCTCCATTCCCACTCCGTTCATGTGGCTATCGAGATAAGTCTTAAACGTTCCCAGTGTGTCCGCCTCCACCACCTTGCCCGGCAGCGCATTCCAGGCCCCCACCACCCTCTGTGTAAAATACGTCCTTCTGATATCCGTGTTAAACCTCCCCCCCTCACCTTGAACCTATGACCCCTCGTGAATGTCACCACCGACCTGGGAAAAAGCTTCCCACCGTTCACCCTATCTATGCCTTTCATAATTTTATACACTTCTATTAGGTCACCCCTCATCCTCCGTCTTTCCAGTGAGAACAACCCCAGTTTACCCAATCTCTCCTCATAACTAAGCCCTTCCATACCAGGCAACATCCTGGTAAACCTCCTCTGCACTCTCTCTAAAGCCTCCACGTCCTTCTGGTAGTGTGGCGACCAGAACTGGGCGCAGTATTCCAAATGCAGCCGAACTAACGTTCTACACATCTGCAACATCAGACCCCAACTTTTATACAGCAGTGCTAACCGCTGTGCCACCATGCCGCCCAAGGTGGATTGCCAAATCAATGCTGTGTATTTTATGCTTTCTTTCAAAGTCAAACTTACCCACTTAGTTTTTTTAAGACAGCAGATTTTCATTATTTGTTAAAGCTGAGAAGGAATGAAATTGTAACATTTTACAGAAAGCGGCTATTCAACTCATTGCATCAGTGCTAGTTCTGGGGAAAGACTTACCAACATTGACCTCTCTGAGTTGCACGGGTGCATGGCTGAGGAACAACCTGGAATGCACCTCGCAGTGAAACAGGCCACAAGCAACCAACATCCCCTTTAAGATGCGGGTCACGCAGCACAGCTAACAGGCTGCGTGCAAGTTAAAGGGGACATTTCCTATTGACTTAGACCAATTCCCCAAGCCTTTCCCTCAAACTCTTTCACACCTTTTCTCTTTGTCAAATATTTATCCATTTCCCTCCAAAAAGTGATTATGGGTTTTGCTTTCACAGCTGCCTCTTGTCAGGGTCAAGACAGGGAGGAAATCTTTCTATAAAAGCAAATTACTGCGGATGCTGGAATCTGAAACCAAAAGAGAAAACGCTGGAAAAATCTCAGCAGGTCTGGCAGCATCTGTAAGGAGAGAAAAGAGCTGCGTTTCGAGTCCAGATGACCCTTTGTCAAAGCTCAAAGCTTTGTAAGCTGGAATACTTAATTTTTTAAAAATATGTTTATTGAAATGGACAATTGCTGCACTGACACGATGACTCCAGCTGGTCACATGCTGGCTTCTGGAAGTTTCTAAGCAGTTTCAAAGTGAACAAAGGCCTCAAGAATCCTGAGGTATAACTCTCCTTGCATCACAAACTTTCCAGCCAAACCAAACATGATGCCCTTGGAGATGAGCAGTCTGCCCCAGCCAGTTACAAACACCTAACTCTAATCTCAATAATGGCATTAATGGCCAAAGCATTAACTGTCCTTTTTTTATTTTATTAGTCTCACAAGTAGGCTTTCATTAACACTGCAATGAAGTTACTGTGAAAATCCCCTAGTCGCCACACTCCGGCACCTATTCGGATACACTGAGAGAGAATTTAGCATGGCCAATGCACCTAACCAGCACATCTTTTGGACTGTGGGAGGAAACTGGTGCAACTGGAGGAAACCCACACAGACACGGGGAGAACGTGCAAACTCCGCACAGTCACCCAAGGCTGGAATTGAACCCAAGCCCCAGGCACTGTGAGGCAGCAGTGCTAACCACTGTGCCACTGTGCTGCCCCTAACACGATGGTTTGAACAAGGGGACTTTGTTTAATCAACCCAAAACCAGTATCTCCAAGAACAAAAGGAATCCTCACTTCAATTACACAGCCCAATATTCCTGGGAAAATACACCCTTTGTCCGGCATGGAGGAGGAATGGTGGGAGGTATGTCACATGACCTTCCCCAACTTGTGATGTATCACCCTGTGGATCTGAACTTGGGCAGGTACTGTTTGACCCAAGCCTGAGCTGCCTACCATCTTAACCTGCAAGCTGGTGGCCACGGAAAGAACTCCGGCCCTTGTGAAAAACTGCCAAAATTCTGGAACATCGGAATGATTAACTCCCTCTATCTGCCTTCTCCCATTGGGGAGGTCTCTGGAAAGATGGATCATCCTGAAACATGTCAACCTCCCCTCTGAAGAAACATTCCATTTGACTTCCGATTCTGGACTCTGGACTTGTGTAAAATCCTAACTTGCATCTTTATTGTGGTCCTGCCCCAAATCCTCTTCCTTTTTCCTCATCCCCTGTTTATTGAGCGAGTGTAAAAGGGGCGGACTTTACAAAACTCCTTTTGTGCGTGTGCATATGAGTAAAAATAAAGCAATCCTTTAACTTATCTTACCTCGAGTTTGCTGTGTGAGTTATTCATAGAGGGTTGGAATGCTCCAAATTTAAAGGGTTGAGGAAAATGTATGAAGTAACTAAAGTTTATTTATTAGTGTCATAAGTCGGCTTAACACTGCAATGAAGTTACTGTGAAAATCCCCGAGTCGCCACACTCAGGCACCTGTTTGGGTACACTGAGGGAGAATTTAGCATGTGGGAGGAAACTGGAGCACCCGGAAGAAACCCACACAGACACAGGGAGAACATGCAGACTCCGCACAGTGCCCCAAACCAAAAATCGAACCCATGTCCTTGGCGCTGTGAGGTTGCAGTGCAAACCACTAGGCCACCGTGCTGCTCCTAGATAAAGGGGGAAATCAAAAATCAGAAAATATCCTTCTGTTTACGGACAGTTAGTGAGAGGAGAAATTAAGCAGGTTAAATTAACCCATTGTAACACTCTGTTAAGGAATTCCATGTTCTGACAACCCTCTGAAAATAAACCCTTTCTCTTTGCTGTTTTGGGGACTTTCTTACATCTATGCCTTTTAGCTTTTGCCTCATTGACCTATGGAAATAATGGGGCGATTCTCCCAAAAGTGCTGTATTGGCGGGAAAACTGTTCTAAATTCCGACTGTTCTGGCAGTTCAGCTTCTCACCTGAATCTCCACACTCTGCACTGAAGAGGTCCCAGTCAGGAATCTCATTAAAAACCTAAGGGGGCAAGGCCTATTCGCGCCGGAGTTTGACAGTTCTGGAGCTCTGCACATGCACAGTGGCCCCAACCTCCCGTTTTGCTGTCCAGCCGGATCGCTGGCCAGCTTGGGGCCACCACAGTGCTGCCCTTCCAGCCGCCCTCACAACCTGATCGCGGTCCCCACAACAATTTCCGGGCCAGCCCAGACGCCGCCCTCCCCCCCCCCTCCCCCTCTCCCCCCCGCCCCCCATCCCGGAGTGCCCTGATGTCCAAACCCCACTCCCCGCAATGGCAATCCCCCCACCTCCCTCGCACCAGCAGAGCCCTCTCCCGCTGACCCCCCTCCCGGGATCAGACACACCCAGAGGCAGGCCACACCTCCCCAGCAGATCACACCCCCCCTGCCCCAATCGCTGCCCTCCCTCCATCACTGTCTGCAGAATGGCAGCAGGAACCCCCACTCCTACCGATTGCCCCCTAGGCCCCGCTCCCTTGGCGATGCCTGATGGGGGGTGCCAAGGTGCCCCCTGGGCATGGGCACATTGCCCCTCGGTTAGTGCCAGGGAACGCAGGCTGGCACTATCAGGGTGCCCATGCCCAGGGGGCACAAGCCCCCCCCTTGCTGCCTGACCCCCTGGGGGCCCCGATTGCCCCCCCTTTGTTCCGGCGGGGTCTCCCGCTAGTTCCCCAAACTTGGGGGGCTAGTTTAAACCCCGCCAGAGTGAAGTACTCCTGGGGTGGGAGATTCAAGCGGGACCTGAAAGGCCCCGATGATTACCTAATACGCATATTTAAAACAGATTAAAAACAGATTTAAATGACTTACCGGCCTTCCCACTGGTTTCCAGTATAGTCTGACCGGCGACTGTTCGCCGGCTCTGGGGAACGCATGCGCAAATCCCTGTTCAAGACCGCAGACACACGTCTCTCACCGCAACCCGACAGAAAAGTTGCGAGTTGCAATGGGAGAATCGTGGCCAATATTTTCTTATTTACTTCATAATTTTGAACAAATGTTTCTGTGTACCAAGGACTGGGTTTTCAATTGCCTGTGGGGTTGGGTTTGAGGGCGGGTAAGCTCTGAAAATAGCTCACTCAGATGACCTGCCCGTCTCCATGATTCACTGGAATTTTTCGAGAAGGCAGAGGGGTGGGGAGCCAGCAAACCACATGCCTTCAATTAACTTGCTGTTCAGCTTGTGAAGAGCTTGCTAATCATAGAATCCCTATAGTGCAGAACAAGGTCATTCAGCCCATCAGGTCTGCGTTGACAGAGCATCTTACCCAGGCTATATCCCCGTAACTGCACGTATATACCCCATTAATCCTCTTAACCTGCACATCTTGGGATGCCAAAGGGCAATTTACCACGGCCAATCCACCTAACCCACACATCTTTGGACTGTGCAAGGAAACCAGAACATCCGGAGGAAACCCACGCAGACATGGGGAGAATGTGCAAACTCCATGCACCATAGAAAGCATTCTTTCTGGTTGTATCACAGCTTGGTATGGCTCCTGCTCTGTCCAAGACTGCAAGAAACTACAAAAGGTTGTGAATATAGCCCAATCCATCATGCAAACCAGCCTCCCATCCATTGATTCTGTCTACACTTCCCGCTACTTCGGCAAAGCAGCCAGCATAATTAAGGACCCCACGCACACCAGACATTCTCTCTTCCACCTTCTTCCTTCGGGAAAAAGATACAAAAGTCTGAAGTAATGTACCAACTGACTCAAGAACAGTTTCTTTCCTGCTGCCATCAGACTTTTGAATGGACCTACCTCGCATTAAGTTGATCTTTCTGTACACCCTAGCTATGACTGTAACACTACATTCTGCACTCTCTCGTTTCCTTCTCTATGAACGGTATGCTTTGTCTGTATAGCGCGCAAGAAACAATACTTTTCACTGTATGTAAATACATGTGACAATAATAAATCAAATCAAAATCAAAAATCCACACAGATAGTTACCCAAGGCCAGAATTGAACCTGGGTTCCTGGCATTGTGAGGTAGCAGTGTTAACCACTATGTCACCATGCTGGGCTGGAGAGGGACAGAATCAGAATTAATAATGAGAAGAGCAAACAGCACGGATCCTTTATTGACTGTGGCTGCTGTTAATAATTCTTGTATAGAGAAGGATAGTCAAAATGAGACACTCATGGGATTACACAGGATACATGTCACAGAAACATGCCATTCAGCCCTATCAGTCCATGTTGGTGCTTATGCTCCAATTGAGCCTCCTCCGGGCTTTCCTCATGTAAATCCACCCTGTTTTCCCTCATCTGCTTTTGTAGCTTCCCCTTAAATGCATCGATACAGCACTATTCACTTCCACCACCCCCTGTGGTAGCGAGTTCCACTTTCTTACCACTCTCTGGGTAAGGAAATTTCTTCTAAATTCCCCGATTGGATTTATTGGTGACTATCTTATATTGATGGCTTCTAATTATGGTCTCTCATTGTGAATTTTTGACAAATTTTAGGAATTCTCAAATTCCTTGATCTTTAAGGAATGTTAGTAACTCTGCATAAAGCAAACTGAGGCATTGAAATTTGTAAGTGTTGCAAATGCCTTCTGAGCATAAATTGGACAACAACATAACAATTTAATTATTGCAGTGACACAAAGCTGCCATCACTTGAGAATCGTGTCTTGAGCACTTGATGAGCGAGCATTCGGGCTCTTGATTCGGCCACGAGGCTCCTGTCCTCTTTTTCCATTCTCCAAGGCTATGGCAAGCCCACTCATGGTTGCCATTTGCCTTTTGAAATGGTCTCAACAAAACTGGCTTCCCCCCCCCCCCCCCCCCTCCTCCTCGCTGCACGACCACCCAGAATCAGGGGACAAACACACCTCTGGGACAATTAAGGTCTTTTCATTGAAAATCGTAACGCTTTACTGACCCTGATGTGGTACAGGACATAAATCTTAATCGTCTCATCATCAAAGTTATGGCGTTGGATTCCCATCCTCACACTGAAAACTCAGGCCCAGATCTCAGTTTGTTTATTAGTGTCACAAGTAGGCTTACATTAACACTGTAATGAAGTTACTGTGAAAACCCCTAGTCGCTACACTCCGGCGCCTGTTCGGGTACACTGAGGGAGAATTTAGCACATAACCCACACATCTTTCAGACTGTGGGAGGAAACTGGAGCACCCGGAGGAAACCCACGCAGACACGGGGAGAATGTGCAGACTCCGCACAGACAGTGACCCGAGCCGGGAATCAAACCCAGATCTCTGGCGCTGTGAGGCAGCAGTGCTAACCACTTTTGCCACCGTGCTGCCCTGATAATTTGATAATACTGCATTGGAATATTCTGAGTGCTTTAAAAAACCAACATAAAATATTAAAGGAAACACACTTACGAACAATTCAGGTCTTGAGTCCTCCTTCGAAATTGGGGCACAAGTCTGATTCTGATCAGTGCGCACAGTTAGAAGGTTAATTGCCCTAATTTTAACAAACGACATTCACTCAAATAATGAAAAATTAGGTCTTCTGCAATACTTTGCATATTAGCGTTTCTCCAAATCATTCTCTAAAGCTATCATAGAAATCCTACAGTGCAGAAGGAGGCCATTCGGCCCATCGAGTCTGCACCGACCACAATCCCACCCAGGCCCTACCCCCACATATTTACCCGCTAACCCCTCTAACCTACGCATCTCAGGACTCTATGGGGCAATTTTTAACCTGGCCAATCAACCTAACCCGCACATCTTGGACTGTGGGAGGAAACCGGCGCACCCGGAGGAAACCCATGCAGACACGAGGAGAACGTGCAAACTCCACACAGACAGTGACCCGAGCCGGGAATCGAACCCGGGACCTTGGAGCTGTGAAGCAGCAGTGCTAACTACTGCGCTACCGTGCCGCCCCTATGTATTCACATTGAGTACAGTTGTTGCTTTGAGCACGCTATCACACCTATTTCCTCTCTCTTCCTATCCGGGTCACACAATCAGCTGGAAGACAAGGAGGGTGGAAGATTTGGACCTCTCTCCGACTATGATTAACACCATTCTGCGATTGTATCGCAGCAGGAGGGCTGAGTGATATTAGATTTCTTTTATCGTGAGGCGAGCACCTAACTGCCATGTACTGCTCCATTTAATAACTTGGCTGAAAATTGATGAAGCCCTGCCAACAGAGTTTATGTGAAAGGCAGCCTTGAGAATTGATCCGATGACCTTCTGTTCAAGAACGCTTTAATACCTGAGCTTCCCAGTCACCCAATAATAACATAGAACTTTATGAGGGTAATCGGAGACCGTTGCTTCCATTCCGACAACGCTGCTTTCAGAAATCCTGTGCTACACAACTATATGGAATTAATCAAACACTGTATGGAAGTGAGTCAAGTGATTATAAACAAAGCTAGCAGTCTATCGTTTTTATAATTTTTTGCTTTATAAAAGCTGTAACTAATATATTAAAGCACTCTCACCTCCTACTCTTTTGTGGACTTGGTAAGTTCTTTTTCTCAATCACCCCCTTTCTTCTGTTGAGTTAGGCGCGGACACTCATTGAGAACAACGGTTATTCTGGTAGATAGCTCTCTGCCACTGGGCAGTGTTCTTTGTGAAAGGGAAGATGCCTGCTTCCCACCGTACTGCTCTACACATCAACCAATCTGACGTTAGTGGAGCAATGAGCCAGATAAAAGGTAGACATGGAGTTTTAGATAGCCAACAGTTCCATAACCCATTACACTAGGGTACTTCACATATTTGGTTTATTTCTAAGCCATCCCTTGCAGTCACAGTTATCAGACTCTTTATTATTGATAATTGATGCTGGCAATTTGCATTTGGATGTCTCACAGAATGGGTGAAAAGGACTGAGTTTTCTAATGCACCAACAAAAATTCATTTTACATGCCTGGACAAAGATATCTCAAAAATGATGGTTGTAAATCCTTGCAAATTTGGTGCAGAACATCAAAATGTAGGTCTTTTTGCTTTTCAAGAACTGTTGTAAGGTCTATTTAAGCACAATTCTCATGCATTCTGTTATTGGTGAGGTGGCTCTTTACAGCAATGCGTTGGAGGCCAAATACATTGTGCAAGATCAGCCACTCAGCTCCCGTTCCCCAATATGTCAGGGTCTAGATTCTGGTCAACCAGCAGGGGTAGGGACTGAGCAGAGGCCAAACACTTCCTCAGAAGGAATGAACAGCTCATTAATGACTCAAAAACTCAGCAAATGTCAGGCTGGGGAGAAGCTCACCTGGCTGTTCACTATGCTTGTATAGCAGGGACAGATTTATAGGAAATGGGCACGAGTTGTTATCTTAAAAAAAGAAAAGCATTCTATTCTCTGTGTTGGCAGTCATGTCCTTGCTGTTGGTGAGCACAGTGAGAGATCTTAACATAGAAGACTTTTCCCCTGTTTTATTCCCCCTTTTCATACCTTTTCTCCCCCTTTGCTTCCCCTTTTTCTCCGTTTTAGCTCGCTCCCACCCATTACCACCCCCACCCCCCCCCTCCCCCCACGTCTTCATCTGTCATAGCTTACCCTCTGTCTGATTTCAGTTTCTCTGTTGTTTGGTCATTCACACCTTTTATTCTCTCTAAGAACTGCCGTTATCCACCTTTCCCCTTGTTTTTGTGGCTATGACTCATCTTTCATTCCCTCCCCCTGCAGTATAAACATCTCCCACTTTCTATGTCTTTTAACAAAAGGTCATCTGGACTCGAAACGTCAGCTCTTTTCTCTCCTGCCAGACCTGCTGAGATTTTCCAGCATTTTCTCTTTTGGTTTCAGGTTCCAGCATCCGCGGTAATTTGCTTTTATCTAGATCTTTGGAGCTTGTTCTCACCCTGATGGGAAAGGTGTTCAGTCTATGATTTGTCATGCACAGTTTTGGGAAAAGTACAAGTCCAATTTACTGTGCCACTGCGCGGATTTGCAATTATAACATAAGTTTAGAGAGAAGGTGAAGTGTAAAATACCATTAGACCATCATATACTATGAACTGATGCAAGCCTTTTATTTCTTAGTGGGCGCTGGGAAATTTGTGCCATAGCCAAGCATCACATAAAGTAGTACATTCCACCCACTGGTTCAAGTATATTATTTAAAACAATTTATTAATGAAAATACACTGTACAATACACTATACACATTTCCTCACATTGCAATTTTCACAAACCTTTACAGCACAATTGAAAGTTTTACATTCATTAAAGTATGGAAATCTTAATCAAATGACTGTAGCGCATCAGATCTGACCTGATAAAGAGATTACAACATGTCTTATGGGTTTATAGACAGATACAGCTGCAAGGGGATCTACTTTCTATTGAACTCAAGTTCACACTGCCTTCACAGCATTTGAATGTAAGAAACAGTACAACACAAAAGGTGTTTTTTTTATTATCTTCATTACATATGGTTTCTTAATGGTGTGAGACAACCGTCAATCCCTTAGCAGACTGGGCCTGTTCTAGCCCTCAAACCCACCCTCTTCTTCCCCCCAACTCTGACCTGTTCCAGAAAAGTACGCTTTGTCATGAAGTTTTTGATGTATATTTTCATTTAAAAGGACTGGTTGTCTTTTTGTTTCCGTGTTCCCTCAGCGCACATGTAAGTAAACCCAGTTCACTGTACCTTAAGGATCCAAACTTGCGTAGGCTTCAAGCTATGAAGATGTCAGAGGAGTTGCGTTCCATTTTTTTCCACTATAAGACCACTGTCTGCAGACTGCACTGCACACAAATGTAGTGGCTATCAAACTGTATTGTCCTTTGGGTTGACTTACTCCATTCACAAAGCAATGTAAAAGCTGGTGGAACATTATCCTACCCCATTTGAGCAATTGCATTACATAACAATCTTTATAAATGTGAAGCTGTGGCAAATCAGCAAGGTCTTGTTACATTAGGATTCACATTTCTGTTTGGTGCAGTTTTGGAAGGGTATTCAATGATACTACTCAGACTTGACTATAACTGATTGGATATGCATGTGGTCTGTTGTGCAAAGGGGTGCACACCAGCAATGCTGGAACACTTGAGCGTGGCATCCTTTCAATGCCAGAAGCAACTGGAAAGGAGACAATGTCGATAAACCAGCAGCTGTTTGCATAGAAAAATAATGGGATTCATTTCCATCTCAAGGAAAAGTGAAACCTGGGCTTGAAAAGTAGCACAAAACTGTATCAGGATAACTTTGGAGAGCAGAGCACCAAGCTGGCTCATTACAACACAATGAAATTTCATTTGTTTGACAGTTCAGTGAAGTCAGAGAAACATATTCGGTGACCAAAGTCTAAATGGGACTCCTGATGGTTCAACTTTATTCTCTTAATTACCCGAACCTTGCAGGCCAGAAAGGCACCATGCCTGATCCCCAGTCTGTGATGTTTTAATTGATCTCAGCTGGGATGGTGGTCGGAGCTGGTTTGATGTGGGAAGAATTGGCTGGGATTGCCACTCTTGATCACCATCCAGTAATTTCACTGCTGGAAAGCATGCTGAGCCATTGGGCGTGGCTACCCTGTCCACCCATTCGATTAGCCAGATGATTTAGAGACAAATAATGCATCTTAGGGGGGAATGTGGAGGACACTTAGCATCCATGGAACCTTCCTCCAACATAGAGTCCATGCTAATGGGAGGGATTGGGATGGGAGGACGTTAATAACAAAGGAAGAAGAAAAAGCGTTTGGCACTCTTTTATATTCTGAGGAACACATGTCTTTCTTTCGCATAACATGGATGACACAGCGGCACTATGGTTAGCACTGCTGCCTCACAGCGCCAGGGACCGGGGTTCGATTCCCAGCTTGGATCACTGTCTGTGTGGAGTCTGCGTGTTTTCCCCGTGTCTGCATGGGTGTCCTCCGGGTGCCCCGGTTTCCTCTCTCAGTCAGATAGACGTGCTGGTTAGGGTGCATTGGCCATGCTAAATTCTCCCTCAGTGTACCCGAGCAGGGAGCGGAGTGTTACGACTAGGGGATTTACACAGTAACGTCAATGCGGTGTTAACGCAAGCCTACTTGTGACACTAACAAATAAACTAAACTGATTCTATTGTAGTTTGGGGTCTTTGAAATATATCATTAACTGCCTTTAAAATGCTCACCTTTCTGTAATTACTTTTGCCAATTCTAACCGAGACTGTGGGCCTTAATCAAACCTGATTGTAGCTTTCTAACAAAAATAAATGAATGAATCTGTGGGGCATTAAATTAAATAATTTGCCGCATTTAAAGAGTTGTTGCTTATTTGATTAAACTGTGACTTGGAAAGATTCTTACTGGATGATATTGATAATAGCTGCAACTTCATTCGTCAGAGATCCGTCAATGACCACAAATGCCACCATGAAATGAGGAGAAGACAGGAAAGTAACCCGAATGTAAACTCAGAAGTCCTATTAGCAAAATAAAGAAATTTGTCATAATTCCATGGCACTTAGAAACTCCCGCGCCGGAGTTTAACACACCCAGCATCCACTTCAATGCACAAGTCTGCTTTGTTCCCAGCATTCCTTACTACCATCTAATTAAAAAGGACTGAATGTATGGGACTTTGAAATTATCGGATGTTTAACGAAGAACTTATTTAATGTAATTCTGGATGGTATTTCTGTCATTTAAACAAAAAAAATGACTTCAGAAGAGCAAGATTGCGAAAGACAAGAAGCAGCATAGCAACCTGCTGAGAAAACTTCTGCATTTTGTAAGCCAGGGGTTAGCCGGTGATGGTTTAGCTGTGATAAGCAGAATACAGGTCTTTTCCAGCAATTCCAATTCTTGAGTTTCTAAGCCCTGAGCAAAATAAGGCAGTCTGCTAAGGGTTAAGGAGTACAAAAACATGTTGGTGATCATAACACTGGATTGCGCAAAGCTGTAAATCATCTCTGATGTTTCACTGATTTAGAAACATCAATCTTCAACAGAGAGCAGTAACATTAATGGTCTGTCTGTCTCCCCTGTGCTGTTTGTTGTGGGATGTATATGCATCATTATTGAAGCAGACGGTGTGGATATGAAGCAAAAAGCTTGCATTTAAATAGCACCTTATAACCTCAAAACATTCCCAAGTAATTCACTATCTATGAAGCTCAGTCGCTGTTGTTCGATAGGCAAACATGGCATCCCACTTGTGAACAGCAAATCTCCCACAAGCAACAGATTGATCTGTTGATGATAGTATAGGATCAGCCAGAATTCCATGCTATTCTTCAAATTGCACCATGGGACCTTTGACATCCACTTGAATGATCAGAGAAAAGCAAGTTGTGCCTCGGCTCAATGCCTTGTCTAAACAATTGAACACTCCCTCGGTAATATCAATGACTAAAATGTAACTTTCACATCTTGTGTATTATTGATAACAGCCAAAGAAATTTCATTTTGGTGATACCCCTACATTTGTTGCCAATTCATTATTACATTTCATTAGATGCTAAAGGGGAACTTTTAACCCATCCTATTTGGGAGAGGTTGGGGAGTACAGTTAAATTAACCCAGCAGACATTCACCACCTTTGGGTCCTGCTGCATCTTCATTGGGCCCTTTTATCCAGATAACTGAGGCACCCACTTGATTCATGAAGGAGGCTCGTTCGTATATACTGGTCTGGGGCTGCAACATTCAGAAGATACAGATAGTATTTTAGTGACTTGCTCAGTAGGCAAGATGATGAGGCCTTGTAAAGTAGGTCAGAGATTATCGTGGTCAGGAGGAGCAGTACTCCGTGCATTCCAGGAGAAAAGATGATCCTGTTCTGCTCCAGATCCATCTGCCTCCTCCACTCTTCCAGCCATGATATCACCCTAATTGGCCTCTTGTGATGGTGTCAAAAGGTGACCAGCTGTGATTCTGACCTACCCAAAGCTGACCAGCTTCTTCATGTTTGATGGGATTTATTTGCGGTCTGACCTCTAATGGAGATTCCTGCTGAGACAATCCCACGCTGCTTCCCCATCCAGGGGTTAGGTTTCTCTCCATGCCTATGTGAAGACTAAGCAGACAAACACTGGGATTTTCCAGCCCTGCTCACCTCAAGGCCAGAAAATCGTGCCTGAGGTCAACGGACTTGCACAGTCTGTGTTTTGCCCACTATGATTCCCGTGGCAGGCGGGACGGGAAAATTTCACTCGTAACGTATCAAAGTGTGATTATCTAATCAAATAGATAAATCAATTTAGCATTCACTCACTAATTGTTCCACAGCATGGTGACGAGATCTCTCCAGACTGTGTAACAAAGTGCTTTTGTACACATTTTGATAGCTCATGAGAATATAGGTATTCATTTACCTTGATATGGGCAGGGGGAGGTGGTGGGTTGTGTGAAGGAGTTTGGTTGAAGTTTGCACTGACCAATTTACCCCCCTTAATTTTTCCCTAAGTGTCGCAAAAGGTCCATGAAGTTCTATGTTTAGCAGTTGTATCCATGTTCAATGGACTCACTTCAGTTGAACTTTCCCTTTGTTAGTTGAGGTTTTGGACACCGAGAAGCAGAAATTAGCCATGATAAATGTGTTGGGATAGGGCGGAGGGGAGAGCCTAGATAGGGTGCTCTTTGGGAGAGACGGTCGGGACTCGAATGGGCCGTATGGCCCCTTTCTGCACTGAAGGGGATTCTATGGTTCTAAAGCGTGAAAACATTATTTTAACAGGTTTATTCAAGATGCAGAAGCTGGGGGAAGTAGACGTTTAGCTGATCAAATTTAATGTGGTCAAACTTGCAAATGTCTGTCACTGTGGGCTAAATGTGAGATAAAGGAAAATATTATGCACTGAAAATTCAGTAATTTTCCTGTGAGCATTTGTGTACTTGTTTGCTTGAATAAATTTATGTTTATCGGAACAGTGGTCGGAATTCTCCAGCTGTTCACACCAGCGGGATTCTCTGGTCCCGATGGCAATGCAACCTTGCCATGGGTTTCCTGGCAGCACAGGGTGGCTTCAATGGGAATTTCCATCGACAGCGGTGAGGCCAGAAGATCCCGCCACCAGCAAACGGCACGCCATCTCCCGCCACTGAGAAAAACACTGAGGGGAGGCCAGAGAATCTCGCCCAGTGTGTTCACCTAGTACATCATCTAGTAGAGTCTTCCGATAGGGTGGGCTATGACCTCAGTTGGAGAGGCGCACAGGGTTGCAAACCCTCGCAAACTGTCCTGGAGCAGGTTGAGGTTTGACCTCCAGGAGACTGCTAGCAAATCAGGGAGAAAAATCATTGGGGCATTACATTAAAAATGGTTTGTGCTTCTTTCATTTTCCTTCAACAGTCATTTATTAGTTGGGAAAACGATGGGATGGTGAAAAAGAAGGCTGTTTGACTGGCAGTCTATAAGACGCCAATTGGACAATGGTGTAGGAACCTCGGACTTAGGAGCAGGAGTAGGCCATTCGGCCCATCTCAACTGCTCCACCATTAAATAAGATCATGGTTGATTTGATTGGGGTCTCAACTCCACTTTCCTGTCTTCCCCCTATAACCCTTGACCTGTTGTGCGGCCAATTCTGGGGCCAGGTTCAGGAGGTTATGATCCAGAGTTACACCCCACACACCCTGCCTCCATGTAGGCACTTTCCTTGCTATTGTGCCTATTTCAGAATCACCAAACGAGTGTGCGCACTTTGGAGAGAATCTAGTTTTACTGTCTGATCCAAAAGCTTTCATTATTTCAAAAATAAAACAACTGAATTTGTCACTGATAGAATTTCAAACAAAAGAAAAATTGCTGTCTGGGGCTTCCTTTATCATACAATATTCTTTTATATTTGAAAAATAAAAAGAAATTATATTCTTAAATCACATCGACATTCAAAGTATACATAGTGAAATTACAGTACAGTACCTGTATGTACATTTAAGAATGGATTTCTCTGAATTTAATTATCCATATGCTTTACATTGAAAAGAAGTTAATATACATATGTAACTTATATAACTATCATTCATGGCACTTTCCAAAGAAAGTTTCAGGTATTTGGAGAATTGACTCCAGGTAATTGCTTGCACAGTATCTCCCAATTTCACCATTCTCTGTGCCAAAACAGGGTAACTAGAGTCAAAATTCCAAGAGAAATTCTCACAAAGTAATGCCCCAGTCACTACATAAATTAAAAGTTTCAGGCTGTGGTATGAGCTCAGAACACCTACATTACCAACTTGTCATTTCCCGCAATCTAAAATAAATACAGTTTTTGACCAAGGTTGTGTACAATAATGAGAAATGCCAAAGCGGTAACAATATGACTCTCAGTCTATGAAAGAAAAAGAGATGACATTGTTATGTAATATTCGAGGGCAGTCGAACAGCAGATGTAGGCCACTGAATCAAAAGAACCATTTTAATCAAAGTCTTTTGCGAGTATGCGAGTTTCACATTCTAAAAATCCAACCGTTTATCAGATCAGAGTTTAAGGAGAAGCCTTCTTTGTCAAAATCCTTTTACATAATGTGTTTCACCTACTCTTGTATCTTGTCCTCAGAAATATAAGTGTGTATTAAAATGCCTTCAGTTGTTATAAACACGCTGATTTAAAAAAAAGCTTTGGTGATTTCAATGCAAACCCAAGACTGAGCAGGAAGTTATTCTGGCCCAGACCAAATTAACATCTGGTTTCAAGGCAGACTGCTGTGAATACAGGGATGTGATTAAATAAAATAGGGGTGATCTCTATTGAAGGAGCGTCCTACCTGTTGCAACTCTGCTTCCTCCAATCTCTGAACCAAGATCAATGTTCAATTATGCTATTTTTGTGTTATTTCTACAAGAGAATTGAAATAATCAGCGGGATAACAAACCTGCAAGACTGAAAGTTTCAGCCATTGCAGGGGATGAGTTCCTCAATGTGCTTTCCATAATGAAATCATCAACATTTTTATAGAAACTGGATTTTGTTACATGGTGCACAGAAAATACTCCACCCCCCCGGAACACTCAACGGAAGTCTTACTTAAAAATGTGAGGGATTATACTCAGAGACTATGCCAGATTTACAATTTGGAAAAAGTAACCTTTTGTAAATTATTTCACTTGACAGAGAAACTAGATTAAGGCGTTAATTTCAGAACTGTTTTGTCGAGTTCCATCTACCTTACATTGCACAGACCCACTAAATTAATCATTTGTGCTGAGAGCACCATCATGCCGCACGGGATTTGTGGACTAATTTCCAGAAGTAAAAATGACGTCACTTTAATTGGCGTAACAGTTATTTTAACAAAGAACACATTATTGCCTTTTTCTGATTGTATTTCTATGTGTGTCCCAGGTAAAGGAAACAAAACAAATCTTTCTCTTTTCAAGTAAGTGCTTCCAAAGAAGCCAAGTGTTAATTTGGTCTGGTCTTGGAGCTTTTATGGAACCAGTTTTCATCCCAGTGATTCCGAGTGTTGTAACTCTGCTTCACCCTGGCACCCAACTCTGATTCGTGGTCTGTGGGGCAGTGGGAATGGTCGCCATATTAATGCCAACATTCTGAGTTGGCATAGCGCAGTCAAAATTGAAATCAAGCTCTTCGCTGTCCATAAATTCATTGAGGATGATAGATTCCACATCGCACTCCAAGCTGCCATGAAACATGTCTAGGTCAAGGTCAGTGGGGAACTTGTCTTGACTCATGGTGGAGATGTTAACTCCTCCTGGACAAGAACTCAACCTTGAGTCTGATGCTTCCATTTGCATCCCATGACTAGCGAGTGAGTGAAGCTGGTTTTGGAGATGGTGTGCGACAGAGTTGATATTCCCAGGATCAGAGTGCATGTGCATAAGGCCAATGGGATTGGATAAGGCACCATTATTGACAACAGAATTCTGCTGTGCTGTCGATGGGTGATGAAATGGGTTGCTATTCATTAATCTCGGTGACTGGGCATTGAATGGCGAAATTGCCGGATCCGAGCACATCACCATCTGTCTCTGGTTTTGCGATGTCACGACTGTATTGGCCTGTGGCATCAGAGGGTCTGTCTGAGTCATCATGACTTCTTTGTGTCGGAGTGACTCCGGGGTCAAAAGGTCTTGCAGCATACGATTCCCATAGTGGTTGATTGTTGAAAAAGTGACTTGTTTGTTCTCCTGAATAGTCTGCATGGGTGAATGGCGGAGCATAGTCATGGGTGGTTGGCTGTACATGGTGGTGCTGTATGTACTGGTTTGACTTCCGCGAGTTGAACACTTAGATCCAAATGAGAAGCTGGAACTTCTCTGCCTCAGGCACCCTGAGGGAATTTGCTGCGATGGGCTCATGGTGTAATTGTCCTGCAGGTCCTCAAGGAGATTCTCTGTTAATCCCTCATTCAAGTTAATTGTACCGGCCATATCAGCCAACCTGGGTAGTTCCACGGGACGCCGTGTGCTTACAGATGGCGATAAGGTATTTGAGGGACTGGGGTAGAGTAATGGAGAAGATGGAGTCCTGTCGTCATCTTCAAGTTCATCTAGTTCAGAATTAGCCATTATGGGAGACAATCGACCACTCAGAGTGCTTGCTGCTGAGTTTGCACGTGATCTGAAGTCAGTCCACACATCAAATTCATCACTGGCGTGAGAGCTGGGACTACCTGACCACTTTGTGTGCTGTGATGAAGGGCTGCCTTCATTTCCCTCCTGTGTTGCCTGGAGGGTGGCCTTCTTCTTGTTTGCCCCTCTCTTGCTCTTTAGGTACTTACTGTTGCTGTCCATGGAAACTGCCCGTCTCCTAGGAGATTTTCCAGTTTTCCCTCCATCGGGATTTAACATCCACCATGAACTCTTGCCTGTGCCTTCATTCTGTACTCGTATGAATCTGCTATGCAGGGAGAGGTTGTGCCGGATTGAATTCTGCAAAGATAAAAGGACAGAATGAAAATCAGACCAAAAGCAAGCAATGTGAATGCAGCATATTGACTGCCACTTTTCTCTAAAAATGCAATACATCGTGTAGATATACAATGCAGCCTGTTTCAGCAATTTAGAACTAATATGATAGTTGACTCAAATAGTTGTTAAAATGAATAACATCGTTGGATTATTTCTGTGTTTCACATTTCTGTTCTGCCATTATTCCTCAGTACCTGACAATATACATTAATATATACAGGTATGTAAATATATGCATAAAATACATAGCACCTTTGGAACTACACCTCAACAAGAAATAAAGAAAAAAGTTGTGTTAACTCGCTCCTTTCATGACTAAGCACATTCTGAAATGCTTTACAGCCAATTTTTGAAGTATAGTCACCGTTGTGATGGAGGAAACACAGGAGCCAATTTATGCACAGCAAGCTCACACAATGTGCTCATAACGAGTTAATCTATTTTGTGATGTTGATTGAGGGATATAAGTGTCCAGGACACTGCAGATGATCCCATACTCTTCCTCAATATAGTGTCAAATATCTCTTTTATTCCCGAGAGGGTAGGCAGGACGCCAGATTAGTACCCTTGCCAGCAACACCAACTCCAATGCTGTGGCACTCCCACATTACAGAAGAGTCAGTGTAGATTTTTTGTGCTCAAGTTTCTGGAGTGGGACTTGAACCAACAACCTTGCAACTCAGAGGCAGGGGTGTTACCAGCTGAGCCACAGCCGATATATTGCAATGGGAAGAAGCATGAATAAGGCAAAAGAACCGTTGTGTAGTTTGACTTTGTCACAGAACCTGCCCATCCATTCACTTCAATGAAAGGAACCTGAAGTAGATTTGGGAAGAAGCGTTATAATCATAGAATCCTACAGTGCGGAAGGAGGCCATTCGGCCCATCGAGTCTTCACCGGCCACAATTCCACCCAGGCCCTATCCCCAGAACCCCATGCATTTACCTAGCTCTTTGGACTGTGGGAGGAAACCCGGAGGAAACACGAACAGACAAGGGGAGAATGTGCAAACTCCACACAGACAGTGACCCAAGCCAGGAATCGAACCTGGGTCCCTGGCACTGTGAGGCAGCAGTGCAAACCATTGTGTCACCGTGCCGCCTTGTTGCCCCATCGTTGCCCGATATCCCTTCCTGCGCTCCACATGAAGTTGACAACTAACTTTAAGATAAATTTATTTCTAAGACAACAAGAATTAATTTAAGATAACAGCATCCTGAGGTTCAGATGGCATTCAAGGCCAGGGTTTTTGGTACCATATGAAGGCAGTGATTGATTTGCTGTCCAGTTCATGGAGAGTACCGATTGCTGTCTAAGGTTAATGATATTGATTGTGATAGCTTGTTCTCCCTTTTATTTCAGTGACTTTTTAATGCCTCTGTAAATATTTCCTTTTTCTTGCCTAGCCTGAACTCACTGTGTAGTGTAACTTCTCATTTCCAATATTGTCAGGGTTCAGTGTTAAAGCTAGAATACAAAACCAGAGCAATAACAGAGGTTCTTCAGAATCATTTTGATTTAAATTAGTTTTGCAAAGCTTCCCTGATCTGAATCCTGCTTCCCCTGCCAACCCCAACAATTGTTCTTGAGTGTTTTTAAAAATTCATTCATGGGACATGGGTGTCGCTGGCTGGGCCAGCATTTATTGCCCATCCCTAGTTACCCTTGAACTGAGTGGCTTGCTGGGCCATTTCAGAGGGCAGTTGAGAGTCAATCACATTGGCTGTGGCTCTGGAGTCACAATTAGGCCAGACCGGGTAAGGACGGCAGATTTCCTTCCCTAAAGGGACATCAGTGAACCAGATGGGTTTTTCCGACAATGGTTTCATGGTCATCAGTAGATTCTTAATTCCAGATATTTTTATTGAATTCAAATTCCACCATCTGCCATGACAGATTTTGAATCTGGGTCCCCAGAACATTAGCTAAGTTTCTGGATTAATAGTCTAGCGATAATTCCACCAGGCCATCACCTCCCTGGACTTAGTAACTACCGGTTCTAATTTTAAGGTAGGGGATTCTGAATACTCAATCAATTCTTTCAGTAAAAACCAGGCCTTGCTGCAGAGTTCAGGCAGATGTTTAGGATAGAAAAGATGGAGTGGTAACCAGCTGGAATGTCAGAGGTGAAACATAGTTCAAGGAAGCTTAGCTTCCCTAATGTTATTAATGCAGGTTTATCCACTTAAAGACAAATTCTCCTCTGGCTTTGTACTGGCTCCTTGGCAGAACTCTGGTGGGTAGAGGCACTGTATCACTGTATCACACACTCCCCATCATCTGATGCTTCCACCTCTGGGATTCCCCACCAGAACTGACATCAGAAATTCAGTATCTTTATCCAAATATGGCTAGGTGCACCAACATGAGATTCCAATGATTAGAATATGTTTAGAGACACTTTGCTCACTCCAGGAATGCAGTGCATCCCCATTTTACAGCATTGCAATTGAGGATCGAGGGGGATTTTCACACAATCATAGAATCCCTACAGTGAAGTAGAGGCCATTCAGCCCATTTGTCTGCACAGACTAAGGGGCAATTTAGCATGGCCAATCCACTTAACCCCCATATCGATGGACTGTGGGAGGAAACTGGAGCACCTGGAGGAAAACCCACGCAGGCACGGGGAGAACATGCAAACTCCACACAGACAGTGACCCAAGGCCAGAATTGAACTGGGTCCACTGTGCCACCATGGAGCCCCGATAATTATGATCGATTCATACAATCATGGAATCTACAGTGCAGAAGGAGGCTACCTGGCCCATCGAGCCTGCACCGACAACAATCCCACCCAGGTCCTGTCCTATCCCCGTAACCCCACATATTTACCCTCCTAATCCCCCTGACATTAAGGGGCAAGTTAGCATGGCCAATAAACCTAACCCGCACATATTTGGACTGTGGGAGGAAACCGGAGCACCCGGAGGAAACCCACGCAGACACAGGGGGAATATGCAAACTCCACACAGACAATCACCCAAGCCGTGAATCGAATCCGGGTCCCTGGCACTGTGAAGTAGCAGTGCTAACCACTGTGCCACCATGCCGCCCCAATCTACTCCCTTTCCCTGGCCTAATTTTTTGCATTAGGTATCGCAAATCAAATTGGCGGTTGGCAGGTAAATGGCATTTTTATAATGCAGGCCACACCAAATGAAAACATTATTACCATCCAGCTGAATCTTGTCACAATGGAAAATGATGACACACAAAGACTGTTGCACTGTTGGAGTGAGATGAAGTAAGACAGGAGAAAGCTCATACGAAATATAAACACCATCATTTAGACTTGTTGGACTAAATTATCTGTTTCTGTGCCTTATTTCGATGACCTGGGTTTTGAGACTGTACCAAGACTGAAATGGTCAACATTTACCATCCTTACTCTGTGAGATTGACACCAACATTTGGTGTCAGCTGATGTGTTGTTAAAGATGGAAATCCAGAAGTTGCCATCAGTAATTCCATGCCCCAGATGGTAATCAACTTGAAGTTACTGAACTGAATGAACTTCCACTTTTCGTGTTACTATTCTTGCTACTACCCTTGAAATAGTCACATCTTTTTGAGTGAGGTGTAACTAGGATTTAAAAAGCTTTTCGAATGCCGAAAAAAAATTACATTTGTGAAATGGCAAATTTCTCCATTCCATGATTTTTAAAAATTCAACTTTTTAAAATAATTAGAAATGTTTTCAAAGTTTATTTTTAAGATATTACAGCATCTTCCTTAATCCTAGTGTACTTCCTAATCTTTATATCACTTCCTGAAAAATCATAAACAGTGAATGATGCGATCGGCCTGTTACTTCCCGCTTTGCTGTCTGTGAGGATTCTTGAATATGATTGGCATCCCTGTTGCTTGACCCAAGCAATCCCGAGATCCAGAGTGCTAGATTCTGGCACCGGAGTGGAATTGATGGTCGGAATTTTCTGGTCGTTCATGCCCAGCGTCGGTGCAAGCAAGGATGGAGAATTCGGCACTCAGCCAAATCTCTGTTCACTGCAGCGGGAGCAGAAATTCCCGCTGGCACGAGCAGCTGGAAAATTCTGCCCCACATTGGGAAAGATGAAAGCATCGACACAGAACTTGCTGGATCTTTGTGGGCAACATTGTTCAAAGCCAATAATGGACATTGTCACTTCATCGTTGGCTGTCAACTCAGGTCGATTATAATTCAGTACTGCTTAAATAATCCTTATCAGAAAGACTGCAAGATGATCATTAACTTAAATGATCTGACTCCAGCTGTAAAAATGCCGACTCCAAAGTGACCCTCTATGAACTTTAATTCCTTCAGCCTGGAGCATGTTATGAACTTCTTGTCACTTTCTGGGCGAGATTCTCCGATCTCGTTCATTCTCCCCCCACAATCCCCGCTGCAAGTGAGAATGGACAATTTGGCACCCCAGCCAAAAGTCCAGTCACTGCAGGAGCACTGGAGAATCCCAGCCACTAACGAGGTCTGAAATTTTTGCTTTCTGTATCTGATATATACTTGCGCCCAGTAAAGTATCAAAACACAAAAGTGGACTTTTAGCACCAATATGCCCTTACTAGAAAGCTTTGTTATAACCGTTTCATTCTTTTCTATTTATTGCCAGTTTTTTCATTCATTTCCGCTATGGTTGACTTATTTCAAAGATGGGACCTTAATTGAAATTCTCCTCCCAAAGGACACTGTTATCATAGCACATTCAACAAGGGACAGAGTTCTTGGTATCTGCGGCAGACAAGCCATGAGCGTGAATTCTGATTTTGTTTTAAAATCTGGTCAGATGCCCTCAAGATGGATTTTTCCTTCATCCTTTTGCCAGGCTTCCAGATGAAGACTTTTGTAGGGGTGGCATGGTAGCAGAGTGGTTAGCACCGCTGCTTCATCATGCCAGGGACCCGGGTTCGATTCGGCCTTGGGCGACTGTCAGTGTGGAGTCTCCACATTTTCCTCTCATCTGCGTGGGTCTCGTCCGGGCATTCCAGTTTCCTCCCACAGTCCAAAGATTAGGGTTAGATTGATTGGCCATGCTAAATTGCCCCTTAGTGTCAGGGTAAATATGTGAGGTTACGGGGATAGGGTCTGGTTGAGATTGCTGTCGGTGCAGGCTCGATGGGCCCAATGGCCTCCTTCTGCACTGTAGGGATTCTCTGAGAGCAATCTTGTTCCATAGAGGAATTTCTTCTGTTGGTCAATCATTAAGCACCGTAAGAAGTGGGGAGATGAGTGGGGAGGTAGGTTCACAAACACGGCATATGATGAAGGAGCAGCACTCCGAAAGTTCATGATTCCAAATAAACCTGTTGGACTTTAACCTGGTTGTGAGACTTCTTACTGTGCCCACCCCAGTCCAACTCCAGCAACTCCACATCATGGCAATCATTAAGCATACATCTGTATTTCAAATTTTACTGTCCTTCCAGCTTTGTGCGAAACAGAAAGGTGGGAGCAGGAACCGACACACCTTTAATACTTTTGGGCCGCTAACCATGTAGACTACGATTCGCAACTCACATCTTTCATGATCTTTCACAGCTGAAGTTCCTTCTGATAATTGCATTTTAAAACTGAGCTCCCTTCCCCCCAAAACTGAAACCAATAAATGAATCACCACTGGGCCAAGATCCTTAATCATCAACATTGTAGGGACATATTCACTGCACGGACTTCATTGGTTCAAGAAGATGACTCACTACCACCTTCTCATAATTTACAGAAGGGCAATAAATACCAGCCTTGCCAATGAAGCCCACAATCCAAGAATGAATAATAAAAAATATACTTTCAGGAGTCATGCCGTGCTGGTTGTTGAGTGAAACTCTGGCAGCAACAGTTCGCCTTTGTACAAAAGACTTGGGAGTACTCAAACCAGTGTTTAGTGCAGACTGGTGGAGATGCTCTCTATAACTGGCATGTCTCCCATTACTTAGCACATTGTTGCATGAGCAATTAGACCAGATATCAAAACAGAAAATGCTGAAAAATCTCAGCAAGGCTGGCAGCATCTGTGGAGAGAGAATAGAGCCAACGTTTTGAGTCTGGATGACATAGCTCTGTCAAATGGTCATCCAGACTTGAAACGTTGGTTCTATTCTCTCTCCACAGATGTTGTCAGATTTGCTGAGTTTCTCCAGCATTTTCTGTTTTTGTTTCCAGCATCTGCAGTATTTTGCTTTTGGATCAGATACTCTTCATGGTTGCAGTGTTATTCCTAAAAGGAATTCCAAAAAGGCAAAATTTAACCAGATGGTTTTGTTTTTGGGTCCCAATACAATAATTCTCTTGTGGAGTTTAGAGGTCTCTTGTTGTAAAAAATGGTGAGGTTCCCCAAAAGCGAGATTGACGACTATTTTGAAGTGAAATCAAACTGGAATTGTGTAGTGACCATTATTGAGAGGCTCACTCCATGCCTTGTTCCTGGTGCTTCTGAGTATATCTAGTCCTTTTGATGTTGATAAATGTCACGATTATCTAAGAAATAATGCATCATTCTGTGTTATGCAACAATCTCTTTATATTATAGTTCATTTGTTTTCATCTTGTTTGTAATCTGGCACTTTACCAAATGAACTGTATTGTACCTCAAAATCAATCTCCAGCCCTGACTAAGCCTGGTTCAGAAGTAATTATCCCTTCATGCATGGAGACAGACAAGTAGCTTACTCACTGAAATTTCATATCCATAAGCCGCATCCATACAGAATTAGGTGATAAACGATAATAGCCAACAAGAAATGTTGCCTTGGCATAGTCGCTACACTCCACTTCACTTCAGAATATATCGTGCACAGCTGGACTGACAACATGACAGCCATTTTCTGGACAATCATAAGCTACACCTTAACACAGCCAGGTCAACAGGAGGAAAAGAAAAACTCTCCTTAACCAGTGCAGCACTAATGAATTCAGCCCAAACAACAGAAGATTCCATAATCCCCCAAAATGGAAATACTATTCCTAATTTCTTGGAATTCTGCAAACACAATGGACTCTATGGGTGGGATTTTATGGCCTCACTCGGGAGGCAAGACTGGAAACTCTCGCCCGAGGTCAACAGAGATTTCTGTTGTCGGACCCTCGCCCGCTCCGATTCTGTGGCAGGCCAGGTGGTGGACTTCCGGCCTATATTAGATATAGCTCTTGGGGCAAAAGGGATCAAGAGATATGGGGGGGGGGGGGGAAAGTGGGATCAGAATATTGAATTTGATGATCAGAATGAATGGCGGAGCAGACTTGTAGGACCGAATGGCCCACTCCTGCTTCTATTTTTTTAAATGTTTCTATAAGTCGGTTTTTCATTCTGATGGTGCTTATTCCAATCCAGGTGGAATAAAGCAGTGGCATTCGCAGCTCCGTGCGGAACATGGCCTATTGCTTTCTTTATTCCTTGCTACTCCTGTTCTGGCCTCAATGCATTACATAGAATACACAGCAGAGAAACAGGCCATTCGACCTGACAAGTCTGTATTGGTTTCTAAGCTCCACATCAACCTCTTTTCACTTTGCTTCATATTACCATAACCCTTTCTCCTTCAAATATTTGTCCAGCTTCCCCTTTAGTGTAACTCTGTTATTCACCTCAACCAGTCCATGTGGTTAGTGAGTTCCACATTCTCACCGCTCTTTGGGCAAAGAAGTTTATTCTGCATTCCTTAATAGATTAAATAACTATTAGCTTGCATTTATGGCTTGTCAATGAGTATCATTTAGATGTTATTTCAGGAATCTATAGTGCCTTTGCATTTAGGGAAATTAGCCATGAAATAATTTACAGATTTAGTAATGTTCCAGTTCCTTGTTTTCAACTTTTATTTTCTTTCAAGAAAACCCCCAGAGTTTATAGTTAAGGGATTTCATGTGACTCTGGCCCGAAGGTGGTTTCTGGTCTTGTTTTGTCGGAACTTGTGTTCCAGTTCCTTTCGGTGGTAAAGCACATTTAGTGAACCCAGTTTTTGCTTTCCTTTTGTTCGAGTTTGGCTGTGTGAGAGTGTTGGGTTTTGAAATTGCACGTCCTAGCTGGCTTGGTGTAGTCACATAACCTCTGACATGAGGGAATAATCTGTAAGCGGCCATCTTACAGTCAGCTCAATATTCGGAAAAGATTGATGGCAGGATACCACAACCAGGGGACACATGGGAATGGTCAGTGTGGGGAGGTGCTTCGTGGTGGTGGGGTGTGCGGGTGAAGGATGAGGCTGGCGGGTTGCAGGTCGATTGGACATCAGGGAGGGTGTGGGGGAGACTAGCGCAATTGAAGAGGGAGGTCCAGAGTTTCCTGGCAGAATCCGGGCTAATTGCTCTTGCTCCTCCGAGCCCACAGAGCATTCTAACAGAAGTCATCTTGAAAGACTTCCATTGGCCTTGATTAGCCAGCCACAGCGTGCGGTGTTGGATCTGCTGCCAGGCTGCAGACAGTGCAGGACTCTCCCTTAATCCAACGTTGTGCAATCTTTGAGTAATAAGTCGTCCCCATCTACCTCGAGTGGGAAGCTGACCAACGGCTGGAATTCAGCAGAGTGGAGCCATGAAGTGGATATTTCACATTGTCTCTGGGTGGGAATGGTGTCGGGTAGTTAAAATCGCGACTGTGGAATCAGCCAAAGTGGTTTTTCACAAATCAAAAGTCAATCGGGTCCTGATCAAATTCCCTGAATTAGAATAAAGATCTTCCCAATCAGTTCAAGAACTAGACCATTCTTCCAAACTAAAAGCCATCTCTGTATCTTTCTCGATCTTTCAATGCACTAAAACATTGAATAGTTACCATCCTGTTACCCACTGTGAATCAGGAGAATGTCTTTGGTATGTCACCGTGACCCTCAGTGTTTCGAATGTGGACTGAACTTTCGCTTGTGTTTCCGCAGAGTAAGAGGTTGGTTTTCTGGGCAGGTTTGTTTTTGTGCTGTCATATGAGGGGGATTGACAGTTTGTACTTGACCCTTTCTGGAAGGTAGATCTTTGCCCGAGTTATAAATACAGCTTTGATTGCATATCCTGTTACACTTCCATACTGTCCTGATATAGATGTCAAACCTCGACAGAACATTGCAACACCAACACTGGCAAATCACTTTCTGCTGAACTTTATCAAATTTCTGGGAATGATAAAACTGAAATGCAGATCCTCTGTATTTACAATTGTTACTGATTTTCAGTTACTCTGCAGTGTAATCATAGAATCCTCATAGTGCAGAAGGAGGCCATGCAGCCCATTGAGTCTGCACCGACCCCTGTAACCTCATGTATTTACCCCACTAATCCTCCTAACCTACATACCTTTGGGGCAATTTAAAAGTAAAGTTTATTTATTAGTCACAAATAAGGCTTACATTAACACTGCAATGAAGTTACTGTGAAATGCCCCTAGTCGCCACACTCCAGCGCCTGTTTGGATCAATGCACCTAACCAGCATGTCTTTCTGACTGTGGGAGGAAACCAGAGTACCTGGAGGAAATCCACGCAGACACGGGTAGAATGTGCAAACTTCACACAGACAGTGACCCAAGCTGGGAATCGAACCTGGGTCCCTGGCTCTTTGAGGCAGCAGTGCTAACCACTGTGCCACCGCGCTATCATAACTTATCATGGCCAATGCGCCTAACCTGCACATCTTTAGACTGTGGGAGGAAACTGGAGCACGTGCAGGAAACCCACGCAGACACGGGTAGAACGTGCAAACTTCACACAGACAGTGACCCAAGCTGGGAATCGAACCTGGGTCCCTGGCTCTTTGAGGCAGCAGTGCTAACCACTGTGCCACCATGCTGTCCCAATGTTGAATTATATTTTACATGAGATGTGTTTTAATTCTGATCCAATGACATCAGCTTTTGTTTAAATAACATTCTTAAAGTGAAAAGAGAACCTCAGAGCAGTTTACAACGGGGACTGCTATGGGGGGTAATCAGGTTTAGAAGGGGAAGGTCAAAGGTATGTTAAAGAAATAAGTTATTAGGAGGTGCTTGAAGAGAGAAAAGTGAGCAAGTATTTTATGCGGAAGCTACAGGGTGAAGAGACATCTGGCTGAAGGATGGAGTGAAGGGTATAGGGGGCAAAGGCACAAACAGTTGTTGAGAGTTAAAAGAATATATGTTGCAAGCTGGGTTTGAAGCTGGGGCAGATATCCAAAATAGAATGCGGAGAAGTGAGATCATAGCTGGATGGCAACAACTCATCGTAATAATGTTGGAAAGGAAATGAAGTGCTATAGGAGTTGTCAGTGAGGGATGAGGGTGAACTCTTTAAGGAAAGATGACAGATTTTAAAAGGGTTTTGCCACAAAAGGAAACCGGAGAATGGCAGTGAATCTGGAGTTGGAAATGCAGAGCTCGATGTTGAGGAACTGGGTTGGAAGGGAGCAGGAGAGAGACACAATAAAGAAAATAAATCTACCCGAGTTTCGGGGCAATGGAGGAACGACATGGCGACGGGACATGGGTTGAGAGAATTTTTGAAAGGAGAGAGCAAGGACATACAACAGAAGTTTAGGAGAAAACCTTAATTTTAGAAAGAAAACAATTCAGAGGCAAGAGTGAAGGATGTGAGAGGGAGGCTGTTCAAACTGGTTTGTGAGGGTAGAAAGAAGGCTGAGGATTGGTTGTCTTTGCTTTCCAAGATGGCCCAGGAGGAGAAGGGGTATGTGGTCATGTGTACAGTCAGGCAATCGCTGGAATTCCACCGCCTCATCCGCCACGGAATCGGAGCGGGCGAGGGAAGGACAATGGAAATGTCCGATGACCTCGAGCGGGAATTTCCGGTCTTGCTCGATCAAGGCCTTAAAATCCCACAATGTGGCTTGAGGTTTTAAATACTGAATTATAGGCTGGTGATAAACACAAACACTGGAGCATCCAGCACTGGTCAATTTAGATTAAACAAGTAGTAAGTAATTCATACTGCTAGATTTCCACAGCATCTTTCCTCGATAGCATATATAAAAGATGTGCATTAAACCTTGAAAAGCAAGCTGATTTAAACTGACTGGGTGCTGAAAAGTCAAAACTAATCCAGCCATGAAATGCTTCCTTCACTGTCACTGGGTCAAAAATCCTGGACCTCCATCCCTAATAGCACTGTGGGTGTTCCTACACCACAGGGACTGCAGTGGTCCAAGCAGGCAGCTCATCACCACCTTCTCAAGGACAATGAAGAATGGGCAGTAAATGTTGGCCAACAACCCACGAACAAATAATAAAAGAATGCATCACAGTTCAAACTTCCCTCACTCATTATCCAAATGTGTGCACCTCTGAACGGTCATTACTCAACAGTTGGGACAGAGAGCCAGACAGATATTCAGCATCATGAGATTAATTTTACCCCTTCTTAACCCAATAATACTGGGGTCAATAACACTGCCCTCATCTCTGTCTGAACTGAACTCAGTCAACTCTTCAACCAGCGATTAAATCTGGGACATTCTTGGTCTGTATCACTTGGTCGTGCACTAAAGAGTCATAGTATCACAGAGTCATTCAGTGCAGAGAAGACCCTTCAGCCCATCGAGTCTGCACCGACAATAACTACCACTAAAGGCGCACTAATCCTATTTTCCAGTGCTTGTCCCATATCCTTGAACTTTATGATATTTCAAGTGCTCATCCAAATACTTTTAAAACATTGTAAGGTTTCCAGCCTCAACTACCTTTCCAGGCAGTGCATTCCAGATTCCCACCACCCTCTGAGTCAAAAAGTGTATTCTCAAATTCCCTCTGAATGTCCTGCCCCTTTCCCTAAAACTATGCCACCTCGTGATTGATCCTTCAATCAAGGGGAACAGCTGCTCCCTACTCACTCTGTCCATACCCCTCATAATCTTAAACACCTCAAGCATGTCCCCCCCCCCGCCCCTCGGTCTTCTCTGCTCCAAAGAAAACAACCCAAGCCTCTCCTTATAGCTCAAATGCTCCATCCCAGACAACATCGCAGTGAACCTCCTCTGTACCCCTTTTAGTGCTATCACATCCTCCCTACAGTGAAGTGACCAGAACTGTACATGGTACAAATTGAAACTCAATGGGCCGAATGGCCTCCTCCTGCACTGTAGGATTCTGATTCTACTCCAGATTTTTCTTTCTCACCTGGCACATTGCCATCTAAAGAAGAAAAAGAAATGGCAGCGAACAGCAGTTCGACTTTATCTGGGATTCTGTTCCTGACAGAGCAGCGGCTCATTCTAAAGAGATTCTATAGGATCACTCTGTGTATCTAAATGGAAACTCAGGAGTGGGGGAATTTCAAAAGCTGATTTGTATTCATATATTCCATTTTTTCCCCCTGCTTCCCTCGGACAGCTCAGTAAGACAAGGCAATCAAAGGGAATCTTAACTCTCGATAGGATATATTTACGATTTTATTTTGGTTCCCTGGGATGCAACCCAACGCTGTCAAAACAGCATTGCCATAATTGATTATAAAATTTGATGAGGAAATTCAAAGCCCCTCCATGTCACTGCAATGCAATTTTATTTTTGTTAAATAAAGCCCGGCAGAATCTTCCTGGAAGTGGGTCACTCCTTATTTCTTGCTTGTGATTTCCTGAAGACGCAAAGGATAGATTTATTTTAATGATTCTGATTGCTGGCAGTTTTATTTTAGAGTTCTCTTTGAAATATAAAAAAAAAATTACGGTTTTTAGTGTCAAATATCATCAGCGCAGCCTTGCCGGTGCCAACTGAACAGTTCATAGGGAGGCACAGGGGAGGTGAAGAGTTCAATGTGAGGGACACAGAGTGGAAAGACGGTGTTATTAGCATCACAGTGGCCAACTTTGCCACAGAGCTGCTATTTTAAACTTCATCATAACAGCTACAGCTGAAATATTGGTGGCAATTTTCCGTGTAATTATGTGTTGTGCTTTCTCTCCAGTAGCATTGCTGGCATCAATCTAAGCATCTCTCCTCACATTATCTCTTCACCTGGTGACATCAGTCAGTGGCGCAGTTCAATTATTGCAGCAGGGAAGCAGAGAACACTTGACACTAAAATTGAAGGTATAGGAATTCGGGAATCTGAACTTTTGAACGCTGCGTTTTAATTAAGAGCTGTTGTCAGAATGTAAGAAAACATGCCATTAGCTTGGGAATTCGACTCAACGCCACGAGGCACCTTTGGGATTGCGAAGGGGGGGGGGGGGGGGGGATCTAAACAGAATGGACGTAGGGGCTTCCGGCAGCTCCAGCTTCATCATTCCTCCCGTGTCTGGCTGTTTGAAATGTACAGACGTGTCGCCCGATGGAACAGTCGCTGACGGCTGTTGGCCCCTGATCTGCCACAAGGGGAGAAACCTTGTCAAGTAGTTAGCGTGCTGTCAGCTAAAAGCTGGATGTGGAGGGGTGGTGGATGATGTAGTATTGTCACATGTCACAGACCTGGTAATTTGCCCTGACAGCTCTCTCCCCTGACACCCGACCCTTCTCCCCACCCCCGCCCCCCTCCAAAATGCCAACAGGTTGTTGAACGGATGAAGTCAGGAAGACAGGCAGAGATAAATCAGGATTGACACGTACTTGTCCACGGACTCTAACACAAAGGACAGCAATACAAGACAGTATGTTGCACTTGCAACTGTCAACGTTGTAACTTTATTTCTTATCTGGCCATTGAGTGGTTATTTTACTTTCCTGTTTTGATTTTGCTTACTTTCAGGAGTATTAAGAAAAAAAAACCCCCTCCAAAATAGAAATTACTGAATGAGAATGAGACTTTGGGATCTCAACACAGGAATGTGTAGACGTGTGAGGGAATTCTGCCCTCCCTCACTGATAGCATCCCTATCTCTGTTAACAAATGTTGAACCCTGGCCAGTTACATATTTACCAGTTACTGCAATTGAGAGACCAGTCATAAACATTTCAGGGAAAACCCACTGGAAATAGATTCCCTAGCACTGCCTTTGAAAGCTGCAGGCTGGAACAAATTCAGAATAAGTACAACACGGCAATTTAATTTTACACCATTTAAAATACAATTTTAAAACTTTCCAAGAGATGATATTGGCTGATTCTGTCAAACATCAGACAGTTGTTAAATAGATTCTATCCCCTTGACTTCTGGCCTTATTCAGTAATGTGTTGAGGGAGTTGATGTCCAGCCGGCATATTTTTGCCCATCCCTAATTGCCCTTAAGGTGGTGGTGAGCTACCTTCTTGAATTGCTGCAGTCCCTGTGGTGAAGGTACTTTATTGGTGTTTTTAGTGGTGGAGTTCCAGGATCTTTGGCCCAGCAACAGGGAAGGAACGGTAATATAGTTGCATGTCAGGATGGTGTGTGACGTGGAGGGGAAGTAGCAAGTGGTGGTGTTATCATGCATCTGCCGCCCTTGTCCTTCTAAGTGGTAACGGTCTCAGGTTTGGAAGGTGCTGTCAAAGGAGCTTGGCTGGGATGCGGCATTGCATCTTGTAGATGGCATTCACTGTGTGTCAGTGGTGGAGGGAGTGGATGTTGAAGGTGGTGATTTGGGGCGCCAATCAAGTAGGTTATTTTGTCAAGGATGGTGTTCTATCTCATAATCTATGATAGAGTTATCCTGCAGTTTTTTCAGAACTTCCAAACAGCAACCCAGTTAGTCACGTTCTTGGCTCTTTCCCCAAATCCCTGTACACATTTCTCCTTCAGCTTCTCACGTACTTACCTTGTCCAAGTGGCACATCCTGGATGTGACCATACTTTGACTCACTGATAGTCCCAGCCTTTTGCTCCCCTCTCCTCCTGGGCTGCCTCTGTGTCAGCCATGTCATCTGATCAAGTTAAAACTAGCAAAACCCTTCTAGAAATGGGGTCAGTTCACTTTACAAGTTGCATAACCTGCCATGTGGCACTGACAGAGCTGTGTTAAGTTGCCCACTTAAGATAGATTTAAGGTTATTTAGTGCAGCTAAGGCAAATGAGTGGAGCTTTGAAACTGAGTGCATACCAGGGAGCTTGGTGAGTGGGAGGGTTTGATGAGTGAATGGGAGAGTTTGGTGAGTGAGTGGGAGGGTTTGGCGAGTGGGAGGATTTGGCGAGTGGGGGAGTTTGGCGAGTGGGGGAGTTTGGCGAGTGGGGGAGTTTGGCGAGTGGGGGAGTTTGGCGAGTGGGGGAGCTTGGCGAGTGGGGGAGCTTGGCGAGTGGGGGAGCTTGGCGAGTGGGGGAGCTTGGCGAGTGGGAGGGTTTGATGAGTGAATGGGGGAGTTTGGTGAGTGAGTGGGAGGGTTTGGCGAGTGGGAGGATTTGGCGAGTGGGAGGATTTGGCGAGTGGGGGAGTTTGGCGAGTGGGGGAGCTTGGCGAGTGGGGGAGCTTGGCGAGTGGGGGAGCTTGGCGAGTGGGGCAGCTTGGCGAGTGGGGCAGCTTGGCGAGTGGGGCAGCTTGGCGAGTGGGGCAGCTTGGCGAGTGGGGCAGCTTGGCGAGTGGGGCAGCTTGGCGAGTGGGGCAGCTTGGCGAGTGGGGCAGCTTGGCGAGTGGGGCAGCTTGGCGAGTGGGGGGAGTTGGGTGAGTGGGGGGAGTTTGGTGAGTGGGAGGAGTTTGGTGAGCTGGAAAAGGAGGTGTTCCTTTCCTTTTGCTTTTTCTATCTTTTTCACCCTGTCGGAATTGGTTCTTATTCTATTACAGGGAAATGAGCTAGTTGTTTGGTGAGCATCTGGTAAGTGGTTATTCCAGTTCTATAGTTTCAAATAGGATACAAACTGGTAAGGTTAATAAAATATATGAAAAAAGAAAATAAATAAGTGTATGATAAAGTAATGAATTAAAACACATTAAAAATGGCAGGACAGGTGATGCTGCAACATATTGGAGCTAAGTACCTGTGTGATCTGGGGCAAACATGTCTGCAGTAAAGTTTTTTTCTAAAGTTTATTTATTCGTCACAAGTAGGCTTACATTCACACTGCAATGAAGTTACTGTGAACATCCCCCAGTCGCCACACTCCAGCGCCTGTTTGGGTACACTGAGGGAGAATTTAGCATGGTCAATTCACCTAACCTGCACATCTTTGGACTGTGGGAGGAAACTGGAGCACCCGGAGGAAACCCACTCAGACACGGGGAGAACGTGTAAACTCCACACAGACAGTGACCCAAGCCGGAAATCGAACTCGGATCCCTGGCGCTGTGAGGCAGCAGTGCTAACCACTGTGACACTGCGCCGCCTTTTAGTTCGAGGAGCTTTAGCTCAGAGTTATTGAGCTGGAGGCTGAACTGCAGACACTGCGACACATAAGGGAGGGGGAAAGTTACCTGGATGCTTTGTATCAGGAGGTAGTTACATCTCTTAGGACAGGGTCTTTAGATCTGATCAGGCACAGGAGGGTGGTACTGCAAGTGAGGCAGGTAAGGGGAACCAGAAGGCAGGACTGCAGGACCTTCAATCTTTGCAAATGCCCAATAGTTTTGAGATTCATTCAGCTTGTTTGGATCAGAGTGGGGGCTGTAGGGTGGATGACCCCACAGTGAAGGCACCCTAGGTAGCAGCGATGATAACATGATTGAATTTTACATTTAGTTTGAGGGAGAGAAGAATGGGTCCAAGACTAGTAGTTTAAGCTTAAATAAGGACAATTATGAGGCATGAAAGCACAGCTACCTAAAGTGAACTAGCAAATTTGGTTAAGGGATGTAATGGCAGACAGTTAAGGGGATATTTCAGAGTAGATACATTCCAATGGGAGGACCCACCGCCATGGTTAACTCAAAAAAATTAAAGATGTATCAAACTTAAAAGAAAAGGTAAATAATTGCACAGTGATGGGTTGCTGCCAGAAGATTGAACAGAATGTTTAAAAACTGCAAAGAATAACTCAAAACATAAGGAAATAAAATTAGAGTATGATAGAAAGCCAGCAAGAAATATAAAGATAGGTGGCAAGAGTTTCAATAAATATTTTAAAAAGAAAAGAGTTAACAAAGTGAATGTTGGTCCCAGAGAAAGTGAGTCCGGGGAATGAATAGTGAAAAATAAGGAGATGGCAGATGAATTGAATGAGTATTTTGCATTGGTCTTCACCATAGAGGAAGAAAGTGACATCCCAGAAATACCTGGGAATGGAAGGGAGGGAGGAACTTGGGATAATTACAATCACCAGAGAAGTAGTATTGAGAGCATTGTTGGATCTGAGGGCTGATAGGTCCCCGGGTCCTGACAGACTTCATCCTAGGGTCTCCAAGTGGCTGATGAGACAGTTGATGCAGATGGACAGTGCAAGAATCACAAAAGGCTGGTCACAGGCAAGGAATTAGAAAAGCTAATAATATGTTATCATTTATTATGAGCAGGAATTGAAAGTTATGCTTCAGATATACAGGATTTATTAAAAGGTTTTTTTGTGGCGGTGGGCAGGCCAGAATTTGTTGCCCAAGTCTAATTTCCCTTAAACTAAATGGCTTGCTTAGATGGCAGCTAAGAATCAACCACATTGCTGTAGGCCTGGAGTCACATGTAGACCTGGAGTCACGTGTAGGCCAGACCGAGCAAGGATGATAGATTTCCTTTCCTGAAGGACATAAGTGAGCCAGATGGGTTTTTACAAGAATCGATGACAGCTTTATGGCTTTATTCTTGAGCCTTGTTTTCAATTCCAGATCTTATTAATTCAGTTCAGAGAAAGTTTATCAGACTAATACCTGGAATGGGTTGGTTATTGTATGAGGAAAGGTTGGACAGGCTAGGCTTGTATCCGCTGGTGTTTAGAAGAGTAAGAGGTGGCTTGATTGAAACATACAAGATCCTGAGGGGTCATGACAAGGTCAATGTGGAGAGGACATTTCCTCTTGTGAGAGAATCTAGTACAAGGGGCACTGTTTAAAAATAAGAATTGCCCATTTAAAACGGATGAAGAGAAGTTTTTCTCTCAGAGAGTTCACAGTCTTCTGAACTCTCTTCCTGACAAGTTGGCAGAAGAAATGACTTTGAATACTTTTAAAGCAGAGGTAGATAGATTCTTGATAAACAGATTGCACTAGACTTCAACATATTTGTCGGGATATTCATTCATCTGAATATTTTATTTTTGGAAAATCTGCCAAAGATTTAGCCAGATGTTTGCCTGTTTCCTCGTTCTTTGTCATCCACACCTTGTACTAGCCCTTAACTGAAGGGCAGTTGGATAGCCACCAATCAGGCGCCTGTGCGAGGAACTCAGAGTGACTGCCCCTTGGAATTTCTCTTCCTATTTTTCGGGGGAGAAATTTGGGCCGGAATTCTCCGAAGTCGCATGCCCCACCCACCACCGCCAGCGAGAATGGGAGAATGTGGCGCTCAGCTAAAACTCCATTCACTGCAGCAGGACCGGAGAATCCCAGCCGCGAGGCGAGGTCAGAGAATCCCAGGCGTGGGCGAGGTCGGAGAATCCCAGCCGCGAGGCGAGGTGGAAGAATCCCAGCCGCGAGGCGAGGTCAGAGAATCCCAGGCGCGGGCGAGGTCGGAGAATCCCAGGCATGGGCGAGGTCGGAGAATCCCAGCCGCGAGGCGAGGTCAGAGAATCCCAGTGCGGGGAGAGGTCAGAGAACCCCAGCTTGGTTTCCAAATGGCACTTTCCCCGACGCAAAAAAAGTTTTAGAATTACCTTCAAGGTCCTCTTTAGTTTGTGGATTAGCTGTAGATCTGCTTTGGTCTGAAGGGAAGCTAAAGCAGATTCTGCGTTCTTGCTTCTGGTTAATTGAGATCATGATTCCACTGATGTAATCAAAGGTCGGTAAATTAAGAATAGTCCCCGACAAACCAAGGGCCTCTCCTTTATTAGCAAGAAAATTAGTTATATACTTTGAGGGACACCACTCCACATCCAGAGTGGGACAGGTGAGGAGGCCAGTCCTAAGTGTACCTCAGTCACTATGGAAATCGAACGTGCAATGGAAGCACATGCTATCCATCTAGCCAACTGAGCTAAACAGTCCCTACTGTAACACGCATGCTTAAATTCACAAGACCCCTGCCTGCTTTGCAGGTGTTGGTGCTTCAGCATAACAAAGCAGGGCAATGTAGTGTGCCTAACTACGGGAACAAATCCGTGTCACAGTGCACTGAGACACATTATTAATGTGATTCCTGCAGGGTTGCAGATTCAGGTGAACATGCTGAGCAGCAGGACTGAATTCAAATTGTATTCCTCCACAGGGAGATAAGGGTGACATTGGAGACTGTAGACCTGACAAACTGATGAAAACAAAGCTCCCTTGTCCCAGACGAGGGGAACCACAAGAGGTCAAGAGCAGGAGAATTGCTTTGGTCACTATATACCCCAACAGTACAAATATGTTCTGTGAGATTTACCCTGATCCTGAGTTCTTAGAGAGTAGTAGAGAATAGTAAGAGATGAACCAAGTGAAAGTCCTCATAGTCCTCGAGGAGGCAATGGCCTAGTGGTATTATCGCTAGACTGTAAATCCAGAAACTCAGCCAACGTTCTGGGGAGCCGAAAAGATGGTGAAATTTGAATTCAATAACATCCGGAACCTACTGATGACCATGAAACCATTGTCGATTGTCGGAAAATCTCATCTGGTTCACTAATGTCCTCTGGGGAAGGAAATCTGCTGTCCTTCCCTGGTCTGGCCTACGTGCTTAATGTCCTCTAGGGCCACAGCAATGTGCTTGACTCTCAACTGCCCTCTGAAATGGCCTAGCAAGCCATTCAGTTTCAAGGGTAGCTAGGGATGGGCAATAAATGCTGGCCCAGCCAGCGACGCCCATGCCCCACGAATGAATTTTTTTTAAAAAGGGCATTTGTCAGTGGGCATTTCTTCAACATCTACCCATCCCGTGACCTAGAAATTGATTGAGAAGCCCAAAGAATTATGACTGCAAACGTCAGGCACTGAATTGTAGATCCCCATTTCTTCCTCCTCAGATCCATATGTGTTGCCCAGTTGGGTAGAAGCAGCAAACACTTACCGATAGCCCCTAGCAGGGTTTTGGAAACTGGAACTCTGAGTCATGCTAAATCATGATACTGAGTAGTGTATGACATGTGGTTTTTGAAAAACCCAGTGTCTTCCCTTTAGTCTATGACAGTAAACTCCTGTGAAGGAATTCTGATGGAATATGCAAATCCTGGAAGTCTAATGCTGAAATTTTTTTATCCCTGTGTTTGATTAAAAATAAACACGCCTGATGGTAAGCTTCACCGAGTGAGGCTGTTAGTCTGAGGTAGGGTGTGAGTCTGAGTTACCATCCTCATAGCTTTCACTCAAAAATTAACACAATCCAGAAAGATCTTTACAATTATGCTGAGTTTTATGGAAATGTTCCAAGAAAAGAAATATTATCAGAACTGTGGTTTTTTTTAAAAAATGGGTCGATAGTCAGGGATTTCCTTCATTCTTGAGGCACAGACTGGACATTTCTAATGAGCCATAGAATCATAGAAACCCTACAGCGCAGAAGGAGGCCACCCAGCCCATCGAGGCTGCGTCAACCACAATCCCACCTAGGCCCTATCCCCTTAACCCCTCGCTAATCCCCCTGACACTAAGGAACAATTTAGCACGGCTAATACACCTAACCCGCACATCTTTGGACTGATGATGAATTAATTCTAATCAACAATTTGACTCTGAAAATTAAATAAACATTAGAAGGTACCCACCTACCCTCATGGCTGGAATGAGAAATTATGTTAGCTTCTAAATGAGGGGAGAAAAAAATGTATAATTTTAAATTAATAGAAAATAATGACATAAATAATCTTTCTGTGCATGGTTAATTTGCTGCTGCTTCACAACTTACCTCTGGAAATTTGTTTACTTCTCAAAATATTGTCTGTAAAGAATAATGAAATGTCAAGTTTTATCTTTTTTTAAAAAAGTTTTGTTAATGTTTTCTTAATGTTCCCTTTTTCAAAAAATCCTTTAATTGGCGGTGTATAACCTACTTTTCAGACAAGGAAAAACATGCTAGTTGAAGGAAGCAGAGTTTGCACTTTGCTGCTTAATTGGAGATCGTTTCCAAAGCAGCTTCTGTCAGTAAATGGTCATGCTCACAGCATACTGGAAGAGAGGCTATGCTATAATCAGTCACAGATATCATGTAAGGAAACAATAAATAGCTATTGGTATCATATGCACTCAATTACTAAGGTTTAAATCACAAAATCTTTTTACTGAGTTGTCTTTCTTTCAACACGTATTACATTTTGAAATTGAGTTGGTGGCACAGTGGTTAGCACTGCTGCCTCATACTGCCAGGGACCCAGGTTCGATTTCCGGCTTGGGTCACTGTCTGTGTGGAGTCTGCACTTTCTCCCCAGTGTCTGAGTGGGTTTCCTCCGGGTGCTCCAGTTTCCTCCCAGGGTAGGGGTTTGGGTAAGATACTCTTTCAGAGAGGTGTTGCAGACTTGAAAGGCCAAATGGGTCAAATGGTAATTTTTCTGTCATGGGCATATAACCGGTACAGTGAGACCACATTACATACTTTTCAACTCACATCAATAGGCGGCACAGTGGTTAGCACTGCTGCCTCACAGCGCCAGGGACCTAGGTTCAATTCTCAGCTTGGGTCACTGTCTGTGCCAAGTCTGCACTTTCTCCCCCATGTCTGCATGGGTTTCCTCCAGGTGCTCCAGTTTCCTCCTACAGTCCAAAACGATGTACTGGTTGGGTGCATTGGCCATGCTAAATTCTCCCTCAGTGTACCCGAACAGTCACCGGAGTGTGGCGACTAGGGGATTTTCACGGTAACTTCATTGCAATGTCAATGCAAGTCTACTTGTGACTAATAAATAAATAAACTTTAAACAACTTTAAAGGGCCAGCAGCCATGTTGAGGGACACTATCAAGAAAGACCAGGTCATTAGAAAGATGGCACTAAGCTGAAAATTTCAAGCTCTCTTGTACAGAATGCTTCCCGTACATACAAGTTCTCTCTTTCTCTCTGTTTGATATGATGTCTCTCTCTCCCTTGCCTTTTTCCCTCCTGTGTTGGTTGTTACCCACTCAGAGTTCTCTCTCCACTGTCAGAACAAAGTATTCCTGTCTTTCTCTGCTCAGCTCATTCCAGTATATTGGGGACTCCATCTCCCCGATGAGTGGGTTCTTTTTCTCACTCCCTCACTTTTCTCTTTAATAGAATTGTAGAATGTATTACTGAAAAATGTCATGCTGTTGAAGCTCAGGCCAGTTTGCTCACCGTGGAAGCTTGATGCTGAAATGTGGCATCAAAGCTATCCTGCGGAATAATGGCCATCCCTGTCAGAACACTGAACAGTGCCCAGTTCTACCTCAGAGTACCCTGGAAGGGTAAAGAATCTGACCAGTAAGTGAAGCTCGCTGTTTCCTGCTGCTACAATGCAGGAGAAACAGGAGTTGTATTCCCCACTAACAAGATGCTGTCATCAAGCTAAAAAGATCACAAATGAGTAATGTGCTATATAAATTTCAGTGCCGGCGTTATGCCAGGTATGTAGGCTGTATGACCCAATGACTGGTGGATCATATCAAACAGTATGTCCCTTTGGCTAGTCACAACACGCAAAGCACTGACCCTATCAAACCAGCTTGTGCTTGCAAAACTGGGAACATAGTTTCCAATATTAGATGTGATTCTGTGATTGGATAATATTTATTCCTGAGTTCAGCAACAACCAATTTAAGTTTATCAGCTAGGCCCTCAGTGTAGCCCACTTACACATGATAGAAGCTACATATGTTTACACAGAACACCCTGTCCTTTGCAAACTGAAAGAACATATTCATGCATTGTGCATTTTTCAACCAACGCGAACTTGAGGGATAGCCATTCCCTGGTTTACTCCCCATGACAATGCCTTGACCAATCATAGTCAACCTGCCTGGTTTGAACTTAAACAAAAGCTTGGCAGTTAACTGTTCCCTGGTGTGTTCTCCAATGCCAATGAGAGGCAATGCCTCCACCAATCAGTGTCCATTTGTCAACCAATCAGCACCCTCTTTTCATGCAATTGTTGTTCCCTTTGAGATTTGATATTCTTGCAAATCTGACCTGAGGAATGCAAGACAAAAAGCTTTGACAGCATCTCTTTTTTCCTCTCAAGTTCTGTACTACCGAGCAACTAATCATAGAATGATTGAAATTTGGCCCAGTGTATTACCAGTCACAAAGGGCTATTGAGACTAAGCCCACTTCCCAGCTCCTGGTCCACATGCATCTTCTAGTTTCTTTAGTCAGTCATTCTCCTTTGCACTTCCCACCACTAAATGCATCATTCGCTCATTTCTCTCACTGTTTTCCAGACAGCTGTTTTGCTGTAATACATAAATGAGTAGAATTGGGAACTGGGCCTCTTACACATGCAAATACTGGAATAAAGGTTGGTTACGTTAAGAAGCACATTCCTTTGTACGTGTTTTGGAAATAGTTTGCTTCTGAACATTCATATGTGCCACTGTTAGCCAATTAAATTATCAATATTAATAAGACATCCCCATAACTTACTCCTGACAAACTAGAATCATCGAATCACACAGTACAGAATAGGCCCTTCAGCCTCTGCATTGACAGATGAACAACAATCGATCTCCTATCTAATCCCATTTATCAACACTTGGCCCATAGCCTTGAATGTTATGGTGTGCCAAGTGCTCATCCAGATACTTTTTGAAGGATGTGAGGCAACACGACTCCACCACCCTCCCGGCAGCGCATTCCAGACCATCACCTCCCTCTGGGTAAAAATGTTTTCCTTCACATTCCCCCTTAAACCTCCTGCCCCTCCCGTGAACCTATGTCCCCTCATGACTGACTCTTCAACTAAGGGGAACAGCTGCTCTCTATCCACCCTGAAAATGCCCCTCAATCTTGTACACCTCGATCAGGTCGCCCCTCAGTCTTCTCTGCTCCAATGAAAACAACCCAAGCCTACGCAGCCTCTCTTCATAACTTAAATGTTCCATCCCAGGCAGCATCCTGGTGAATCTCCTTTGCACCCCCTCCAACACAATCACATCCTTCCAATGATAACCCATTGATTTAATTCAGTCCTGGACTCAGAAAAAAAACATACATTTGGGGCTGTGCACTAAAATTGATAAAAAGGTGTGGGGGGGGGAAATATTTTCACTTTGTGGTTTGGGGTGATTTATGACGGGTCTGATGTTTAATATGAACCCATCCTTTCTCTCTCAGAATCCATTGATATTCTAGATGTAGGCAGCATTTTCTGAGTCACTACTGTTGTTGGGAGGCAGTCAAGAGATTCATATTCAGGAACTCCAAGTACATTGAGAAAATAATAAAGTGGAGAGTAATCCACACCTAATAGCTCTAATGAATGCAAGGTCTGGCCTTTTTCTATGTCACGACACGTCAGGGGCTTATTGGCGTGGGCTAGTGTCAGCATTCCTGCTGTGCCTCAGTCCCTACCAAACATACTCATTGGGGAATGAATAAAACCCATTCTAATCAGTGAAGGTTGAAGCAACTTTTTTTATTGTTTCGGAATAATATTAGGTGAAGATGTCACTTAAATTAGAAGCTAAAGAAACCAAAAATTAGGTAGAGCTTGCATTTAAATGGTGCCTTATCGCAATTCCAGAATGCTCCCAAGTGTTTTTTGAAAGGGCGATAATGTGAGATTGATGCTGAAACATCATGTTAAATGTGACATGCAAAACGGGGTCCTTATTTACCTGGGTTAGAGTTACAGGTCAGATTGTAGATACGAAATACAGCATTGTTTTCTGGGAGGCGATGGCCTAGTGGTACTATCGCTAGACTATTAATCCAGAACCTCAGCTAATGTCCTGGGGACCCGGGTTCGAATCCCGCCACGGCAGGTGGTGGAATTTAAATTCAATAAAAAATATCTGGAATTAAGAATCTACTGATGACCATGAAACCACTGTCGATGGTCGGAAAAATCCATCTGGTTCACTAACATCCTTTAGGGAAGGAAATCTACCATTCTCACCTAGTCTGGCCTACACGTGACTCCAGAGCCATAGCAATGTGGTTGACTCTCAACTGCTCGCGGGCAACTAGGGATGGACAATAAATGCTGGGCAGCCAGTGAAGTCCATGATCCAACGAATGGAAGAAAAAAAGGAATAATGAAGAAACTTGAGATATGGTGGGCTCAGTGTTGGACACGAGGCAGATTATGTTATTATAAATTGAGATGCAAAAATGAAACTGAAATTCTGAAATATTGACAGAAAATGCTGGGAACATTTGGCAAGTGAATGTTAACTTTTCAGGTTAATCTGAAGTTTCCAGAATTTTCTGTTTTTATTTTGGATAGAGAAGTTTCACTCATTGCCTAAAACAAACTGAAAACAATTATTCGAGAAGATTATTCTGGATCGATTTTGTCACAGCTTCAAAAAGACACAAGGTAAAGAAACAAACCTGGACTTGGGTGACACTGGCAAATCCCACCCTAATGGCCCAAGGAGTTGGTAGCAGGGATTGGGTTGGGGAATGGGCCTGCTTCTGTCAGAGAGAGTTGGTGCCGACTCGATGGGCCAAATAGCCTCCTTCTGCACTGTAGGGATTCTACGATCTTCTCGAACTGCCACATTCCTTTTGGAAATAGCACTTCCGTATACACAATGGATCGGAATTTCTAGGATCTTCCCCAAAGGAAATGAAGGAATGGTAATCTACATCCAAATCAGAGCATGGCATGACCTGGATACCCTTGGTAGAATTTAGCATTACACATTGTTCACTAGTTGTTGCCAATGTATTTGGAATTTACAGCTATTGTGCAGAATATTAGCTGGGTCAAAATGATTGAGAATGTAGCTTTCTGTGATGTGATCACTGAAATATTATCTGATCCAGTGTGTGGTGTAGGATATCTTTTTTTAAATTTGGCTTTGTTCCATGTCTCTCTTTCAATGTTCCTCAGAGGGAAATGCCACACAAGAACTCGCACCAGTTATCACTCATATGATGATACCACAAATTGTTGTAAATTCACTGTAAAGCATGCCGTTTGACAAGATAGTTACAGATAACAATGACTATTCAATCTATCTTACTTCATTCATCCACACATACCCCTATATTAGTAGAAACATGGCTGTATCTAATTGTCTATCAAACAATTCCCAGGTTCCATCAGGATGAAGGGTATGATAATATAGCCATTGGATTACTGGACTAGAAATCCAGAGATCTGAAACAATAATCTGAAGATGTGAGATCAGATCCCACCAGAGGAACTGGGGGATTTAAATTTAGTTCACTAAAGAAACTTGCAATTAAAAACTAGTAACGGTAAGCATGAAATGACTGGATTGTTTGAAAAACACACATTTACTCAGGGAATGAATTGTGTGATCCTTACTCGGTCCGTGACTCCGGACCTAAGCAATGTGAAACGGCCTAGCAAGTCACTTTGATGCAACAAACTGTTATGAGGAGCAACAATGCGCAGGGGTTGCAGCAGATCAAGGTGGCAGCCCAACCACCTCCTTCTCAAGAGCAATTATGCATAGGTAAAAATGGCTTTGCTCGTGACACCCACATTCAGGGAATGAATTTAAAATCAAATACAATGTGTTGACTGCTCTTTGGGTGTAGTACTTGCTGATATTGTCGATAAATCTCCTTTTAAAAAAAATCAGATTTGATGCAGTAACATTTGAATGGTACAGGTGGTCAGTGACGATATTGCCGTTTGACAAGGAAATTACAGATAATGATGACTATTCAATCCGTCTTACTTCACTCAGGAGAAACATTGCAGTATCTAACTGTCCATAAACAATTCCAGGTTCTATCAGGATGAGGGGAGTCACAGGTGGAGTCACGGGTAGATAGGGCAGTGAAGAAGGCTTTTGGCATGCTGGCCTTCATCAGTCAGGACATTGAGTATAGAAGTTGGGAAGTTATGTTGCAGTTGTACAGGACATTGGCGAGGCCACACCTGGAGTAGTGTGCTCAGTTTTGGTTGCCTTGCTATAGGAAAGATGTTATTAAACTGGAGAGAGTGCAGAAGAGATTTACAAGGATGTTGCCAAGACTCAAGGGATTGAGTTACAAGGAGAGATTGGACATGCTCGGACTTTTCTCTTTGAAGCGTAGAAGACTAAAGGGTGACCTTATGGAGGTGTATAAGATTATGAGAGGCATGGATAGGGTGAATGCACTCAGTCCTTTTCCCAGGGTTGGGGAATCGAGAACTAGAGGGCGTAGGTTTAAGTTACGAGGGGAAAGAATTAATGGGAACCTGAGGAGCAACTTTTTTACACAGGGAGTGGTACGTATGTGGAATGAGCTGCCGGAGGATGTGGCTGAGGCAGGGACATTGACAACATTTAAAAGGCATTTGGGCAGATACATGGATAGGAAAGGTTTAGAGGGATATGGGTCAAATGCAGGCAAATGGGGTTAGCTTAGATGGACATTTTGGTCGGCATGGACCAGTTTGGGCCGAAGGGCCTGTCTCCATGCCGTAGATTCTATGATTCTCTGATTGTCGCCTGCCTGGCTATTTATAGGAATTCAAGATGTCAAGGCCATTGGAAGGTGGATTTGACCTGGCATTGGCAATTGGTGAAAGAATTGGAGACTCTGCTGACAATCGGGCATTAAGTGGAGTGACAGGGGGGTAAGGTTTATCAAAGATCCCACTGACCCAGCCCGTGAGGTTTTCTGCTTTGTTGGGTACATACTTGTTCTCTCTCAAGAACTCTTCTGACATTTTGGTCTTAAGCCTCTCCATTCACAGGGAAAGGTCAGCCACCCGAAACCATTAACTCTGTTCCTCTCTCTGCAGCCTCTGCCAGACCAGCCGAGTATTTCCAGCATTTTCTGTCTGTATTTGGGCAAAGTCTTGCTGGTCTTATTGAAAGATTTAACTGTGGTTCGCCTGTCTCAGTGGCAACACTCTGACTCAGAAGGTTGTGGGTACGAGTCCCACCGTGGGGACTTTGAGCATAAAATCCCAGCTGACACTCCCGCTGAGGGAATGCTACACTGTTGGAGGTGCCGTCTCTCAGATGAGATGCTAAACCGAAGTCCCTGTCCCCTCTCAGATGGACTCAAAATATCTACATGGCACTACTTTGGAGAAATGAAGGGGAGTTTTCCCAGTGTCTTGGCCAATGTTTACCCTTGACTCACCCTAACTTAACTCAAATTATCCAGTCGTTATCACATCACTGTTTGTGGGAGTTTGCTGTGCGTGTGTAAAATGGCTGCTGGGAATCCGACATTATAACAGTGACTGCATTTCAAAAAGTAACTGGTTTCCTACAAAACACACTGCAATATCGTGAGATTGTGAAAGATGCTGTGGAAACTCATTGTTTCCTTGTTGAGGAATAGTGTCAATATATTGGAGTAATACGGACTCAAGATGGACTGCAACAATTTCAGACCATAAATGCTGTCTCCATTTTTTAGATAGCAGCTATTGGTCAGAGCTCTGACGAAGGGTCATCCAGACTCTCAACATTGGCTCTATTCTCTCTCCACAGATGCTGAAAGACCTGCTGAGATTTTCCAACATTTTCTGTTTTAGTTGCAGCTATTATTCTGCTATTCCCAATCACATTCCTCCAGATGCATCCTCCATTTTGTTAGCTGTCCCATTACCGTTCCCTTTTACCCTGCACCATCCTCCCTTGTGTTATCTAATCTCTCCGGCCCATCACTCTATCACAGGCTTTGCTTTTTAACTTTTCCTTCCTCCTTTCACCACTATTGGACTCGCTCATGACCTATCACCGCTCTGAGTTTATCCAGTTCCGACCAAAAGATCATCAGTCTGAAATGCTAACTCCGGGTGCGATCTTACCGCCGCGCTCCCGCTGCAGCGAAGGCGGGGAATTTGGCGCCCAGCCAAATCTCTGTTCATTGCAGGGGGATGGATAAATCCTGCTGGCGTGAACGGTCAGGAAATCTCCACCTCTGTTTATTCCTCTCCACACATGCTGCCTAACCTGCTGAGTATTCCCAGTGTTTTCTGCTTTTATGAAGCAAAATGCATTTTTTCTCTCTTGCATTACAAACCTCTACTAGTGTTGACGTTAAAGCAAATGGACGGAAATTGCTGGCTGGTGGACATTTTGAAGTGACGCAAGATCCTTTGAAATAATAACGGGCCTTCAAGCCCAATGAACCTCTTCTTTTTCCTGAATACAACCTGCACATAGGGGGAAAAGCAGTTCAGACCGGCATTCTTATTTCCCAGTATTTACTGATGGTCCATTTTTAAGGTTTTCAGGTTTACAAGGGCGGCACGGTAGCACAGTGGTTAGCACTGCTACTTCACAGCTCCAGGGACCTGGGTTCGATTCCCGGCTTAGGTCACTGTCTGTGTGGAGTTTGCACATTCTCCTCGTGTCTGCGTGGGTTTCCTCCGGTGCTCCGGTTTCCTCTCACAGTCCAAAGATGTGCGGGTTAGGTTGATTGGCCGTGCTAAAATTGCCCTTAGTGTCCTGGGATGCGTAGGTTAGAGGGATTAGTGGGTAAAATATGTAGGGATATGGGGGTAGGGCCTGGGTGGGATTGTGGTCGGTGCAGACTCGATGGGCCGAATGGCCTCTTTCTGTGCTGTAGGGTTTCTAAGATTCTAAGACCATTTCAGAATTTACAGATGCACCCATACAAAGCATTCTTTCTGGTTGTATGGCAGCTTGGTATGGCTCCTGCTCTGCCCAAGACTGCAAGAAACTACAAAGGGTCGTGAATGTAGCCCAATCCATCACGCAAATCAGCCTCCCATCCACTAACTCTGTCTACACTTCCCGCTGCATCGGAAAAGCAGCCAGCGTAATTAAGGACCGCATGCACTCCGGACATTCTCTCTTCCACCTTCTTCTGTAGGGAAAAAGATACAGAAGTCTGAAGTCACGTACCAACCGACTCAAGAACAGCTTCTTCCCTGCTGCCATCAGACTCTTGAATGGATCTACCTCAAGTTAATTTGATCTTTCTCTGCACCTTAATTATGACTGTAAGGCTACATTCTGCACTCTCTCCTTTCCTCCTCTATGAACAGTAAGTAGTCTCACAATCAGATTAAAGTCCAACAGATTTATTTGGTATCACACTCCAAAACCCTTGAAGCAACAAACGGTCACCCACCCATCCTATTTTCACAGAATGGTTACAGCACAGAAAGAGGCCATTCAGCCCATCATGTCTGCACCGGCTCTCTGAATAAGCGATTCACCTAGTACCACTCCCCTGGCTTCTCCTCTTAGCCCTGTACCTTCTTCCTCTCAGTTAATAATCCAATTCTCCCTCTGAAAGTCTCGACTGAACTTGTCTCCGCTACACTCTCAGAGAGCACATTCCAGATCCCAACCATCCACTGCATAAAAATCTTTTCCTTCCTTAGCCATTGCTCCTTTTGCAAATTACTTCAAATCTCAATCCTTCCAACCATGGGAAGATCCTTTTCCCAGGGATGGACTCTACCCTGAGCCCTCATGATTTTGAACGCCCCCATCAAATCTGTAATGTAAACATTTCCGATGAATAATCCATGAAAACATTGGACGTGGCAATAAATCTGATGTAACTTTTAACAGAATAGGCAGGGTTGTTGCTGATGTGAGGTGTTGTGCATGGGATAGGTTTTATCTGTGTGTGTGGGGATGAGCATTATCAAGCACTCTGTCAACTGGAATAAAACAGGTCCGAGTGATTACAACCTTTGCAGTTCTTTTATACAATCCTAAATTAATGTTGTTAACAGACGGCAATATCCGTGTGTCTGAGAACAGGGTGGTATCCCATATCCAGCTGCTGTTCCTGCGCTCTGCCTTCAATGTTTGTTCCCTGAATTTCAATTCCCTTCATTGAACGGTGACAGAGAGTTACTGATCTCAAGTTGAGCAAAGTTGGACAAAGGCCCCAATTCATCATCAGAATGTTGTTAAATGTAAAACAGCAGAGGGACTGACCGTACTGTTCCCAAGATGTGGGGCAGTGTTTTTACTGTGGCATTTGGGATCCTGACATTGCGACGCAATGGCAATCCAGAGGCTGCACTGACCGGCATTTAGAATCCCTCACAGTACAGAAAGGGGCCATTTGGCCCAACAAGTCTGCACTGACTCTCTAAAAGAACATCCTACCCAGGCCCTCCCCTCCGCCCTATCGCTGCGCATTTACCATGGTCAATTCACCTAACCTGCACACCTTTGGAGTGTGGGAGGAAGCCGGATCACCCGGAGGAAACCCTCACAGACACGGGGAGAATGTGCAGACTCTGCACAGACAGTGACCCAAGCCGGGAATCGAACTATTTGCAATGGTTTAGCAAACATCCCAAAGCTGGACATTTGATTGGCTGTGTCATTGCCCAATTAAGGACAGGGCTGGATAGTAGTTACTGCTGTTCCAATCAGAGGACTAGCAGCTCCATTGGGAGAAGTTGGCGTGCTGAAGTAGATTGGAAATGGAGATGGAGCCTGAACATGGAGGTGACCTCAGAGCAGTATGGAAAAATAAATAAATCAGAGGCACCAAGAAGGCAGACCCCTCAGAGGGTCTATTTGTGCTCTCGGGGTGGGGGGAGGGGCTGCCTTCCACACCCTTGATTCTCTTCTTGAGGCTTGAGCTTTAAAGGGATGGCAATGGCCTAGTGGTATCACTATTATCACTAGACCATTAATTCAGAAACTCAGCGAATGTTCTGGGGACCTGGGTTCGAACCCCGCCACCGCAGAATTTAAGTTTGATAAAAGATATCTGGAATTAACAGTCTACTGATGAAACCATTGTCAATTGTCGGCAAAACCCATCGGATTCACGAATGTCCTTTAGAGAAGGAAATCTGCTGCCCTTACCTGATCTGGCCTCCAGAGCCACAACAATGTGGTTGACTCTCAGCTGCCCTCGGGCAACTAGGGATGGGCAATAAATGCTGGCCCAGCCAGCGACACCCATGCCTCAGGAAAGAATAAAAACATGTTCCAGCTTCGAAGACCATGATAGGCCACCTCCATGTAACTGGCAACCTCCCAACAAAACAGTTCAGACCAGTACTCTTATCTGACAAAAGCAGGAAAATGCTGGAAAATCTTAGCAGGCCTGACAACATCTGTGGGGAGAGAATAGAGCCAACGTTTTGAGTCTGGGTGACCCTTCGTCAGAGCTCTGACATGGTTGCACTGCGTCAGGGAAGAGTTCTGGTGTGGCTCCTGTTATTCCCCCCATCACTTCCCATTGCTTTCCAGTCCAATTTCCTGAAGTCAGAACTCTGAATAAAGGGTCATCCAGATTCAAAACATTGGCCATATTCTCCGCAGATGCTGTCAGACCTGCTGAGATTTTCCAGCATTTTCTGTCTTTGTTTTAGATTCCAACATCCACAGTATTTTGCTTTTATCTCAGTATTCTTATTTCCCCGTTTTACTGTTTTTCCTTCTGGGACAAGCTGGAGGCCACTCCGCAGCTGTCAAAATGATAACAGGCCAGGGAAAACTCACTCAACAGGTTAATTTAATTATTTAAGTTGGCTGCTTGCATCCTATTGGTGGACGACCACTCTGGTCCCACCTCACCTCAACATGGCTGCACTGTATCAGGGAAGAGTTCCGGTGGGGCTCCTGTTATTCCGCCCCCATCACTCTCCACTGCTTTCCGGCCCAATTTCCGGGAGTCTGGAGAATCCTGCCTGTGATGTTCAGAGCTAAGCAAGGCCCTTGACACCATTGCAAAGCTTTCCCCATTGAAATAACTCAACACGAATACATGATCAATTAAAATACAAAATCTCAAATAATGTTTTCATGGAAGGAAGCGCTCTTTGGGTTAGTTTGTGGTGGCACGGTGGCGCAGTGGGAGCACTGCTGCCTCACAGCTCCAGGGACTCCGGTTCAATTCTGACCTTGTTTGCACGTTTGCCCATGACTACGTGGGTTTCCTCCGGGTACTTCGGTTTCCACCCACAGTCCAAAGACATGCAGGTTAGGTGGATTGGTCAGCTTAAATTGTCCCTTAGTGTCTCAAGATGTGTAGGTTAGAGGACATAAAATTATAAAGTTTGATCTCAGGCAGGAAGCAAGGGAGTGGGGGTGGGGGGTGGGGGGGGGGGGCACAGTCATCAAAAAGCCCCTTCTGGCTGCTGGCATTTCCCTTTAAGGCCCGGAGGCCACTGGACTTCCCTCTCACCGCAGCCTATCCCCCGAGACCTTACTCACCCCGCCCACCCCCCTGCTTTGCAACACCAGAGGTTGCCTACTCTCCCTGCCCTGAGACCCCTACTACTTACCTGTCCTCTGGACCCTGGGACTTCGTTGAAGGTAGCCCCTGCAGTGCCGCTTCCCACCACTGCAGCGCTGTGCCTGGAGGGCTGCAGGCTAATCGGATTGGAATAAGCAGAATGGAGCTCAGGTCAATGATCAGCCATGATCGTGTTGACTGGTGGAACCATATGGTCTTTTTCTGCTTCTATTTCTTATGTTCTTGTCTTGTCTGGAGTTGAGTTTGAAGCAGGGCTTTTTGTCTGAGGTGTGATGAAGGTCTCATGTATTGGAGGGCTCAAAGTGACATGTCCATCTAGCCTGGTAAACTTTCACAGGACACGGTGGGCGGCACGGTGGCACAGTGTTTAGCACTGCGGCCTCACAGCACCAGGGACCCGGATTCAATTCCGGCCTCGGGTCACTATCTGTGTGGAGTTTGCACATTCTCCCCGTATCTGTGTGGGTTTTCTCCGGGTACTCCGGTTTCCTCCCACGGTCCAAAGATGTGTGGGTTAGGTTGATTGGCCAAGCTAAATTGACCCTAGTGTCAGGGGATTAGCCGGGTAAATATGTAGGGTTATGGGAATAGGGCCTGGGTGGGATTGTGGTTGGTGCAGACTCGATGGGCCGAATGGCCTCATTCTGCACTGTAGAGATTCTGTGATTCTATGACAGTTTGTGTTTTGGACAGTAGAGAGTGTCGGGAGTTGCATTTTGCAGCTAGTGTGTGCTATATTTAACTTTGGAGTGCCTGGTGATGACATTGGGTGCCTGAAATGCAATCAATTTCTCAAAACTAACTTCCTTCACCTTGATGAGCACAAAATCTTGCAAAAAAAAACTTCAAGTTACCATTTATTTTCACCCACTACTGCTGCCACTGACTTTTTCCTAAGACATAATTTGCAACTATAACCATCAATTACTAGTGTAACTAATAGCATAGTGCCTAAATCATAAATATAAATTTAATTTGGCAGCTTCTGCCCACATTTTTCTGTGGAACCATTAAATTAATATTTATTATGAAATCAGGTGATGACCTGCAGCATCTTTCTCCCTTCACGCCCTCTTTCTTCATGATATTGAGAAATGAGCTGCGCAAGAACTAATTGGACATGCAATTTCCTTCAGAGAACCTGGGCTGTCCTCACAGTTCCCCCGGCAACAGGGACAGCCCCAGAGATCAGCAGAGTCTATCTGACAGTGTTATTGTGCAGAATCATACGCCACAGAATGAGTCACCGCTTTATCAGCAACAATGAACAAGCCACGGTTCCAAGTGCAATCTCAAGCCAGTCCGATTGGACGCGTTCTTTGAATTTAATTTTAAAATAACACAATCGTTAATATCTACCCACAGCTATGTCCCTCTGATAGATAGGCTGGACTCGCACAGACGGAGTTGGAAGGATAGGCAGCTCATTGGCTGCCACTCTATGGGCTACTTTATTTAATTAATTTGGTTTTGCATTTTTTAAAAAATGTACTGACCTTTCATCCCAACTTTCAAAATTCACATTTACACATTATTGAAGCACTGGGCTGGATTCTCCGAGCTCGCCCGCAGCTGGGATCCTCCTGGTCCCGCTGCAGTGAGTGGAGATGTGGCCAAGTGCTAAGTTCACGAGGGGTCACGGGCTCAAGGTGAGAGGGGCGAAGTATAACTCAGATATTAGAGGGATGTTTTTTACACAGAGGGTGGTGGGGGCCTGGAATGCGCTGCCAAGTAGCGTGGTGGAGGCAGGCACGCTGACATCGTTTAAGACTTACCTGGATAGTCACATGAGCAGCCTGGGAATGGAGGGATACAAACGATTGGTCTAGTTGGACCAAGGAGCGGCACAGGCTTGGAGGGCCGAAGGGCCTGTTTCCTGTGCTGTACTGTTCTTTGTTCTTTGTTCTCCATTTTCAAGACAACGGTGGTGGGGCACGAACGGCCAGAGAATCCCGGATACTGGGGCGAATTTTCCTGTTCCGTCCACCACCTGAATCGTAGCGCGCAAGGGGCGGACCATGGAAAGGTCCATTGACCTCGGGCGGGATTTTCCGGCCTCGAGGCTCTAGTCCATCTAGACTGGTAACTGTTGTCTGCTTGAACGCAGACAACGCAAACAAACTTCTCAACCATTCTCAAGTGTTTCAAACAGTCTGTGTTAATGGCATAAAGTGACGTTCAGACAGAAGAGGAACCTTTTATTTATCATGATACAGTCACAAAGCTACACCCAGGGGGAAAATGGGGGGGGGGGGGGGGGGGGTGGAAAGAGAGATCAACATCTGCGCTCTTAAAAATCACTTGAAATACGAGTCACAATTACTGCCTATCAGCAGCTGAGTGGTTTGCTCAGCTTCTTCAGAGAACAGCAAGGGTTAACCACATTGTTGTCCATCAAGAGGGAAGGTTGGAACATTCATTCCCAGATGGATATTTATGACCAGGTGTTCATTTAAAATGACAATCCAGCAATTGTCATTTTTTTTTCCCTGACACCAGCCAACAATTTACCATGGTTATCAAATTAATATTTTACTAATTACTTGAGTGGAATTTGAACCCAGGACAGGTGAGTTGTTCATCTGGAAGCAGAACTTTTGCAATACCATATCCACTAAATGAATGTGGACAATCTTAGTCCAATTCCGAATGGGATTGGATCGCCCTACAGCTTGGAAACAACAGAGATGGTCTCTGATTTAAGATTTAATGCAAGATTTTATATTTTAGCCTGATAAATCTCACTCTCTCTTCAGTTACCATACCCTGAGGACATTGGCAGTCATGGACCTCCCTGTTACTCATCTTTTGTTGGTGGTATGTGCATCCAGTTTGCAAGACTCTTCAGAAAGATCAAATTCTTTGTTCAACCTCCATCTCTTTTACCATCAATCTTTCCCATCTGGAGCAGACTTTCTAAATCATGGTTTCTTATTATGTGCCCAAGAACTTCCTACTAATTCCTCCTGATCTCGATCAGAGGGTTCTTTAGAAGTCAGATTTTACCAGCACCTCTTCCTTTGTCGGGTGACTTATCCATGATATGTTGGAATGTAACCAATGGAACAAACTGTAAGGGTCAGCTGACCCAGTGAACCATGTAACCAATGACAGAATATGTGATGATCAGCTGACCGGCTGACTCAATATAAATAAGAACCTATTGGGAATTGTTCTTTTGCTTGGAATGGCCAAGGGTGAGGCCTCAAGTTTGGAGTAATGAAGTTTCTTTATTAAACCTTTTCTTTGATTTATAAGTTGGAGTAAGTTTTGTTATATTTTTATTGTCTACACTGGAAGAGTTCCTTCTGGATCAACATGATCTCGTCATTATTCACCTCAAAAACCAGAACCTGCAGCTTCATTGCTTCTCTGCATTTCTTTGCTGATTGTCCAACACTCTCTCCCTTATGTCACCATTAGTGTCAACAATCCTGACATTCCAGGATTCCCAACCTCATTTTCATGGCCAATTTTGAGTGGATCAGAATAATTTCCATTTTTTTGAAATGCATCTTTGGCCCGTCCAATCCTTCGTTTTATTTAATGGTCACTACCTCCGTCCGATGTTATCCAAGTTCTTAGGTAACTAAATTTGTCTCCCTATTTGACCTTCTCATCCTTTACTGCGATCTTACACTCTGGTAGGATTTGCCTTTTGGACACAACCAGACATTTTGTTTTCTTACAATTTATACTCAGCCTTATCTTCTCACTTTCCCTCACGACTCAATCCAAACTCTTTTGCAGTTTCTGTTCAGAGTCGGCAATAAGAATGGGGTCATTGGACTATTGTATATCATTAAAATTGTAACCTCCAACTAAAAATCCAAGGGTGTCTTCATTCTCTCTAAGGTTATTTTCACTGTATAGCCTGATAAATACTAGACTTCATTTCCCTCCCCCATTTTAGGGGCAGATATTGTGGAATGTGCTCATGAGTAAATATCCATGCTAATATTCCCGCTGTTCAAGGTGATTGTACCCATCAATTTGATATCATTTAATGACTTTGCATTGCGTGCTGTGGCTATGAAACTATTGCACTGCCCATTAAAGAAACATCACCACACCCGACTGAATTTGTCAGTGAAAGGCCTCAGGCAGGGATACTGTGGGATAATTGACTGTATATTAGTTTTTCATAATTATAGGTGTGATCAGGCAATGGGTGAGGCGACTGGGTGCGTGTCTTTATTTAACATGAATGATTTATTCTTTGCCCGGATACCAGCTGAGAGTGAGCTGGCCCAGACATTCTCCAATTGCACACACATCATGGTTGCTACCACCCACTAGTACAGCAAAAGGAGGTGCCAGTCTAGAAATACATCCAACTCATCACACCATCACCATCCACACCATCACTTACAGGATGGTCCCGTGCCCACGCAGACCAGCACACGTATACACACACATTCAGACCAACACTCTGACACACCTCCGCACAACCACACACACCCTCAGACAGATACAGACTCAGATGCATGCAGACTCTCACACCATCACACATCTGTCGCAGTCACAAGCATAATCTCACAGAAACAAAAACCTTACACAGTTATGCACACACACACACTCACTCACACACAAACACACTCACCCACACACACAAACACACACTCACTCACAAACACACACTCACTCACAAACACACACTCACTCACAAACACACACTCACTCACAAACACACATTGGTCATAAATAAATCCACATTTGAACAATGATATTCCCAATATTCCTTGCCATCCTGCCGCCTTCTCACATGACGATTAGCTAAGATGTATATGACTGTAGGGGGGTGGGCAGCATCACTATTTTCCTGCCACGTTCTAAGGTGAGCCCTGCATGTCGTTTCCTTGGATTGGGCTGCTCTGAAAACCCAACTCAATCCCCGACACATTAACCACAGGAGGGGGAAATCCACGATTCGGTGCATCTTCCATCCCTCACAGCTTTCAGAATGAGATTTAATTTCCTATTTATGCTTCTTCTACCTTCTCCCCAGCTGCCCCTCCACCTCCCCCAACTCTCCAATCCAGCAGCCCCCTGACTCCCTCCCCAACCCTCTCCAGTCCAGCTGCCCCCCCCCGCCCCGCCAATTTTCTTCCCTATGTTACTGAAAATTGCGAGTCATGATGGTGTTTGGTTACCCCAGGCTACAAAAGGCATTTTTTTTCCACAGAGCATTTACAGGTTGGTCCTGTGCCAACACAGACCAGCACATGTATACACACACATTCAGACCAACACTCAGACACACCTCCACACAGCCACAACACCCTCAGACAGATACAGGCTCTTCGACATATGCAGATTCTCACACCATCACACACTCACTCACAAATACACACACTCTCACTCACAAACACACTCACCCTCATACAGATGCAGACTCTTAGACACATGCAGACTCTCACACCATCACACATCTGTCACAGTCATAAACATAACCTCATAGAAACAAAACCGTACACAGTTATGCACACACACACCCTCACACACTTACTCACAAACATACACACACTCGTACACTCACACCTTCGAACACTCACCCACACCCTCACACACACCCTCACACACACCCTCACACACACCCTCACACACACACACCCTCGTATGCACACACCCTCACACACACCCTCATACACACACACCCTCATACACACACACCCTCACATCCTCGTACACACACACTTGCACCCTCAAACACAAACACAAATCCTCTGACTCACCAACTGACATCCACATTCTCACTTTCAAATGTGCAACACACTCATAGACACAACCCACACACACGCTCACACAACACACAGTTGCACTAAAATATTCCAAGATATTCAACAAAGCCTTTAACAAGGTCCCACATGGGAGGCTTGTAAAGAAGGTTAAATTCACATGCGATACAGGGTAATTTACTGAAGTGGATTCAAAATTGGCACAGTTGTCGGAGATGGAGGGTGATGACAGAAGGCTGCTTCAGTGACTGGAAGCCAGTGTCCAGTGGGGTACCACAGGGATCTGTGCTGAGTCCCCTATTATTCGTCATTTATATAAATGACATTGATGACTATTTGGAGGGGTAAGATTAGTAAGTTTGTGGATGACACAAAGATTGGCCGGGTGGTTAACAGTGAGGCGGAGTGTCTTGGGCTACAAGAAGATATAGATGGAATGATCAAATAGGCAGATAAGTGGCAGATGGAATTTAATCTAGAAAAGTGTGAGGTGAGTAATTTGACAAGAAAGTACTCAATGAATGGTAGGACAATGTGGTATAAAGCAACCGAGGGTTGTTTGTCCACAGATCTCTCAAGGCGGAAGGGCATGTTAGTAGGGTGGTGAAAGAGGCATATGGGACACTTGCCTTTATCAATCGAGGCATAGATTACAAAAGCAGGGGAGTCCTGTTGGAGTTGTATAGAATTTTGGTGAGGCCACAGCTGGAGCACTGTGTGCAGTTCTGGTCACCACATTATAGGAAGGATGTGATTGCACTGGAGGGGGTGCAGGGGAGATTCACCAGGATGCTGCCTGGGATGGAACATTTAAGTCATGAAGAGAGGCTGCGTAGGTTTAGGTTGTTTTCTTTGGAGCAGAGAAGACTGAGGGGTGACCTGATCGAGGTGCACAAGATTATAAGAGACATGGACAGAGTGGATAAGGAACAGGTGTTCCCCTTCGTTGAAGGGTCTGTCACAAGGGGACATAGGCTCAAGGTGAGGGACAGGAGGTTTAGGGGGGATATAAAGAAAAAGACTTTTACCCAGAGGGTGGTGACGGTCTGAAATGTGCTGCCTGGGAGGGTGGTGGAGGTGGGTTGCCTCACATCCTTTAAAAAGTACCTGGATGAGCACTTGGGACATCGTAACATTCAGGCCTATGGGCCAAGTGCTGGCAGATGGGATTAGGTGGGAGTTCAGGTGTTTCTAATGAGTCGGTGCGGACTCAATGGGCCGAAGGGCATCTTCTGCGCTGCATGATTCTATGATTCTATAAGATAGGCTACCAGGTGATTGATACATACTGAAAGTTCATTCTAGTTTAAATTTGTGATTTGTGACTCCTCAGATACTGTCTGGATGAGTGAAGCTCCAACAACACTTAAGCTCAACACCAACCAGGACAAAGCAGCCGGCGATCCATTACCAACTTAAATATTCACTCCCTACACCAAACTGTGGCAGCAGCATATACCATCTAAAAGATACACTATAGCAATAACCAAGGCTCCTTTGGCAGCACCTTCCAAACCTGTGACCACTACCATCTAGAAGGACAAGGGCAGCAGGTGCATGGGAGCACCATTAGCTGCAAGTTCCTTGTAAGCTAAACACCATTCTGACTTGGAAATACATTGCCATTCCTTCACTGCCGCTGGGTCAAAGTCCTGGAACTCCCTCCCTACCAGCACTGAGGATGTACCTACACCTCATGGGACTGCAGCGGTTCACAAAGGTAGCTCACCACCACCTTCCCAAGAGCAATTCGGAATGGGCAATAGATCTTGTCTGGCCAGTGTCTCACCCACATCCTTTGAAGGAATGAAAATAAATTTAAAAAACAAACATCCATAACTATTGGCATTTTCTATTTTATTGAAGATCAAACTTGACACAAGAACGAGTGAAAATGTTTGATTTTGTGATTTTTAAAAAACTAAGTTGTTCATTTGCATAGTCGATAGATCAAGGCAATCTATCAAGCAAACATTTGCATATGACAGCAAGCATACTGAGGTCCCTCACAGTATTCTGTTATTACATGAATACCACAACCCAAGACACACTCTCTGTAAGCTTATTTCGACAGACGCAAGAGGTACATTTTCTACCATTTATATGCAGAGCAGATCGAATATATAGCAAAGCTGACTCTCCACGAACATTAGCGGATGAAGGAACATTTCCAAACTGTGAGTGATTTGCAAAATGCCTCTTTTTATTTCAATTTACCAACAACTCCTTATCAAAGTGGCCTCACAACCTCCTACCATCAGGAGCAATATCCAAACATGTTCCCATCAGGAGTGGTTGGTCTATGTTGTGGCTCCAATGTGCTACAATATGGTTCAGTGTTGCTTGACACACATTTTGGTTGCTTCTCTCAGTTCATCACTCTTGCTTGCTCCCACTGCTCCATAATGTACAAAAGACTTTTGAATCACCAGTACACGACTCTAATAGCATATAAAGAAAATCTATTCAGACACAGCTAGAGTATCGGAGGTTACCATAAAACCATAAGATATAGGAGCAGAATTAGATTTGGCCCATTGAGTCTACTCTGCCATTCAGTCATGGCCGATAAGATTCTAATCCCCATTCTCCTGCCTTCTCCCCGAAACCCCTGATTCCCTTGCCAATCAAGAACCTATCTATCGCTGTCTTAAAGACACTCAAAGACCTGGCCTCCACAACCCTCTGTGGCAATGAGTTCCACAGATTCACCACCCTCTGGCTGAAACAAATCCCCCTCATCTCAGTTTTAAAGGAGCTTCCCTTCACTCTGAGGTTGTGCCCTCGAGTTCCAGTCTCACCCACGAGTGGAAACATCCTCTCCATGTCCACTCTATCTAGGTCTCTCAATTCTGTAAGTTTCAATTATATCCCCCCTCATTCTTCTGACTCCATCGAGTATAGATCCAGAGTCCTCAACCGCTCCTCATAGGACAAACACTTCATTCCTGGAATTGTAATGATTCCTTTATTACAATATATAATTTTGTGGTTTTCGCAGCTCAGATGATATGAAAATTCCACACATCCACCGTAACACAAAGTGAAATTTTAGTGTGGAATACTGTAAAGTCCATTGTATATCAAGTGAAATGCTGAATTTGCTGTGCATGGTAAATAACCATCAAATATGACCAGAATACCTGCTGATGAACCGAGCAACCATGCAAATTGATTTCCGCTTTCTTCACTAGTAAGGACATGCTGAGCTAAATGGATGACTTGCTCACATGACTGTACAACAATGTAAGGTGTGCACAGGGTTCCCAATTCCTGGAAGTTCCATCACATGACGTTCTGTCACGAGCTGCCCCACCCTCACACTCCTGCCATTGTTGTCCAATACAGTTAATTTCAGAGGGTTCTACATCAATGGAAAGCAAAAACTGTTCATTAACTGAATGGATAATTCTTGACTCTCACTCAAGCAGCCTTCTTCCTTCCTCTAAAATACTAATCCGCAACTAATACGGAGAATCCTTCAAAGAAAATGGTAAAACGACATTCTGGTCTTCATTTTTGCTCATGGCAATGTTCTGGAGATTAATCTTCAGCTCCTGGGGACTTGGGACAATCCTGACAACTCTCGGTGGGAGCCATGTGATGGTAAACAAATTCAGAAGCACAATCTGACCTCAGGATCAGACTAGATTCCACTCGGCACTGCTGTCACCATATCCCAAAGGGCTCTCCGTTGGGGCTATAATCATGAGCTCTTTTCTCAAAGTGAATGCAATCAAATGAAGCTGACTCTATGCTTTCATCTAGAAAGATATCTGTTTATGCCTTCTCCAGCAGGAGACATTGAAGAGAAGTATGCGGGGATAATGCTATCATAAGGGAAGCAAAGAAAGAGTATGAAAAGAGACTGGCAGCTAAATTGAAGGAGAATCCAAAAGTCTTCTATATACATCTAAATAATAAAAGAATGGTAAAATGAGGCATGGGCTGAATGGGGTCCTAAAAGTAATACACATGGAGGCAGGGAGCTTGTTTGAGATATTAAATGAATACTTCGCACCTTTCTTGACCAAGATAGAAGATGCTGCACAAGTCAGAGGAAGATGAGGACGTTTAGATACTAGAAGAGTTTAAAGTTGTTAAGGAGGAAGTGTTAGATAGGCTGTCTGTCCTTAAAGTCGATAAGGCTTCAGTGCCAGATGAAATACATCCAAGGATACCGAGGGAGGCAGGAGTGGAGGCACTAGTCATAGTTTTCTGATCTTCCTTAGACTCAGGAGTGGTTCCAGAGGACTGACTAGAGAATTTCAAACCCTTGTTCATTCACGAGAATGGTTCTAGGGATGAAGATGGGACTGTTTTCCCAGAAGAGAAGGTTGAGAGGAGGTTTGATAAATGTATTCAAAATCGCGAGGGGTCTGGGCAGATATGATGAGTAAAAGCAAAGTATTGTGAATGCTGGAAATCTGAAATAAAAAAAGAAAATGCTGGATAAACTCAGCAGTTTTGGCAGCATCTGTGGAGAGAGAAACATAGCTAACGTTTCAAGTCCATAGTTCAAGATAGGGAGAAGCTGTTCCCTTTGGTGGAAGACTCAAGAACAGTAGGACATAGATTGAAGATTATTAGTAAAAGAGGCAATGGCAACATTTCACACGAGTGGTTAGCGTTTGGAATGCATTGCCTGAAGATATGGTGGAGGCAGATTCAATTGAAGGATTCAAAAGGGAATTGGATTATTATCTGAAAAGGAAGTATGTGCGGGACTACGCAGAGAAGAGTGTAGCAGTAGGTGAATTGCTCATTCACAGGGCCAGCACAGATAAAATGGGCCAAATGGCCTCCTTCTGTCCTGTAACCATTCTGTGATTCTTTTAAAGAAAAAAATAGAGAATAAATTCTCTCTAAAATGAATGACTGTCTGAGAAAATCTCATTCTTAAGGATTGCACGTTCAAAAGCTGCAGTTCCCACAATCTTGGAGAAATCAGGTATCTCCTGATAATTGTTCAAAAAGGAATACAGCCATGAAAGATCCCAAGAGAGTTATTTATTGAAGATCGGGTCTTTTTTGGAAGTGGAAATCTAGTTGCCTCATTAGATAGATAAGTAAGTGGAGTTGAAAGCTGGAGAATTAGCAGACCCAGGGACAAAACAATCGCTGCAAGTCAAGTCTAGACAAGCGCCTTGACTGTCTCTGATACAAGTTATGTTCTTGGCCAGTTGTGTAGCAGGGAATGCCTGGAATCCAGAGACTAAAAATAGCTCAGGTGACGTACTCAAGTCTTGATTCTACGGGGTATTTGTTTTGTGTGTCTGTTAACAGCCACTCATGGAGTACACGGGAAGGACACATTGTACCAATAAATTGTATGATGGTCACTAATGATTTCAGGAACGCACCTTCTCAGTTTCTGAAGGGCCCAAGCTTTCTTTATTTAACCAGAGAGGAAAGATACTATCACCCACTTCCAACATATGCGCTAAACTGATCTGCAATGAGACCACAGCGTTTGGGAATTAGAAGAGACATTCTCCGGTTTTTCCTTTTAAAGAATTGAATTCCCAATCTGGGAATCATAATTCCTTGTATTCACGTTCCTTTAATGACTGCTGGTGTAGTTGCAAGACAAAACAGCACAGTTTCTGGGAATGCACTTCTGTTACGGAGAAAAAATACAATCCAGCTCTGCTTTCATTGAAAGAGCGAGTTCAGGCCACATGTTAAATGTTAACTTTCTAGTGACTCTCAGGGGTTTTTTATCTGGCCGAGCAAATCAATTCCCTCATGGTGCCATGGTTCGATTATAGGTCATTTCAGGGCTCATGATAAAGGTGCAAGGCAGCATCTTAGTCTCCACTGTTACGTTAAATGCCAAATTGTATCTTTGATCTGTCCTTCATCAATCACAGATCGATATGGCGTGCAAACCAGCTGGCTCTCAGTAGATCACAGAGCCAAACTCCCTTAAACAGCACTGCAGTGTTGACAGTGTGCTCTAATCCTGGAGTGAAGCTTCAACCCACAAGCTTCACGGCTTGAGTGCGAGTGTTAATAACTAGCTGTTTCCCCATTGCCAAGGCCAAGCTTACTGGCCTCTAGTTACTGGGCTTATCCCTCTCCTCCTTTGTGAACAAGAGAGTAACATTTGCAACCCTCCACCTCTCTGATATCACTCCCATTTCCAAGGAGAATTGGAAGATTGTTGCCAAACCCTTGACCTCACTGCTTTCGGCAAGTTAGAATGCACTCTGCCCTGACCAGGTGACGCTTCTACTTTGAAAACTTGCTATCCTTTTAAGTGTCTCCTTTTTATCTATTTTTTTTTACCAATCCAATTTTTCTAACCACTCCTCCTTTATTGTGATAATGGCAGCATCCTCTGCCTCCGTGAAGATTGATGCTAAGCTATCACTCCCTGGGCTTCCTCAGGTCCTTATAACTTCAGCTTGTTTGATGTTGGTTTTTACATTACAGCTAACGCAAATGCAATTCTCAGGAACTGTTGGCACCAGCTCCAATTAAGAAGAGTGGCATGAAAACATGCATAAACTTTGCCATCCTTTCATCATAAGCATGATCCAGGAAATACCAAACCATTTATTAGTATACAGTTCTTGTCTTCAAAATCTTTCAGTTTGGCTATTTCAATATGAATAATATTACATCAAAGTATCCCAGAAAAATAAGGATGAAATGTCACTGTCTGTTGTCACACTTTTGTGCCAACTTTTTCTGACATCATAAATTGCTCTATTGGTTTTAGTATAGAAACTGCCATTGTAAATATAGCTCACTATAATTATACCCTCTCTTCATTAACAGACGGCAGCACCCAGCTTTGCATCATCTTGTCTTAAATTGCAGAGAAATTCTCATGTTACAAACAACTCCACCCTGCTCCTTATTTCTCAAAATCGGGACAGCTATTCCCAATAGGGAAAGCTCCCAGTAGGGCGGCACGGTGACACAGTGGTTAGCACTGCTGCCTCACAGCCCCAGGGACCCAGATTCGATTCTGGTCTTGTGTGATTGTCTGTGTGTTGCACATTCTCCCTGTGTCTGCATGGGCAACGCGGTGACACAGTGGTTAGCACTGCTGCCTCACAGTGCCAGGGACCTGGGTTTGATTCCCAGCTTGGGTCACTGTCTGTCTGGAGTTTGCACATTCTCCCCGTGTCTGCGCGGGTTTCCTCTGGGTGCTCCAGTTTCCTCCCACAGTCTGAAAGATGTGCTGGAAGACCCAAACAGGCGCCGGAGTGTGGCGACGAGGGGAATTTCACAATAACTTCATTGCGGTGTTAATGTAAGCCTACTTGTGACTAATAAATAAACTTTAACTTTTTTCGCCAGGGTGCTCCAGTTTCCTCCCATACGCCTAAGAGGTACACATTAGGGGGATTGGCCATGCTAAATCATCCCTTAGTGTCCAAAGATGTATAGGTTAGGGGGATTAGCAGGGTAAATACGTGGGGTTAAAGGATGGGGCCTGGGTAAGATGCTCTGTCGGAGAGTTGGTGCAGACTTGATGGGCTGAATGGTCTCCTTCAACACTGTCGGGATTCTAGGAAGTTGAAATGTCAATTCTGAGTGAATACCATCTTAAATATAAATTATAAACATGTTGAATATTTACTTTATTTAAACTAACCTCTTTATAAAGGCAATAAAATCAAATCCGGACTGCACCAAGAGGGGAACAGGAAACATTCATCATTAGCCTTAAAAATAACTGTTGGCAGAATTTATGGATAAGCAATTCTGGGGATGTAAAATATCGCTCTGGTTTGGTCTATAATTTTAAAATGCCACAGAACGGCACTCAGCAGACAAGTATCTGACCGCAGTTTTATACACGCAACCACTGGCTTTAGCTCATAACTTGGCGCTGCACCAAAGCCTTGTGGCTACCAGAAATTCCTGATCCTGCTGCTGTGTTGCAACATCTGTCTGCAATGCAGTGAAGTGCCACTTACTACACAGCCGATCGGGTTACAGTTGAAGCATCGCAGAAGAGTTCCGAGGAACCCAACCTGCCACTCAGCTGGACCCGAGCCAAGGCTTAACCTGTACACACCCCGCGGAAGACAGCCCCGAACCACCTCCGAACAATTAAACTCCATCTCCTTGCATCACTTATCGTGTTTGCAAAAGCTTTGTAAAGTGTGGGATGATTCCATTAACTGAATTCTGCGCATTGAGTTTCACTTTTATTAATTATTTCCCACAAGGAACGACATAACTTCTCAAGCGGGTGTGTTGGGATGTAAATCCTGGGTTATGTTCCCATCATGATGGCGCACTGCTTGTTGTACTGGACTGCCATCTCAAGTGTTGTGAACTCAAATGTGGCCATTACTGGGCTGGCACCGGGAACAATAAAGAAAATGGAGAGATAATCAGATAAAGCCAACTGGTGCACTTTGCCAACAACAGCCTGCATTTATATAGCACCTTTAACATAGTGAACCACCTCGCCACACTTCAAAGGAACATTACCAAAGTTTAAGAAGGAAAGGGATTTGCCACCACAACTCATTCTGACCTACAAATGAAACCTATCCCATGAGTGACTCTTAGTACCCCTCTTGCCACCTCCTCCTCATTAGAAAAAGTCTTTACCCGGCAACTGTGGATGGTTAATAGGGAGTAGCCCACATCCTGCAAAAAATATAAGAAGAGATTGACTAAGCATAGCGTGGGAGGGGAATTGGGGTCAGCCATCACTGTTGTGGGCTGGTCTGTTCACACTCAGAGACATAGAGATATACGGCATGGAAACAGGCCCTTCGGCCTAACTCATCTATACCGACCAGGTTTCCTAAACTGAACTAGTCCCATTTGCCTGCGTTTGGTCCATATCTCTCGAAACCTTTCCCATCCATGTACCCGTCCAAATGAAACTGAAGAAGGATTTCTATTTGTTATTGCTTTCCAGGAGAGAAAATTGAAGTGCATTAAAGAAAATTCTGTCAATTGCATTCCTGAGCTGCACTGGTATAAGGAGGCTGTTTTGAAACAAATCGGTCTTGTATAGTTAGAGCCCAAAGCAGCTTTCAAAGTGGGTCTTGTAAAGTTTTCCTCTAAATAAGCCAATTTTTCTAAATGCTTTTACACTTTATTACTTGGTAGGCTATCATACGGCTGTGATTTATTTTAGGGAGTGGGGTTACTGTATGGAAGAAAGTGTTTAACCCAGGACGTGACGCAATTAGCAACAGCATATAACAGAGGAGAAACAACTGCCAAGATCTTGCTTTTCGATTGATGTTAATTCTATAGGATTGTGTGAAGTGCTTAATCTGTTAATTTAAGTGTCACACGACTACCTTTAATTCTGTGATACAGGACATGACCCACAGAACAAACAATATGTTGTCTAAATAACCTCGCCTGATTATTAACATCATTGCTTATTTTGATCCACATTTTTAAAGAAGTTCTGTAATCACTGTTATGAGGTTCCTACAATTACTGCCCCCTCATTGCTACGCTGCCAGCCCCTAGCACCTGCCTGCGAGCATCATCTCCTCAGTTCAGAGATAAACAGTTTCATGTATCAAATTTATGTATAAAAAAAGGGGTTGCGTTGACAATAACTGGTCCCAGATCACTGCAACCAAGTCATTTACCCATAGCTGCATTTTGAACCGTGCCTATATTGTTGAACCAGATTGATTCCGGGGATGAAAGAGTTGACGTATGAGGAGAGATTAAACAGTTTGGGCTTGTACTCGCTGGAGCTTAGAAGAATGAGGGGGGATCTGATCGAGGTATATAAAATTTTAAAAGGATTGATAAAGTAAACGTGGACCAAATGTTTCCTCTTACGGGGCAATCTCGAACAAGAGATCACAGGTTTAGGTTGAGAGGCGGTAGATTTAAAACTGAGATGAGGAGGAACTACTTCTCGCAGAGGGTGGTGAATTTGTGGAACTCGCTGCCCCATCGCGCGGTGGAGTCTGAATCATTGAATTGTTTCAAGGAGGAGATAGATACAATTAAGTTTTAAATTTATTTATTAGTGTCACAAGTCGGTTTACATTAACACTGCAATGAAGTTACTGGGAAAATCCCCTAGTTGCCACATTCCGGCACCTGTTCAGGTACACTGAGGGAGAATCTAGCATGGTCAATGCACCTAACCAGCACGTCTTTCGGACTGTGGGAGGAAACTGGAGCACCCGGAACAAACCCATGCAGACACAGGGGGAACGTGCAGACTCCGCACAGACAGTAACCCCAAGTTGGGAATTGAACCTGGGTCTCTAGTGCTGTGAGGCAGCAGTGCCACCGTGCAGCCGTGCTAAAAAAAAAGGGATAAGGGGATATGGGGAACAGGCGGATTTGAGACCAGGGAGAGATCAGCCATGTTCTGATTGAATGGCGGAGCCGGCTCGAAGGGCTGAATTTGCCGACTTCTGCCCCTAATTCCTACGTTCCTATGACTTTGTAGGTTGCATTCTGATGTGAATTCGATGGAAAATCTCTTCACATCACCTCTTCCCAATAAAATTGATAGAAACACAGAAATTGGATTAAGCTGCTGCATTTCTCTAATTGCTTTGTTGCTTATACCTCGAGTATTTAATACTGCTCAGCTTTCATTTCAGTTTCCGAGTTACACAGAGCTCACTGCAGCGTGGAGATGTTTGTGTGAAACTTATCATCCCAAATGCTGAAATAGATTAAAACTAGAAAGAAAAACAGCAAAAATTTGAAATAAAAACAGCAAGTGCTGGTAATAAATGGGAGAGAAAAGGCAGATCTAAGTTTTCACCCCATTGGTTCAGGTAGAGGGTTATTTCCATAAATATTTACATGATTTATCTGACAGATCTGTTCCAGATTTCCAACATTTTCTAAGGTCGCATCTCAGCCTATTAAGAAAGCGGACCAGTAATGTTTCTCCTTAAAAGTGAGATACATTGAAATTGCTGGTGTTTTCGAACCGAAGTCAATCTCACTCCAGGTTGTGTATATTCTACCCATTGCACTGAAGTACCAAGGGCTGGGTTGGGTGGAAACTAGAATAGACTGAGTCACAGAGTTGCTCTTAATTCCCAGAAATCTTTCAATGAACTGAAAATATGCAGGCTTGTTATGTTTATATTCCTGGTGTGGAAATGCCAGGTTTTTTTTTGGCGCAGTCTGTTGCAGGAATTCAGCGTGTCTCGAAATTCCCCAGTACTGTGGCAATGCCCCTTTCAAAATAAGACAGTGCCACCCACTCATTCTGCTAATTGAATATCTCACCAATTGCTGAAGGGTTATGGGAACTTTTAAGTGCAAATATTTTCAAGCTTACTTTGAACCTGAGCAAGTTTCTAAGCCATGATGTGGAGATGCCGGCGTTGGACTGGGGTAGGCACAGCAAGACGTCTCACAAAACCAGGTTAAAGTCCAACAGGTTTATTTGGTAGCACAGTTTTCAGAGCGCTGCTCCTTCATCAGGTGAGTGGGAGTTGGGTTCACAAACAGGGCATACTTAGACACAAACTCAATTGCAAGATAATGGTTGAAATGCGAGTCTTAACAGGTGAGAATCATAGAATCCTACAGTGCAGAAGGAGACCATTCAGCCCATCGATTCTGCACCGACCGCAATCCCACCCAGGCCCTATTCCCGTAACCCCGCATATTTACCCTAGCTCGTCCCTCTGACACTAATGGGCAATTTGGCATGGCCAATCCACCTAACCCACACATCTTTGGACTGTGGGAGGAAACCAAAGCACCCGGAGGAAACCCACGCAGACACGGGGAGAATGTGCAAACTCCACACAGACAATGACTCAAGCCGGGAATCGACCTTGGGTCGCTGACGCAGTGAGGCAGCAGTGCTAACCACTGTGCCACCGTGCCACAGGTAAACAAGTCTTTACAGGTACAGACAATGCAGAGTTAAGTACAGGTTAAAGAGGTCTATATGTGGGGATCGGCATGCTCGAAAAAGTTCTCAAGCAGCCATACGGGCTGCCAAATGTTGAGGCCTGCTGTTTAAAAGGCCTGTGACGGTGCTCTGGGACTTTGTCCCAGTTGTGTTGTCAAATACTTGGCCATCTAAAACTTCATACTCTCTCATCCACCACCACCCCCATCTACTCCCCTTGCCCAATCCATGCCAAGCTATGCCTCTCCACCCATTCCTAATGGCTTCTCAAGATCTCCATACTAACACATGCCCCAATCAACCTCGTGGCCCTTGTAGCCCATATGGCAACTTAGTGTCAACTCATGTCAACATATGACCCCCCCTATGCTTACCACCCTTTGCCCTTATATTCTCTATGACAACTCACCCAGTATTCACCATGTCTGGACTTCAGGGTAATGCTGATTTGACATAAAATAAAGTTCTAAGTATCTAACACAGATTTCACTCTATTTGAAAAAAAACTCTGACAAAAGTCCATTCGGTATATTTAAATCCCCTCAAGTACTTAATCCTTTATTAAAATAAGCAAACATTTATATTCATAGCCCACATCAAAAATAGCTAATTCCTTGATAGTCTTTTGGAAATGTCAATCAAATTTTGAATTCAAACCCTCCACTGTGATAATGATGGGTTGTGGAAGCAGTCAAGCAGTAATAATGATAGTCCACTGGATTATATCAACAAACAGTTACTGGAACTGCATTTTTCTTCAACTCAGAAAGACAGCAGGCCATTTTATTTTCATAATGTAAAGGACTGGGGATTAACATAACTTAACAACTTTACAGTCCACAGACCTTATCTGCCTTTTACAAGCATTTGCCTCTACTCTCAAAGTCATAAGTCATACACTGCGGGAAATGGACTTTGCTTCAGTGAAAATGGGGTCTTTTTGAACTCTGCACCAAGTTCAACCGGCTCTGCTAAGTTCAGGTTTCCCCCATGTGTGAATTACACCCTGTTCCCTTTCCCCGCCCAGCAAAGTAGAATCTATCAGAAATAGGAGTGGGACTTTCAAATCTGGGGATCCCAGCACCATTTTGGATAAGACAGACTCCACGGAAATCTGGGCCGCTGAGTTAACTGTCATTGGCATACATTTAGAATCTGACCCCATGAAGTCATCAAGGGCTAGCATGTAGATAAGAACATAAGAAATAGGAGCAGGAGTAGGCCATCTGGCCCTTCGAGCCTGCCCCGCCATTCAACAAGATCATGGCTGATCTGAAGCGAATCAGTTCCACTTACCCGCCTGCTCCCCATATCCCCTAATTCCCTTATCGATCAGAAAACTATCTACCCGTGATTTAAACATCTACCCGTGATTTAAATGAGAAACAGAATGGGGCCAAAGGTGGATTCCTGGATGGTTCCTAAGATAATGCAATGAAGGAACAAAAGCCAATGATTGGAAGTGCTCTTGCAACAACTAGAAATGTAGGAGTGGAAATGAATGAGGGGAGGGCCACAGAGCTCGACAACAGAGCAGAGGCACAAGAGAAAGATGGTACAATTGAATCCATCAAAGAGTGCAAAGAAGTTAAGGACGGACAGTGCGTTACAGTCATGGAGGGTGGTAGTGTGACATTTGAAGGAGCATTTCGGTATTGTGACAGAAGCAGAAACCCAAATCATCCTAAAGACAGTGGATCCATTGTTTTGTCCAGGAATATCTTGCTGAGTTACAGATTGTTGACGGACTCCTCGCCGCTTCACGTAGACGCTTTTGGCCAGAGCATGAACACATATGCAAGATACCTAACCAATAGCTAAGGATCGAAAATACATTGGAACATTTGGTTTTGTTATTGCAACAATGCCAGCTGTCAACTACTAAACGGAATCTGAACAACTGCATCTATCACGAATAGTTTGATATCAAGTCAGGACTGGTCGCTGGCTCAGTGCCAACCAATCAGAAATGATTTTGTTGGTGACTGATTTATCAATATGTATCTAATTTTAAATGTGGTTAAAGATGTGATGCACATTCAGCGTGGCTCCTGTACTGAGAAGCTTTTCTCCTCTGATTATTCCAGAGATTTTGTTTCCCTAGATCTTGTTCCTCTTCTCCTGATGGCGACTCAGTGATTTGTTACTCAAAGTGCCATTCATGTTAGAGCCCATGCAATTGTCCCTTTACCATTAAAACCATTTCAGCTGATCCTCCCCTGACTCCATACTTCTGGCAGGATTTGTTTTCCAGAGTGGGCACTGTGGCTCATTATTTCTCGGTACTTGGTCTGAGGATTGGCCCTTTGAACCTAATGGCCTTTCCCAGTTCCTAAAAATCCTTAAGTCATTATCTTCTAAATCTGACTTCCTGTCGATACAGTAAGTTTCCAGTAGTCATAGAACATAGAACATTACAGCGCAGTACAGGCCCTTCGGCCCTCGATGTTGCGCCGACCAGTGGAACCAATCTAAAGCCCCTCTAATCTACACTATTCCAATATCATCCATATGTTTATCCAATAACCATTTGAATGCTCTTCATGTTGACGAGTCCACTACTGCTGCAGGCAGGGCATTCCACGCCCTTACCACTCTCTGAGTAAAGAACCTACCTCTAACATCTGTCCTATATCTCTCACCCCTCAATTTAAAGCCATGTCCCCTCGTGCTAGCCATCACCATCTGAGGAAAAAGGCTCTCACTATCCACCCTATCTAATCCTCTGATCATCCTGTATGCCTCTATTAGTCAGTCGGCCTCACCATAAACTCTCAGCTGGGGGTAAGTAAATACAGGTAGCTATCTCAAAAACCGATCAGTAACTGAACTCACTGACACCCCAAAACCCGACAAAAGTCTCGGTCGAATTGTTAACTGGAGAAGTAACAGGAAATAATTAAGAGCAATCAGGAAAGAGCCCTTCAGTAAATTATAAGTCCTTTTTAAAAGTCACCAAAAGCACAAGATCAAAATTCATCAAATTCCAGTCAAACACTTCCCTGCGGCCTTCCATTGGATTGTGACATTGCTGTGTCTTACTCGTAGTTTGCAAGCTGGACAAAGTTGTGGGTGTGTTTGAGGCTGAAACACTCCCCCCTTCTCAGGGCAGTCCAGCCCTGGCAGTAAACAAAGCCAGATGGGTTCTGCAAAAACCCACACCTTTATACTGTCTGCTACTACTTAACAATGTGGACTGCCTTAATTGTCACCCCTGGTGGTCAAACTGCTAAATAAAGCTGTGTGTAACAGGGGAAATCAATTCAATGCAAGTGGGGTCGCATTGCTGTGACCTTACCAATTCCTTTGCATCTTGCAGGTGTATGGGCTGCATAGATTCCGACTCTGTGGTCGTGCCTACGCGGCATGTTACAGAGTGTGACATATGCCACGAGGAACATTCCTATGTTCCCGCCTCCCGGCATGTTACAGAGTGCGACATACGCCGTGAGGCTCATTCTCATGTCAGCCACTTCAGCTCACCTGCAGAGTGGCACTGACAGATTGCGTTGGAGAGATGCCCAAGGCAAATTATTCCCAATGATTATTTTTTGCCCAAATTTTGCAACAAGAAAGACTTACTTTTCAAAGCCTCCTTTTAAAACATCAAGTAAATGAGACGTGCTATTTTAAAATGATTTTCAGGCTCTGACCTGAATGGTGTTGATTCCTCAGTAACATGGGGCAGACTCTGGCACATTCTGCCACAAGGTGCACCCCAGGTCTGGATGTAGCTGCACCAGCCTGCAGCGTGCAAGGCCAGACCAGCCTTCCCTTATGTCCGTGAGTCTTTCCTTAAACACACCTGACACTGTTGAAACCGCAGAGACTCCTTCACAAGCCAAAGCTGCGAGCTACTAATTGATATTTCATGAGAGGATCAGTCCATGCATTATTGATGACAAGAAGCAGTTGAGGCAATTTGGGCACAGCCTTGTTCCTCCATCCTAACGGATATTAAATTTGGCTTACTGCTGCGGCACTGTGCTGGGTGCAGCTTCACTACGCCCACTTCGGACTCACCCTCCAGCCAACATCAAAGTCCATTAAGGGAGTTTCCGAGCATCTTATGGCCATTTCTGGCAGACGCACTCAAAATATCACATCACAAACATAACTTTGTTTTTTAAAAACCAACACAGTTTTTTTTTAAACATAATTTTGTTTGCAATCCCTGAAGGGTAATAGGAGGTACATGGATGATGGAGTAATGCTACAAGACAATCTTTAGTAGGCTAGGGCATCTCTCTCCACATTCTTTACTGTTGATATCAGTGGATTCTGTGTTGGAGAAAGGACTCTCTGGATCCTTCTGTTTTTCACCCTTTATCATCAGGGATAAACACGCGAGGGAATGGGACTTTTTTTTTTCAATTGGTCGCAGTCAGGAATACACAGCAGGGAAATTAAATCTCAATGAAGCAAAAGGTGATAACGGTGGCACAGTGGTTAGCACTGCTGCCTCACAGCGTCAGGGACCCGGGTTCAATTCCCGGCCTTGGGTCACTGTCGTGTGGAGTCTGCACATTCTCTCCGTGTCTGCGTGGGTTTCCTCCGGGTGCTCCGGTTTCCTCCCACAGTCCAAAAGATATGTAACATAGGTGGATTGACCATGTTAAACTGCCCCTTGGTGTCCAAGGTATGCAGGTTCAATGTGCGGCGCTACAGGGTTAAGATGGGGATTGGGCCTGAGTGGAATGCTCTTTGAGGGTAGATGGGCTGAATGGCCTCTCCTGCACTGTAAGGATGTGGGGATTCTATGATAATCTTTGAATGATAAGTTATGCTGACTTATATCTTTCCGTGCTTCTTAACCCTGTTTGCATGCATTCTAAAAGGTTTGCTTTTTACTTTGCCACTTTCCTGATATCACAAAAGGTTGTCCCTCTCTCTGGGCCTCTGCGTACGCCCAACATTCTTGGTTAAGCAAAACTTCCATTGTAAAGCTGACATCACTAATGTCATTTGTATATGACTCTCATGGTTATTTCTGTCTGTTTGACAGAGAGCAGACGCGAATGGAAGAAACTTCCAGAAAGCAAATGAGAAACAGTCTGGAAGACTGCCCAGTTCTTTTTGTGAACAAAGTCCGGAATCTCTCCTGAAAATATTGACCGTAAATTTTCTACTAACGTGTTGCTATCATTGGTTGAAATGACTTGAATGAAATGGAATACAGCGGGGATACAAAGAATGGCCCATCAGCTCCCATCCGGTTAACACCCCAACCCACCCCTGTCAAAGCTGAATATCACAATTAACTTTAATAATAATTTTAATATTTGCAGAGCAACATTTTAGTCAATGCCCAATGTTGGCAGAGGATTGTAAAATGTACCTAATTCAGTGACCGTTGCCCTGAAACAAACCCAATCTGCACCATGTTCTCATTTAATCTTTGGTGGATTGGCCAAGTTAAATTGCCCCCTAGTGTCCCAAGATCTGTAGGTTAGGGGGATTAGCAGGGTAAATATTTGGGGTTGCAGGGAACAGGTCTGGGTGGGATTGCCCCTTAGTGTCAGGGGGATTACATGGGGTTATGGGGATAGGGCCTGGGCAGGATTGTCGTCAGTGCAGGCTCGATGGGCCATATGGGATTCTATGAATGCTTACAACAGGGTGCACAGTGCTGAGGTAAAGTGGTATTTAAGCCTTTTTGCTAAATGTGAGGTGAATTGTTAACAGTTCCCTTGTGTTGGGTTTTATCCTACCCTACTCTTTATTTTGAAAGTGTTGATATTATATTTTAAATTATATTCCTTCCTCTGTCTCCGAGCCATGCAACATGCACTGACCGTGAGAACAGACAAGGCTCTAGGCCCTGATCAGGGCTTCCTTTATTCAATTCAGCTGTCAGTAAATCTGTCAGTGTGAGAAGATCCATCTTCAAATTCTCCCTCTCCCTACGGGGAAACATCTGTCCCTGACAACACGGGCAGAAGCAGGAACTCAACTTGTGACAAGATGCAGACAGATGTCTATTTTGTCACCAGGTGACTGTACCTCCTCACGTCACACCACGGCCTCCCCACACCACGGCCTCCCCACACCATGGCCTCCCCCCACCACGGCCTCCCCCCACCACGGCCTCCCCACACCACGGCCTCCCCCCACCACGGCCTCCCCCCACCACGGCCTCCTCACACCACGGCCTCCCCACACCACGGCCTCCTCACACCACGGCCTCCTCACACCACGGCCTCCCCCCACCACGGCCTCCCCCCACCACGGCCTCCCCCCACCACGGCCTCCCCCCACCACGGCCTCCCCCCACCACGGCCTCCTCACACCACGGCCTCCCCACACCACGGCCTCCTCCCACCACGGCCTCCTCCCACCACGGCCTCCTCACACCACGGCCTCCTCCCACCACGGCCTCACCTCACCACGGCCTCACCACACCACGGCCTCCTCCCACCACGGCCTCCTCACACCACGGCCTCCTCACACCACGGCCTCCTCCCACCACGGCCTCCTCACACCACGGCCTCCTCACAGCACGGCCTCCTCCCACCACGGCCTCCCCACACCACGACCTCCCCACACCACGGGGTCACCACACCACGGCCTCCCCACACCACGGCCTCCCCACACCACGGCCTCACCACACCACGGGCTCACCACACCACGGCCTCACCACACCACGGCCTCCTCCCACCACGGCCTCCTCCCACCACGGCCTCACCACACCACGGCCTCCCCACACCATGACCTCCCCACACCACGGGGTCACCACACCACGGCCTCCTCCCACCACGGCCTCCTCCCACCACGGCCTCACCACACCACGGGCTCACCACACCACGGCCTCACCACACCACGGCCTCACCACACCACGACCTCCTCACACCACGACCTCCTCCCACCACGACCTCCTCCCACCACGACCTCCTCACACCACGACCTCCTCACACCACGACCTCCCCTCACCACGACCTCCTCCCACCACGACCTCCTCACACCACGACCTCCTCACACCACGACCTCCTCACACCACGACCTCCTCACACCACGACCTCACCACCTCAGCAGTCAATTTTGAATTTGAAGATGAAAATGGATGAAGATGAAAACCTAGAGGCAGGATTTCAATGTAATCTGCGAGTAGATTGAACTAACTCTTCAAAGAATTACGAACATTGTTTCAGAGTGCCTGAGACACAGGTTTTAGTGTTTGGCAACTCTTTTTCGCACACACTTGCTTTTAGCAAATAGACAGCATTAACGTTTGCCAAAGGTGACTAGTTATTGATTTTGCTGTCTGGACACTGTGTCGCTGTCAGTTTTCACAAACTGAGCAATTTGGAACTCACCAAGACTGGCCCCAGTACCTTTGAGCCAATCTACATCACAGTAAATACCAGTCATCCTTTCCTCACACAACCTCCTTCCCTCTCAGGCAGGTACCATTTATGGCAGCCAAATGATCCATCATCTCATTCCAGACCATTGCATAAGAGGGCATTGAGCACTGGCTCACCCACATGATTTCATCTCTTGCTGATAGCCTTCTAAAACTGCCTGGTGACCCTCAAGCCTCCTCCCTCCACCCCAACAGCCTTCATGAGAAAGACAACACATAATGAGAACATAAGGCCACAAGAAGTAGGAACAGGTGTGGGCCATTTGGTCCCTGGAGCCTGCTCCACCATTCAATAAGAACATGGCTGATCTTTAATCTCAACTCCACATTTCCACCCGATTTCCATATCCCTCGATTCCCCTGGATTCCAAAAATCTATCAATGATGGAGCAGCCACAACTCTCTGGGGTACAGATTACAATTCTCTGGGTGTAGAATTTCTCCTTGTCCTAGTCTTAAAGGAGCAGCCCCTTATCCAGAGACTGTGGCTCCTTGTTCTTGACTCCAGCCAAGGGAAACAACCTCTCAGCATCGACGCTGCCAAGCCCACTCAGAACGTTTTATGTTTCAGTGAGGACAATTATTGGAGCAAAGTTAAACCATTCCCAAAACGCAGACTCTGCGTAAGCATCAATTCTCAATCACCAGGTGTTTCCAGTGTTAACCAAAAGGTCTTTAATCCCGGCTTTTGTTCACTTTGTACTCCATCATCAAAAACCTTTTGTTAACTAAACTCTGGCATGGGTTCCCTTGACGTTAAAGTTTGATATCTGAAACTGGAAAGTATTTGAAGTGCGATCACTCTTCAACTTGGATTTTATGGAACTGGAGGGAAAGCAGCCTCAAATCAAAGTACAATGGATGGCTCTGACATTTATTTCAGTGCTTTACAACAGGACCATGCAAATGCGAAGGACATTGAATCAGAATTGGGCCATGGAGCACTTTCCCACATCAGATGCCAAACATAAAAATCAAGGTAAGCTGCTGCATAAAGCTGCTTCTACTCTGTTCCAGCAACAATCTTAATCCTAAATGTGGAACAATGTCCTCCACCTATTCAGTGGCACATTTTTTAATTTCAACACCACCTTGAGGTCTCTCTAAACAATTATACAGACCATAAACTCCAGGTTACAATGTTGTTCAGCTGCTATTTTTGCTGAACAAACAGTAGGAGGTGTGGGCAATGATTTGGTTCGTCCACTTCCCATTCATCCCTGGAGCTTGGGTGCAAATCCAACAGAGCTCAGTGCAATAGAGTCTACTTTTACAGCTGAACTAGGAAGGGTTGTTGGTAAAGTGAGCCTTGCATAGTTCCAACCATAGATAGAAACAGAAAATGTACATTTCAGCTCGACTTTGCTGCACCAGGCACAGTTTCAAAATTTGTAGATGACACGGAAACACTGTGAACTGGTGTAATACGTCCTCTGAGGCAGAAGCCCCTTCACCAAAATCCCTTTATTTACAAGTTTGACAACAGCCTACAAAGTGCTTTCAGTTAGCACTAGGAGTTCCAGAGGAACTGACACTCCTGGTTAAATACAAAGCGAGAGGGCTCCCCGATTGACCCATCAATTTGTCCCTTAATCAGGGAGTTCAGATTCTAACAGGCCAACATCAATTGCCTGATTAAAGTCATTACAGGAGGGTAGTGTTAAATGTCCAAAATGATATAGATGAGTGGCGTGGGGTCAGGGGAGATGGGGACAGGGGGTTGCGATTTAACGCAGAGAAGTGTGAAGTGCTACATTTTGATAGGGTAAGGAGAGACGATACAAAATAAAGGTTACAATTCAAGAGGGGGTTGCGGAAGAAAAGGAACCTTGGGGTTTATATGCATAAATCATTGACGCTGGCAGCTCAGGTTGAGAGAGGGGTTAATAAGACAGACAGGACCCTGGATTTTATAAATAGAGACACAGGGCGGGACTTCCCTCTCCCTCCGCGGTGTTTTCCGGCGGCAGCGGGAGGAAGCACACCACTGATTGGCGGCGGGATCGTTTGTCCCGCTGTTGTCACGGCAATAGAATACAGTAAGCTATGATAAACCTTTGCACATTGCTGTTCTGACTTTCACTAGAGCAGTGTGTCCAGTTCTGGGCACCATACCTGATATGAAGTGATTAGAGAGGGTGCAGGAAAGAGGGTCCAAAGATGTGTAGGTTAGGTAGATTGGCCATGCTACATTGCCCCTTAGCGTGCCAAGATGTCTAGGTTAGATGGATTAGTCATGGGAAATGTGTGGGCGATACGGGGATAGAATGGGGGAGAGGGCCTTGGGTGAGATGCTCTGTCAGACCTGGATGGGCCGAATGGCCGTTTCTGCACTGTAGGGATTCGATGATTCTAGGAAAGATTGAATGAAAATGGTTCCAGGGATGAGGAACTTCAGTTAGCTGGACAAATTGGCGAAGCTGGAGTTGTTCCCCTTAAGAAAAGGTTGAGAGCTCATTTGATAGAGGTGTTCAAAATCCCGAGGAGTCTGGAGAAAGCAGATAGGGAGAAATAGTCCCCACTTGTGGAAGGATTGAGAAACAGAGGACACCGATTAAAGATGGCTGGTATAAGCACAAAAGATGACAAAATCTTTTCTATGCACCGAGTGGTTAGGATCCAGAATGCACTGCCCGAGAGCGTGATGAAGACGAATGCAATTGCGACTTTCGAAAGAGAATTGGATAATTATCTGAATGGAAAAAAAATGCAAGGCCACAGGGAAAAAGCGGGGCAGTGGGACCAGGGTGAGTTGCTCATGCAGAGAGCTAGCACAAACATGATGGGTTGAATGGCCTCCTCTGTGCTGTAACAATTTTATGATTCTTAATTGGTCAGTACATCCAGGAGGGGGAGGGGGGGGAGGGGTGGTCATTGGAATGTCCAGTAGGGTAAATGGAAAAGCACCTAGTCCTAGAAGAGAGCACTTCTCGGAGGTCAGAATGAAAGGCAAGTTGTCAGCGCAGAGTAGAGGGGTTAGTGAAACCCTCAGTATAGGAGCAGACCCAAGTTACCTTGATGATGAAGCCTGGTATCTAAAGCTGGAAAGTATTCAGAGTTCTACTATTGTTTCAAGTGTCAAATGAGAAGCAAAAACGTCCCAGTAAGCCATTCCATTATTTAGAGAGTGCAATAGCACGGACAAAGATGTGACATGTTCACTGAATTTCACAGTAAATGCTGGTGTGAACTGTGTGCTGCTGGTACTCTCCCCCGTCACTCACTCCAACACTTCAGGTGCAGCACACTGAATGTCACATTGTGAACTTTCTGCAGAATGTTGGCTGAGATTGCGGGGGACTGTTTATTGTTGCACAATATATCATGGGTTGGCATGGAACACAAGCTGGCGATGGTGCTGGCGATGCCATTCCTCTCAGGGCCCACTGCATGAAAGGTAAACATTGGGTCCCATCTACACAACATTACAAGAGATATTTCTTAAATAGACAAGGTGAAGTTGAGTTAAAGGACAATATTCAGCCATTAAGCGCCACACATTGTCAGAACTTGCTAAATGTGCTGTCAAATTATGCCTTGAACTTGGCGAGTTCATATTGCCAATTGCTCTTCAACTAAAATAAATGGTAAAAATAAGAGCGTTATTGTAACACACTCCTTGCAAAAAGTCACCATGGTTAAAATAGATTTGCTCTTTAACAGATTTGCTTTTCTTTTAGAATCACACAGTGCAGAAGTCCATTTGGCCCATCAAGTCTGCACTGACCACAATCCCACCCAGACCCTATCCCCATAACCCCATGTATTTACCCGAGCTGGTCCCCCTGACACTTGGGGGCAATTTAGCATGGCCAATCCACCTAACTTTGCATGCTGCTTTTCCCTGCAAATTATTATCAATGTACTTCTAGGCATTACCACTACTGTTACTCCTCATCTTTTATTGTTTCAACTGAGGGGCTTCAAATGAAGGGGAATGACCTCACTTTTTAAATTTAAATTTAAATTTTTGTATTGAATGACAGTCTTGGTAAATCCAGTCCACCAAAAGAAACTATTCCCACTGGTTGGGGAGTCCACAACTAGGGAGCATGATTGAACAATTAAGAGGCAGACCTTTCTGGAGTGAAAATAGGAAACAGTTCCACACACCAAGTGCGGTTAAAGTTTGGAATTCTCTTCCACAAATGGCCATTGATGCTGGATCACTCATTGTGGTGGACCTCAGTTGTGCCTTTGTCCTATATGGACCACCGTTGTGTGTGTTTGTCATACCTGGACACATCCCCTTCCAGTTTGGTTCCTCCCCTCAGCACCTAGTATAAAGGTGGCTGTCTCCTCCCCCTTGTTCAGTCCAGGTCTGTTAATTGTTGGGATCTGCTCCTGATTCTGTTGTGAATAAAAGCCTACACTTATATTGGCATATCGGTAGTCTTTCGCCTTATTGATAGCGCATCAATTTTATTCACAACAGTTACTAGTATGGAGCAGTTTCTAAAACCCGACAAGTTAGCATTAGACCCTCAAGAGGTTGGAGCCTCTGATAAATTTGATCATTGGTTGGACTGCTTCGAAGCATTCGTCGACACCGCTACGGCCATCGACACCGACGCTGCTAAACTCCACGTGCTCCGCGCCCGGGTAAGCGAAACTGTCTATGGAATCTTCCGGGACGCTGCTACTTACGCGGACGCTATCGAACTCCTAAAAGGGCAGTTCCGAAAGAGCCCTAACGTGGTTTACGCCAGACACCTCCTAACTACCCGCAAACAGCAGCCAGGAGAATCGTGCGCCCAATTTCTGCGCGCCCTGCGAGTCCTCGCCCGAGCATGCGACTGTAAGGCTGTTTCAGCAGCTCAGAACACGGAGGATCTGATCCGCGACGCCTACGTTGCGGGCATTGAGTCTACATACATCCAGCAGCGTCTGCTGGAACAAGATGACCTAGACCTCCGGAAAACGGCCACGATGGCTGAAACATTAGAAGCAGCCTCCCATAATCTCGGGTCTTACCTTGGATCCCGTTCCACCGACGGCTCCACTGCGACGGCTGCTCCAGCAGGGCCCAAATGTTACTTTTGTGGCCTCCCTAAGCACCCTCGGCGTCACTGCCCGGCAAAGGACGCGATTTGCTCCGGATGCGGTAAGCTCGGCCACTTTGTTAAAGTCTGCAGAGCAAAGCCGCTTCTGAAGACTCGTGGAGCCATGTGTGCTCCGAGGGCGCGGCCATCTTTGATGCAGGCGGCGGCTGCGCGCGAATCGCCATCTTGGATGCGGTCACCGGAAGTGCGGGAATCGCCATCTTTGATGCGGTCACCGGAAGTGCGGGAGTCGCCATCTTTGAGACTGGCATCAAGGCAAGCTGAGCAGGAAGCTTCAACCGTGACGTCATCAGACGGCGACGAAGATGGATTCTTCTTTAATTCAACAGTGGCATCGATTTGCCTGGACCAGTCGCAGCCACATCAACTCTCCAAGTCCATAATGGAGATCAAGGTAAATGGTTATGCAGAAAACTGCCTGTTTGACTGTGGGAGCACGGAAAGTTTTATACACCCTCGCACAGTGCGTCAATATGCCCTTCCCGTGCGACCCTGGAGACAGACCATCTCCATGGCCTCGAATTCTCACTCAGTGGAGGTCCTCGGGTGCTGCTTGGTGACGCTGACAGTACAGGGCACAGTCTACGAGCGTTTTCGGCTCCTCGTGCTGCCGCGACTCTGCGCAGCTGTACTGCTGGGGTTAGATTTCCTCAGCCATCATAGAAGCGTCATCCTGCAGTACGATGGCCCTTATCCCCCGCTCTCCGTCTGCAAGGCGCCGTCACGGCAGCGCCCCTCGCGCACCACCTGCAGTCTCTCGACCCTCAAGATCACCCCCCCCCCGTTATTTGATAACCTCACCCCGGATTGTAGGCCTATAGCCACCAAGAGTAGGCGCTATAGTGCGGATGACCGGGCCTTCATTCGGTCCGAGGTACAACGTTTGCTCCAGGAAGGGATTATCCAGGCCAGCACCAGCCCCTGGAGGGCGCAAGTGGTCGTAGTTAAATCGGGGGAGAAACACCGCATGGTGATTGACTACAGCCAGACCATAAACAGGTATACCCAACTAGATGCATATCCTCTTCCCCGTATCGCGGACATAGTCAACCACATCGCGCACTATAGGGTTTTCTCAACGATCGATTTGAAATCGGCTTACCACCAGCTCCCTATCCGCTCGGAGGATCGCCCATACACTGCCTTTGAGGCGGATGGCCGCCTCTACCAGTTCCTCCGAGTCCCCTTTGGTGTCACCAATGGGGTCTCAGTCTTCCAACGGGCCATGGATCAAATGGTGGACCAGCACGGACTACGGGCCACTTTCCCGTATCTGGATAACGTCACCATCTGCGGCCATGACCTGCAGGACCATGATGCCAACCTACAAAAATTCCTTCGTACGGCCACTCTCCTGAACCTCACATACAATGAGGCGAAGTGTGTTTTCCGGACACGCCGCCTCGCCATCCTTGGGTACGTGATAGAAAATGGTGTCCTTGGCCCCGACCCAGCCCGTATGCGTCCCCTTATGCAGCTTCCCCTCCCTACTACCCTCAAAGCACTGAGGAGATGCCTGGGCTTCTTCTCCTATTATGCCCAGTGGGTTCCCCGTTACGCAGATAAAGCCCGTCCGCTCCTAAAATCGACCTCTTTTCCCCTGGCGGAGGAGGCCTGTCGGGCCTTCGATGACATCAAAGCGGACATCGCGAAGGCCGCGATGCATGCTGTGGACGAATCCATCCCATTCCAAGTGGAAAGTGATGCGTCTGACTTTGCCCTAGCCGCCACCCTTAACCAGAGGGGCCGTCCGGTGGCCTTCTTTTCCCGGACCTTACAAGGCCCTGAGATTCGACACTCCTCGGTCGAGAAGGAGGCCCAGGCCATCGTGGAAGCCGTCCGGCACTGGCGCCATTATCTCGCGGGCCAACGGTTCACCTTAATTACGGACCAGCGGTCAGTTGCCTTCCTGTTTAACACCAGGCAAAAGGGCAAGATTAAGAATGACAAGATCTTGCGGTGGAGGATTGAGCTCTCCACCTACAGATATGACATCATGTACCGGCCTGGGAAGCTCAATGAGCCCCCAGACGCCCTGTCCCGTGGATCATGTGCCAGTGCCCAACTAGACCAGCTACAGTCCCTCCATAACGACCTCTGTCACCCGGGTGTCACCAGATTTTTCCATTTTGTCAAGTCCCGTAACCTGCCCTTCTCCCTTGAGGAAGTCCGGACGATTACCAGGCAATGCAGGGTCTGCGCTGAGTGCAAACCGCAGTTCTACCGGCCAGGTAGGGCGCACCTTGTAAAGGCCACTCGCGCGTTCGAGCGCCTTAGCGTAGATTTTAAAGGCCCCCTCCCCTCCTCTAACCGCAATGTTTATTTCCTGAATATCATTGACGAATACTCACGTTTCCCTTTTGCCTTCCCCTGCTCGGACATGACCACGGCTACAGTGATTCGGACCCTGAACAAGCTCTTCACCCTGTTCGGCTTCCCAGCCTATATTCATAGCGACCGTGGGTCCTCTTTCATGAGTGACGAGCTGAGGCAGTACCTGCTCGCCAAAGGCGTTGCCTCCAGCCGCACCACTAGCTATAACCCCAGGGGCAATGGTCAAGTAGAGCGGGAGAACGCAACCGTCTGGAAGGCCGTTCTATTAGCGTTACGGTCTAGGGGCCTTCCAGTCAGCCGTTGGCAAGACGTCCTTCCGGACGCATTACATTCCATTAGGTCACTCTTGTGCACAGCGACCAATACGACCCCTCACGAGCGGATGTTTTCATTTCCCAGGAAGTCCTCCTCGGGTACTTCGCTCCCGGATTGGCTGATGTCCCCGGGACCCGTCCTGCTTCGGAAGCATGTCCGGACCCATAAGGCAGATCCCTTGGTCGAGGAGGTCCAATTGCTCCATGCTAATCCCCAATATGCTTATGTAGCGTACCCTGATGGGCGGGAGGACACGGTTTCTGTCCGTGACTTGGCACCCGCGGGTGCCCCGGAGGTCACCACGTCCTTCCGCCCCACGGTCCCTGGTGTCGTCCATTCGGAGACTGCTACGCCTCTTCCTCCCTCAGTCCCTTTCCCCAATGTAGTGCGCCCAGAGCCTGTTGCAGCCCCCCACCCCCCAGCTCCGGTTCCCACTGTTCCCCATGCGCCACCAGGGCCACTGCTCATTCCTCTCGCCCCTATGTACAGCTCGCTTGAGTCGCCGGAGCCGTCGCCACGCAGTACCCGACGACTGGACGGGACGACGGATCGGTCCGCTTCACACCACCCAGCGCCTTCTCTCGACGCTCACTGTACGGAGCCTGGGCCGACATCGCTCCCGGCTCGGTCGACTCTGCGACCTGCACTACGACGATCGCGACGACGGATCAAGCCACCGGTTCGTCTGGACTTGTGATATTGTTTCCGCTTCACCCCCGTGTTGTTTTTTAAAAGGAAGGGGTGAATGTGGTGGACCTCAGTTGTGCCTTTGTCCTATATGGACCACCGTTGTGTGTGTTTGTCATACCTGGACACATCCCCTTCCAGTTTGGTTCCTCCCCTCAGCACCTAGTATAAAGGTGGCTGTCTCCTCCCCCTTGTTCAGTCCAGGTCTGTTAATTGTTGGGATCTGCTCCTGATTCTGTTGTGAATAAAAGCCTACACTTATATTGGCATATCGGTAGTCTTTCGCCTTATTGATAGCGCATCACTCATGAATTTTAAAACTTGAGATTGACAGACTTTTGTTAGCCAGTTTTATTTTTGCTGGAACTAAGGAATATGGGGCAAAGGCAGGTACGTGAATACTGTTCCCAGATGCACCAGGGTCTGACTGAATGACGGAACAGGCTCGAGGGGCTGTACCCACTTGTTTGTAGCCAGCTCATAGTGACAAAGTGCATTCTGGGAATAATGACCATCAGTGCTGCCAGCTCACGCACAAACCTTCTGCAGAGGATTCTGGACACGAAAGCAATGACATCACCTCCTCCACTTCAGGAGTCAAGGTTCAGCTTTCTTCCTTTGTATCATGTGGAGATGCCGGTGTTGGACTGGGGTGGGCACAGTAAGAAGTCTCACAACACCAGGTTAAAGTCCAACAGGTTTATTTGGAATCACAAGCTTTTGGAGCACTGCTCCTTCGTCATATGCCGTGTTTGTGAACCTACCTCCCCACTCAGCTGATGAAGGAGCAGCGCTCCGAAAGCTCACGATTCCAAATAAACCTGTTGGACTTTAACCTGGTGTTGTGAGACTTCTTACTTTATCTGAACCTATTCCAAAGAATGCAACTCACTCACTATGGCTAAAAGTAAATTACTGCGGATGCTGGAATGTGAAACCAAAAGAGAAAATGCTGGAAAATCTCAGCGGGTCTGGCAGCATCTGTAAGGAGAGAAAAGAGCTGACGTTTCAACCCTTTGTCAAAGCTAAAAGACAATTAGCACCTCTTAGTTTTTCTCCTGGTTTCTGTGGCTACGACTCATCTTTCATTCCCTTACCTTGCAGTATAAATATCTCCCACTTTCTATGCCTTTAGCTTTGACAAAGGGTCATCTGGACTCGAAACGTTAGGCTTTTTCTCTTCTTCCAGATGCTGTCAGACCTGCTGAGATTTTCCAGCATTTTCTCTCTTGGTTTCAGTCACCATGGCATTGATCAACCCAAAACATATTGCACGATGAAGGAAGAATGAAAGATTTAATTTCATTGTGAGAAACGGCAGGTTTGCTACAAAGTTGGATTTCTCCAGAAACTAGCCATTCAGAAAGCTTTGAGTTCTCTGACGAAGGGTCATCCAGACTCGAAACATTGCCTCTATTCTCTCTCCACAGATACTGCCAGACCTGCTGAGATTTTCCAGCATTTTCTGCTTTGGATTCAGAAAGATTTAGAGAAACATAGAAGATAGGAGCAGGAGGAGGCCATTCGGCCCTTCAAGCCTGCTCCACCATTCATCACCATCATGACTGATCATCCAATAGCCTAATTCTGCTTTTTCCCCATAACCTTTGATCCCGTTCGCCCCAAGTGCTGTATCCAGCCGCCTCTTGAATCCATTCAATGTTTTGGCATCAACTACTTCCTGTGGTAATGAATTCCACAGGCTCACCACTCTTTGGGTGAAGAAATGTCTCCTCACCTCCGTCCTAAATGGTCTACCCTGAATCCTCAGACTGTGACCCCTGGTTCTGGAGTCCCCCACCATCGGGAACATCCTCCCTGCATCTACTCTGTCTAGTCCTGCTAGAATTTTATAAGTCTCTATGAGAACCCCCCTCATCCATCTGAACTCCAGCAAAAACAATCCTAACCTAGTCGATCTCTCTTCATACATCAGTCCCGCCATCCCTAGAATCAGCCTGGTAAACCTTCACTGCACTCCCTCGAGAGCAAGAACATCCTTCCTCAGATAAGGAGACCAAAACTGCACACAATACTCTAGGTGTGGCCTCACCAAGGCCCTGTATAATTGCAACAACACATCCCTGTTCCTGTACTCGAAACCTCTCGCAAAGAAGGCCAACATGCCATTTGCCTTCTTTACCGCCTGCTGCCCCTGCATGCTTACCTTCAGTGACTGGTGCACAAGGACACCCAGGTCCCGCTGCACACTCCCCTCTCCCAATTTACAACCATGTGAAATGTGAAACCAATCCTTGCTGGAACAGCCTTATAATTTATTTTTTGTGTTTGTGATGGTGTGAAATGTTAGTGTGCTTTCACCCCAGACATGCCCTGACTGTTTGCCTAAACACAATTTTTATTTATTTCAAAACTTTCCATTATTCGGCCCATGTAAAGCTGCTAAGCTCACAGCTTTGGTACCGATCTGTTGCCACTACAGAGCAGATATAGTATGCTGAAGCAAGCATCACTAACCTCTCATTAAATTGTGTACACGGAGACAGCCCAGGGCTGACGCCTGATTGCAGTGAAGATATCAGCAGAATTATAATCTAGGAAAGGAGGAGGAAGAGAGTGGAGTCGACAAACTCTGCCTACAAAAAGTTATTATGCTGCAATGCCACCACTCATGGTTTGAAGATCAGTTATTATGTCACATATAATTATAATAATCCTCTTACCAGCAATACTGGTTATACCTCTACATCTACATAGGTAAGACTGTCTATAGCCATTTCCCACCCACGAACAAGTTACAACAATATACTGCATGTCTGACCCAGTCTAATTGCTGACATGAGTAAGGATTACTAACATCCCCTAAGCTGTGTCGTTGTTGAAGGATCCAGGCTTACTAGTAAATTTCAGGTGGAGCTCAGAAATAATATACTTTGCTGAAAAAATCTTCTTCAAAAACATCTGAAGTCTGCACAATAACTTTGCCTGTAAATTTTCTATCCACGTCTTAAAGCTCTCAGGGCTACAAGTGCAGGGCACAGGGTTTTATTCATTCATTCATGGGACATGGACGTCGCTGACTAGCCAGCATTTATTGCCCATCCCTACTTGCCCGAGGGCAGTCAACCGCATTGCTGTGGCTCTGGAGTCACGTGTAGGCCTGACCAGGTAAAGATGGCAGATTTCCTTCCCTAAAGGACATGAGTGAACCAAATGGGTTTTTCCGACAATGGTTTCATGGTCATCAGTAGACTCTTAATTCCATATTTTTAAAAATATTTATTGAATTCAAATTCCACCATCTGCCATGGTGGGATTCGAACCCGGGTCCCCAAAACATTAGCTGAGTTTCTGGATTAATAGCCTAGTGATAATACCACTAGGCCATTTTATGGAGACAGACAAGAATTTTGTATCCAGCGTGTATCCAGTATCCAAAATGCTAGATCATCGACCTGAAACATTATCTCTGTTTCTCTCCCTGCACAGATGCTGCCCGGCCTGCTGAGTATTTCCAGCGTTTATTATTTTGCAGTTGATTTTAAATTCTTCCTCCTTTCCCGTTGGCCCAGTCCCTCGCACTGTGATAGCTCGCCAGTGCAATACCTTCTCGTGCTGAGAGGAGGGCCAATGTAATGCCACTTACTTAAGTATCTCAACCTTTTCCTCCCCTCAGACTATTATTTTGTTCTCTCAGGGCCCTTTTCCACAAGTTTCCAGTCCTTCCATGAAATGATTTGATTTATTACTGTCACATGTATTAACATACAGTGAAAAGTATTGTTTCTTGTGCGCTATACAGAAAAAGCATACTGTTCATTGAGAAGGAAATGAGAGAGTGCAGAATGTAGTGGTACAGTCATAGCTAGGGTGAAGAGAAAGATCAACTTAGTCTGAGGTATGTCCATTCAAAAATCTGATGGCAGCAGGGAAGAAGCTGTTCTTGAGTCGGTTTGTACGTGATCTCAGACTTTTGTATTTTTTTCCCAATGGAAGAAGATGGAAGAGAGAATGCCCGGGGTGTGTGGGGTCCTTATTTATGCCTTTCTGAGGCAGCGTTGAACAAATTTCTGATGCAACCTTATCCATTACAATTCCACATTGCCATAACTTTCACGACAAATCAAGCACTTGAATAGCTAAGCTGCTGAATGCGCTGTCTATTGTGTCTCCTGACCTTACAAGAACAGGATTTCAATCTTTAGTGTGTGATGCTAACTCATTTCAGTGAGGGCAGTAGTAGGGACACTGTCATTGACTTCAGCTCCCAGGTGTACTGAAAGGAGACACTGAGCACAGTTCCTGTTCCTGATTCCTTTATGATGTGGAGATGCCGGCGTTGGACTGGGGTGAACACAGTAAGAGTTTTTACAACAAGTTTCCTTTTGAAGGAGCAGCGCTCCAAAAGCTAATGGTGTTTGCTACCAAATAAACCTGTTGGACTTTAACCTGATTCCTTTGCCAGTGACTTTCTTGAAATTGCATGTGTTGCTTGGCCTCTGATGGCCTCCCAACCCTCACCACCTCCCCCCGCCCCACCCCCTTCTATATTTCAACAGCCTTGAGTTAAGACAGTTCCTAATAGGGGAACAATCACTTGGACAAGGGCCAATTGGTAGAGCCAGGCAACAACAACACCTTGCATTTATGTACCCCCTTTAACATGGTAAAATATGATGTGGAGATGCCAGCGTTGGACTGGGGTGGGCACAGTAAGAAGTCTCACAACACCAGGTTAACTCACCTGATGAAGGAGCAGCACTCCGAAAGCTCGTGATTCCAGATAAACATGGTGAAGTTTAACCTGGTGTTGTTGGACTTCTTATTATGGCAAAATATCCCAAGGCACAGGAATATATTCTAACCAAATGCGACGCTGAGCCATGTACAAGCCACGGGAGAAGTAGCCAAAAGCCTGGCTTTAAGGATCACCCAAAAAGGAGGAAGGACAGGAGAAGAGGGTTTTGGGGAGGAAATCCCAGAGCTTTCGCACCTTGACGGCCGAACGTCGAGCCACTGACGGTGAGGCAATGAAAAGCGGGCAATGCACACAAGGCCGGGGTGGGGGAAGCGCGGACATCTCGGAGGGCCATGGAGACGGCTAGAAATTACAGGGGAGAGACCACGGAGGGATTTGAAAATGTATCAATTAATTTGAAAAGATGCCACGTCCCTGCAGAGAACGTGGGAAGGGGGGGAGAGGGGAAGGTGGGAGAGAAAAAAACAGCAACTTCAGCAGCGGAGAGAAGACTGTGAGGGCAGGGGGGGAAAAATGATATTTTAAAAGCGGTCCCTTTAACTGATAGCTGCTTTTACATTTCTCTTCCAAAACCCCGAGATCTGCCTCCTGAGCACTGCCACTTCTTTTGCACGCAAGGAGTATCAGAGTATGTCCCTGAGACTGCACAGGATGAGAAACTAGGTCACCCAGTGCCGTGCTATCCTTACTCGCACTTTTATCAGCAGAGGATCTCCAGACTCTATTAACATGTACCTACTGTACTTATTCATAAGTGCACAGCATAAAATGATTGCACTGGCAGTGTGCTTGATTCTGGTATCGGTTCCCCGAACAGTACTTTAACTAAATGATGCTGGGGGTGGGGAATAATTACTTCTTGCTTTAGCCATTTGTGGAGCCAGGCTGAAAGCGCACCGAGGAGCTGACATCTTTGCTCTGCTGCTTACAGCTCCGTGACAAATGTTTCTGGATTTCAAAAACCCACTATCAAACTGGGATCACCACATTCCTGCATAACACAACGCTTGTTAGCATAACATTCACCATAATGACTTCCACTGAAAAACACAATACAATACATAAAATGCACAACATTACAGGACTTTTCTGTTCAGGCAAAACTCTATCACCAATCAGGATCAGGCTTATTTCTGCTACTGCTGTGTGTTTTTGTCCCAGTACCTTATTCGTACAAAATGTCTCTTTCTTTTCCCCTCTGTCTTTAGTAATCTGATTTGATTTGATTTATTATTGTCGCATGTAAATTTAACTTTATTTATTAGTAGCACAGTGGTTAGCACTGCTGCTTCGCAGCTCCAGGGAACTGGGTTCGATTCCCGACTCGGGTCACTGTCTGTGTGGAGTTTGCACATTCTCCTCGTGTCTGCGTGGGTTTCCTCCGGGTGCTCCGGTTTCCTCCCACAGTCCAAAGATGTGCAGGTTAGGTCGATTGGCCATGCTAAAATTGCCCCTTAGTGTCCTGAGATGTGCAGGTTAGAGGGATTAGCAGGTAAATGTGTAGGGATATGGGGGTAGGGCCAGGGTGGCATTGTGGTCGGTGGAGACTCGATGGGCCGAATGGCCTGTTTCTGCACTGTAGGGTTTCTATGATTATTGTCAAAGGTAGGCTTATATTAACACTGCAATGAAGTTATTCTGAAAATCCCCTAGTCGTCACACTCCGGCGCCTGTTCAGGGACACTGAGGGAGAATTTAGCCCCTAACCAGCACGTCTTTCGGACTGTAGGAGGAAACCGGAGCACCCGGAGGAAACCCACGCAGACACGGAGAGAACGTGCAAACTCTCCACAGGCAGTGACCAGCCGGGATGAGAGATATTTTGGGATCCTCTCAGGTTATAAAAGGTGCTGTTTAAATGTAGATTATTTCTTTTGATGTCCGTCAATGTCTCAAAACAAGAACTGATCTTTTCCGGTAAAAGAAAAGGCACATGAACACAGGTAGCTTTCCATTATGTTCAGGCATTGGAAGAGGATGCATCCTCCGTGATTCCTCCTCTGGAGCGACTCCCTAATCTTAGCTGAGTAGCTGGGAGAACTCCCAGATACTTTGTGATCAGATGTGCAGGCCGATAATGGATTTGAGGATGAGGTGGTGTGGACAGATCACCAACATTCGTTGTGAATTGGAAAGGCTGAGGGGATTTGATTTCCTGCCCACCAGCACCCCTCCCCAACCACAGCAACACGTTACATTAGGATTGCTCTCTTCCACCTTCTTCTGGCGGGAAAAAGATACAAAAGTCTGAGGTCACGTACCAAATGACTCAAGAACAGCTTCTTCCCTGCTGCCATCAGATTTTTGAATGGACCTACCTTACATTAAGTTGATTTTTCTCTGCACCCTAGCTATGACGTGTAACACTACATTCTGCACCCTCTCCTTTTCTTCTCCCCTATGTACTCTATGAACAATATGCTTTGTCTGTATAGCGCGCAAGAAACAATATTTTTCACTGTATTCCAATACATGGTGGCACAGTGGTTAGCGCTGTTGCCTCACAGCATCAGGAACCCGGGTTCAATTCCCAGCTTGGGTCACTGTCTATGTGGAGTTTGAACATTCTCCTCGTGTCTGCGTGGGTTTCCTCCGGGTGCTCTGGTTTCCTCCCACTCCATCTGACGAAGGAGCAGCGCTCCGAAAGCTAGTGGTATTTGCCAACAAATAAACCTGTTGGACTTTAACCTGGTGTTGTTAAAACTCTTACTGTGTTCCTCCCACACTCCAAAGGTGTGCGGGTTAGGTTGATTGGCCATGCTAAATTGCCCCTTAGTGTCATTAGGATTAGCAGGGTAAATACATAGGGTTATGGTGATAGGGCCTGGGTGGGATTGTTGTCAGTGCAGACTCAATGGGCCGAATGGCCTCCTTCTACCCTGTATGGATTCCATGTTTCTATGAATGGCATTTTAAAATCTATTCTTTCATGGGATGTGGGTGTTGCTGTCAAGGCCAACATTTATTGCCCATCCCAAATTTCCTTGAACCAAGTGCCTTGCTGGACCATTTCAGAGAGCAGTCAAGAGTCAACCACATTGTTGTGGATCTGAAGTCGCATGTAGGCCAGACCCAGTAAGGTGGCAGATTGTCTGTTCTAAAGGACTACAGTGAAGCAGATGGGTCTTTACCACAATCGATGATAGTTCCATAGTCACCATTACTGAGATCAGGACCAGAATGCTTGCCATGATGAACATGTGTGAAAATGCAAGTGAGGCCTGAGTTTGGAAGTGTCGCTCCTAAACATGGCACCTACCATTCCCGTAGGTGCAGGAATGGGGTTCGCACATTCATGTTTCATGGTGGCATCTGGCCATAGATCTCAACAGCTGCCTTCACTTCATGTGTGATTTTGGTGTGAGAGATGTCTGAACCCCAACGTGCACAGGTCAGGGTCCAAAGATATGCGGGGTTAGGTGGATTGGCCATGGTAAAATTGTCCCTTTGGTGTCAGGAGGACTAGATAGACTAAATGCATGGGGTTATGGGGATAGGGCCTGGGTGGGATTGTGGTTGGTGTAGACTCGATGGGCTGAATGGCCTCCTTCTGCAATGTAGGATTCTATGGTTCTAGACCTGGTTAGATGAGAAGCGCACAACCTTGTGCCATGAGAAACACGCAGCAGGGAGGTCAGAGAATCCCGTCCCCTACTTTAAAAAGTACCAGCATTTATACAGCACCTTTCATCACCTCAGGACATTTCAAAATGCTTACAGTCAATTAAATACTTTTGAAAAGTCATCGCTTTTGTAATTTAGGAAATGCAGCAGCCAATTTACGCACAGCAAGCAAACAGCAATATGACATTGACTAGATAATTTGTTTTTTGATGCTAAGTGGGGGACTGGCCAGGATACTGAGGGAGACCCCCCCACCCCCATGCTCTTCTTCAGAATTGTGCCATATGGGAGCTTTTATATCTGCCCGAGAGGACAGTGTTTTAACTTCAGATCCAAAAGACTGCACCTCCAACAGTGCAGTGCTCCCACATTACTGCACTGGAGTGCTAGCCTAGAATTTGCAGTGAAGTTTCTGGAGTGGGATATGTGCACACAAACCTCTGGCTCCGAGGCGAGAGTGTTACCAGCCAAGCCGTGGTTGGTAGAATAATAAAATTTCATCAGCTACAGCTTCTCCGTGACATTGGGCTCAGATGGTTTAAAGGGACAGACCTTAACAGGAAATGTATTTGTACTTCTGTTTACCAAACCCAAGCCCCTAATTTTTCTCTAAAGGTTTAATTCAGTCTGTGCTGCGTTTTTAAATATGTTTTATTGTTGCTTTAGAATATGAAGAGTTAGTTCTTGTTACTTGCTCTCTTATTTCTCTGCTAGACACACTACATTATATCTCTCAGTTACCTAAAAATGATACGTCACCTTGGAGGCTACAAACCTCCAGAAGTGGTGTTAATTCAGTCTTCAATCTTCTCACAAAAAAGAGAATGCCGGAAAGCTCAGCAGATTTGCTAACAGAATATGAGCTCCTCATTTTGATAATCATGGGTAAGGAGATGTATGTTTAGTGCGGATTTTAGGAGGGTTTTAGCAACTCTGTTTGTATTGGCACCAGATGAAGCTAAGTGTTACAAAGATACCTTGTCCTCTATAACCTGAATAAACATGCACCATTGGATGTCAAAGGAACCATTAACCCCCAGATCCCCAGCAACACAGAAAACACAGAGGAAAGGATCAGAAAGGTTACTGAGGAGCCTTGCTCTTCTGTCATGGTGACATTGAGTTGCAAGTTGGCGCCCTGAAGCCACTAAGTGAGTGAGGTTTTAACTCACTTGAAGCCTATCCCCTTACACATAATAAAAATTGGGCCCGTTGTGTCATTCTCAACTGGCCAACAGAGACGACATGCAAGATTAGCTCAAATAATAGACTCCAGCTTCCTTGGATACCTTTCCCATTTTGGCGCTGTTAATCAAGTATTGGACCAGCTGGGATCCACTGTTGCCCAAACGTGAGGCACAGGATGGGTTGAGCCAGTTTCTGAAGAGATGAAAACATATTGTAGAAGAAAGGATGAATTCAGTTGTGAATGTGGCATCATACTCTGGAGAGCCAGAGTAGTCAACTCTGTGTTAGGAAGGCAGTTGCTCCTAGCCGGGTTCCACAGTGCCCATCTAGGTATATCCGAGATGAAGATGCTCATCAGGAGTTATCTATGGTGCCCTGGCATCAATGCCTACATTGAGAGTGTAGTGAAGCACTGTGAACAATGCCAATTACAACAACTGGATCCTTGAGAATGGCCGGGCCAGCTATGGGTACGAGTCCATGTTGATTATAAGGGGCTATTCTTGAGCAATGATTCTGCTCCTTGTTGAATCCCATTCCAAGTGGATGGAAATGTTTGCAATTAAGTCTTCGACATTGCACATTAAAATGGAGAAATGGTGTCAGTGTTTTTTGACACACAGGATGCCTGAAGTCAAAGATTTTCCGGCCTCACTCATCCCAAGACTGTAAAATCCCACCCAACATCAATGGACCTTTCCATGGCCTGCCCCTTGCCCGCTCCGATTCCCGTGGCAGACGGGGCAGTAAAATTCCGGCCATGGTGTCAGAGGATAGAACCATAGAAACCCGACAGTGCAGGAGGAGGCCATTTGGCCCATCAAGTCTGCACCGACCACAATTCCACCCCAGGCCCTATCCCTACAACCCCACACGTTTACCCCGCTGATCCCTCGAACCTACACATCCCAGGACAATAAGAGGCAACTTAGCATGGCCAATCAACCTAACCCGCACATCTTTGGACTGTGGGAGGAAACCAGAGAAAACCCACGCGGACACGGGGAGAATGTGCAAACTCCACACAGACAGTGACACAAGCCGCGAATCGAACTCAGGTCCCCGGAGCTGTGAGGCAGCAGTGCTAACCACTGTGCCGTCCGTGTAACAACTTTCATGAGGGCTGAGTTTCAGAACTTTGTCACCCTCAATGGTATCAAGCACATTAGGACTGCGCCTTACCACCCAGCATCCAATGGACTAGCTAAACAAGAAGTCCAAGCCTTCAAGATGGGTCTTAAGAAGCAGTGACCCGAGAGAGCAGAATCTGGGCTATAGAAACATTCCACACTTGACAATGGAAGTGCTGCCCGTGGAGTTGTTGGTGGGCTGGCGTTTTATGGCCAGAATAAGCCTGATGCTTCTAAATTTGTCGGGGAGGTTGGCGGTGCAGTGAGAATTAAAATAATGGTTCAGGCGAATCAACAAGGTGGCTTTTAGTAGATAAAGTTGCGAATGTCAGAAATATTGGAAACGGCTCGAGTTGCGTCCCATGAATTGTTGTATCAAAATCAGGACCTTTGCCTTCTGAAGTGGACGTACAAAGAGGAATCAGGTAGACCATTTACCAGGACAAGAATTGTCCCAGCAGCCAGCACTGCTGCCCAAAACCATGGTGCCAGCAGGAACCGTTGTTGACTATCCAAGCAGTGAAGTATCGAGCCAGCCTACATGGGTCCATCTCGACCCCAGGGAAATGGGTGAAGCTGAGTTACCAGCAGACACCTGGTATCGTGATTTCTGCAGAAAGCACCCCAGTGGAAGCACTCCCAACAAAGGAGTTACGCCACTCCACTAGAAATCGGAAACTGGACTAGTAATCCAGAAGCCCAGAACAATCCTCTGGGGATATGGGTTCAAATCCCTACATGGATGCAGGTAGAATTTAATTTCAATCAATAAATCTGGAAAAAACCCCTCTGATTCCACCTGAAAGACACAATTTCTGGTGGACTGGATGTTCTAATTATTGGGGACTGAGTAACTTCATTATTATCAATGTATAAAATAACTGAGGGGGGGGGGGGATGTGTTTGTCCCCTTTAAGGGGCTATTTGCCAAGAGGGTCATGTGACTTGGGTAACTATCAGGAACTAGGATGGAGGGTCACCCTACCAAACATGGGTTTCTGCATCAGTTCGATCCTGGAAGGTGACTGACAGCTATGAGGCTGCAATGCTCTGTGTTATAGCTATGTGTAAATAAATATTGCCATTGTTGTTTACCTAACTAGTGAGCAGGAATGATTACCGTTCGGTATGTTCGAGATCTCGGAAGAATTCCTACAGTGCAGAAAGAGGCCATTCGGCCCATCGAGCCCTCATCAACAACAATCCCAATCAGGCCGTGTCCCGGCTGAGGTAGACAGTTTTATTCAGGAAGGGAATCAAATGTTATGGGGATGAGGCGGGAAAGTGGAGTTGAAGATTACCATTTCAGATCAGTCATGGTTGGATGCTAGAGCAGACTCGATGGGCTGAATGGCCTACTTCTGTTCCTACTTCATATGGTCTTGTTGCCTCTCCCTACCAACCCACCCCCGGGGCAATTTAACTTCCCGTCTTGGTCATTTTTCAGCATTTCTCATTTTGCCTGTATGATTTGTCAGTATTTTCGTTATTGGAAGGATGGAAGGAGGTGGGAGATATTGGTGGAGGGGTAATATCACTGGACTAGTAATCCGGAAGCCCAGACCAATCCCTGCATGGCAGTAGGTAGAATTTAAATTAAATCAATAAATCTGGAAAACCCTTCTGCTTCACTGATGTCCTTTAGGGAAGGAAATCTGCTGTCCTTATTTGGTCTAACCAACATGGTACCCCAGATCCACACCAATCTTCACTGCCCTCTGAAATAGCTTAGCAAGCCACTTACTTCAAGGGCATCAAATGCTGGTAATGCCCACACTGTCTGTTAAGATTGGCTTTTTTTTTTTACACAGAACCTGGTATAGAAAACTCCCCTGGAGCCTCTATGAGTAAATGTATAAAGTGCACAAAACCATCAGAATAGAAGCTGCCAAGTTTGATACCAGTTTCACGTTAACATAGTAAATGATTACAATGGTGAAGGAAATACGGTATTCCCGAATTGGGAGAATTAAAATCTACCAGGATACATGTTCCTGATCATTATTCCTGCAGAAATCCAGGGAGAGCAGAACTCGAGAGGACAGAAAGTCAAACAGCCCCATGAAGTCACTGCCTGTGGGAGCACCATTTTGACGAGAGTTGCCAACACAGCTGGCCTCTTGCAGCACAGTGAAACAACATTTTTGATTTGATTTGATTTATTATTGTCACATGTATTAACATACAGTTGTGGTGAACCATCGTTGGTTACCACTGGGGGTTGTTCTTATGTTACTGTTGGGTTAGGGTGTTGTCACTGTGGGGGTTGTATAATGTTGTTGGGTTAGGGTGTTTACCTGTGGTAAATGTTATTATGGCACATCCCGGTGGGGCCCCGCCTCCGGAGGAGAGGTATAAGACCCTCTGCTCCGGCAGGACCCCTCCAGTCTGAACTGGTGTACTCGTGTTAGTTTGTTCCATTGTTTGATAATAAAAGCCTTCAATAACTGAAGCCTTGTTCCACGTGCTTGATTATCGCGCATCAACAGTGAAAAGTATTATTTCTTGCGTGCTATACAGACAAAGCATACCATTCATAGAGAAGGAAACGAGAGTGTGCAGAATGTAGTGTTACAGTCATAGCTCGGGTGCAGAGAAAGATCAACTTAATGCGAGGTAGGCCCATTCAAAAGTCTGACAGCAGCAGGGAAGAAGCTGTTCTTGAGTCGGTTGGTACGCGACCTCAGACTTTTGTATCTTTTTGCCGATGGAAGAGAGAATGTCCAGGGTGCGTGGGGTCCTTAATTATGCTGGCTGCTTTGCCGAGGCAGCGGGAAGTGTAGACAGAGCCAATGGATGGGAGGCTGGTTTGCGTGATGGATTGGGCTACATTCACGACCTTTTGTAGTTCCTTGCAGTCCAGGAGAGAATGCGCAAGAGAAAGAAATTAAAGCAGTCCTGTGTCCTCCTCCATTTTCCACCTGCCCAACCGTTACTTGACGGAAAAAATAATGTTAACGGAATCAAGGAGTGTGTTTGAATGAATGCAGCTGTGACTTTGCAAAAATAAGTCACATTGAAAACTTGAACAATAATCATGCAATGAGCGTTTGCGGGCGTTTTTGAAAATCCTGTAGCAAGCTGGTACCTTCAATTCACCAGTGTGATGCAGTGTCCTTTTGCCAGTTTGTAGCCCGCATGGAGCGGACAGTTAGAAAATCTTTTTTCTTTAAAATTACAAAAGGTACTTTGAAAGCACGCAGTATACACGGAAAATGTGGCAATGGACAAATATACAATCTGTGCTTTCTGCTCCCGATTTTAAAAAATGGGAGGCTGTGATTTATAAACTGAGCCCATGTCATTAGCAATCAAAGGGCATGCTTCAGGCACAGAGGCCCTGTCTTCTTTAATTGAAGGAGATATTTTAAGTGTACAGAAGCCAACAGAATACACACTGTCTCTTTAATTCAGCCTGGATCAGAATTAACAGATTCTTTGTCAACGCAAGAAGTTTGAAAAGGTTGGGGTTGGAGACAGACCACAATGTAGCCTTCCTGCCAGCATTCTGTGACAGGGTTCTGAAACCAGCCGCTGCTGCCGAGTGTATTATACAGCCCGCTGTTGTGTTCAGGTCACTGGCTCTGCTGATAGGAACAAGGACTGACAGTGTGATAATTGAACCACATGCCCATCAGTGGCACCAGGAGCAGTGCAGTGACAGATCCTCCAGTTACCCACAGCCATTTCACAAGTGTCCAGTGAGGAAGAGACGGGACACAGACGTCCCCAAGCAGACACTCCAGACAGACACCATTTACAGATTGATCCAGTCCGTTGAGCCTGGAACACCCGAATGAATGAAAAGCAGAATCCAGAATGACTCTGCAGTTCTAAGCTCCACTGATAATTGCATTTATATAGCACTTTTCACAACCTTATGATGTCTAAAACCAAAAGAGAAAACGCTGGAAAATCTCAGCAGGTCTGGCAGCATCTGTAAGGAGAGAAAAGAGCTGACATTGAGTCCAGATGACCCTTTGTCAAAGCTGCCTTATGATGTCTAAAATGCTTCACAAAGCAATTAAACATTTCTCAAGTGTAACCACTGTTATATTGTAAGGAAGCAGAAATTATTTTCATTTCATTTAATTCCATTAATATTGCAGATTTTTACTGGGAACTCACACAAAGGAATAGGATCTGTGTATAGCAACACGCTGGCTGCAGCCTCAGCCAATGATGCTCTAACATCCTTCACTCAATGTAGGCACCAACTGGTACTCAACTTTATATTTTGTCTTTCTGAAGTGCTGGAAGTATCCAGAATGCAGAAGGGATCTGATTGTTTCTCATGTTAAGGGATGGACAGTAAATACTGGCCTTGTCGGCGACATCCGCATGCCAATGAGCAAAGAAGACAAAATGTTACCGAGGGCTCCCTGAAGCCAGACAATGTCACGGCCATTCTGCCAGCAATTCTTCCAATGAGAAAAGCTGCAACTTCCTCCTCCAATGGAGGGTGAAACTAACTGTATAATCCACTAAGATAAACGCAAAATACTGCGGAGCTGGAAACTGATGAAGGGTCATCCAGACTCAAAATGTTGGCTCTATTCTCTCTCTCCACAGATGCTGTCAGACCTGCTGAGATTTTCCAGCAGTTTTCTGTTTTCGTTTCAGTATAATGCACATTAAGTTCTTGCCTCAAACTTCTCCAACATCAGAAGTTTCACCCTTAGCCACCCCATGCATTGTGAATCACCCTTTCAAAATGGCCCTTGAAACCCCTCCCATTCACAAAATGCCCTCAGCCCCTCATCCTCACTAACTCTGGACACCTGTCCAACCTCACTTTGCTCTCCAGGTTTATCCAGTGTTGTTGCCACTAGCTCAGTGCTTACATCTCCCAAGCGGAATTCCTGGAACCTGGTTTCTGTCTTGCCCACGGTACCTGCACAGCTTTGGGCAAAGTCACCAGCAACATTCTCTGTGAGAAATCTTGGCTATTCTCTTCGACTGTTACCTAATGCTCACCATGGTCAAACTCTCTATCCTCCTCCACCATCTGTGCCCTACCTTGAGGGGACTGCTCTTGACTGACTGCATTCCTATTTAGCACAACAGACCCAGCATATCGCTAGCACCAGCTTGTCCCTCCCAACAGTAATCTGTGAGGCATCACAAGGTTCCATTGTAAGCCATTCCCCCCACCCCACTTTTTTAATTGGCAGGTTTCTTAATGCAACCATTACTCATCGTCACATGGTTAGTTTCGATAGATATACTGACACATCCAGTTTAATTTCTCTACACATTCAAACCTACAATCATTCTTTTGTTGCCAAACTCCCGAACTGTTCCTGAGTTAATCAAAATCATCGAATCCTTACAATGCAGAAAGAGGCCATTCAGCCCATCGAGTCTGCACCGACCACAATCCCAACCAGGCCCTATCCTGAAACCCCATGCATCTACTCTCCTAATCCCTCTGACACTAAGGGGCAATTTAACATGGTCAATCAACCTAACCCGCATATCTTTGGACTGTGGGAGGAAACCGGGGCACCCGGAGGAAACCCACGCAGACACGGGGAGAACGTGCAGACTCCACACAGATGGTCACCTGAGGCCAGAATTGAACCCAGGTTCCTGTTGCTGTGAGGCAGCAGTGCTAACCACTGTGCCACCATGCTGTGGATCTTCCTCCAACTGAAGGGAAAAACCAAAGCCATCTGTCAAATACCATTAAAAATGATTAGTTCCAATGGAATGATCCTCCCTTGCGAATCAGTCAGGTTTTCATTGTATTCTTTCATCACGTTATTAGTGCTGCTGGCATGAGCAGCATTTGTTGCTGATTTACCCATGAGGTTGCTCAAATGGTAGACCCCTAAGTGCCCTCTGAAATGGCCTCACAGGCCACTCAAACTGCTACGGAAAAGTCAAACACAGAACCATGACAGAACATAACCTCAGTGCTGTGGTTAATCTTAGCTTCAAACCCCATATCCCATCCACTTTCACCCCATAGCACAGCCATCAATGTGAAAACTCTTGTTCATGCTCTTGAGATGGCAAGACTTAACTTTAGTCACTACTCCTGGTGGTAAAATGTTTCGCTACCTTGGCCTTTACACTAGGAATTCCTTGCCTAAATCATCTTTGTCTGGTTAGTTTCCTCCTGACCTTTAGCAACCCCCTGAACACCTCAAAAAACAAAGTTCAATTTGCCCAACACTACATTTTTTTTCCCGTAGCTCCCCTGTCCTCAATCATCTCTGCTGGCATCTTGTCTCTCAACTAAAGCAAATCCTGAATCATCACCCTCATTTGGAAAGTCCTAAGCCACTCTACCTCTGAAAGCTCCAGTTCCATTCTACTGTATCCCAACTCTGAGCTCTCCCACACACCCTCATCCCAGCATTCCACATGATCTCAGAACTTGCAATCAGGCTAACCCCACCCTCTTTAACCCTCTTTCCAAATTATCTCTGCCTTGAACCATCCTTCCTTCATTAAACACCTCCAGCAAACCCACTGATTTATCCTTTGGTCAAGTTGACATAACTTTGTACCGCACAGCACCACGTCCCTCCTACCTGAGACACCTTCTGATGTTTTATTACATCAAAGATGCTAATCAAGGTTATAGCTTAAGCCAACAACAGTGGCGGGGGCGGCAGTGGTTAGCACTGTTGCCTCACAACACCAGGGACCTGGATTCAATTTCGGCCTTGAGTGACTGTCTGTGTGGGGTTTGCACATTCTCCTCGTGTCTGCATGGGTTTCCTCTGGGTGCTGCAGTTTCTTCCCACAGTCCAAAGATGTAGGACTGTAGGATTCTATGATTCATTGCTTTCAAGGATGAGGAAGTGTGCTTTCTACAAAGGGGCAAAGAATTCACTCAACCAGATTATCAGTGAAGCTTACCTCCCCCCTCCCCCCATAACACCCCACCCCACCCCCTCCTCCAACCATGTTTATGGTTTCTTCATAGAAATCATAGAAATCATAGAAACCCTACAGTGCAGAAGGAGGCCATTCGGCCCATCGAGTCTGCACCGACCACAATCCCACCCAGGCCCTACCCCCACATATTTTACCCGCTAATCCCTCTAACCTATGCATCTCAGGACTCTAAGGGGCAATTTTTTAACCTGGCCAATCAACCTAACCCGCACATCTTTGGACTGTGGGAGGAAACCGGAGCACCCGGAGGAAACCCACGCAGACACGAGGAGAATGTGCAAACTCCACACAGACAGTTTCTTAACCATTAAATATCCACCATAATAGTAAACAAGACAGGAGAGAGCTGAATTTGGGGCAAGAGATTGGGCAAGAGTTTTTTTTGCAGAAAGAACAAGGATGCTGCTGCCTCTGTAAATTCAGGACATCCCGATGAGATATGCAGCATCCGAGCAAAGAAATCACTTTCATTTTCCCACCTTGGGTAGTCAAGGAAAGTACCGCTATCTGATCTACTATCACATCGCAGTCTCGGACAGGCACCACACTTGCAATATTTAGCTGTTAAAATCTGGTTAGTGCTTAGGGACTCCCTGTGGGAACATGGTGTACAAGAGTCCTGAGGTCAATCCGAGTTTAATTACCATTTGATAAGGAACGTTCACAGTTTGTCATGTGCTTGTAAATTTCCAGCTCTGGGCTAGAAGGACATAAATGGCTTTGTTTCGCTTTGCACTGTTTACACTTCGAAGTGTGACATCTGGAGATTATGTGACCTCCCAAAAGATTAATAACCTTTTATGACAAATCTCTTGTACTTGACAAGAATTGTCTACACATAGTACAGTTCTGTCTGGATTGTGGTATTTTGCAGGATAATTGTCTGAGTAATACAACAGCTAATTCCTGGCAAAGAACCATCTGAGCAATGCTGGGCAAAGGCTGGTATCTTTGTTCCTTTGCACACAGCTCAGTGGAAACTCAGAGCCTAAAGGGTTAAACCGAAAGCATCTTACTTCTCTTCTGTGGTTGCCAGGGTTAGTCATTATAGTTGAGGTTAGTCATTAGCTGGAGTGTGCAAATGTGTGTGTGTGTGTCAGCTAACACAAGAGGCACAAAAAAAACCCTGGATTCAGTTCAAGAGATGGGATGCACAACAGCTCTGATGAGCAGAGGTTAGCACCACTGGGGGTAAGGGGTGGTGGGGCGGGGGGGGGGGGGGGGGGGGGGGGAGTGCGGTGTTTACTTTTCTTAGAGTTATTCCCAGTACTACGGAAAGACAGGATGTATGTTTGCATGTGTGCAGCAAGATGGGCTCATTTGTTGGCAGTGCGCTGCCCAGAGGTGGCATACATAGTGCCATGGGCACCTCCTGTCTTCAGTGGTATGACAGCATCTGGGCGTATTAACAGTAATTACATACAAAGATAATTTGCATATACAGTATTTTGATGCAGCACCCTTGCAGCATGTGGACCACTTTCCTTTCAGCAATTTTATCGCCCTGAAGCTAAGTTCCCAATTCGCTGTTAGTTAGATTTGACGGGGAAAGAGTGTCATGAATTTTCATGGTGCCAGCTTAACAAACATTCCTTAAAATCCAATCTTTAAAATAAATTGTGCCATAAAGGACGTAAATAACACCCAGCCCTCAAATAGAAACTTTTCACCATTTCAACAACCTCCAGAAATAAAAGCTCAAACAGAAAAAAAGAACCGGCATTTATATAGCACCTGTCACAACACCGGGTCGTGCAAAAGCATTCTGCAGTGACTGAAATGATTTGTAAACATACTGAGTGTTGTTAGGTAAGTGGGAGATCTGTTGTTTCATTTACATGAAGAGGAAAACCTTGTTTATGACTGGTTTCCAAATGGAACAATATTAAGTACTAAGAATGCACAGTGAAATATTATTTATTTATTAGTGTCATAAGTAGGCTTACATTAACACTGGCATGAAGTTACTGTGAAAATTCCCTAGTCGCCACGCTCCGGCGTCTGTTTGGGTACACTGAGGAAGAATTTAGCACGGCCAATGCACCCTAACCAGCACGTCTTTCGGACAGTGGGAGGAAACCGGAGCACCCGGAGGAAACCCCGTCGACACGGGGAGAACGTGCAGACTCCACACAGACAGTGACCCAAGCTGGGAATCAAACCTCGGTCTCTGGCGCTGTGAGACAGCAGTGCTAAGTACTGAGCCAAAGTTTAGGTTTCCTTGCATAACATTTAATTGTAAGCACTTTTTAAAATGTAAGCCACGCTGCGCTTTTGTCATTTTTTGGTAAAGGAACAGAAGCCACACAATTAGGACAAATGTTGAATCCCGGACCATAAAAGGTAGACTCGGGCATTAGGGGTTTATGGCTGAAACTATTCCATTAATAGCCATAAAACAGTGAGTGCAGATAGAAAATACTCTGCTTCAATATTATTCAAGGGGTGGATCTATTTTGCGGAGTTCAACAGATGGTTTAGTTTGCTCACGCCCCGCTCTGAAAAGGATGTCACTTTGGTTGCTGTGACTTATGGAGTGCCATCTTCTGGAATGTGATTTTCTTTCCAATGTATTTAAAATCCCGCGAGGGAAATAAAATTAGATCAGCAACTCTGAAACAGCGAGTCCCTCTCTGCACAAACAGTGAAGTGTGTTCGCTGAGAGACCGAGTGAATGGCCTCCCAACGCTTACTCTATTGTTTGATGAAAAAGCGAACTATCTATATGATACCCAGAAGCTGAACAAAACTATTCATCTAGCTGTGAGGAATCGAGTCTCGGGAAGGAATATCAGGTCATTTGTAAACGTTATTTGTTACTACCTGGCACCCTTTGTGACAGATATCTTCCAGGTTCATCACACTGAACTTATGGGGAGGATGTGGTGGTGAAGGAGGTGTCATACAAACAGACATTCCAGTACAGCGATTGGTATCTAGAACAAAGAAAAGTACAGCACAGGAACAGGCCCTTCTAGCCCATGTCAATCATGATGTCCTAACTAAACTAAAAAAAAAATCTGCCCTTACGTGATCCGTATCGCTCCCTATTCATGTATCCATCCAGATGCATCGTAAATATTGCTAATGTGCCTGCTTCCACCACCTCCTCTGGCAGTGCGTTCCAGGCACCCACCACTCTCTGCGTGAAAAACTTCCCCCGCACATCTCCCTTAAACTTTCCCCCTCTCACCTTGAACCTGTGCCCCCCCTTGTAATTGACACTTCCACCCTGGGAAACAGCCTCTGACTATCCACCATGTCGATGCCTCTCATAATTTTGCAGACCTCTATCAGGTCTCCCCTCAGCCTCTGTCTTTCCAGTGAAAACAATCCTAGTTTATTCAACCTCTCCTCATAGTCTGTTTAGAATAGACAGACCTGAGTTATGAGCCGGAATTTTACCGTCCCGCCCGCCATGGGAATCGGAGCGGGCGGGGGGTGGACCATGGAGAGGTCAGTTGACCTCGGGCAGGATTTTACGGTTTTGGGACGAGCGATGCTGTAAAACCTGGTGTTATCGCCGTAATGCTTTGAGTAAAGAGGAAGTAGAGCCACTGTGCAAATGTGACTCCGCGAACATGCAGCAGCCTGGCATCCTTATGTTGGGTGAATTTTACTATTAACAATGACACAACTGTTTCATAGGCTCCTAACATTAAAAAAAGATTCAAATGAAGTTTCCAAGAGCTCCACTACGCTGCAGCCATTGAGATGCTGCTGTGTGTGTCTAACCATTGGAGACAACTGATCTTGCTCGACCTGCCTAAATCTTAGTTGATACATCTGAGTTACATTATACAAGGCGAGTCGACACAAAGTCAATCAACTCAAGACTGCATTATTGATTCTCAAAGTGGATTTCTAAATTCAGGTTACCCCTACACAGTAACAGTTAGATCCAGCAGAGAACAGTATCCCTTTAAGATGCAAAATGTCCAATCAGCAGATTTGACTTGTGTGTGTGTGTTCAAATTTGCTATTGGCTATTCAAATCCAAGCCACTCAATCGGATCAGCAAATTCCCCTGGCATTGTTACAAAGCATAACTGGCTCTATCTATTTGATCACCATAAAAATTCTAAAGGATCAATCATAGAAATCATAGAATCCCTACAGTGCAGAAAGAGGCCATTTGGCCCATCGAGTCTGCACCGACCACAGTCCCACCCAGGCTCTACCCCCATATCCCTACATATTTACCCACTAATCCCTCTAACCTACGCATCTCAGGACACTAAGGGGCAAGTTTTAGCATGGCCAATCAACCTAACCCACACATCTATGGACTGTGGGAGGAAACCAGAGCACCCGGAGGAAACCCACGCAGACACGTGGAGAATGTGCAAACTCCACACAGACAGTGACCCAAGCCGGGAATCGAACCCAGGTCCCTGGAGCTGTGAAGCAGCAGTGCTAACCACTGTGCTACCGTGCTGCCCAATCTCCAAAAAAATAGATACAGGAGGAATCCAAATCCTGAGGTCAGAAGTCCAGACTCAGATGACTAAAAATAGTGAAGAGTCAGTTTTATATTTATCCAGGGTACATTGTACAAGTATCGTAAGTTCAGTGTGATATACCTGGAAGATATCTATCAAACGGTAGATTGTGTTGCCAGGGAATAACAGATGATGTTTATACATGACCTGATATTCATTCATGAGGCTCATCCTCTCAGCTGGATGAATACCTTTGTTCAGCTTCTGAGTATCATATAGATAGTTAGCTTTTTCATCAAACAATAGAATTAGCACGAGAAGCCATTCACTCCATCATGTCTATAAGAACATAAGAACTCGGAGCAGAGGTAGGCCATCTGGCCCTTCGAGCCTGCTCCGCCATTCAATAAGATCATGGCTGAACCTTTTGTGGACTCAGCTCCACTTACCCGCCCGCTCACCATAACCCTTAATCCCTTTACTGTTCAAAAATTTATCTATCTTTAACTTAAAAACATTCAATGAGGTAGCCTCGACTGCTTCACTGGGCAGAGAATTTCACAGATTCACAACCCTTTGTGTGAAGAAGTTCCTCCTCAACTCAGTCCTAAATCTGCTTCCCCTTATTTTGAGTTTATGCCCCCTAGTTCTAGTTTCACCCGCCAGTGGAAACAACTTCTCTGCTTCTATCTTATCTATTCCCTTCATAATCTTATATGTTTCGATAAGATCTCCCCTCATTCTTCTGAATTCCAATGAGTATAGCCCCAGTCTACTCAGTCTCTCCTCATAAGCCAACCCTCTCAACTCCGGAATCAACCTAGTGAATCCCCTCTGCACCCCCTCCAGTGCCAGTATATCCTTTCTCAAGTAAGGAGACCAAAACTGTACACAGTACTCCAGGTGTGGCCTCACCAGCACCTTATACAGCTGCAACATAATCTCACTGTTTTTAAACTCCATCCCTCTAGCAATGAAGGACAAAATTCCATTTGCCATCTTAATTACCTGCTGCACCTGCAAACCAACTCCTTAAGGTTCCTGCACAAGGATACCCAGGTCCCTCTGCACAGCAGCATGCTGCAATTTTTTACCATTTAAATAATAGTCCATTTTGCTGTTATTCCTACCAAAATGGATAACCTCACATTACCAACATTGTACTCCATCTGCCAGACCCTCGCCCACTCACTTAGACTATCTATATCCCTTTGCAGACTTGCAGCATCCTCTGCACACTTTGCTCTGCCACTCATCTTAGTGTCATCTGCGAATTTTGACACACTACACTTGGTCCCCAACTCCAAATCATCTATGTAAATCGTAAACAATTACGGTCCCAACACTGATCCCTGAGGCACACCACTAGTCACTGATCGCCAACCAGAAAAACACCCATTTACCCCCTTTGCTTTCTGTTAGTTAACCAATCCTCTATCCATGCTAATACATTACCCCTAACACTGTGCACCTTTATCTTATGTAGCAGTCTTTGGTGCGGCACCTTGTCAAATGCCTTCTGGAAATCCAGATACACCACATCCACAGGTTCCCCATTGTCCACTGCACATGTAATGTTCTCAAAGAATTCCACCAAATTAGTCAAATATGACCTACCCTTAGTGAACCCATGCTGCTTCTTACCAATGGGACCAATGCTAGCTGTCTGTAAGAACAATCGAATTGATCTCATTCCCCTTCCCCATAGTTCTGCAATTTGTTTTCTCTTTTACTACTGATCCAATTCCCTTTTGAAAGGTCCAGTTGAATCTTCTCTCACTGTCCTTTCAGGCAGCACATTTCAGATCCCAAAAACTCACTGCTTAAAAAAAAACAAAATCCCCTCATCGCCCTCTCTGGATCTGCCAATTACCTTAAATCTGTGACTTCTGGTTACTGACCTTATTCGTGGAAACAGTTTCTCCTTAGGTACTCTATCAGAACCCTTCCTCTCTGAAATCTCTCCTTACCCTTCTCTGCTTAAGGAGAACAACCTCAGCTTCTCCAGCCTCTGCACACAACCAAACTCCCTTATCCTTGCTGCTTAGTCATCTTGTTTGAATGATGGCAGATATCATTGCAGACACAACTCTCCTACAATTGAATTACATGAATTTGAACTCCACCAATAACCAGTTTACGTTGAATACATGGAACAGAGAAATATTGCACCCTGAATACATTGAAGGGATGATGTTCCATCCTTGCACTTTTGATGGGAACACAACTTGGAAATTTAGGCATATGCTGTCCAAGATCCTATAACCACTTAAAGTGACGGTCGGAAAATTTTGCAGTGCACATTCCAATCTTTGACATATACAATTAGGTGAATCTCTCCCTATTCGTGTCAAAGGCATCAAGTCAGATAATCACTCCATACACAAGAACAGATACTTAAAGGAAAGATGTAAACACATTGTTGGGTTCAAGCAATCTCAGAAATTTATTGGAATGAAGTGAAATTAGTTTCTATCCATCTGAAGAATTCCAGATTAACATCTTATCATTTCAAACTCACCTGTAAAATTTCTTATTCTGCAGAGAGTAATTGCAAGAGTTACTGGCTGGTTTAGGGGGAGAGGGTTATTGTGGCAAGCATTCTGAGAAAGTGTTCAGCTTGACTGTATTATAGCATTGTGCTTCAAATGACAATCAGAACCTGACTCATCCCGGGAAATAAAAGGAATCCTTTTACATTAGAGTTTGATAAGAGCATTTGATGGATAACAAATCATCTTCATGTTTTACTTTACAATTTTGTTCTGATTCAGATGAGAGTTGCTAATGTTGCGGAACGGAATGATTTTCCAGTTTACAAGCCAAAAGTGTCCTCACCAATAATTTTAAGGTCTGGTTGGACGTTGCACGTCTCAGAGTAAAGGCCCCATTCTGCTCCTGTGACTAAGAAACTCATACCTTCGGTTGAAACAGTGCGGCGTTTTCCATTTCCCACAAAAAAAAACCTTGCAGCCCTTCGGAACGAGTTTGACAAATTAAGGGCCGCTTTGTGCTTTGTGTCGGCGCCCACTTGGAACTGCATTGGAGACGACCCAAACAGGACAGAGAAGACTTTCATTCCATCAGCTGGGGCCTGGCTTGAAACCCAGTACTCCCAAGGCAAATGGACAGTTTGCAATCCTACTCCACTATTCATTCCCACATGTTAAACAAGTCAAGTTGAAGGAATCCAGTTTCGATCACAGCCGTGGTTACTGTGTTGACATTTAAATATTAAGATGGACACGAGCTCCGTAAATTATGGGCGCTTTCAGTTATTGAAATGGAGGCACTTGCTTTGTGAGGCAACTTTACATTTCTTCACCTTCCAATACTCAGTCATACTTGGCCATGTTGTGACCAGTCCTCTGGCAATCTGTGTGGTATTTTCAATATTTATTTTCACCGTTACCAGTTTAAACACAGAAAGGGGGAAGGCATGTGCTGTAGCTGTCTGTCGCTTTTGCTATTGGCTTCTTTCGCAATGTATGGTTTGGTATGTACTTGTAAGGGAGAAAATAAAGTACTTGTCTTTCATTCATAGTCATTCAATTTAAATCAATGCAGCCACGGTATCGTATTTTAAAAAAATTAACAAGGTGAATGCCTTAATATACCTATCCCACAGCTTGCTGGATTAAGTGTCTGTAATGTACTGGCACTTCTTCGAACATTTCCTTCCAAAATTATGGGAATTTTTCAAAAAAATATGCATACCACTGGAGTCTAAGAATCTCTTGAAGACATTCTATTTTCTTTTTACGATGCCCAATCTGCTCAAATTATCAGACGACCAATAAATTCTGTGTCAGACCTCCAGCTGGATCATGAAGGGGGCCAGCTGGCCTCCTTGCTAATGGCAACCACAGACAGCTTACCTTAGCTGCACTCAAGGCTGGGCCTTGCTCAGGTAGCCGGTCAGTGATGTTGGGTCAGGAGAGGTATTCAACGTTGATAAGTTTCAACGGCAGTGGCTGTTCAGTATTGTAGGAGCTGGGAATGGGTTACAAGGGGCCTCGGGCTGCTCGAGGCAGACAATCGGCAGATGGATATAAAGTCAGAACAAAGTCATGGATGAAATTGGTGAAGAGGATTCCCAACTATTGGGGAAAAATAAAAACAACCCAGAAAGGTGATCAGTGAGTTGCAGCAGAATATGTCCAATGTCTGGTTGCTGCGGAGAGCAAAATGAATGCGAACTGCATAAAAAGAATGAAGATCAGCATGGTGGGCGGGCGGCACAGTGGTTAGCACTGTTGCCACACAGAGTCAGGGACCCTGGTTCAATTCCGGCTTCGGGTCACTGTGTAGAGTTTGCACATTCTCCCCGTGTCTGCGTAGGTTTCCTCCGGGTGCTCCGGTTTCCACCCACAGTTCAAAAATGTGCGGGTTAGGGTGATTGGCCATGCTAAACTGACCTTAGTGTCAGGAGGATTAGCAGGATAAATGTGTGGGGTTAGGGGAATAGGGCCTGGGTGAGATGTGGTCGGTATAGACTCGATGGACTGAATGGCCTTCTTCTGCACTGTAGGAATTCTATGATTCCAAGATCGAAGGAAGGTAAGCTTCTCATGGTCAGTATGAACCTGGCTTTCTGGAATCTCACTACAAGAGCTCAGCAGTGAAATGCATATAAAATGATTAAAGGATGGCAGAATAAAGCACATGTGGATAGACTTAGAGCTTTCCACTGGAGAGCAAAGTAGGATCAATTAAAGTTCACAAATGCACAGAATCTGTTGGGAATATGTGATTTTTACAGCATCGCAGAAAAAGCAACAGTGAGTATAAGCTAAGCTGAGGTAGATTGATGAAAAAAAAAGACGGCACTATTTCATTGGGAGGGTGGTTGGTTTTTGGAATAGCTTCTCAAGGGAGGTTATAGGGCAAGGCCTCGAGATCTCTTCAAGATCAAAATGAGTAAGTACTTGGAAGAGAAACAAATCATGGATTATAACCACTAGGACAGCAGGAATACGGACAAAATGGCCTTGACATTTTCCCTGTTTCTATTTATTTATGGCTTGCCAGTGTTCAGACTGAATCTGTCAGAATGTGAGCTGAGGCATAATTTTGTATGGAACACATGGCTGGGCAGATTGTTGGAGACATGTTCAACCAGACGTGACCCTGACTCACCTCTTCCCCAAACAAAAACTCAACCTGAAGGTGGATAACAAATGCCTTTTCAACCTTTGAACTACAGACACATCATCTGACTGAACTCATTCTTGATTATCTATGTTGCCTTTATCAAACTCCCAGCCTTGCCATGTTTTTGGTGAAATAGCCCCTGTGGTTTGACCACACACTGGACCAGAATTTACTTAACAGCCCGCCATTGGGTGAACTTACCATCGCCCATTTAATTTTCAGGAGCTTTTGCAAGTTGCTGCAAGTGGGAGGTGGTAACAGTGAAACGTCTTCTATCGGGAACCTGGGACTTCCATGAGCAGAACAACCAACTGTCTATCTTCCTAGTCAATTAGACTGAAGATTCATTAATGAGAAGCACAGAGTCTGGACCACCTAGTGAATTCAATATCAAATTGGGTCTTGGAAGTGTAACAGAGGGTTAAAAAAATTGGATACAGAGAGTAATAAAGAGACAACGAGGCAAAACATTTAATTTCCAACAATACTTAAAATCTGAAGGAAGGTGATTCCACATTTGTAAAGTTTATTTTCAGTGCCAAAAAGCTAGCTTGGCAGTAACCAGGGTTGCCACAGCATTAGAGGCAGTGGCAGACTGGAATGGACAAGACCTACTTTTTGTAGCACTCTTTGTCTGTAGCTACAATGTCAACGCAGGAACTTCACACATTCAACACATTTGAATGGGGATCCAGGCTGCAAGATGCCATTTTCATGCAGTTTATGGATGAGGGTCATATCTTGCTTATGATCATCTTGCTGGTGCCAGTACAGAGCGAGACTGTGGATAGTTGGGAACCTGTCTCGGGGGCAGGGAATTCATATGGTGTTCGTGGAAGTGGAAATGACTAGGGTTGGGAAACATTTTCCGATCAGGGCCATTGTGATCTCCTGGACTCGTTTCGATCGCCTCAGGGGGTCGGAGAGGAATTTCCCAGATTTTCTTTCCCCATATTGGCCCTGGGGTTTTCACTCTGGGTTTTCGCCTCTCCCTGGAGATCACATGGTCTGGAATGGGGGGGTGGGGGGGGAGTTAATAGGTTGTGATGAACAAAGCATCGTAGCTGTGAGGGACAGCTCGGTGGATAGGATATTAGGATGTAGATAGGCTGGAAAATTGGGCGGGGATCCTGGATTCAGGATTCAATCCTGGACCGGGGAGCGGCGCGGGCTTGGAGGGCCGAAGGGCCTGTTCCTGTGCTGTATTGTTCTTTGTTCTTGTTCTTTGTTCTTAGGCAGCAATTTCTGAATTTTCATGTTTAACTGCGCATGTCCAATTTGCCCATAAATAATGGTGAACATTTCAGCCTCTGTTATTGTTACAGTAAATTCTAGCCCACTGCTCATCCTGAATGGTGAGAATGCAAAAAACGAAATACACTGCAATGACATAAGTCTGTGCATCCTGAGAAAACACTGCACTGGATATTACTCAGACAACGGGCAACAATCCATTCTACCAAGTCAATTTCTACATGGAAAGTTGAAGATTGCATGCATGCCGTTTAACGTGACATGTTACTTACAGAAACTGATCTCGCTCATTTGTAGCATGACTCCAAGAAAATATACACCTCAAGTAACCTTAACTGGACAAGTTAATTATTAATCAGTAACAGTCAATTAAGTTTCTCCTTTGGTCTCATCAATGAGATCAACTCATCTCTTGGGCAGCATGGCGGCACAATGGCCAGCACTGCTGCTTCACAGCGTCAGGGACCCGGGTTTGATTCCCGGCTTGGGTCACTGTCTGAGTGGAGTCTGCACGTTCTCCCCGTGTCTGGGTGGGTTTCCTCCAGGTGCTCCGGTTTCCTTCCACAGTTTGAAAGACGTGCTGGTTAGGGTGCATTGGCCATGCTAAATTCTCCCTCAGTGTACCCGAACAGACCCCGGAGTGTGGCGACTAGGGGATTTTCTTCAAAGTAACTTCATTGCAGTGTTAATGTAAGCCTACTTGTGACACGAACAAATAAACTTTAAACTTCAACTATATTCAGGACTTGGCCAGAAAAGTCAGTTTCTTCACCATCTTAAATATCTTATTGTATTGTAAAACCACTAAAAGGTGAATTTAAAAATCTCACGGTTTTGCAAACACCTTGAGGTTTGTCCCAAATATGATGATCATCATTTCTGTTTCTAAGCTTACTGGGAAGAGCAGTTATATTCCATGATTTAATGGCAAGTTTCTCCATTATTAGCCAGCTTGAAAGGAGCTGGGATTTTCAATTTGCCTCAGAAAATAATAAAGTTCAGAATTCGTTACTTCAGAAGCTCGTGACATCGGGTGGACTCCTGAGAGTTCACATTTGGCGCTGTTTCAGAAGGACACATTGGTCAATTTGTCAGGTTTCTGAACATATTATAAATATAAAAAAGAGTGACTTCTCTGAGCAGATGTTACGATCTCAATTGATTCTACTTTGCCTCAGTGGGCACTAGCCCCTCTTTCTAGTTTACAATATTATTTTGTCATGCGCTTTTAAGTTTATTCATTAGTGTCACATTAGGCTTACATGAACACTGCAATGAAGTTACTGTGAAAATCCCCTAGTCGCCACACTCCAGCGCCTGTTTGGATGCATTGAGGGAGAATTTAGCATGGCCAATGCACCTAACCAGCACATCTTTCAGAATGAGAGAGGAAACCGGAGCACCCGGAGGAAACCCACGCAGACACGGGGAGAACGTGCAGGCTCCGCACAGACAGCGACCCAAGCCAGGAATCGAACCCAGGTCCCTGGCGCTGTGAGGCAGCAGTGCTAACCACTGTGCCATCATTGCTGCACCAATTATATATGCTTCAGTGCCTCTGGGTAATGTACAAGCTAGGTAATCATCGTAGTTTAGAATGGAAGATAAGAAATTGATGTTTCTCTCCCATACAACTGCTGTAGAGCTTGCATCCAATACACTTACAATACAAGCTTTATTGTTGCCTCTTACATCATCTGAAAAAGGATTGAAGCTCTTACTGCTTGTTCACCCAGAGGTATCCATATAATCCGCAGGGCAGGCGCAGATAAACAATATCTGCCCTTTGCATGCATAACATAATGGGCTTCAACTGCCTGTTAATGATTTTACAGAGATTCATTGATTGAATCAAAAAATCAATCCTGTAAAAGTGTTTTTTTAAACTGTGGGCATGCTCCATAAATAGCAATGTAAAAGTTGGTCACATCAGTCAAAAACACCAAAGCCTTCAAGTATATTTTAGCATTTAGAAAACCACCAAAATAGGTTATCTACTTTTATTGAAATATTGGAGATCTCCTGGAGTGTTGGTCACAGAGCACAAGAGATCCTGACCTGTAATGCACTATTGACCACGATCAGAGTTACTGATTTACAGTGACTGAATAAGTCAAACAACACCAAATCAACAGCATGTGATGGAAAGAAATATGACACGTATAGGTGCACAGTGTACACAAAAGATTAATGTACTGGAGATAATTCCATGAGTTGGCACTATTGGCAGAGATCCTTCCTTTCCAGCAACACAAGTCAGAAACGTGGGTGCACGTGACTTTCCCACCTGTAACTCAATGATCTGCTTCCCATACACATTGGACAAACTTCTTTCAAAATTTCTACCAGCTGGATGCTATAACAAACAACAAAGAACAGTACAACAAAGGAACAGGCCCTTCGGCCCTCCAAGCCTGCGCCTATCATGATGCCTGCCTAAACTAAAACTGTATGTACTTAAGGAGTCCTTATCCTTCCATTCCCATCCTGTTCATGTATTTGTCTAGTTGCTCCTTACATGCCACTATCGTACCTGCTCCCGCCACCTCCCCGGCAGCGCATTCCAGACATTCATCACTCTCGAAAGTTTTCAGTGAACCTCTAAAGATGGAATTATGGGTTGATGATGAATGTTTTTTTTGGCAATTTGAGCTCCACCTTTCAGGATAGCAGCCTTTCCATTACATTATCAAATAATTTACCTGAGGGACAACAGTTCTTGATCCAGGGTGACAATGAAGTGTCAGAATAAATTATGTGCATTCCGGAGCTATTATGGAGAGCTGAATCCACATTGTTCTATGTAGAGGGGAAAATGTTATCGACTGAGCCAAAGTCATAAGTTCATGAGATATAGGAGCAGAATTAGGCCATTCGGCCCATCGAGTCTGCTCAAATTCAGAGAAATTTGCATGACTTTTTTTCCCCGACTACCCCTCCATCTTGTATGATTACACACATTTTCCCCAGCTCATTCCATTCTGCATCCCTGAACAAATCCAAAAGTGAAAGAAATGTGGTTTCTCCTCCCCATTGGTAAAGGCAGTGAATGTCCAGACAGCGTTCTCCAACGCTACATTTCCTTTTCCCCCGAACAATACTGAGCCAACAATGTTTTTTTAACAAGTTGTTGCCAAAATGATGACCATTCTTCTCTAACCTCAAGTAAAATTCATAAATGTAAAATGCTTTTACATACTGTAGCATCTTTCACAACTTCAAGCTTTACAGCGAATAAAGTACTTTGGAAAGTCAGTCAACGCTGTACTGTAGAAAATTCAGCATCCACTTTTCACATAATAAGGTCCATCAAACAGCAATGAGATAAACAACCAGATTGTCTTTTTAAGTGCTGTTGGCTAAGGGATTAGTATTGGATAGGATACCGGTGAAGAATTCCTGCTCTTCATCTGTACCGTACTATGCATCTTGAATAGCCACAATAAAGGAAGATAGGACCTCAGTTAAACATCTCCCTGGTTAGCACTCCTGCCTCACAACGCCAGGGACCCAGGTTCGATTCCCGGCTTGGGCCACTGTCTATGGAGTGTGCATGTCCCGTCGCCGCCAGCGCCCCCCCCCCACCAAACCCAGTACTGCACCGGAGCGCCAGCCTACATTTTGTGTTTGGAGTGGGACTTGAACCCACAAACTTTTGAGTCAGAGATAAAAGTACCACCCAGTGAGCACTGACTGGCACCTGTGTTTGACAAGCACATACACACACATATTATATATATATATATATATATATAGATATTTCATTAATATTTCTAAATATTCAGCTCATAGAAAGTAAACATTTTATCCTAGAGTATTATTTCCTCTCAATTTGTAGTTCTAGTAATTTAGATTCTAAATGTATTCTTGCAGACATTACCAACAATGGCACCATCCAATCTCTTTCCCTTCATTCGTCAGATACCCATAGGCCTGTGCATTTCACTAAGTTGTGTTCCATTGTAGTAAAAGGTGATGAGAAGACCGATGAGTGCAATGGATTGGTGCCCAGGATTGGGTTGTCCTCCATGTATCTGATGCTGGTGTAAGAGTTGCAGCCTTAGCATCTCTGAGAGAACAATGGGCTGGTTTTTTACTAAGTCACTGCGCAGAGAATATGATCCAAATTTAAAATTCTGTAATCCCTATTAAATAAATAAATGGCTCTGATATTTAGTTGAGCACATCAGGCAGCCTAGGATTAAAGCAGATTTTTTTAATTACCCAAAAAAATGCAACGTCTATTTACAAATATGACCAGGCTCCAGTGGTATATTTTGGACTGCCAGCCGTCAATGTTGGAGTCACACCCTCAACACCAAGATGCAGAGAAGAAAACTCCTTTTGCCTTGTTAACAATGAGCAAACAACTGGTTGCTAAGGTGGTTTCGAATGTGTGCGGTTTTGGTTGTCATGACAGTATGGCTATTTTAACCAAGCCTGATCACATGGAGTCCTTTTTCCTAAATAGTCCTCAGTTAGTCAAGAGACACGTTGACTGAAGCTGGTTTTGAATGTATGTGTTTTGCTGTCCACTTTTATAAAGTCTGCTACACATTAGTCACGAAGCAATTTCTGTCATCTGCGGATGTTGACCATCCCTAGCCAAACCTGTCTGCATCTCTTCCTCCACTAAATGAATATTTGGATCAGAACCTGAAAATACTTTTAAATGTGTGGTGCCAATGTCAGCTCTTTGACTAATTCCATGAAGCTTCTGTAATACAGTGGTCCCATTGCTGCTCACTCTCCATATTAACTCTTCATTAGCTGGTTACAGCTCCAATCAATGGTCAGATGCTAAGAATTGCTTGTAGGCTGGTTCACGTTTACTTCTATTGACTTAGAATTTAAGTGTACAACGTCTAACCAGAAATCCCCTCATATTAACTTTGCCACCATCCAATCTCTTTCTTTACAATTGTCAGATGTCAATTATGCTTGTGGGCCAGCTCTGACGAAGGGTCATTCAGACTCAAAGCGTTAGCTTTATTCTCTCTCCACAGATGCTGCCAGGACTGTTGAGATATTCCAGCATTTTCTGTTTTTGTTTCAGATTCCAGCATCCGCAATAATTTGCTTCCGTGCTTGTAAGCCTGTTCATTTTACCAAACTGTGTTCCAGGGCAGAATTAAATGAAAAAAGGACTCGAAAGACTTCAATGGATTTGTACCATGGATTGGGAGGTCTACCTTTGAATCCAATGCCCTAGCAGCCTTTGTGTTTCCAAGTGAGTGATTGGCTTGTCTATGGGTCATAGATACTGCACTGAGTTGATGATGCAATTGAAACTGAAGCAATGTTCAAGAAAACCAGAATCATAGAATCCCTACAGTGCAGGAGGAGTCCATTCGGCCCATTGAGTCTGCACCGAGCACAATCCCACCCAGGCCCTATTCCCATAATCCCACATATTTACCCTGCTAGTCCCCCTGACACGAGGGTCAATTTAGCATGGCCAATCAACCTAACGCGCATATCTTTGGACTGTGAGAGGAAACTGGAGCACCCAGAGGAAACCCACGCAGACATGGGAGATCTACCTTTGTATCCAATGAAACCAGAATGGACTGGTTTTCCTACACATGAGTGTAGGGCCCATTTGGGTTGGAGAAAGCACATTACAAAATAGTCCTTCAATCTGTCAATAACATAATTGAATAAGAATTAGAAGGAGAAGTGGGCATTTGGCCATTCAAACCTGCTCCGCCATTCATTAAGAACATAACTGATTTTCGATCTCCCTTTCCACTCTATCCTCATATCCTTTAATTCTCTTAAGTACCAAAAATCTCTTGATTTCTGCCTTGAATATACTCAATGACTGGCCATTCACAGCTCTCTGGAGAGAATTTTCAAAATTCAGATCCTTCAATCGAAGAAGTTTCTCCTCCTTCCAGTCCTATAGTAGATCTCTTATTCTGAAACTGTCACCCCCATGTTCTTAGCTTCCCAGCCAGTGGAGACATCCTCCCAGCGTCTACTCCATTGACTCCCTTAAAAAATGGATATGCTTCAATTAGTTGACATCTACTTCTTTTAAATTCTACGGGATTTGGACTAAATTTACTCAATTTCAGGAACTATTGGAATAAGTACCTGCTAATTTTCCAGAAACCGCTTCTCTAGCCTATTTGCTAAATGCCAACACCCCTATTTGTTACATCAAAATATTCTGCTGCTGAAAGTATCCCGTCCATCATCCTCCTGCCTGCAGATAACGCTGGATAGATTTCTCCCAGTAGAGTGAACTAACAATTGGACTCCGAAAGTGGCAAGATTGCTATTAACCTTATGCTTTATGAATGACGAGATTTCCATCTTTTATGAGGAGTGACATTCACTGTGAATTGATGGTCATTCTGTGAAGTAGAGTTTTGAACTGGAAGTGCTGACAGGACAGTGGATCCACACATTGGGCCCTGCATCCTGAGCAGCCAAGCTGCGTCAGTGGTCATGAGAGTCAACAAACCTACACTCTATTGTTCAAGAACCTCCGGTAGAACTAAGTACCACAGAAATTAAATTTATAATCATTTTTGGATGTCATGAAGAATTCAAGATTTCATCTTGTGCCAGCTAGGGCAGCACGGTGGTGCAGTGGTTAGCATTGCTGTCTCACAGCGCCAGGGACCCGGGTTCGATTCCGGCCTTGGGTGACTGTCTGTGTGGAATTTGTATGTTCTCCTGGTGTCTGTGTGGGTTTCCTCAGGGTGCTCCGGTTTCCTCCCACAGTCCAAATATGTGTGGGTTAGGTGGATTGGCCATGGTAAAATTTGCCCCTCAGTGTTCCAAGACGTGCAGGTTAGGTGGCATGGTAAACGTGTGGGGTTATGGGGATAGGGCTTTGTCAGCAAGCCTGTGCAGAATCAATGGGCTGGATGGCCTCCTTCTGCACTGCAGTGATTCTATGAATGTTAATGTAAATTATGCAGTATTTCAGCAAGGGGTGTGAAGCAGGTGCCATGTAGAAGTGCCACTGCACTTGTGCAACACGTACCTCGACCAATGCCTGTAAAGTGGTGTTCTACCTCCTATATAAACATGTCACACAAGAGCTTCAGTATGCTGGATCACTCTACCATTCTCAGACTTTTTTGTTTAACTTAAGCATTCAATAATGAGGAACAACCTGCATCACATTATAAACGTTTCTCTCTAATACAAAATGCAAATGTTTCTCTGTTATTTCCTATGCTTCTGCACAGGAGTACATTATTCTCCTCATCAAAGTCCAAACCTTGAGTAACTGTCAGTTTTCAATTCACAAATACACATGGATACAGAGAGAATGTGGATTCCAGAGAATGTTTCCTCTTGTCAGGAAGAGCGTTACTGGAGACCATCAACATAAAAAATAAAATCACGTAGGGAATTCTGAAGAGACTTCTTTACCCAAAGAGTAGGGAAGATGTGGAACTCGGTACCACAGGGAGTGGCTGAAATAGTTGCATTTAGACATGCAAATGAGGGAGACAAAATAGAAGGTTGCGATGATAGATCCTGATGAGGAATGGTGGGAGGAGGCCTGAATGAAGTATAAATGCCAGCATAGAATGGCTGGGCAGAATAGCTTGCTGTGGCGCTGTGTATCCCATGCAATATATAGAGAATCATCTGCAACATTGTACCTGAGAAACAAGGCCAACTAAGTTTTTTGTTGAGCTAGGATTAGAAAAAATGGAATATATAAACAAGGGAGTGCAGGCACATTTCAGGCTCCATTATAGTCTTATATTTTGTCTTTATTTTTGTATTGTTTCATAAATTTCTATATCCATATTTATAATGGGAATGACTTATATAAACTTGCCATACTAATTATATTTTTCTGGCAGTGGCAGTGGTGAGGGGAGTGGAAGAGTAGCAAGCAAGGTGGTACAGTGGTTAGCACTGCTGTCTCACAGTTCCAGGGACCCGGGTTCAATTTCAGCCTCAGGTCACTGTCTGTGTGGAGTTTGCACGTTCTCCCTGTGTCTGTGTGGGTTTCCACCGGGTACTCCAGTTTCCTCCCACAGTCCAACGATGTGCAGGTTAGGTTGATTGGCCATGCTAAATTAATCCTAGTGTCAGGGGTATTAGCACGGTAAATATGAGGGTCTATGGGAATAGGGCCTGGGAGGGATTGTTGCCGGTGCAGACTCAATGAGCCGAATGGCCTCCTTCTGCACTGTAGGGATTCTATGATTCTATTACATAGAACATAGAACAGTACAGCACAGAACAGGCCCTTCGGCCCACGATGTTGTGCCGAGCTTTATCTGAAACCAAGATCAAGCTATCCCACTCCCTATCATTCTGGTGTGCTCCATGTGCCTATCCATAACCGCTTAAATGTTCCTAAAGTGTCTGACTCCACTATCACTGCAGGCAGTCCATTCCACACCCCAACCATTCTCTGCATAAAGAACCTACCTCTGATATCCTTCCTGTATCTCCCACGATGAACCCTATAGTTATGCCCCCTTGTAATAGCTCCATCCACCCGAGGAAATAGTCTTTGAACGTTCACTCTATCTATCCCCTTCATCATTTTATAAACCTCTATTAAGTCTCCCCTCAGCCTCCTCCGCTCCAGAGAGAACAGCCCTAGCTCCCTCAACCTTTCTTCATAAGACCTACCCTCCAAACCAGGCAGCATCCTGGTAAATCTCCTCTGCACTTTTTCCAGCGCTTCCACATCCTTCTTATAGTGAGGTGACCAGAACTGCACACAATATTCCAAATGTGGTCTCACCAAGGTCCTGTACAGTTGCAGCATAACCCCACGGCTCTTAAACTCCAACCCCCTGTTAATAAAAGCTAACACACTATAGGCCTTCTTCACAGCTCTATCCACTTGAGTGGCAACCTTTAGAGATCTGTGGATATGGACCCCAAGATCTCTCTGTTCCTCCACAGTCTTCAGAAATCCTACCTTTGACCTGTCATCCACATTTAAATTAGTCCTACCAAAATGAATCACCTCACATTTATCAGTGTTAAACTCCATTTGCCATTTTTCAGCCCAGCTTTGCATCCTATCTATGTCTCTTTGCAGCCTACAACAGCCCTCCACCTCATCCACTACTATTCTAAGGTGATTTCCTTTATACACGTAGACAAAGGAATCTATTATGGAAAAGGCTGACAGGAGATGAGAAAAATGACATAGGGTGGGTGCTATGCAAGCACATTCACAGCCACCATTGTGACCCACAATTTTCACAAAACAACTAAAACATCATGGCAACCAAGTGTCGTACTAAGTTGCGATAGAGGCCGGAATTCTCCAGTTGTTCACGCCGGCAGGATTCTCTGGCTCCGAGGGTCTCCCAGTGGCATGGTGTGACATCAATGGAAAATGCCATTGACAGCAACGGGACCAGAGACTCCCGTCTGTCACCAGCGAACGGCACGCCGGCTCCTGCCACTGAGAAACACACGGCTGGGAAGCAGGAGAATCCCGCCCAGAGTACTTTGTCTTGAAGAAAGCAATCCTGAAATTTGAGTACACCTCCAATACGCTCTCATCCAAGACAAAGCAGCCCACTTGATTAGCAACTCCATTCACCACCCTGAACACTCACTCTCTCCACCATCGACGTACAGATGCAGCAGTGTGTACCGTCTACAAGATGCACTGCAGCGACTCGCCAAGGCTCCTTCAACAGCAACTTCCACACCCATGACCACCACCCAGTAGGACATGGGCAGCAGATGCTTAGGAACACCACAACCTGCAGTTTCTCACCAAGCCACACACTTGACTTGGAAATATATTGAATGTTCCTTCATCGTTTCTGTGTAGAATGCTGGGAATGCCCTGCATCCCCTCATTCATACATTCCATTGCAGTCTGAATACGATGGGTGTATCTTCAGCACACAGACTGCAGCAGGTTCAAAAAGCCGGTTCACCATCACCTCAACGGCAACCAGGGATGAGCAAAAAATGCTGGCCTAGGCAGTGATGTCCATATCCCGTGAATGAATAAAAATAGCACAAAACGACCATGAGAAAGTGCTGATTTGGAATGAGACACGAGAAGCAGTGATTGACAACTGATCAGCTGCTGAGTGAGGAGAATGAATTATCTGAAGTGGTGTAATAACTCTTCAAAAAAAGTTTGAAATTGGTTGTTCGCTTATTACAGCTATGAAGTGTCTCTAAAATTAAACGGTTATACAGGCTGAACGAAGGACCATTATGTGAGAAAGAATCCACGCGATATGGTTGCCATTAAAATGATGAATGAGGGGAAGTGTGAGCAGATGGCTCCGAGACTACACTGGCACAAAGCACGAGCTGAAATCAGTGTTCAGTCATGATTGTACTAAAGTTCCCATCCTGAATTTATGCCAGTAGTGTGGTAAACATGACATATAAATCTGACAACATTGCAGCTGGATATCACACTGGATTTAAGCACTTTACCCCAAGTAAGACCCCGATGTTAAAGTATACTTATTAAAGTTTATTTATTAGTCACAAGTAAGGCTTACATTAACACTGCAATGAAGTTACTGTGAAATTCCCCTAGCCGCCATAGTCTGGCACCTGTTCGGGTCAATGCACCCAACCAGCACGCCTTTCAGAATGTGGGAGGAAACCCACGGAGACACGGGGAGAATGTGCAAATTCCACACAGACAGTGACCCAAGCCGGGAATCGAACCTGAGTCCCTGGCGCTGTGAAGCAGCAGTGCTAACCTCTGTGCTACCATCGGTAGGTAAGTTGAATAATACAGTGCCAACATAACCGAAGATGAGTATGTGCAGAAAATTATACAAGTCAGTTAGAAAAATAAGTGCCGCTTGCACAGATTTCCTGCCACACCAGCTCCAGTATGGCGCTACTGTGCCAGTGCAATCATTGCACCATACAAGTGGATGGGCACACTCATTCGGTATTCTGTGTAGAAATTCACTGTGTTTGCTCTGACGGGGGCAATAAGTACCCATCAACATGGCACAGTGATTAGTACTGCTGCCTCAGTGCCAGGGGCCTGGGTTCAATTCCAACCTTGAGTGTGGATTTTGCACTTTCTCCCCGTGTCTGCGTGGGTTTCTACCGGGCGCTCTAGTTTCCTCCCACAGTCCAAGGTGTGTGTGTTAGACGGATTGGCCATGCTAAATTGCCCCTTAGTGTCAGGGGGACTAGCACGGGTAAATACCTGGGGTTACAGGGATAGGGCCTAGGTGGGACTGCTGTCACTGCAGGCACAATGGGCCGAATGGCCTCTTTCTGCACTGTAGGGATTCAATGATGTGTATTAACAGACTGAGTTTCAGTGGGCACCATGGGAAGAGAGTGGCTGTGCTGGTGTGAATGACACAGCGCTGTCCCCACGCTTAAAATAAGGACATTAACACCTTCAATGTTAGAAAGAAACAGCAAAAGTTCCGTAGAAAACAACAAGCACCAACAACCATAAATCTTTTTATGAGTGTGAATAATGAGTCAAAAAACACCAAAGTGCGCACATTTCCAAGTAAACTCATAGAGTAGAATTTCTAATTAGGATTTCACTCCCAAAATGCAAGCATTTTAACACAGCAGCCTGGAGCACAGGTAAATAAAATATTGGAGCTTCAGAAATTTAGGGTTGACGAGAGGTATTCCGTCAGCTTCACTGCTGTAAGCTGCAGGCAACAACAAAGCAATACAAATTGATGGGCCGAATGGCCCAATTCGGCTCCTGTATCTTATGGTCTTACAAGGTCCTGTGTGGCAAAGGGGCATGGAATCTCAGGTCTTAATAGTAAAAAAACAATTCTGAAATTTAACAAAGACCCACAGTGGATAAAACAGAGCGACAATTAACTGAACAGCCACTGACCTCTTCTCTGACAATGTTTTGGAAGACTGTTGGCTTGCCCCTTTATCCTCATCCAATGCGTTACCAACTTCTGTCAATCAAAAGTCTACTCAGATTGATTGACAGGAACTGTGATTAAATTTCAGAATACTTAAACTCAGCCTTTTAATGATGACAGTTGTTGAGTTCATCTTCTTTCTAATTGCAATGTGAAAGGGGCTATCGTTCACATTTTTCTGAAGGATGTGCAAAAAGGTCCTTTTTATCGGTTAAGATTAACTGCTTGCTATTGAAATCGTGAGACGATGTGACTCTGAAATGTGAAATTCTCAATGACAACTGGTTATGATGCATCTGTAATAGTGAAGTTTCTCAAGAATCTAACAAGACTTTGAATGATACAATTGTTCCCAAGTTTGGCAACCCATTGGCAGAAAGAAATCAGGATTAAAAATGATTCAATGTCCAGGCTAATGAGAGTTCAAGTCTGGAACACTGATTTTCAATGGTGTTGCACAGTTCTTTGGGTAACTGTTATCTGCTCCGATTTATAACCAGAAATGTTACCTAACAACTTTAGCTCCACACAAAACGGATCCTCGGGATAAGTTTTCCCATGAAGAAAACTCAGAGAAGCCCGCACATACAGTACCTTACATAAAGGTGTCGAAAGCAACAAGCCACTGCTGTAAAGTACCTCTAGACAGTGGTGAGCTTACTAACAAGGCATTTCTTTAGTTTTTTCTAGAAATATAACCCTAGGCTCCAGAACACAACAGACATGATTGTGGATGCTGGAATTTGAATCCAAAAAAACGCTTTGACAAAGGGTCATCTGGACTCGAAACGTCAGCTCTTTTCTCTCCTTACAGATGCTGCCAGACCTGCTGAGATTTTCCAGCGTTTTCTCTTTTGGTTTCAGATTCCAGCATCCGCAGTAATTTGCTTTTAACTTGACATGATTTATGCCTAAAAACTTCTTGTTAAAAATAATGAACAGTAATATATTTAAAAGTACTTTCACATATTGATAGGATAATAAAAAATCTTTCATGAGGCAACAGAATTCCTACAGTACGGAAAGAGGCCATTCGGCCCATCAAGCATGCACCAACAACAATCCCACCCAGGCCCTATCCCCATAACCCCATGCATTTACCCTGCTAATCCCCTGATACGAAGGGGCAATTTAGCATGGCCAATCAACCTAACCCGCACATCTTTAATAAATATTTTTTAGAGAGGCTAAAACTTCACAAATAATCAATAACACAGTGAAAATTTACCTACTCTGTAATATTAACTTTTCTGTGAACCAGTTTTTGCCACAGTGACTGCATTTCAAAAATAATCCATTGGCTGTGAAAGTCCTTGGACTCTTGTGTGGACATGAGAGGCAATCTATAAATACGGGGAGGCGATGGCCTAGTAGTATTATTGTCAGACTATTAATCCAGAACTCAGCTAATGCTTTGGGGACCCGGGATCAAATCCTGCCATGGCAGATGGTGGAATTTGAATTCAATAAAAAATATCTGGAATTAAGAATCTACTGATGACCATGAAACCATTGTCGATTGTCGGAAAAACGCATCTGGTTCACTAATCTCCTTTAGGGAAGGAAATCTGCCGTCCTTACCCGGTCTGGCCTACATGTGACTCCAGAGCCACAGCAGTGGTTGACTCTCAACTGCTCTCAGGTAACTAGGGATGGGCAATAAATGCTGGCCAGTCAGCGACGCCCAGGGATGAATAAAAATAAGCTATAAAAACAGAAAGTGCTGAATAAACTCAGCAGGTGTGGCAGCGTCTGTGGAGAGAGAAACAGAGCTAACCTTTCAGGTCCATGTGACCCAGATACAGAATTCTGTTCAACAGTCATACAGACTTGATTCTTGAGGTGAGATTCTTTGGCCTCCCTTTGGCGTATTTCTCAGTGGTGGGAAGCAGTCTTTGGCCAGCGGCGGGATCTTCTGGTTGTCAGGAAAAACCCATTTGGTTCACGAATGTTCTGATTTCCTATCAATGGAATTTCCCACTGATTCCACCCCTTGCCGCTGGGAAGCCCTCGGTGGGGGTGCGCCGTCGACGGGACCAGAAGATCCCGCTGGCATGAAGAACCAAAACATTTCACCCATTAACTCTTGTTTCTCTCCACAGACGTTGCCACATCTGCTGATTTTATCCAGCATTCTCTTATTGATTTCAAGAATCCGCAGTATTTTGCTTTCATTTATATAAATACAGTTCTGTCTTTCAATTATTTCATAAAGTTTCTAAAGGTTAAAAATTAAGAAAAGCCAAATACGATTTGTTATGCAAAAAAAATTAGAATATGTTTCAAGTATTAAGCGTTTGAGATTTTTACTGAATTCATTGTAATGTTATACCTCAGAGTTCTGGTACATAAATGAACATTAAACTGATTAGCAGCTATGAGATTGGAGGTGAAAAAGTAAATTAGAAAACTATGCACTCAGAAAAGCTGACTCTCGGTGGCACAGTGGTAGCACGACTGCCTCACAGCACCAGATACCCGGGTTCGGTTCCCGGTTTGGGTCAGTGTCTGTGCGGAGTCTGCACGTTCTCCCTGTGTCTTTGTGGGTTTCCTCCGGGTGCTGTGGTTTCTTCCCACAATCCAAAAGACATGCTGGTTGGGTGCATTGACCATGCTAAATTCCCCCTCAGTGGACCCAAACCGGCGCCAAAGTGTGGCGACTAGGTGATTTTCACAGTAACTTCATTGCAGTGTTAATGTAAGGCGACTGGCGACACTGATCAATGAACTTGAACCTCTCATCATTATTCCTTCAACAGAATGAGCTGCACAGATTGAACAGGGAACATGTTCATTTTTGAACACCGTATTAGCTAAGCAAACTGGAGTTAATAAAACATTGCTTAATTTCAACTCAATCATTTGACAGTGGGTGCATTATGCCTGTCAGATGTAAAATGGAGATTTTCCTTGTTCAATAACTGACGATTCAAAGAAGGTTATAAAGGGCACATGGTTACTATCACTTTAAGGGAATGTCTGGCCATTATTACCTCGAGCACCTGTGGACAACTGTCGGACTGAGAGGTGTGTCTGTGACGACGACACTCTGATTGGATGAGGACAGGCAGATTTACAAGTGGCCTTGGCATGGTATTCCTGGCGATGATGTAATTACAAAGCACTGGACTGATTCCCACTTTGTTCCCTCACCTTCTGCTGCGAGTTATTCAAAAGATGCATCAAAATAATATGGGAATAAACCTTAGCTCTCCAATAGATGATCCCAGCGTCCTTTCCATTTTTAGTTTAAAAATCAGCCCATATTTGTCCTCAAAGCTTTTCACGACAGTCAATGCTGATAATGTTTCCATTTGCAGACTGACATCTGGCATTGTAATAATTACTTCTAACTGCTTTTCAAAGATTGTTTAATTTGTTTGACCCACCAGAAACTACATCAATATACTACTGATGAGTTCTTCAGGGATCCTATAAATCTTTGCCAAAGCGACTGACATTTACTGGGTAAATGTAAGCCTCCATGATACGAGCTGGTGTTACTGAGGACTGACAGCCCGTTGCTGTTAGCATTTTTTGAAATAATGCTGCGTGTTTTTTCCTTTAATAAGAGGTAACGTCGCAGACTGTAGAGTTAGCTGTTGCTTCAGAATGTGCCACAACGCCACGTCACACCTGAGGAATGCCATGTGTGTGTGAATGACCTTCTCAATAACTAAATGACCTTTAAATACACAGAGCTAGTCTGCTGATACTTCAACAGCCGTTGACACGTTGTCGCATGCGATGGCAAAAAGTTGCCGATGAACCCAATGAGTGGGCGATCAGAATAGCTAACGAGTGTTTTTATATTTGACTTTCGAGTCCAGATGACCCTCTGACAAAGCTAAAAGGCATAGATAATTTCCGTATGTCTTCCCCCACCCCACCCCACCCCCCATCCACCTTCACTGCTTTCCATTTCTCTCTTAGTGTTGGCCACTTTCTCTGCCTTTTAGCTTTGACAAAGGGCCATCTGGACTCGAAACGTCAGCTCTTTTCTCTCCGTACAGATGCTGTCAGACCTGCTGAGATTTTCCAGCATTTTCTCTTTTGGTTTCAGATTCCAGCATCCGCAGCGATTTGCTTTTATTTTTACATTTGACTACCGATTGAGCTTTTACAGAACATCGAGGAGATTCTGTTGGCGCTTTCCTGGAATGGGGGATGGGGCTTGGTACAACATGGAATTACCCTCGCTGATTTTACAATCGCAATCTTTAAATTTCCAGTCTGCCAGCTAAATTGTAGATTTTGCTCCTGTGCTATCAGCCAGCCAATCAAAAGGGAACAGCACTAATCCTCTAAATGAGATATGAACTGCAATTAAGAGACAATTTAACACCTGAAGTAGCACTGGAAAAGCAAAGCCAATTGTTTACTCAGCAGAATTGCTCCAGAATTAGGGATTACTCAGTGAGCTATAGTGAGTTTTATATCCCAAGAATTGCTCAACCCTCCTCCAGGATTCAGGACCAAGGTTTAAGAGGTGGGTTGGCACACCTGAGTACACGCAGCTCAAAGTAGACAGCACTCACAGCTACCCATATTGTCAAATGGCGCTTTGACAAAGGGTCATCTGGACTCAAAACGTCAGTTCTTTTCTCTCCTTACAGATGCTGCCAGACCTGCTGAGATTTTCCAGCATTTTCTCTTTTGGTTTCGTACCATCATTGTGACTGACTCATACACAATGCCTTCACAACAGCCAAAGGACATTTAGAATACAAAGGAACCAATTAAGTTCAAGTACCAATAGACAATACTGCACCAACTCATCTTGCGCCATTCACAGCCTAGACATAGCAACACTGGCAACTTTCTGCTCCCCAGACCGAAAATGCCTGATGCTAAAATGCTGCCTCTACTACTGGCTTTCTTGTATTGGTCAGGGTTGCCTGACTTGTACGCCTCAGACCTGGACTTCAGCAAGCAGTGGATATCCCTGTTCATCCATGGTTTCCGGTTGGGGAACACATGGATTTGCTTCTTTGACACGCAGTCTTCTCCACACATACTAATGAAGTCAGTTACTGTAGTGGCGTACTCGTTCAGGCTGGTCACAGAGTTTTTAAATACTGACCAGTCCACTGACTTCAAGCAGTCCCATAGGAGATCATCCGATTCCTCAGACCAACATTGCATGACTTTCTTTGATGGATTCTCCTGCTCAAAGGGTCAAGTGGCTGACTCCTATTTCCTATGTTTCTATGTAACACAATCTATGTCTTCTTAGGCAGAACATTGCCCAGCCTCAGTTAGATAACTGAAGTCACAACAAAATCTAGGCTCACAATGCTATGCAGTGCTGAGGCAGCGCTGTAGTGTTCGAGGAGTTGTTTCTTATTTTGCCTGCTCAGGTAGATATTAACTCTCATGGCACTTTTCAAAGAAGTCTTCCCCAATGTTCAGGCCAATATAGCATATTGGAAGCTTGCTGTGCATAAGTAGGTTGCCATGTTTCCTACAATATAACATACACTTCATTCATTGGTTATAAAGCCTCTTGGGACATGGGGTTGTGAAGATCTTTCTTCACTGTTTTTCAAGCAGAAATGGTTCAGTCATATCTAAGGAAGGATGTGCTGGCCTTGGAAAGGATCCAGAGGAGGTTCACAAGAATGATCCCTGGAATGAAAAAGCTTGTCGTATGAGGAACGGTTGAGGACTCTGGGTCTGTACTCATTGGAGTTTAGAAGGATGAAGGGGGATCTTATTGAAACTTACAGGATACTGCGAGGCCTGGATAGAGCGGACGTGGTGAGGATGTTTCCACTAGTAGGAAAAACTAGAACCAGAGGGCACAACCTCAGGCTAAAGGGATAATCCTTTAAAACAGAGATGAGGAGGAATTCCTTCAGCCAGACATTGGTGAACCTATGGAACTCTTTGCCGCAGAAGGCTGTGGAGGCCAGGTGATTGAGTGTCCTTAAGACAGAGATAGATAGAACCATAGAACCATAGAAAATTACAGCTCAGAAACAGGCCTTTTGGCCCTTCTTGTCTGTGCCGAACCATTTTATGCCTAGTCCCACTGACCTATAGAACTATAGGTTCCTGGTAAATAAGGGGATCAGGGGTAGTGGGGAAAAGGCAGGAGAATGGGATGAGAAAAAAATCAGCCATGTCTTATGACCTTATGGTTATATAGTCAGCATGAGGTTCCACACGCGTTCATCACTGCTATGAACATGATGGGGTACGTTTTCTGGTCTCACCTGCCCACCCACCGTGGGAATTGTCATGGGTGGGATGGAAAATTTCTCAGGCCATTGAAAAGTCCATTGACTACGGCTAAGAATTTCCGGTCTTGGGGCAGAAGCGACTGGAAAATCTGTCTCGATGCCTCTTCCCATGCCATGTGCATAAAGCCCCAACAGTGGCAGCATGCACCGTGTTAAGAAGTCAATTTTAGGCAGAGTCGTAAAAGGAGAGATTAGACAAAAAAAAAATTAAAGAAAGAGCAAACGCATTAGTGATTCTAAAAGCAAATGCTTTTCATTCTGTTCCGCCCTGAACTGTCAAAGGCCAGATTTCTGCGACCCTGCCCGCGGCTGGGATTCTCCAGTCCCGCAGCAATCAATGGAGATTTGGCTGAGCGCCAAATTCTCTGTTCTCACTGGCATGAGTAGCGGGGTGTACAAGATTGGAGAATTCTGGCACATGTCTTTACTGCGTATGGATGGAAGGGTTATTGGAGATTGAACGTATATGGTTCTTATGCGCAATTCCTGCTTTCAGAACTCACTGTGTTTGTGACTTGATTACTCTGGCCTGTTTTTTGTGAAGGTGAGAGAAGCTCTGGACTCCTATAGCTTGGCTTCATGGAATCAGCAGATCTGATTGCTGAGAATTGGTATTAGTTTAAATTCAACTTTCATTTGTTATTAAATTTGCTTTTAAGTTACATGTTGCTGCCAGGATAATTCTGTTAAATATATAAACTTGGGATGTTAAAGGTTTTTTTGGCAAGAGAGGCAGAGGTTGGAATTTAAGAGTGGAAGTTTTCCAGGTCCTTTGTTGAATATGACAAAGAGAGTCTTGTGCTCGATCATTTCTCTGTGAGGCAAAGTACTCACGAAAAGCTACCCTTGTCCGTGCGTTTAAAAGGCATCAGTGCCAGCATTTAGTCAGGCCTTTTGCAAAAGAGCTCTAACAGGCTTTATCCACATTCTATTTGAATACATTATGGTGTGAGGCATTCTTGTTCAAATGGTCGATGTTTTAAGTTGTTAGATATGAGGTACAAAATGTTCTTTGCCATTCATTTTGCAGGCATTTAATTGCAACACCCCCCCCCCCCCCCCCCCCTCCACCCCGCCAACCCTCCAGCTCACGCTGCTTTCTGGATAGCTCTCTCTCGTGTTATGCACGGCCCAAGGTTGAAAACACAGCGGAAAGCTCACTCTCAGGCCTCTGCCCACTGTCACTACATGGAAGCAACGATGCACACAGCTGTGGCCCAGGGCAACTTGCTCAGCTGCCTCAGTGTGGGTAACAAACTATAATTCCTGTTGAATAGTTACTGCTCCAGCTCCGCACAAAGTTTGCAATTCAGTGATCAGCGCCTCAATGACTGGCTGTTTAAACACCAATTAGGAAAACAAAATGAATTAACAGAAAAAGAAACTGGAAAATTGCCCCTGACTAAAAATCCTCCTCCTTAGAATGAGTGAACAAAGAGAGGAGGTTTTTCTCCAATTTCCCTTTGTCCCAGTTGTCATTAGCAAGGTGAGGCAGAGCAGGCAAAGCGATCTTTGTTCCAGGCTTTCAATCCCAATGGGTGGAATGCTGCATTGTGTGAATGTCATAACCTGAAAATGGGCAACACTCCAGGACCACAACACGGTAAGTCTCTTGCAAGAGCAGCACCTACGCTTTATATTATCAGAAGCAAGGTATGCCAGAGAATGAAAACAAAGCATTCTTTTAAAGGGAAGGGGGAAAAAGGGAAGAACTTCATTCATAAAGAACTTCATCATATCCTTGGAACATCCCAAAACAGTTCAAAACCAACAAACCGACTCACGAATAGCTTCTTCCGTGCTGCTATCTGACCTTTGAATGGTCCCATCACATACAAACAAAGAACAAAGAGAACAAAGAAAATTACAGCACAGGAACAGGCCCTTTGGCCCTCCAAGCCTGCACCGATCATGCTGCCCATCCGAATTAAAACCCCCGACCCTTCCTGGGACCATATCCCTCTATTCCCATCCTATTCATGTACTTGTCAAGATGCCTCTTAAAAGTCACTATCGTATCGCTTCCACTGCCTCCCCCGGCAGTGAGTTCCAGGCACCCACCACCCTCTGTGTAAAAAACTTGCCTCGTACATCTCCTTTAAACCTTGCCCCTCGCACCTTAAACCTGTGCCCCCTAGTAATTGACTCTTCCACCCTGGGAAAAAGCTTCTGACTATCCACTCTGTCCATGCCTCACATATATTAAGCTCATCTATCTCTTCACCCTATCTGTAACTGCAACACTACATTCTGCACCCTCTCCTTTCCTTCTCCCCTATGTACTCTATGAATGGTTTTGTCACAAGAAACAATGCTTTTCACTGTATCCTAATAGATGCGACAATAATAAATCAATTCAATCCAAATTGATTTGGGAGTGCAGCCACTGTTCTGTAGGTAAATGCAGCAGCTCATTTTCACACAGCAGTGTCTTGGATTTTGGTCCAACTTTCCTCACCAGAACAATCGTTGGTTTGCCCCTATCGGGGCCGATTAATTACAGTGCAGACAAGCAGGACCCAAGCCTTTTGCCAAATTCCTGCATCCCACTGATCTTTCCCTTGCTCCCTGAGCACAGCACGCTCTTGAGGATGATGTTAAAATCTCTTTAACCTGCCCTAGGCTTCTTTGGAAGTGCATCCCCACCAGGTCTGATAGACCCCGCTCTGGTGGGAGTGTAGGGTTTCCCAATGCTGATAGGGAATCCACCAGGAACTTGCCCTTCTCACACTTTGACTAAGTTTCTTTACATGTAGTGATATGTCCACGCCGCTTCTTATCTAAGCGCATGATAAGGTATATAAGAAGGAGACACCACCCACTCCCCCACCTATGATCGTGCGCTCACATCCACTTTTAAAAGGATTGGAAAAGTGTATGAAATTTCGGTAAAACAATGTCCGACACAAAGTACTTTTCTTCACAGAAAGCCCATGACCGTCCAAAGTAATCGTCAGAGCAAATTCCACTTATTAATTCAATTTCAATTCTCACCTTGTAAACTCATCTTTTGTCAGCAAGCTCTTTAAACAAACCTTCTTCAGAGTTAATGTCCTCCACGGGTATCTTCTGCCCTGCCTATGTGAACAGAATTGTCCTCAACATAAAAAGGTACTAATATTTTATTTAGCTGCCAGAGATGAGATGATGATAACATAAGAATCTCCCGGCCCCTCCAGCCCGCTCTGGCTATTCAATAAGACATAGCTGAATTTCAACATTCAATCTACTTTGCTGCCAGATCTCTACATCCCCTGATCCCCTCAGAGTCCAAAAATCTATCATCCACATTCTTGAATATAATCATCGACTTAACAGCCGAGGATCTCTGGGGCAGTGAATTTCAAGATTCACAAGAATGGAGTGAAGAAATTTGCACATGTCTCAGACCTAACTGGCCAACAGATTATCCTGAGATGCAGATATCCAGCTCCAGACTTTCCAGCCAGGAGAAACAGGCCCTCAGCATTTACCCCGTCAAGGCCTCTAAGATTTTTGAGATATTTCGATGAGATCATCTCTCATTCTTTTAAACCCTGGATAATATCGGCACATTCTACATGATCTCTCACCATTGGAAAGACATCTCGTCTCAGAAATCAATCCACCGCACCACCATTACACCCCCCTCAAGGACAAGTACATCATTCCACAGTTAAGGAGACCAAATCAGTACTCTAGTGTGACCTCACAAAACCCTATATAATTGCAGCAAGATGTCCGTCCTCTTGTACGTCAACTCTCTGGCAATAAACAATAACATATACCATTTGCCTTCCTAATCGCTTGCTGTTCCTGCATGTTACATTTTGATGAATTCCCCTGACATCCTCTCTGATGGGGTTGGGATCATAAAATGTTACAGCACAGAAGGAGGCCATTCAGCCCACCACATCTCTGCCAGCTCTTTGGTAGAACTATCTAATTAATCCCACTCCCTACATGAGATAGATTGCCGCTGGATCAGTCTGAAATAGGTTATCCGTTGTGATGTCCTCAAACTAATCTGTCTGTATTTAATATGTTACATGATATTTTCTTTTAAACCCATTCAAATTCTTCGCCAAAATATTTTTATCCTCAAGAAAATAATTTAAAAATCCAAAAGTGACAGCTAGGCCTAATTTAGTGGGAGATGCCCATGCCGACACTATAGTTAAGAAAGCCCACCAACGCCTCTACTTTCTCAGAAGACAAAGGAAATTTGGCATGTCAGCTACGACTCTCACCAACTTTGACAGATGCGCCATAGAAAGCATTCTTTCTGGTTGTATCACAGCTTGGTATGGCTCCTGCTCTGCCCAAGACCGCAAGGAATTACAAAAGGTCGTGAATGTAGCCCAATCCATCATGCAGACCAGCCTCCCATCCATTGACTCTGTCTACACTTCCCGCTGCCTCGGCAAAGCAGCCAGCATAATTAAGGACCCCACACACCCCGGACATTCTCTTTTCCACCTTCTTTCTTTGGGAAGAAGATGCAAAAGTCTGACGTCACGTACCAACCAAATTCTTCCCTGCTGCTGTCACACTTTTGAATGGACCTACCTCGCATTAAGTTGATCTTTCTCTGTAGCCTAGCTATGACTGTAAAACTAGTTATATCCTTGGAGGGCCGAAAGGCCTGTATCCTGTGCTGTACTACATTCTGCACTCTCTCCTTTCCTTCTCTATGAACAGTATGCTTTGTATAGTGCGCAAGAAACAATACTTTTCACTGTATGTTCATACATATAACAATAATAAATCAAATCAAATCAGGTGGTAGTGGCAATGTCACTCGAATGGTAAGCCAGTGGCTCGCGCTAATACCCTGGGGACACAAGTTCAAATCCCACCATGACAGCTGGTGGAATTTAAATTCAGTTAATAAATCTGGAATATAAAGCGAGTAGTCTCAGTCTTCGATTCTCTTAAAAACTCAGCTGGTTCACTAATGTCTTTTAGGGAAGGAAATCTGCCATCCTTACCCGGTCTGACCTACATGTGACTCCAGAGCCACAGCAATGTGGTTGACTCTCAACTATCCTCTGAAATGGCCCAGCAAGCCACTCCTTTCAAGGGCAATTAGGAATCTAATGCTGGCCCACAACTTGTGAATGAGTGAAGGAAAACAAATTGTTCTCCATAATTTTGTTAATTTAAACATAATTTATATACTTTATTCTTTACTTTCAAGGAAAATATATTCCAGGAATTTTCTTTATTAGGCCAGTTTGTAATTTCTTTATTTGTGGCAATATAATCAAGTCCTTTCATAAAAGTGTAAAAATCCATTAAGACTTGACGATCTTTAACACAGGAAGAAAATGAGACGTTCCAGCAATAATACAATAATATCTCATCTTGAGGTTATCCTTTAAATTTTCCCAGAATAAATTATGTTATGCACAAATGAAGTGAACTACAATTACTTACAGTTTTTATATTTATTTTCATTAATCAGACTTGTGATTTTAAAATGATCACTTATTGAAAATATACTTACAACCTAACTTTTGTTACAAGCTTCTGATCAATATAAGATTACAAAGTTTTGCCTATTATACAAATTTTTTGTGTTATGTTATAAAACAGTCACTAAAAAAGTGCATACCTCCTAATAACTTGGCTTGGTTCCCATTAACGGTACCATAATGTGGATCAAGTATATGTGGATGAATTAACAGATGTCTGGGGATACATTGCTATGGGCTCCAAATAAATGCATACCACATCTAAGCATAGAATTCCAAAGTACTGAACCATTTCCTATTCAGCTTCACTGTAGAGAATTCCAATGAACTCAACAGTACCGCATTAACGCATATGGAATCCCAACACATTCCATTCACTCCCACTATATAAAAATTCCAACTGTGTCCAATTGATTCTTGTACAAATTCTAGAGGACAAACCACTTTCCATTCACTCCCACTGTACAGACTGCCAGTGCAGCACACCCAACGCAATTTCTGCTAATTTTGTCAATTTCTTGATTCAACTATGGTATTTACAAATCGGCCCGCTACCTGTCCAGCAAAATTCAGTTCTGCTATTGGTCAATCTGTAATCGTAATGCTTCAAACTCAGACTATAAAAAGTCCAACTTTCGAACAGGTGATTCTATGTGCAGGAGAATCCACAAACACAGGTCAGAAACGCTCTGTGACCTGCAGTAGGTAAGGCACCAGGCACCGCCCGCACTGCACTGCACTGGCGGTGGTGTGAGGTCAAGGGGCGAGCTGACCCCTTAGTCCTGCATCTGGACTCAACAAAAGGTCAGCCCAACTAAAGTACAAAATCTAAGCCCGGCCTTAAAATATTCCTGGATGCCCGTGTATAAATCTTGAACACTACGTACAACCAATCTGCTGTCATTTAAGATTCTGAAAACTGTAGCACATTTTCAAAATTTAATCATTGTTGCAGCAATGGTTTGTTGTCTTTTCCCCACATTGAACTGCTGGGCAATTGATTCAACTCGAGGTTATGTTGCGAAGTTGCAAAGTGTTTATTAATCAACCATGAATAACATTCATGATATTCTTTATCAGATTTCACTAACTTTGGCTGGGACATTTTGCCCTGTATGATACCTGCACAATTAGCCAGAAATTTGGCACTGCAAATCGCTCTTTAATCTATCCCCAATGATCTATTGCTCTGAATTCCTGCACAAGCCTTTCTCTATCTGATCTTTGATGACCTATGGAAACTTGCCCTGGTCTTTGTGTGATGATCACTGTCATTGGAAATCAAAATGACATCAGCTGGAAAGCACTAGAATAATGTTTAAGCGGCAGGAAAGTGAAGGGACCAAAAATAGCACCCAAAATCACCCAGCCCAGATGTAATTTGCTGAGGTTATTAATTTAGCTCCTTCACACACGTGCCGTCCTACAGGAAGCCATTTCGCACAAGCCTGAGGTCACAGTTAGGTCATAGGATACATAAATAAATTTGAAATGTGGAGAGAAAATAGGAACATTTTTGTGTAACTTCTGCACACCAGTTTGAAAACCAGCCAAACTATCCTAAAAATATTCAAAAACAATCACACAACCGGACTTACATCATCACATTAAGAGCAAATGAGCCTGTTCTGTTTATAAAAAAAACTACTTCCTTTCAATTGCGGTGCTGCCCTGCATTAGGGACCTTTGTTCTATCTTTAATAGTTAAGCACAGAAAGATAGAACTGAAACTTGGGGCGGGATTTTCCAGCCCTGCCCACTGCTGGGATCATCCAGTCCTGCCGAAAGTCAACAGACATTTGGCTGGTTTGTCACATGTGCTGCGGTGGGTCCCGGCACGGCAGAAGCAGAAAAAATCTGGCCTTTGTAAGGTATTATTTGCAGAGCTTCACATTACAAACGTGCACCTCCGAACAGTTTCAGTCTGTTTCTATCTATTAGAGAATAAGCGAATCCCCATTAATGCACACCCTATAAGTACAATTAGACACTCAATTAATATTCAGTTAACAGCCTTGGTTATTCTTCTTCTGATGAATGCAGTTGAAGAGAGGAACTTGCAATAAATCACATTTCTCTCATCATTTTCATGCACCACTACATATTTTACTGGGTGGGGTTCTTTGCGCTGCACCTTACTCCAAAGGGAAAGCTTGGGCAGACCGGGCACCCACTGTCAATGCTGCTCACTGGTTAGTATGCAGTAGGAACACTATCTGATGATGACTGACCCAGTTCCAGTTTCTCTCAGATTGGAATTTCTCACTTTCATCTGAAAGGAGAAATGACAAGTTAACTCTTCATGTATAAACTTGTTAAAAGTCAGAATTTTCACCTGAAGGGTCACCCAAAACATAGTCCGTCTTCACAGATGTATCACGGTTAAAACATTTTTTTAGAATTGTTTTGTGTAACATAGACCAGGTAGTACCTTTCAGTTTAAAGGTTTAAATGTATGTGACAAATATTATAATGGAGGTCTGATCAATATTCTCTGAGTCTGATCAAATTAACTTCAAAATTAGAGGTATCATCAGAACACAATGAAGATCAAACTGCAATAAGCTTATGTCGAAACCTTGGCTGTGTTGAGGCTGCTGACTCAAGCCTTTTCATCCTTTCATGTGGCAGAATAGCAACAACCAAGATAATTCAGCCCGCTCGATTGGTATCCTTTCCACAAACGTTCACTTCCTCCACTGCCGATGCACAGTGACAGCTGTATGTACCATCCACAAGATGCACTGCAGGACTCAGCAAGGACCGTGCCGGGGCGGCACGGTAGCACAGTGGTTAGCACTGCTGCTTCACAGCTCCAGGAACCTAGGTTCGATTCCCGGCTTGGGTCACTGCCTGTGTGGAGTTTGCACATTCTCCTCGTGTCTGCGTGGGTTTCCTCCGGGTGCTCCGGTTTCCTCCCGCAGTCCAAAGATGTGCGGGTTAGGTTGATTGGCCATGCTAAAATTGTCCCTTAGTCTCCTGAGATGCGTAGGTTAGAGGGATTAGCGGGTAAATGTGTAGGGATATGGGGGTAGGGGTTGGGTGGGATTGTGGTCGGTGCAGACTCGATGGGCCAGATGGCCTCTTTCTGCACTGTAGGGTTTCTGAGTTAAGGCTCCTTAGGCAGCACCTTCCAAGCCCACAACCAGTGCCCTGTAAAGGACAAGAGCAGCAGGTACCTAACTTGAAAATATATCAGCGCTCCTTCACTGTCGCTGGGTCAAAATCCTGGAACTCCCTCCCTAACAGCACTGTGGGTGTACCTACACCACATGGACTGCAGCAGTTCAAGAAAGCAGTTTACTACCACCTTCTCAAGGACAATTAGGGATGGGCTATAAATGCTGGCCTAGCCAACGCCACCCACATCCCAAGAGTGAATCTTTTAAAAAGCCTCACAATATGGATGCTGGCACAGACACTGTGGGCTGAAAAACTTCTTTCTACACCATAATGTTTCTATGGTTCTGTGTTGTCTGCATTACAGAGCTTAATGGAAAAGATTGAAACAGTACAAATGTATAGTGAAATGTAAAATTGAAAGCCAGACACATAACAGTCCAAGTCAAAACATAAATCTATTCGCTGATCATCTTTCTGCTTATTTGTGTCACAGAGGCATGGAATCATACAATAAGACAGCACAGGAGATCGAGTCACCTCTCTTGAAGAGCAGTCAAGTTAGTTCCACTCCCTTGTGCATTTGTTATTTCTCTGCCATTTTCTCTCCAATTCCCTTTTGAAGGTAACTATTGAATTTTCATTCACCACCCTGTGTGTTCATCCCTGTGTCACCCATCGGAAACAGTTTCTCCGGCTGGGATTCTCCGACCTCGCCCGCGGCTGGGATTCTCCAACCTCGCCCACGGCTGGGATTCTCCGACGCCATTGCAGTAGTGGCAGGGCGTCCGAGATCAGAGAATCCCAGCCTTTGTCGTTACTTTAACCCCTTCATGCATTTAATCACCAATATTAAATCCACTCTTGTCTTCCTTTACTCGAAGGGTAACAACTCCAGCTTCTCGGATTGATCCATGCTAACTCCAATAATTTACAGTTACCTAATGTGCCAAGTGCTATTTTTCCTGGGATTAAATTCATTGTTTTGTCCAGTCTGTCATCAAGAAAACAAACTCGCTATTTCCAGTTATTTATAAAAGAAATGACATTCAGTGCCAATCTGAATTTGCCCACACAGCCTGAAAGGACCACTGCTATGGATAGCAGAGTTACTTTGCTTTATTTGTGTTATTGAATCCTATTGGATAAGGGTACATTTAGCCAACGATTAACTGATCCCTGAGGATTGATATCGCTTTCAGAACACAATCATTGCTACCTGTGTAACACACTTTCTGATTCTGAGAAATGACAACAATGAATGCTTTGTATTGGCAGAGCATTAAACCAGTGAACATTATTGTCAAGCAGTGTCCAATCATAAAGTTACAGAATAGAGCACAACTTATAAATTACTGCACAAAAGACTTTATAGATGGCACAGTGGTTAGTGCTGCTGCCTCACAGCGCCAGGGACCCGGGTTCAATTCCCGGCTTGGGTCACTGTCTGTGTGGAGTTGCACGTTCTCCCCGTGTCTGCGTGGGTTTCCTCCGGGTGCTCCAGTTTCCGCTCTCAGTCCGAAAGACGTGTTGGTTAGGTTCATTGGCCATGCTAAATTCTCCCTCAGTGTACCCGAACAGACGCCGGAGTGGCGGCTAGGGGATTTTCACAGTAACTTCGTTGCAGTGTTAATGTAAGCCTACTTGTGACGCTAATAAAATAAATAAATTGCAGAGAACGAGTAATCAAGGCACGACAGAAAGAACTGTTGTGCAATGAATTATTGCCATCGTGTTTCTCTCTTTAATATCGGCATAGACTGATGACTGCAGTTAGAAGAACATTCAAAAGCATTGCTCTACAAGTGCATTTGAGCATTGTCACACAAGTTTCCATGATCACATTTCTCCCATAAATGTGCAACCTTCCAACACTTCACGTATTCCCATGCTGCAGTTGGTGGCAGAAACAAGCCCAATGGTGACAGAGACATGCAGGCAATTTGTTGGGGAGCTGAAGGGGTAATCTGGGGTGTAACAGCTTAAAGGACTTGAATAGGTTCAAAACGCCCTGCAACTCTGGCGCAGACCATGTCGCCACCAGGCCTCACCAACCACAATGTTCAAAGCATCTCTCTTTGCACTGAGGGAAAGATTTATTACTCTTTTCCCTTCTTTCTCCCCCTCTTCCATCCTGACGACACTTCAGTTTCACTGGGGTACAATTTTACAAAGAACATAGAAACAGAGCTAATACTCAAGAGTCAACGAAGAATCTTACATCAGAATAGTTCTGATCAAAGGTCAGTGAACCTGAGTAAATGGTTGGAATTTTCCTGCCCCAGTGAGCCATTGAAATCTCTGTTCAGATCGACAAGACTGGAAGATCCCACCGGCATGAGGGGCTTGGGAAAGTCTGGCTAGTAATCTGTTTCTCTCTCCACAGCTGCTGCCTGTGTATTTCTAACATTTTCTGTTTTTATTTCATATTGCCAACATCTGTCCTTTCAATGACTATCAACTCTTTAATACCTCACCTAATCATCCAATCTTCACATACCCAGGACAGTGGGTGTCAGTCAGTTATTTTATTGTCGATAATATCAAAGGTAAGCTTGATCTTGCATACAGCATCCTGAGCTTTATTATTGGGGCATTAATTACAAGGGCAAAACAGTTATGTTCAACTCGTACAAGGCACCGGTTTGTTGGTCCACCAGAAGGAACTTTTCAGTTGTAAGCAATAAAATAAAACAAGACTTACTCGAGCTTATAAATCAAAGAAAAAGGTTTAATAAAGAAACTTCATTACTCCAACACTTGAGGCCTCACCCTGGGCCATTCCAAGCTCCCACAAACCCCAACAGCTTCTTAATTATACTGAGTCAGCTGATCAGCTGACCACCATGTCACTTTGTCATTGGTTACATAGTTTACTGGGTCAGCTGACCCTTACAGCATGTTACCATTGGTCACAATACAACAGATCCAATGTTATCATTGGTCACATTCTAACATGGTTTAGCCTCAGCTGGAGTGCTGCATTTTATTCTGGGCACTACACTTTAGGAAAGATTGAAGGTATTCAATAGAATGTGGAAAAAAATCAAAAGATTGCTTTGAGGGATGAGGAACTACAGAGATAGATTGGAGACGTTGGAACTATTTTCCTTGGAGAAGCGAAGGTTGAGAGATTTGATAGTGTGTTCAAAATCACAAGGGGTCTGGACAAAGCGGATAGGGAGAAACTGTTCCCACCCGAGGAAGGATCAGAACTGAGATGCACAGATTTGAAGCAATTTGCAAAAAAAGCAATACCTTCATGAGGAAAACTTTTTCACGCAGTGAGGGGTTAAGATCTGGAACGTGTTGCTTAAGAGTATGGTAGGGGGCAGATTCAACCCAGGCAAATGAGAGAGAATTGGATCATTATCTGAAAAGGAAGAATGTGGAGGGTTCAGGGAGAAGGCGGGAGAATGGCACTAGGTCCATTGCCCATTCAGAGAGCAGTGCAGACACAATGAGCCAATGGTCTTCCCTGTGCTGTAATCATTCTGTGACCTTGTGATCTTTGTCCTCATTCTCAGATGTCACTGGAATAGAGGAACAGAGACGGTCATTTAGACCCATCCAGTGAGGCCACGGCTGATCGACTGCTTAGCTCCATGGATTGGATTTTAAAGCCCCAGCTTGGTATGTTTATGGTGGCAGGGATGGGGGTAGGACATAGAACATATTTCAGATGCTGAGCCCATCTGCCTCCTGCCTAGCTCTGAATTGTTCCCCATAATACAGGGCAGTGGGTAAGTCACCCACTCGGTCGGCCTGCCCTTAGGCCTGTTGGGGTCCTTAACTGCCCAATTTAGTGGCAATTAACCTGCCAAAAACCACTGGGCAGTGGCAGGGAAGTCAGAGTGCAAACGTTCTTTTTGAAAGGACTGCTTTGAAAAGGCAGGAAGAATGGAAGGGTGGGGCATATCAAATGGGGGGTAAACCCAATGTAATGACTTCAATCAGGCCATTGAAGTTGGCCTGTTGGAATATGAACTCCCTGATTAAGGAGTCAATTGATGGGCCAATCAGGGAGTCTTTTCCTTGTATCTAACTGGGAGTGTCAGTTCCTCTGGCGCTCCCAAAGGTAGACTGCTGGCTGATAGCACTCTGTGTACTGCTGTTGGAATTGTGAATGAAGGGAGTTTGGTGAAGGGACTTCTGCTTCTGAAGACTTATTACACCCAACACACACTCACTCCAGCAAAAGTTATGGATCTGGATCAGCAATCAGGAGCAAAGCCCTGAACTGAACTTCCACTTTCTAGCTCCCAGCACTAATCGTACTATTCCAATCATTATCCAAACTCACACAGACAGACTGTGAATTGCATAATAGCTCAGAGTGATGTTGAAAGAGATCTGGGGGTTTCAATAGACGACATTCAACATATCCAAACATTGTGAAGCAGCAATCAACAAATGCTAAACTATATTGCGAGCTAATTGTACAGTGCCCCGAGCCAACAATACTTTGTGTATTCTTTCACAAAAAGCCAGGCGATGAAAGATAGATTTGGAGCCTAATCTTTCTACCCTTTAGGAAATTTTATTTGCAGAGATGCACACTACAAACATGTACCTCCAAACCTTTAGGAATCTGCTCCTACAGAAACAGGAGCACAAGCAAATCCCCAGATAATGCCATCAACTGAATATAATTCAACGCTCAATTAATATACAATTAACATTGAGTACTGTGCACACTGCTCTCACCAAGGGAGGAATTCAAACTCTGTAGGTAATGTAGAGAAGGCCATAAAACCAAGCATCAGTGGATTCTCACTGTTTCAAAGCAGTGCTTGCGAAACATGGCTCTTCAAGCTCTAAGTGCAGCGCCTGACTGGTGATTTTACCAAAGGCAAGCGCGACAGAAAGCAGCATTAAAAAGGTAGACCCCAGGACACTACTTCCAATTAAAGCATAACCATTGGGCAAATGGCAACTGTCCCAAATGACAAGGGAATATTTATTCCTGCTTTCAGGAATATCGACATTTATTTCTTTCATTGGGAAGTCTGTCACATAAAAACATAAAAGATAGGAGCAGGAGGAGGCCATTTGGCCCTTCAAGCCCGCTCCGCCATTCATCACGATCATGGCTGATCGTCCAACTCAATAGCCTAATCCTGCTTTCTCTCCATAACCTTTGATCCCATTCGCCCCAAATGCTATATCCAGCCGCCTCTTGAATGCATTCAATGTTTTGGCATCAATTACTTCCTGTGGGTAACGAATTCCACAGGCTCATCAATCTTTGGGTGAAGAAATTTCTCCTTATCTCCGTCCTAAATGGTCGACCCAAAATGGTTACAGGGATCATCAATTCAAAATTATCTTTGAGTGAGGCGAGCAACTAGGATAAATTTCTTAATACAGGGGGTTGTTGGAACATGGAATATTTTACCACAGGAAGCTTTGGAAAAGACAATTGCATCTTTTGAAGGAAACATGGTGAAATGTTCAAAAGAGAGGGGTGCACTGGGCTGTCAGGAGAGCGCCAAGCAGTGGGGTAAGTTTTGAATTACCCTTGCAAAATACCAGCACAGACATGATGGGTGGATTGACCTCTTTCTATGCAGTCGATGTTTTAAAGTTATTTTCACAGATCAAAGAGGCTTTGAGGGAGGGGAGTTAAAGGACCGGATTCTCCAACCTCACCCGCAGCTGAGATTTTCCAGTCCCACTGCAATGAATGTATATTTGGCTGAGTGCCAAGTTCTCCGTTCTTGCTGGCAACGGCGGCAGGACATGAACGGCTGGCGAATTCCAGCCAAAATCTTTTACTGAACAAGATTATTGGACGGGAGCATCGCTGGCAAAGCCAGCATTTATTTCAATCCCAAGTTGCCGTTGAAAAGGTGGTGGTAAACCGACAGGTTATCATTTACGAGCAAGGTTGTGTTATATAATTCTAAACTCATTCGAGAAGGATTAATTACAAGTTTATTAGTCAAAAGTAGGCTTCCATTAACACTGCAATGAAGTTACTGTGAAAATCCTCTGGTCGCCACACTCTGGCGCCTACACTGAGGGAGAATTTAGTATGGCCAATTCACCTAATCAGCACATCTTTTGGATTGTGGTAGAAAACCGGAGCACCCGGAGGAAACCCACGCAGACACAGGGAGAACGTGCAAACTCCACACAAACAGTGACCCAAGCTGGGAATCGAACCCGGGTCCCTGGCGCTGTCATCCTGAATAACATTCCTCATCTATATATAATTTGTGATCCCGGCTGTACTGGTTGTTGGGCCCAAATTGCACCAAGAGAGGTTCTTACTAGGATTGTGTGTCATTTAGATTCACATAATGTAGGTAAACAACCCCAAATGTTAAATTTGGCCTCACAGTGCAAGGGATACCTTCAGAGCCAAAAAAAGGTTTTAAGGTTATATTTGAGAAACATGTTGGAAATTCAGTTGAGCCATTTTTAATGTAGCATTTACTTACAATTACTAATTAGGATTAAATAACACTTTGTTTAATAATTGATGCGCACCTCAGGGTATGTGCTTCTGGCACTGGAAACTGTGCTAAATGCAAATGCTTTAGACTACTGCTTCTTGGCTGCTATATTCGCAATGTGATTTTGACTCCAACATTCAGTCCTGCATTTTCAGGTGCAGTATCATAAGAAGTGATGGACAATTTCATGGCTACTTTACATTCTTTACCTCAACAAACGTGCATTTTTACCAACGCTTAATTCAGCACAGATACTACAAGTGGATTTTTCAAACTGATACAGCTTCAGAGTTGGATAAGCAATGCTCCTTTAAAGTGAATGGGTCACAGGTAGTCAAATGTACCCATCAGATGCCTGGTTTTCCTACTGCTCCTCTTATTTTGCTGCTCTGTGGTATATGGTGATGATTAGGTTGCTGTAAAACAAGTCTCACAAAGAATTGCCCCCCTTGAGACTTGGCACTCAGTAGAGGCTGGAGCAGATTAGCGTCTCTATGATATGGAAATGCTGGACTGCGTTATCATGGGATTGAAGCTAGATCTTACTGGTGCCTGACTGGCACAGCGCCAACTGAAAACACATCATACCAGAGAAGATTTCTAGTTCTTTTAGGAATGTTATTCACTCAGTTTCATGATAAAACATAACCCTGCTTATCAATAATAACCCGTCGGCTCATCACCACCTTTTCAAGGGCAACTGGCAATGGACAATAACTGGCGGCCTTGCCACCTATACTCACCTCCCAGGAACAAAGTAAAAAAAAAGGCAGCCAAGTTTTGTACACAACAGATTCTAAGGGAGGTGATGGCCTAGTGGTATTATCCTTAGACTATTAATCCAGAAACTCAGCTAGTGCCTGAGTTTGAATCCCTCCAGGGTAGATGGTGGAATTTGAATTCAATAAAAAACATCTGGACTTAAGAATCTACTGATGACCCTTGTCAATTGTCAGAAAAACTCATCTGGTTCACTAATATCGTATAGGGAAAGAAATCTGTCATCCTTACCTGGTTTGGTCTACACGTGACTCCAGACTCTCAATGCCCTCCAAGGGCAACTAGGGATGGGCAATAAATACTAGCTAGCTGACCTCGAACAACACCCATGTCCCACGGATGAATTTTTAAAAATCTCTCGCTTCCCAAAATTTGTCAGTTTGCATGTCATGGTTCATGGGTCGTCAAAGGTAATCAGGGTTCTCAGACCTGGGCTGACTGGAAACATAGAATCTACATTGCAGAAGGAGGCCATTTGGCCCATCGAGCCTGAGGTTAAAGTGAGGTTAAAATGAAGCATTTCTGGGAGGTGTGAAGACACATTGATGTGGTAATTGGCCAATTGTGAATACATCCTTCCTCTCAATTCTGGAGCAACACTCGCTTGAGAAGTGGTCAGGCAGACCATCCTTGAACACCTACAGCAAACTGATTAACGGGAAGATCAGCCCAGTATCAATGCACCAAAACAGCTTTCCAGTTATTGTGAACAACACATGTTGTTTAGTATATTTTATATATTACAATGGAATGGAGTTTGTGGTCAGCAGTGAAGCAAGGGTGCTCGCCGCTGACCTCGAAGGAAGCCTTGTCGAGAGATCGCGCAATCCGTGTGGCAAGAGCTTTATCTCTCTAACTGGGCAGCGGATTGCAATGTTCTTCCAAGGGGATTCGCAGCCTGGACCTGCAGTGATGTCATCAAGCTATCCAAGCAGCCAATCACATTAAAGGATTCTCACAGATAGTCAACCCAAAAATGAAAAGTACAGAAATCAAGGCACTTATAAAATTTTTTACTTAGGACAAAAGATTGGAATGCGCACACAGGGTGAAAGTGGAACCTGAAACATCATCAGGAAGCTTTTGTTAGAAAAACTATTATTCTTAAAAAATTGTTTGCAAATCTTGAAATTATAGAATCCCTACAGTGCAGAAGGAAGCCATTCGGCCCATCGAGTTCACACCGACAACAACCCCACCGAAGCCCTATCCCTATAACCCCACACACTTACTCCGCGAATCCCTCTAACCTATGCATCCCGGGACACGAAGGGGCAATTTAGCATGGCCAATCAACCTAACCCTCACATCTTTGGACTGTGGGAGGAAACTGGAGCACCCGGAGGAAACCCACGCAGACACGAGGAGAATATGCAAACTCCACACACACAGTGACCCAAGCCGGGAATCGAACCTGGGTCCCTGGAGCCGTAAGGCAGCAGTGCTAATCACTGCGCCACTGTGCAGTGGTTAGCGCTGCTGCCTCATAGCTCCAGGGACCTGGGTTTGATTCCCAGCTTGGGTCACTGTCTGTGCGGAGTCTGCATGTTCTCCTCGTGTCTGCGTGGGTTTCCTCCGGGTGCTCTGGTTTCCTCCCACAGTCTGAAAGTCGTGCTGGTTAGGTGCATTGGCCATGCTAAATTCTCCCTCAGGTGTGCCCGAACTGGCGCCAGAGTGTGGCGACTAGGGGATTTTCACAGTAACTTCATTGCTGTGTGAATGTAAGCTTACTTGTGACACAAATAAATAAATAAACTTTACACTTCATGAGAAGCGATTTTGTTCTCTAAATCAAAGCTGACATCCTTTATATAAGGACGAGAGTGATGGTGCGTGTTGCAGACTAGAATGAGTCAAAGGGACATGGGGGCTGCTCTGCACCTGTTTCTGAGTCTGGTGTTTACAGCAGCCGCTCCGATCTGTGTTCCTCCCTGTAGTCCACGGGAGTGACTCTGGGTGAGATCCGCCCACTTACAAATGACCTACTTACTGGAGTTCGCTTGGTCACGGTTGTCATCGAGCTCCAAGCTGAAATGCTATGCCTACATTTTGACACGCTGGAATGAGGCAAGCATTCATTGGTGCTTATTATTCAGACAATTAGGCTTGTCCTGCTGTCAGAGTAAGCAGCACCCCCAAGGCAAGCACACTGCAGCCAGGCGAAGGACTATTGGACAGGCTTGACAAATGAGCCATTCCACAGCCAAGTTATTCAACAACAAAATGTACCAGGCATTAGAACATCTGAATCCAGGAACACAGTGTGCTGCACTGTTTTTCCTGGCTTTCTTCCTGCTGCAGAGAAGACGTGAGCTTTAGATCTGTGATTATGCACGGTATTAAGTAGGAATATGTGTAATAATTGCAAGGGAAAGCTGATAGAGCATGGGGAATTCGAAAAAAAGAGGGCAGGAACATGTTAGATTTTATGCAAATTTAGCAACAACAAATTATCGGGGGGGAGTCGACTTTATTCTTGAATGTTTCCAGCAATTTTTTCAGTTCAAGAAAAACATCTCACTGTTTTCCAGTTTTGAGTCAGCATAATCTAAATTTAAAAAGCAGGAGGCTGAAAACTCCAATAACACCAGCATTTAGCTCAGAGCATTCCACAACCGACACATCAGAGGCACACAGGGTCGAGAAAACTGTGTTCGTAAACTCCACCCAGTATCAAGAACCCCAAAACTACCTCAATCTCTTTCAGTTTGTTTGTCCAGCAATTGCTGTCCCTGATAAAGAGAAGTAGAAAGTGTTTCAATATCGCAGCAACTTATATTTATATAGCAACTTGAACGCAATGAAACACCCCAAGCTGCTTCACACTGCAAAGTGTGACACCGAGCCACGTAAGGAAATGTTGAAACAGATTACCAAAAGCTGGATCAAAGAGAGGCTTAAAAGATAAAAGCAAGGTTGGAGGGGCAGAGAGGTCTGAGAAGGGAATTCCAGAGTTTATGACTTGGCAAAGGCATGGCCACCAATTATAATTGGGAACACACTAGAGGCCAGTTAGAGGGGAACAGATATTGTCTGGAGACAATACACATCTTTTTAGCCTGTCTTGATGCTCTCTCCACTCCCATTGTTTTGTTTCTTAAAGACTGGATTAGTTGTAAGTATTCGCATTCCAACCATTATTCATGTAAATTGAGTCTGTGTCTTTATAAGTTCTGTTTGTGAACAGAATTCCCACTCACCTGAAGAAGGGGCTTAGAGCCTCGAAAGCTTGTGTGGCTTTTGCTACCAAATAAACCTGTTGGACTTTAACCTGGTGTTGTTAAACTTCTTACTGTGTTTGACTGGGACTCAGTGTGTCCTCAAGCACCGAGGTGATAGGGGAACAGAACAGGACTTGATGGAGTCAGGATACAAGCAGAAGAGTTTTTTTATTCTTCTATCATGGGACATAGGCATCTCTGGCTGGCCCGCATTTATTGCCCATTCCTGATTGCCCTTGAATGGAGTGGCTTGCTAGGGCAGTTGAGAGTCAACCACATTGCCGTGGCTCTGGAGTCACATGTAGGCCAGACCGGGTAAGGACGGCAGATTTCCTTCCCTAAAGGACATTAGTGAACCAGATGGGTTTTTTCGACAATCGACAAAGATTTCATGGTCATCATTAGATTCTTAATTCCAGATATTTTTACTGAATTCAAATTCCACCATCTACCGTGGCAGGATTTGAACCCAGGTCCCCAGAACATTAGCTGAGTTTCTGCATTTATAGTTTCGCGATAATACTACTCGGTCTTTGCCTCCCCTTTTGGATGACCTCAAGTTTACAGAGGGTAGAATATGGGGGCCCAATCACACAAACGCATTATCACTTTTCTCAGAACTGTGCTGAAACAGATTCCATATTGCTATGTCATTGCAGTGGCTGCCATCACATGTAGGATTCTAGAACAGCTATAAGGTGCTACAGTGGTTTGTTGAGGGAAAAATATTGACCCAATATTGGGGCACAAGATTTCCCTGCTCTCCATTGAATGTGCAGCAACATTTATAAGACATAGGAACAAGAGATAGGCCATTTGGCCCTTCGAGCCTACTTCACTCTGAATCAAGCTCATGGCTAAACGTCTACCGCAATTCCATCTTCCTGCATGGTCCCTTTATCCCTTAATTCCCTCAAATCTCCAAAAATCTACCAATCATTTGTTTTGAATATACTCAGCAATACAGCATCCACAGCTTTCTGGGGTAGAGAATTCCATAGAGTCACAACCCTTTGAGTGAAGAAATTTCTCCTCATCTCGGTCCAGATGATTGAGTCCTCATTCTGAGAGTGCGGCCCCCATGTTCAAGATGTCCCAGGCAGGGGAAACACTTTCTCAGCATTTACACTGTCAAGCTCTTGAGAATTTTATGTATTTCAATTAGATCACTGCTCATTCTTCTAAATTCCAGGAAAATCTCTCCTCAGGAGACAAGCTCTTCATCTCAGGAACCAGTCTGGTGAACTTTTCTAGCGCTCCCTGTAGGGCAAATATGTTCTTCCTTTGCAAAGAACAAAACTGCACACAATACTCCACGTGTGGCCTCACTAATGCCTTGTTTCATTGTAGTAATAATCATTTACCTGATGCCCCAATCCCTTTGTAACGAAAGCTAACATACCATTTACCTCCCTAGTTCCTTGCTGTACCCATGTCTCAACATTCAGTTGAGCCACTTGAAGAGGCAGGTTCTGTTTGACGTTGGATCTGCAAGGTGGGACCTCCAACAAGGCAGCACTCTTTCTATACTGCACTGAAGTGTCAGCTTTGAATAATTGTAGTCACACTTTCTCTCAGGATACTGCGGCATGCAAATACAACTCAACTCCGGAGTGCTGGAAACTGAATAACACTTTGGCACCATGCCAATTGCTCAACTAAGGTAAAAGGTTAATACACTGAAGTACTAATGTTCCCAGTGGACATTTTCTACCTCACTGCAATCCTAGGCAATGTGTAGAGCACCAGATGAAAGAGATTGCGACTTACATCACTCCAAGTAGTCTGAAGGGAATAATTAAGCCTTCTGGGGTAGGGATGGGATAGAATGCTACTAATATATTTTTTAATGTAACGCTGGGATTACTTACGCTCTTTTATCTTCTTTTTTAATCAGTCACATCATGTTAGTTTTAGGCTAACTCGACCGCCTTTAGTCCAATACTGTACCTTGCTAATAGGAAAGGAAATTGACCTTTGACAAAAATGATCCTATTTTTGTCCACGAAAGTGAAATTGGAACTAAATCTGTTTTGAAAGTAAAAACTAAAATGAGACTAAGATAGTAGCTAAGGAGACGTAATTAAAATATAAATGCTTTCCCAGAACAAGAGAACACCAGCTTCGTAGCCCAGAGTGGGCTAGAGCAAGAGTTAGGAATTGAAATGGGTAAGGAAAAATTTTGTTTGTGGGTTTTAGACCCAGTTTATTGTGAATTGTGTGACAAATAAAGTTACATTTCTTTGAACCGTACGTTTTTGAAAATAAATCTGGTTAAAAGGCTAGACAAAAATTGGGGATGAAAATAAGTTCATTTTTGACTGATGTCAAAGCAACACAATTTAAAATTGAGAAAATTGGACCCAAAGGAGGAATACATATAGTTCAAGATTATGCTAAATAAGACAATCAAATTAAAATGATTTTTTGGACAAAAGTTGGAATGATGGGAGTGCTTGTTAAATACTTGTTCATGTGAACAGAACATTTGAAATGCAAATAGAGTCATAGAGGTTTACAGCATGGAAACAGGCCCTTCGGCCCAACTTGTCCATGTCGCCCCTTTTTTCAGAACGGGGCATATCTGACATTACAATCATATATGTATATATGTTAATCAGGAGCATTTTTCCCTTAAAGATGGTCCATTGCCTGACATCAGCAGATATGGGACCATTGGTCGACCACTAGACTGGTCTTTAAATTCCTGGCTGATCCTATCTTTGAGTATCATAATAGAGTATCCGGACTTAGAGCAAATTCTGCCTCATTAATGTGCCAAATTAATTCACTTCTGATGGTCACAATGGTAGATTCCGTACAGTAATAGTAGTCCAAATAGTTTTATCCCTTAAGGAATAGTGCGCATATGGGGCAGAATCTTTGACTTACTAATTACATTAATTTAATCTTGTACTTCTTTTAAACTCAATTCGAGATTAATTAAGTCAATTCTGATTTACCAGCAGCCATGGAGAGTTATCTATTGGGAAATAATCGCCCTAATTTGATATTGCATGGAGTTCTGCAAAATGGTGCATATTCTACCAAACAATGGATTCACTAGAGTGACATATTTAGCTGTAATCTATGGGGTATTTTCCTAATTCTACCACGTAACACGCCATCACCCTCTGGGCTCAATTAACATAACCCCAGCTTGATCAAGCCCTTGGGGAATGGGTCTGCAGCCTAACCAAAGAGGCAAGGCTAGCACCGTGTTGGCGTGACCTTCCAGGTGAGGTGGTGAGTGAAGCACGAAGGCAGTGCTGCCAATGCAAATACTGTGCTCCAGGCACCAGATGTACGTTGGCAGGTGGACTATTTGCATTGGAAAGCTCACAATGTCGGAGCCCACTGAAGAAATACTTTTGATGCACAATGAAGATATGCCAAGGCACAGAGTCAGGTCATTTGATGCATGAAAAAGTATAGTCAGCCTCGAGGGAGAACAGAAAGATCTTTGAACCACATGTGGGTTAATACCCCTGTGTGTTCGTGATTCATGTTTCGAAATTGGGCCCACGATGTCTAGCCATAACAAAGCTGGAATTGAATATTGCCGCGGTATTAGACAATGGAAATTGAACTTATTGATCTTCAATTAATAAAGAAAGAAAAACAATGTTCTGGCAACGTGTAAGGTATTAAAAATCTACCAGTGAAATACCATATAGCCATTACAGACCTGTACCAAGCATTCTTTATTCACTGAAATTAACATCTAAGGGCAAACAAAGATCTTTTGCTCCTTTAATGTTGCAGATTTTCATTCTTTCTTAGCTCCAAGAGGTTGATGAGTTATTTTAGAACTCAGTGGGGAGATCACTCAAGTATTGAGTCCACGGGTAATCCTCCAGCACCTTGTCTAAAGAGCTTGGGAACCATAAAACTTGAGTGTTGGCAAGTTGGGTCACCAAAGGAGGGGTGGGCAGGAAACAATTAAGGGAGACATCACAGCCAAACCCAAACCCACCTTTGCCTAATATCCACAAACGTAAACTTCCCAAGGAAGGCGAATGAAGGATCAACTCATTTAGAGATCAGGCCTTGTGTAGCTTCCTGAGATTTCACAGAACTCCTGCTATTGGCTTCACAATATTGCATCAAAATAATGAATGGCAGAAAAAGAATGGTCAATTTTCCACTAATGCAATGTACCAAACATCCCTGTGTACCAAATCAAGAAGCATGTACTCCCCACCTGGAAGTAATGTTCTGATTTTAATTGAGGACCACAGGTGAAAGAGCAAGACTCGAAAGACAGCACATCAATAATCATGGAAGGAGCATAGCGTCAATTATGCAAATCTGGAAAAGGAATTCAGTGACATTGTTTTACAGGCCTAAGTTCAAGGGGGTTTGGGATGACTGAATGGGGCAAGGAATTCCAGAGTCTTGAATGTACACCACTTGGTGACAATAAAAAGTGAAGATGAGATAAAAGTTCAAGTTATGATAAGAATGAGATGAAGAGAGTACAGAGAGAATGATAAAAGGAACTCTCTGTGAGACTTCACCTGGTGAATTAGCAGTGGAATTGAAGATATATAACATCTCACGGATCTTTGTTAACTAGTCTCTTTAAACATCAGCTTGGCTCAGTGGTAACTCCACTCTTGAGACTTAAGCATATTATCTTCATGCGGGGAGCATTGCCAGAGGTCATTTCCTTCTAAAGAAGCATTAAAGTTAGCTTGAAATCAAAAATTACATTTGAAGAACAATGGTTACTTCTCCCATTGTCCCAGTCAAACTCCTTTCCTTAGTTAACGCCATCAGAAAGAAAACAGATTAGCAATTGATCTCATTGCTAGTGGCACATTTGTCCAGAAGGAACAATAAAGGCAACCGCAAAGATATCAGTTGTGTGTTAAACGCTTTGGGGTGCATTGAGAGCTGTGATAAGGTACTATATAAATCCACTTTTCGTAGTACGCAAGAGATTAAGTGGAACACGGTTTATCTCTTTGGAACCTGTGCTTACTAAATAAATAATATCTCCACCTTGTGAAGCAGACATATGTGTGACCTATGTTAATGATGCAACAGAGCCTTAGAACAAAGCACCATCATTCCATATCTGTTGCAACACACTCAGTCTACACAGAAAATAGCATTGCATTTTAAACATGGCTTTTTTAAAAAAAGGGTGGTTAAAGGTTCAGTCAAACCTTGAAATAAGCACCTTTTGTGATTCAAGTCTATACCTATTCAACTTCTGCCCGCACAACTTTCCAAAAAAAATTATGGAGGCAACGGTAGTGTTGTGGTAACGTCACTAGACTAGTAAACCCGAGGCCAGAATAATCTGGGGACATGGGCTCAAATCCCACCACAGCAGCTGGTGAGATTTAAAATCAATTAATAAATCTGGAATTGAAATTTTGTCTCAGTGATGGTGACCATGAAACTGGACCATGAACTCCCACTCACCTGACGAAGGAGCAGCGCTCCGAAAGCTAGTGGCTTTTGCTACCAAATAAACCTGTTGGACTTTAACCTGGTGTTGTTAGACTCCTGACCATGAAACTATCAGTGATTATCATAAACACTCATCTGGTTCACTAGTGTTCTTTAGAGAAGGAAATCTGTCGTCCTTATCTGGTCTGGCCTACATGTGACTGCAGAGCCACAGCAATGTGGTTGACTCTTCACTGACCTCTGAAATAGTCTAACAAGCCACTCTGTTCAAGGGTAATTAGAGATGGGCAGCAAATACTGGCCTTGCCAGTGATGCCCACAACCCATGAAAGAATTTAAAAAAAAATTTGAGCCTTCCAAGCAGCCATGCTACACGTGATATTGATGATGTTTCATGGGCTGTTAATTTAACAAGATGTAAATTTTCAAAACTAGGATGTATGAGTTGGAACAGTAGTGGGGAGGGGAAGTAGGAGGCTTACCTTTGATTCATTGTAGCCAGGGTTTGTTTTCAGCCCGAGAGAGATATCCTGGGTAAACTATATCTAATTCAAAGCTTTCCTCCCATCACTAACCGTCCCCCCCCCCCCCCCCCCCCCCCACCCCCAGCCTTTCTTCCCCACCGTCACCGCCCCCCGCAAGAAGTTGTTGAAATTACTTTCCCAACAGTGAGGCAGTACATGCGTAACTCGGGATGAACCTGATTCACACCCAGCTTTGTTTGAAGAACAAAGAACAAAGAAAATTACAGCACAGGAACAGGCTCTTTGGCCCTCCAAGCCTGCACCAACCATGCTACCCGACTGAACTAAAACCCCCGACCCTTCCAGGGACCGTATCCCTCTATTCCAATCCTATTCATGTATTTGTCAAGATGCCTGTTAAAAGTCACTATCGTATCTGCTTCCACTACCTCACCCGGCAGCGAGTTCCAGGCATCCACCACCCTCTGTGTAAAAAACTTCCCTTGTACATCTCCTTTAAACCTTGCCCCTCGCAGCTTAAACCTGTGCCCCCTAGTAATTGACTCTCTCACCCTGGGAAAAAGCTTCTGACTATCCACTCTGTTCATGCCCCTCATAATCTTGTAGACTTCTATCAGGTCTCCCCTCAACCTCCATCGTTCCAGTGAGAACAAACCAAGTTTTTCCAACCTCTCCTCATAGCTAATGCCCTCCAAACAAGGCAACATCCTGGTAAATCTTTTCTGTACCCTCTCCAAAGCCTCCACATCCTTCTGGTAGCGTGGCGATCAGAATTGAACACTATATTCCAAGTGCGGCCTAACTTGGGTTCTATAAGGCTGCAACATGACTTGCCAATTTTTAACTCAATGCCCCAGCCGATGAAGGCAAGCATGAAGGTATGCCTTCTTGACTACCTTCTCCACCTGTGATGCCACTTTTAGTGACTTGTGTACCTGTACACCCAGATCCCTCTTCCTATCAATACTCTTAAGGGTTCTGCCATTTACTGTTTAAGATGTGACTATCTCTGGCAAGTCCAGTATTTTTTGCCCACCCCTAATTGCCAATGAGATGACTGAATCATCTTCATGAACTGATAGTGCCAGATTTGTGACCCAATGACGAAGAAGGAATGGTGCTGAACTTCCAAGACAGGATGGCGTATGATTTGGAGATGAACCTGCAAGTGGTGGTTATCCCGAGCATCTGCTGCCCTTGTCATTCTAGATGACAGAGATTGCAGGTTTGGAAAATGCTGTCAAAGAAGCTGGTGAGTTGATGTGTGCATCGTGTAGATGGTACACATAGCTGGCACTGATTGCCAGTGGTTGAGGGAGTGAATGTTTAAGGTTGTGAATGAGATGTCAGAATACAGGTTGCTTTGTCCTGAGTGGTGTTAAGCTCCTGGAGTGTTGTTGAAACTTCACACATCCAGGCAAGTGAAAATTATCATATCACACTCCCGACTTGTGGACAGGCTTTGGGGAAATCAGGAAGTGAATCACTAGTTGCAATACATTTAACCTCTGACCTACCCTTGTAGCCACAGTATTCAATGGATGATCCAGCTGTGGTGACAATAGGAGCAATACATTTGATTGTAACTTGCCTGGTCCAGGGAAGCCAGGTTTCCCACTGCTCATCACTATTGAGTGATCCTTGCTAACAAAGATTCAAGCATTGATTCAGATGGAAAAATTATTGAGGCCTGTTGTGATAATCCAGCAGCAAATGCCTGTAGAATAGTCAGCTTGGCATGTGCCTGATCCCCAAAGAAATGGCCCCTAAAATGAACTCATTCCTTCAGAGATGTAAGAAAGAAAAGACATTTGGAGAGGAATACCAGTGCCATTAAGCGATGGCAATCAATTCTGAACCCATTTTGCTCAAAGCAGCCATTGTCTCTCCGGGGTCAAATGGGATGTGACCTCCACCGGATATTCTGAGTTTAAAATCACAGAAAACTGAGACATACCAATTCACAGCCCGAGGGCCTTTGGCACCTAAACATTACCCTGACATGAGCCCTTTTCTTAGTCAACCAAATAATAAACAAAAGACAAGCTCAGCCAATCAATGCCATAGTCTAATTCCTCTTACTGCATGCTGTGAGCTGGCGAGAAGGTTTTAAATAGTTTTAGGCCAAGAGGTAGCAGATTTAAAACAGAAATGAGGAGGAATTACTTCCTCAGAGGGTGGTGGATCTGTGGAATTCTCTACCCTAGAGTACAGTGGAGGCCGGAACACTAAACAAATTTGAGGAGGAGATCGGTAGGTTTTTAATTAGTAACGGGATGAAGGGTTATGGGGAGTGGGCAGGAAGGTGGAGTTGAGACCAAGATGAGATCAGCCATGATTGTTAGAAATGGCGGAGCAGGCCCGAGGGGCTGAATGGCCTGCTCCTAGTTCTTACGTAATGTTCCAGTTGTGGTTAGGCTCTCTCTCAAACCTACATGGACTGCACATTCATGCATTCTCTATCTTTCCTGCATGTCAGCTTGCTCTGAGAATTAGCACTCATATCCACTGCGGGTTCCTCGGCATCACTAGTGCAGATCTCCAAAGAACAGTAACTAGGATGGACAGAGTATCAGCAGCAGACAGCATTCAGACAGAGGCAGAGCTAATTGCCTCAACCTCAGGTAGTTGTTCAGAGATTAACTCTTCATCCTACTATCTCTGAGCATTCCCGCTAAGAACATACTTGCAGAAAGTGATTAAAGCTCGATTCTTTTCTTTTTCTTTCCCATGAAGGCTTTGTCCATTGGGAATGATTAATTTCTATACAAACACTCCCACTCCAGAATAAAGAAATCAACTCCCATTGATAGGGCTTGTGGGTGATTTTTCTACCGCAAATGGAAAGTATTTAGTGCTTAAAGGAAAACACATCAAGACAGAATAAACATATTTTAATCTGGCACCTTTCCACATTTCTCAGTTTGTTCCAAAGTGTTTCCAATCGCAATGAATTGCTCTTCCCTGGATGGGTGCAGCTCCAACAACACTCAAGAACTTGTCACCATCCAGGACAAACTAGCCCACTTGATTGGCACCCCATCCACCAACATTCACTCCCTCCATCACCACAGTGGCAGCCGTGTGTATTATCTACAAGATTCAGTCTAGGAGCTCACCAAGGTTCCTTAGCCAGCACCCCCCAAACCACCAACCACTACTGTCTAGGACAAGGGCAGCAGATATCTGGGAACACCACCACCTGCAAATTCCCCTTCAAGCCACTCACCATCCTGACTGGGAAATATATTGCCGTTCCTTCCCTGTCCCTGGGTTAAAATCCTGGAACTCCCTTCCTAACAGCACTGTGGGTGAAGGAGCAGCGCTCCAAAAGCTTATGGTATTTGCTACCAAATAAACCTGTTGGACTTTAACCTGGTGTTGTGAGACTTCTTACTGTGTACCTACACCACAGGGACTGCAGCGGTTCAAGAAGGCAGCTCACCACCACCTTCTCAAGGGCAATTAGTGATGGGCAATAAACACTGGCCTAGCCAGTGAAGCCCATATCCCTTGAATGAACAAAAAACAAAAATTGGTGCACAGCAAGATTCCAGAAGCAACAATTAAATTAATTAATCTAGGTGTGTATTCAAAGAGGCGCAACGTGAAATTAAGGCCTTCTACGTCCACATCAAATATTAATTTGCGTTATATTGAAGTCTTGAAATTGAAAGAAAAACTTGCATTTATATCGGGCTTTTCATGACCATAATGTTTTACAGCCAAAGAAATACTTTTGAAGTGTAGTCACTGTTGTAATGTAGGAAAGGCAGCAGCCAATTTGCATGCAACAAACTCCCACAAACAGCAGTGCGATTATGACCAGATCATCTGTTTTATGTGATGTTAATTGAGGAATAAATATTGACCAGCACACCAGGGAGAACTCCAGTGCTCCTCTTCGATCGACATTGTGCCATGGGGTCAGGCAGACAAGATCCTGAGCTTCAAATCTCATGTGAAAGATGGTACCTCCAACAGTGCTGCACTCCCTCACCACTACAATAGGAGCGTCAGCCTTGACTTTTGTGCACTTGTCCGGGCGAAACATGAAACTGGAACCTTGTGACTCATTGGCAGAAATGCTGATCCATAACCTCACTAACCTGAGGGCAGGCCAAGACAAACATTTAATGCTTTCTTGTGACATTCTTGTCTGCTATCTTAAGCTGACTACTTTAAATGGGTAAATGCCATCATAAAATGTCATGAAAAGGTATTAAATGTTTGTCCTTTAGAGCAGCAACAGTCATTTCTAAGCTTAGAAAGACTGATTATATGTGAATGCTTGATAGCACCGTCCCTTGCAGGAATGAATGGCTGTACAAGAGTTAACATTCAAAATGTTCTCAGGCAGATGAGATAAAGGGGGAGTGGCGAACACTGGGAGCCGTAAAATGAACCCTGAAAATTCTGGAAGTGCACAGCATGTAGGGCAGAATCTGTTGAAGGAAGTCTAACATTTACAGACAAACCTCTGAATTAAAAGCAGGGGTAGACCACCCAGCCTCTTGAGCCTGCTCCACCATTCAATAAGATCATGGCTGCTCTTATTACTGGTCTCAGTTCCACATTCTCGACTACCTCCCAGAAACTTTCCACCCTCTTACTTATCAAGAATCTATCTCATTCTACCTTACAAATATTCAAAGTCACTGCGATTTACTCAGTTGCTACCACTTTTTGAGAAAGAGAATTCCAAAGACTCACAACCCTCTGAGGAAAAGAAATTCTCCTCATCTCTGTCATAAAGATGTGCGGGGTCAGGTGGATTGGCCATGGTAAATTGTCCATCAGTTTCAGGGGGATTCGTATGGTAAATATATGGGGTTCTTGGGATAAGGCCTGGCTGGGATCGTTGTTAGTGCTGACTCGATGGGCCGATTGGCCTCCTTCTGTACTGTAGGGATTCTTATGAAACGAGCAACCCCTTTGGCGGAATTTTGCCGTCCCACCCGCTACGGGAATCGTAGCAGGCGGGGGCGGACTACGCCAAGGTCCGTTGACCTTGGGTGGGAATTTCTGGCCTTGGACCGAGCACGGCCGGAAAATCCCATCCCTTATTTTTAAACAGTAGCTCCTAGTTCTAGATTTTTCCACCAGAAAATCTCGCTCGTGGGCGCGTCTTCATCAGAATAGAATGGACAAAGTTCCCCACATTAAATGTTAACCAGATGTCTATCAGCCTGTTGTGTAGATCTGACATTTTCTGTATATAATTCAGGTTTCGAGTATTCATGGTTTCTCTTTAGATCCTTACATTTGCTTTTAGAGTGTCAGTTTACCTCCTACAGTGAAAGCAAAGGTCCAAGGGATGCAGACATGATTCATTCTCCATTTGAAAGGCATTATTTATTCTTACTTAACTTAAATTACGATAATTTAGGATCCAAATAGGTAAAGCTGGTTGAAGTAGAGTTTCTCTGTAATACACACTGAGTGATGCTAAACTGAGTGAATCACAGTGACTCCACTAACATGAGCGTGTAAGTAACGTGTGACAAGTTTACATGTGGTGTTCACATTATAAATGTGGACACAGGCATTTATGAAAGGAAAAGGTACCATAAAAATTTGACAATAGGAACTGAAGTTTAATAGATAGGCAACGAATGTACAGCTCCTGCATGGATTCTCTGATTTTTTTAAATTCGCTTCTGGGATGCGAGTGTCATTGGCTGGGCCATTGCCCATCCCTAATTGTCCTTGAACTGAGTGGCTTGCTAGGCCACTTCAAGGAGTATTTAAGAGTCAACTACATTACTGTGGATCTGAAGTCACATGTAGGCCACATCAGGGAAGGATGACAGATTTCCTTCCCTAAAGGACATCATGAACCAGATGATTTTTTCAATGACAATTGACAATGGTTTGAAGTTTATTTATTAGAGTAACAAGTAGGCTTACATTAACACTGCAATGAAGTTACTGTGAAAATCCCCTAGTCGCCACACTCTGGCGCCTGTTCGGGTACACTGAGGGAGAATTTAGCATGGCCAATTCACCTAACCAGCGTGTCTTTCACACTGTGGGAGGAAACCGGAGCACCCTGAGGAAACCCATGCAGACACCGGGAGAACGAGCAGACTCTGCACAGAGTACGCAATCTGGGAATCCAAACCGGGAATTGAACCCGGGTCCCTGGCGCTATGAGGCAGCAGTGCTAACCACTGTCATTGTGTCACCCAAGGTTATTATTAGAATTTTAATCCCAGCTTTTATTGAATTCAAGTTTCACAATCTGCCGTGGTGGGATTCGAAGCAGGGTTCCCAGAGCACTAGCCTAGCTGTCTGGATTACTAGTCCAGTGATAATACCCCTGGTGCCACTGCCTCCCCTAACGTAAGTGACAGCCTGATTTATTTTGTTCAGCGGCAGGCTGGATGTTGTAGGAAGGGGAACCGGGATTCAGCGTCAAGCACTCCCACTTCACTTCCAATTACTGGAAAATAAGCACAGGACAATCCACAGTTACTGTGATCTCAATGATGCCAGGAACTCCAAGGCTGTGAATATCCATTGGGAGGAAGGAATTCCCTTTTGCCTTCTATGTAACTGAATATAATAGCAATTCGGAGTTGATTACAAATCTGAAGAGCAATAGAAACATCAAAATATTTACAGCACAGAAGGAGCCATTTGGCACATTGTGTCCATGCTATCCAGGAGGGAAATTCCCAGCCTAATTCCACCTTCCAACTCTTGACTCATGGGCTACAACACTTAACGTGCATATCAAATGTGTCTCATTCAATGCAAGTGGGGATCTCTGTCTCTCTGCCCTTGTTTGCAGCAAGATCCAGTCTCTCAACACCCTCTGGGTGAATAAAAGAACTTCTCAATTATATTTGGATGCTAATCTTATTTAGTGCTCTTCAACATATTCCCTGAAAGAAGTGCACCCGCCTCTGTCAGTCGCCAAGCACCTGTCCACTGAACAAACCTCTCGTACCTAATTTAAAGCCATTTTCAAAGGCAATCTGTGCATCTCACATAGGCAGGTCCCGCTACTGATATTCTGGTGCATAAAGGTTTAGCAGCAGAGGGCAAGAAAGGAGCAACCAATAAAGTGGTCACTGTCACACAGGCCGCTGCTAAACCCGTTGCTTTCTTGCGACAGTGGCTATTCCAGTGATTACCAATACCGCGCTGTTTCATTGTCCTTAAAGCTGTACATTAATAACTTATTAATGACTTAGAGGAGGGGGCTGAAGGGTGGATCAGTAAATTTGCTGATGACACCAAGATTGGTGGAGTAGTGGATGAGGTGGAGGGCTGTTGTAGGCTGCAAAGAGACATAGATAGGATGCAAAGCTGGGCTGAAAAATGGCAAATGGAGTTTAACCCCGATAAACGTGAGGTGATTCATTTTGGTAGGACTAATTTAAATGTGGATTACAGGGTCAAAGGTAGGGTTCTGAAGACTGTGGAGGAACAGAGAGATCTTGGGGTCCATATCCACAGATCTCTAAAGGTTGCCACTCAAGTGGATAGAGCTGTGAAGAAGGCCTATAGTGTGTTAGCTTTTATTAACAGGGGGTTGGAGTTTAAGAGCCGTGGGGTTACGCTGCAACTGTACAGGGCCTTGGTGAGACCACATTTGGAATATTGTGTGCAGTTCTGGTCACCTCACTATAAGAAGGATGTGGAAGCGCTGGAAAGAGTGCAGAGGAGATTTACCAGGATGCTGCCTGGTTTGGAGGGTATGTCTTATGAGGAAAGGTTGAGGGAGCTAGGGCTGTTCTCTCTGGAGTGGAGGAGGCTGAGGGGAGACTTAATAGAGGTTTATAAAATGATGAGGGGGATAGATAGAGTGAACGTTCAAAGACTATTTCCTCGGGTGGATGGAGCTATTACAAGGGGGCATAACTACAGGGTTCGTGGTAGGAGATATAGGAAGGATATCAGAGGTAGGTTCTTTACGCAGAGAGTGGTTGGGGTGTGGAATGGACTGCCTGCAGTGATAGTGGAGTCAGACACTTTAGGAACATTTAAGCGGTTATTGGATAAGCACATGGAGCACACCAGGATGATAGGGAGTGGGATAGCTTGATCTTGGTTTCAGATAAAGCTCGGCACAACATCGTGGGCTGAAGGGCCTGTTCTGTGCTGTACTGTTCTATGTTCTATCTATTGGAAAAGAAACGCGTTTCATGCATCTCTCTTTCAAAAAAAACCTTGGGGTTAGTTACCTTTTTTTATTCATTCATGGGGTGGGGGCATCGTTGGCTAGGCCTGCACTTATTGCCCATCCCTAATGCTCTTGAGAAGGTGATGGTGAGACATCTTCCCGGTACACCCCACAGTGCTATTTCCTGTCAGACTTTTTTAGCATTGATACAAAAGAATCAACCATCTTGCTGTGGATCTGGAGTCACATGTCAGACCAGGAAAGGACAGCAGATTTAGTGAACCAGGTGGCTTATTACAACAATCGACAATGTCATCATTAGACTTTTAATTCAAGACTTTTTATAGAATTCAAATTTCACAATCTGCCGTGTGGGATTCGAACCCGGGTCCCCCGAGCATTACACTGTGTGTCTCGATTACTAGTCCAAGACGACACCGCTATGTCACCATCTTCCCCAACTGATTGCACAACTTCTGCATCTTTATTTCAAATCATTTCTTTCATCGTATTCGATTGTTTCCAGTGCAAGATAATCACCCAGTGGAAGTTTGAACTTCCTGGGCTATTGTCCTGTAGGGGGGTGGGGACTTCCGGGGCTGGGGGTGGGGTGGGAACCCTCCAGCCCATCTTTGGCGTGATTCCCACATTTGAAGCACTGGGGTTTGGAAGTTATGGACCTACAGTTCAATGACAGAAAGAAATTCAATTTCAAATTCAGAGAGTGAAGTTCAGCTTTGGCTGAAATCCTTGAATTTCCTCCCTAACGGCATTGTGGGTCAACCCACTGCACGTGGACTGCAGCGATTCAAGATGGCGGCTCACCACCACCTTCTGAAGGGCAACTAGGGATGGGCAATAAATGCTGACCAGCCAGCGACGCCCATGACCCACGAATGAATAAGAAAAAGATGCACAGGGTGAAAGATATAGTGAGTGACAGCAGCCTATCTCACATCCTGCCCAACTGGAAAAGAAACCCAGGGGGTATTAAAGGGGTGCTGATTTCTGAGAGTCCAGTTTCTGTAACCGCCAACACTTCCCCCTCCCCACAGTCTTTAAGACAGCCTACAGTTATTTACAGGTCAGCCTCACAGGCAGCACTTAAACCAGAGGTGGAGTTCGAAGTGAATGTTTATAGACTGGATTTCTTTCTTCATTTCTTCAACAATCCTTTTCTCTTATTCTCCTCCTATCCTGAACAGGCCGTCTGCCAGACTTCAGTTCCGAGCAACACTGCAGGACTCCACTCAAGAGGTCATTGTGGCTTGATGAGTGGTGACAAGCTCGCTCAGCACACCAGCCCTACCATCAAACTTGCTCTCCTTTCCCTGGAAGTCCGCACACGTGCATCTTGCAACAGTAGTCATCTATTCCGAAGCAGTAACTCCCAATGATTGTTTTTTTCCCCCCTTACTCATGTTTATTTTGGCACAGTGGTTAGCACGGCTGCCTCACAGCGCCAGGGACACAGGTTCGATTCCCAGCTTGGGTCACTGTCTGTGCGGAGTCTGCACATTCTCCCTGTGTCTGCGTGGGTTTCCTTCGGGTGCTGCAGTTTCTTCCCATAGTCTGAAAGATGTGCTGGTTAAGTGCATTGGCCATACTAAATTCTCCCTCAATGTACCCGAATAGACGCCGGAGTGTGGCGACTGGGGGATTTTCACAGTGACTTCATTGCAGTGTTAATGTAAACCTACTTGTGACTAATAAATAAAACTTAAACTTATTTTTCAAAACGTCTTGCAGAACTCCATTACTTAGTTCAAATCTGGATTTTATAAAGTACAATACACTTCAGCTTTTTTGCAATTCAGTATATGGCACTTTGTGGTGCCTTAGAATTACAGGTGATATTTATTTAAGTTCAAACATTCTCTTGTGCAGACAGCACAAGGAGTTCTCCACGGTTTCCAGTCTCTCGACTTACCATGGTGAGAGAGCCTTAGACTGTGACCGAGGAGGAGTTAGGGACAGAAGGCCCTGTTCCACCATTCAATAAGATCTGGCTGTTGTCTCAGTACCTCCACCGTTCTCTGGGAAGGAGAATCCCACGGTCTAACCACCCTCTGAAAGAAAAAGAAATTTCCTAATTTCCATCTTGTAAAGGAGACCTCTTATTCTTAAACCCGTTCTCGTCTCTGCCACAAGAGGCAACGTCCTCCCGGTATCCAACCCCATCCCCTCAGGATCTTATATGTTTCAGATTCAATAGGGTATTTATGTGCCCTTCTCCGCTGAGCCTTCTCAGCAGCTGTCCCAAGCTTTAGTGCCTCCCTCAGCAAGTAGTGTCTGAGCTTGGAATGTGCCAGTCTGCAACACTCAGTCATGAACAGCTCTTTGCTCTGGAAAATAAACTGATTTTGGACAGACTAAAGAACATGTTGCACCTTATTTAGGCATTTTCAAGAAACAAACTTTAGCAGCCCACACAACCCTAACTGTGATCAGCTAAATTACACAGATCTCGGTTCAAATCAGCACATTCCTTCCCAGGATAACTAGGTACCACACTAAATGCTACCATTACTCACTAAGCCAGTATGGGCAATCAAGTTCACCAAACTCCCAGTAAAAATCATCTCCATACAGAATAGTGACAGAGGTTTACAGCATGGAAACAGACCCTTCAGCCCAACTTGTCCATGCCTCCCAGTTTTTACCACTAAGCTTGTCCCAATTGCCTGCACTTGGCCCATATCCCTCTATACTCATCTTGCCCACGTAACTGTCCAAATGCTTTTTAAAAGACAAAATTGTACCCGCCTCTACTACTGCCTCTGGCAGCTCATTGCAGACACTCACCACCCTCTGAGTGAAAAAGTTGCCCCTCTGGAGCCCCCTTTGTATCTCTCCCCTGTCACCTTAAAACTATGCCCTCTAGTTTTTGACTCCCCTGCCTTTGGGAAAAGATGTTGACTATCTAACTTATCTATGCCCCTCATTATTTCATAGACCTCTAGAAGATCACCCCAAGCCTCCTTCACTCTCGGGATAAAAGTCCCAGCCTCTCCAGCCTCTCCTTATAACTCAAACCATCAAGTCCTAGTAGCATTCTGGTAAATCTTTTCTGCACTCTTTCTAGTTTACATTCCTGATAAAGTGAAATATTCTTGTGAAACAGATTGATTTTTAAAAATCTGATTATATTTATAAGCTTGGTTAGATCTGTAATTCGTGCATCTGCTTTAGAGATTCTTTATAACCCTTCCTGAAACCTTGGAAGTGTTTACGTTTAACTGTCACCGTCGGTAAGCTGACGTCTTGTCTACCCTCTCGGGTAAATGTTAAGGTTTCAATGGCAATATTTTGAAAGAGAGTTCTCCCGGAGTCCTGGACAACATTTGTTCCGAACCGACATCAGTAAAATACAAACGGAAACAGAAAATGCTGGGAAACCTCAGCAGGTCCGACAGCGTCTGTGGAGAGAGCTGGACGTGTGGGGGAGGGTGGGGGGGAGAATTTTCCAATCTCATCCACACAGCGAGAATGGAGAACTTGGTGCTCAGCCAAAACTCCATTCACTGCGGCGGCACTGGAGAACCCCAACCGCGGGTGAAGTCAGAGGTTTTCAGCGAAAGTTTCAGGTCTGGATGACTCTTCGTCAGAATCAGTCAGACTCGAAATGTTGACTCAATTCTCTCTCCACAGATGCTGCCAGACTTGCTGAGACTTTCCAGCATTTTCTGTTTTGGCTTCAGATTCCAGCGTCGGCAGTAATTTGCTTTGATCAGATTTATCATTGTTTCATTACTGTTGTGGGATCTTACCATGCACGTATTGGTTCCTTTGTTTCCCCACATTAAATGAGTGACCACTTTGTTGGCTATAAAGCACCTTGTGACATTCTGAAATCATGAAAAGTGGCATATAAAGTTCTTGCCAGTGTTGTAGCATTGCTCATTAATTTAGCATGCTGACATCACTGTATTTTGGGTTGCAGCATTCAGAACACAGCTCATATTGCAGTGCTCTTGCCTGTGCCAGGACTTGTTCTTATGGAGAGCCAGCACAGACAAGACAGGCCGAATGGTCTCCTTCTGTGCAGCAACCATAGCATCCCAACAGTGCAGAAGGAAGCCATTTGGCCCATCGAGCCTGCATCGACCACAATCCCACCCAGACCCTATCCCTGCAACCCCACATATCTACACTGCTATTCACCCTGACACTAAGGGACAATTTAGCATGGTCAATCAACTAACCCGCACATTTTGGAGTGTGGGAGGAAACCAGAGCACCCAAAGGAAACCCACGCATACAAGGCTGGAATTGAACCTGGGTTTCTGGCGCAGTGAGGCAGCAGTGCTAACCACAGTGCCACCCCATTTGCCCCATTCTGTGCGACAAGGTGGCACAGTGGTTAATATTGCTACCTCGCAGTGCCAGGGACCTGGGTTCAATTTCCAGCTTGGGTCACGATCTGGAGTTTGCACATTCTTCCCGTGTCTGCGTGGGTTTCCTCCGGGTGCTCCAGTTTCATCCCATGCTCCAAAGACGTGCGGGTTAGGTTGATTGGCCATGCTAAACTGCCCCTTAGTGTCAGGGGGCCTAGCTAGGGTAAATGCATGGGGTTAAGGTCTGGGTGGGATTGTGGTCGGAGCAGACTCGATGGGCCGAATGTCCTGCTTCTGCACTAGAGGATTCTATGATTTTAAATATCTGGTCAGAATACCTGGGTACAAACAAGGGCAGGACTGTCAGTCAAAAGTTGAAAATTTCAAATATTTAGACAGTGGAGAAAGGAGAATCTCCGCGCTGGAAATATTTAAATTAAGGACAGGTAGTAAGCCTATACTCAAATTGTGCCCAAAAAACTCTCCCCGCCAGCGAATCCCACTTTGCCCGGATTCAGGAGTTACACTGCAACAATAGCATTGGTGTGAAGTGGCTTGTGCTGCAAAGGTGTTATGGTTCCAACATCAACGCACCTTTCGAGAACAGCTGAGCACTGAAGCCTCAGCTCCAACTTCTAAATTCTGTGTCATCCAACCACAAAGCACAATTCAACGTATCGAGATTTCAGTAACATATCAATCGAAACCTCAAACCTAAAAGTACAGGGTTCACCAGTGTTACACCAAATGACTGCATCCAACTAAGTCGTAACAAGACTGCAAAAATAGCTTCTTGCTGAATCACCATAGTGGGTATTACAGAATTTCATTTGCTTATTATAATTAGAAGCAGTAACAGCCAGGAGATAGTGCGCAAGTTCATGTTGAAATGACTGGTACGTCAAAGTATCTGGGCAGTGGTCCTTCATGGAACTACTGTAATAATGATTTTCAAGATTAATCATCCGGCGAGTTCCTCTTTAACTCGCTGCATAACTGGTTAACTATATTTTATTGAGAAATCGTGTGAAAGATCTGACTTTGTGTGTGCTGGACAATAACCTTCCCCCACCGTTGAAAAAGTACAGGAGGAAACAGAATCGGGAAATAGTGGTTGGGTGTTGCAAGTTTGGGTTGTCATATATTAGAAATAAAAACTTGTCGATTGTGGGAGGAAGGAATGGACAGAGCGGTGTTAAAGAGCTTCACAGCTTTGAGATCGTGGTAAAACTGATCAGAAGGCGGTGGGAATATTAAGTGTAACACTGCAGGGGAACTCTGCCAATCTCAAACACTAACCTAATGTGTAACTTAACTGTGGTACAGTAAGAAGTCTCACAACACCAGGCTAAAGTCCAACAGGTTTATTTGGAATCACAAGCTTTCAGAGAGCTGCTCCTTAAAGCTCGTGATTCCAAATAAACCTGTCGGACTTTAACCTGGTGTTGTGAGACTTCTTACAGTGCCCACCCCAGTCAAATGCCGGCATCTCCACATCATTAACTGGGGTACAATGTGAAAAGCCAACACCTGTATGAGTCAAAGAAATTCGACCAACTAGCAGCTCTCTTGCTGATATTGGAATGCTATCTAAAGAACGAGTGATTTATTATATAAGATTGGGAGATGCACATTGTCCTTTCACCTCAGTGATTTGGTTTGGACTGAGCCCAACTGATGAGATAAAAGTCTCTCTCAGCGTTAATGATCCTAAGTGAGATTTGCTTAGTCGGTCTCCACTCAGTGGGCTAAAGGGTGCTAATTGACAATAGACTGGTGGTCACACTAAGGAAGGTCCGACAATGGCTGGGCCAGTCTGAGAAACTGAACTGCCTCACCGGCAGAGAATTGGCTCCAAAAGGTACAGTTAGAATCATAGAATCCTACAGAGCAGAAGGAAGCCATTCGGCCCATCGAGTCTGCACCGACCCCACAATCCCACCCAGGTCTTATCCCCATAACCCCATGCATTTACCCTAACTAGTCCCGCTGACACTAAGAGGCAATTTAGCAGGATAATCAACCCAACCTGCACATCTTTGGACTGTGGGAGGAAACTGGAGCACCCAGAGGAAACCCACGCAGACACAGGAAGAATGTGCAGACTTCACACAGACAGTGACCCAAGCCGGGGATCGAACCCGGGTTCCTGCCACTGAGTTAGCAGCGCTAACCACTGTGCCACCATGCTGCCAATACAAATTGGTTAGGTGCATTGACCCGAACAGGCACCGGAGTGAGGCAACTAAGGGAATTTCACAGTAACTTCATTGCAGTGTTAATGTAAGCCTTACAGTGACTAATAAATAAACTTCAACTTAAATACAGAAGAAAAATATGCACTCAGTTCAGGAATAGTTGCGTGTTATGAAGAATATCCAGTGTTTAATCTGTGTTTTCACAACCTCACACAACAGTTCCGGGCGAGGGTGATAATTTAACCCATCTTAGTTTACCCACTCATAATGATTCAACAACTCCCCCATAAATATTTTTGGGAGTTTTGCCTCCACTCCAGTATCCAGAAGGTGATAAAACTTTATGTGAAGAATTGGTGCTTATTATCTGGGCGGGCACTTTGCCCAATCTGAGACTTCAATATAAAGTGATTGTTAAAATCCTTTGCAGAGGTGGGTTTCACTGACAAGGTCAAAATTTGTTGCCCGTCCCTCATTGCGCTTGAGCTGAATGGTTGGTTCAGCCACGTAAGGGTCAGGCGCATTGCTGTGGGTTTGGAGTCTGTGATAACCCCATGACTTGCACGGGGAATCACAGATTGACCTCCCCGTAGGACTCATTGAATACGAGCTCCCTGGGGATTGGTAATTACCTAACCAGGTGGCGCTCGTATACTGAGCCCTGTATAAAGCAGGCCCCCGAGTGGGTCCATTATTGCATTGTCCTGGTTGGGTCTGTTTGTGGTGCTTGCTTTACTTTATTTTGTGCAATAAAGCACTGTTCCTTTACAGCCGACCCCTGGAGTTATCATAGCGTCACATGTAGGCCAGACCAGGTAAGAATGGCAAATGAACAAGATGGCTTTTTACAATGAGTTATTGCTATCATGGTCACTGTTACTAAGACTAACTTCATATTCTGGATTTACTAACTGAACTTAAATTCCACCAGCTGCCGTGGTAGGATTTGAACCCTTGGCCCCAGTGTATTAGCCTAGGCCTCTGAATTACTAGCCAACATTATAACTACACAAGCTCCCCAGAGATGGCAGCACCATCAGGCCTGTGAGTTGTAATTCTGCTTTTCTCTCCGAATATCTTTATGATGTTCAGATTGGCTCAGAATTTTAATTCTATCTTCAGATGCAGACAGTTGGTTATCTCTAGATGTTGGGACTTTCACCTTCTGAAAACTCTAGATCAAAAACTCTGCTACCCAAGTCTTAACTTGCCTCATTCGCTCATCAGCCCCCTAAGTTTGCTGATCTATACCAGCTCCCGGTTAAGCAACACCTTGATTTTTAAATTCCCCCTTTTTACCCCCCAGATCTCATCATGACCTTACCCCTCTCTTTCTCTCTCATCTTCTCTGGCCCCACAACTCGCTGAGATCTCGGTCCAATCTGACCCTTTGCGAATGCCAAATTATATTCACTGCAACATTGGTGATTGTACCCTCCAGTCACAAGCTCTGAAAGTCTCTCCCCAGACCTCTCTAGTGCTCCTTCTCCCCGAAACTCACTCCTTTTGGTCTGTCCTTGGATGTGGCTTGCTGTCAAATTTCTGTTTGATAATGCTCCCGTGAAGGACCTTCGGATGTTTTATTATGTTAAAGGAGCTACGTAAATGAAGGGTGTTGTTAAATTTCCTTTGCCCTAACCATCCTGGAAAACTTTTGATAAGATTTCTTTTAATGTTCTTTTCCCAAACTGCTCCTTTTTTCTGGCAGTGGTGAATCGTCCTGGGGTACTGTTCCCTGGGCACTGGTACATCGGCCAAGAGATCATTCCATTCCAGTCCTTCCTCCTCAAGGATGCGTTCAATTGAGTTTATTTCAAAGTGCCACGGACACTGCACTGACTGCAGACATGCTCAGAAACTGGTTTTGATGACTGCCAAGTTGGAGTTGGGAGATGAATGAAAACAAGTTGAGAATATCGGAGAATGATACAATGTTAACCAGAAACACTGTCGCTTCACGGAAACTTTCCGGGCAGTTTCTACCTCGCACAGAAAGCGCTGCAACCTGACTGAGGCTGTCCTCTGACAGTATAAAAATGTGCAATAAAATAGAGCTAGACCTACAGTAAAATTAATTTGACTTCACCTCCAGAAGAAAAATGGCTTGAATTTGCATCATATTATTAAAAAAAGCTCCATAAATCTAGTCAGCATTCAACACTAACGCCAAGTGTACTTAATTACACAATGGAAGTGTTACAGGGTTTTTACAGCAAATGATAAATGGTCAGCAGATACGCAGCCATATAAGCAGCAAAGTCGATGTCTGGAATGTTCTTTCACAATGCAGCGAATATCAAATCTAAACAGGGTGGGTTTTTTTAAGCTATAGTGAGGAGAACTTCTGGCAATCCACAGTGTTTGCTTTAGGTTGGAGAGGGGTAGATACTGCTGCAGCTCTTTTGCAGACTGAAAACTGCTCATCACACATTGTTCAGTGCTGGCCTGGTTTCCATGGTTTAACCGATGCCCATGTAACCAGACAAATCAGGTCAGCAGTGGAACCGGACACGACTTAATAATTCACTGCTTCTTCCAGACAAAAGACCTGACACTTGAAATCTCCCTATCATTTACTGCCTGTCTCCTGAACCTAAGCTAATCATGCAAAGTACACTTTGTCTGGACAAAGCGCTCATCTTTCCCTCAACTAACTGAAGAAACACACGCCTCTTCAGTGCATCCAATACGGGTGTGTGTGTGTGTGTGTGATTTGTCCAGGTTACCCTGTTCGAACCTGACTTATACTGAGTATATTAATACTGATGCCCATGATTTAACACTGTACACTAATGTTGAAACCTGTCGAAGAGCCAAACTTGGTGCTGGTAACATTTCCAACTCCCCCACCCCGCCGGTCCCAAAACCACTGTGCCACCGTGCCGCCCACTGTGCCACCGCGTGGCTTGTGGCACAGTAGTTAGCACTGCTGCCTCACAGCGCCAGGGACCCGGGTTCAATTCCGGCCTCAGATTTTTTTTATTTGTTCCTGGGACATGGTCTTCACTGGCTAACCAGCATCTATTGCCCATCCCTAGTTGCCTGAGGGTAGTTGAGAGTCAACCACACATTGCTGTGGTTCTGGAGTCACATGTAGGCCAGACCAGATAAAGACGGCAGATTTTCTTCCCTAAAGGACATTAGTGAACCAGATGGATTTTTCCACCAATCGACAATGGTTTAATGGTCATCAGTAGATTCTTAATTCCAGAAATATTTTATTGAATTCAAATTCCATCATCTGCCGAGGCAGGATTTGAACCCGAGCCCCCAGAACATTAGCTGAGTTTCTGGGTTAATAGTCTAGCTATAATACCACTAGGCCACCACCTCCCCATCTGGATCACTGTCTGTGTGGAGTCTGCATGTTTTCCTCGTGTCTGCGTGGGTTTCCTCCGGGTGCTCCGGTTTCCTCCCACAGTCCAAAGATGTGCAGGTTAGGTTGATTGGCCACGCTAAATTGTCCATTAGTGTCAGGGGGATTAACAGGATAAATATGTGGGGTTACAGGAATAGGGCCTGGGTGGGATTGTGGTCGGTGCAGGCTCGATGGGCTGAATGGCTTCCTGGATCACTGTCTGAGTGGGGTTTGCACGTTCTCCCTGTATCTGCGCGAGTTTGCTCCGGGTGCTCTGGTTTCTTCCCACAGTCCAAAGATGTGCAGGATAGGTGGATTGGCCATGCTGAATGCACGGGATTACTTGGATAGTGTGGGGGCTGGCTGGGATGCTCTTCCGGAGAGTTGGTGCAGATCCGATGGGCTGGATGACTTCTTTCTACTCTGGACGAAATCTATGATTCTCCCTCTCCAACCTTTTAAACTCCAAATTAAAAATGGCCTCAGCAGCCAGGCCACCGACATTGTGGAGAGGAAACCCCTCCAGAGGGTGGCCTGTGGCAGCAGCTGGAGCCAGGCAGACAGAGCGTGTCTCACATTCTGTGTGGAGTGTGAGCCCCTAGTCTGCTGCCAGGAAACTGCCCCCAAGCAGCGACACTGTCTGCCGATGCCACGGAGGCTGATTGGAGCTTTCCAACAACAGGCCTTCAACGAACCTACCCAAGGGGGTTGCGGGGGCGGTGATGGAGCCAGAGAACCAACACGTTTGCCAGGGGGAAGGTGTTTACAGGTCCGCCCATTCCCAGGCCCATCCCAAGCAGGGCCTAACAATTCAGCCCACGATGTCGCATGGATGGGCACTGGAGAAACATGGCTCGTGCAAAGTTCCTCAACAAAATAAACATCTCTAAGTGGAAGCAACTCCAGTGGCACACTGTGCAACCTTTTCACATCTTGATGATGGAACAGACCCGAGTATCTCTTTGCCCTTTGCAATTATTGGGAATCACATGAGAGACAAGGGGCTCGTACTTCATGCATATGTTTGACAATTCACTGGTGAAGCCGTGTCTTCTGAAAGATCACAATGATGCGAGCGACACAGGTTCCTACTCGCTTTCTGCACTTCTGCTGAAAATCAAAATCAATGGAATCTCGGTATTCCATTTTCTCCGATTTCCATTCTGTGCTGTTTCTATTCTTCTGGGTTTTTTTTTTAAAGTCTGTCTGTTTATTGGTTTCTATTTTTATTTTCTTCACAGCCCGTCTGGCTGTAGAATTTTGAACCACTGCTATATTAGCAAAAGGAGAAATTAGAGAGATCTGTCTGAAACAATCTGTTCAGCAGACAGGTTGGAGAAAACAGAGTTTTTAAAAAAAACACTTTTTTAAAAAAAAACAGAAAAGCTGTCGGTGAAAGATCATCCCAGCCAAGGATTTACTGTCTCTGCAATGAGCTTGATATTACCGCAGTTACAAGCCTATGTTAATAAGTATTTAGATACATTTCCCAATCAATATCCATATTTACTGCTTGCATGCTTCATTCGCACTGGTCCGAAAAATTGGAAATTCCCTCAGAATTCTTTTTCCCAGGGAAATTGTACACCTCAGACTATCTTGGGATACACAGGTTTGCACCTGTGCGTGAGGACATCACAGCTTTTGAAGCATCAACCCCAACTTCTTCAAAACATTTCGTAGCAACAATTTAATTAACTGCTATATATTATAAATAATACTGCATTGCCTTCCATAGATTTATGAGATGAATTCAGTCTCTGATGAATAGAAACTGCTCAGGCTTCACTCTGAGTTACGGCATCATTCTATTTCTCCAATAGATAAGACGCTTTAATTCACTGATGGATTTTCAACATCCTCTATATCACATAAAATAGAGAGTGATGCAGCAGGAGGAGGAAATAATACATTAATAGCAATATTACGGATTCCCAGCCTGCATGATGGAATAGAATCCATTGTTCCCAGCTATGAAACAAAGGGACATACCAGACAGAGGCCATGGCACCTCCCTAGGGGCCAGTGGAAGAAGCAAATAACATCTACCCACATGGTTGTGCCTTCTGGCTTCAATGGGGAGGTGGTGGTATAGTGGTATTGTCACTGGACAGGTGATCTAGAGACCCAGGATAATGCTTCTGAGGTCCCGGGTTCGAATCCCACCATGGCAGATGGTGAAAATTGAATTCACTAAAAATCTGCAATGATCAATGATGATTGATCTACAAGATTATGAGGGGCGTGGATAGTCAGAAGCTTTTTCCCAGGGTGGAAGAGTCAATTACTAGGGGCCATAGGCTTAAGGCGTGAGAGGCAAGGTTTAAAGGAGATGTACGAGGCAAGTTTTTTTAAACAGAGGGTGGTGGGTGTCTGGGACTTGCTGCCGGGGGAGGTAGTGGAAGCAGATACGATAGTGAGTTTTAAGGGGCATCTGGACAAATACATGAATAGGATGGGAATGGAGGGATATGGTCCCTGGAAGGGTTGGGGTTTTAGTTCAGTCGGGCAGCATGGTCAGTGCAGGCTTGGAGGGCCGAAGGGCCTGTTTCTGTGCTGTAATTTTCTTTGTTCTATGACCATGAATCGATTGTTGTAAAAACTTATCTGGTGCCCTTTAGGGAAGGAAAGCTGCCATCTTTGCCTGGTCTGGCCTACATGTGACTCCAGACCCACAGCAACAAGGTGATTGACTCTTAACTGCCCTCAGGAATGGGTAATACATGCTGGCCCACACCCCATGAACGAATCACTGTTAGGGGGAATGCAAGGGATATGGTGCCAGCACGCTTTTCTGTTGGCTACATTGGTGATATTTTCCTCCCAGTGCCACTGTCAGGAATTGGTCCCAATGCTTACTCTTATGTTTACCATTGTCCTTCTGGTTTCTACTTGGCTGAAGGAGCAACTGAAATTATTTTGGGAGTAGACAACATATTCCCCCTTTCAGTAAAAGTGAACAAAGAACGGGGTATAAAACGCAAGAAAATTGAATTCCCTCCAAGACAAAGCAGGGTTAATCTGATCTGAGAACATACCTAAATGCATAGAATCTCCAAGTAGCCCAACCACAAACTCAACCACAGTTCTGTCCAGAATGACAGAAGTGATTTATTTTTGACACAACCACTGACATACTTTTCACACTAAAGATCTGAGCTATAAAAGAAAATTCTGTTTAAACTCCTGTTTATTTTTCTTCCCATTGACTTTGGACTGGATACAGAATGAGGTAAATGATTATGTGTCAACCTGAGTCGGTGACAGACCTGAGGAAAATCATTTCACTGGATCAAAACAGCCACAATGTTTTTTTAAAAAAAAACAGGTACTATGCAATAACAGAAGGACAAAAGGCCAAAGAACCATAGAATCCCTACAGTGCAGAAAGAGGTCATTTGGCCCAGAGAGTCTCTCTGAAAAAGCATTTTTTATTATTAGTGTCACAAGTAGGCTTACATTAAAACTGCAATGAAGTTATTGTGAAAATTTCCTAGTCGCCACACTTAGGCACCTGTTCGGGTACACCGAGGGAGAATTTAGCATGGCCAATGCAGCTAATCAGCACGGCAGCACAGTGGTTAGCACTGTTGCTTCACAGCTCCAAGGACCTGGGTTCGAATCCCGGCTCGGGTCGCTGTCTGTGTGGAGTTTGCACATTCTCCCTGTGTCTGCGTGGGTTTCCTCCGGGTGCTCCGGTTTCCTCCCACAGTCCAAAGATGTGCGGGCTAGGTTGATTGGCCATTCTAAATTGCCCCTTAGTGTCCCGGGATGCATAGGCTAGAGGGGTTAGTGGGTAAAATACGTAGGGATATGTGGATAGGGCCTGAGTGGGATTGCGGTTGGTGCAGACTTGATGGGCCGAATGGCCTCTTTCTGCACTGTAGGATTCTATGATCTTTGGACTGTGGGAGGAAACGGGAGCGCCCGGAGGAAACCCGACAGACATGGGGAGGATGTGCAGACTCCGCACAGTGACCCAAGCCAGGAATTGAACCCATGTCCCTGGCGCTGTGAAGCAGCAGTGCTAACCACTGCGCCACCGTGCCACCTTACCCAAGACATGCATCATATCACATGCAAAACTAAAGGGTTTCTGGCACAGTTTGTGTGGTACCTTCGTAAACAAATGAACAAATCTTTGTCAAAAAATTTCAGAAAACTAATCTCCCTTTCAAATGCCCAAATCCTACCCACTACTGAGATGTCCCTTATGGCATCCTTATTGCTATATCCTGTGATGTAAGCTTCCCCACCATATAAAGTAGAAGTGTCAACAGTAGGAATGTATCAAAGATGGAAAATTAAAATACGTCTGTAAGTCAGGGTGTGATTACCTTCCGTCGCTTTTCAAAAGCTCTCACGGAATCATTTCAAGGGAGCAATGTCTATGTTTGGCATGATGCCCTGGTAACTCAGGAACCTGAGCCAAAGCTTTGCATAGAGGCAGGTTAATCATTCTGCACTATTCCCTTTTTCTCCTGTACAAAAGCATCTAGAACCGACTTCCCTCGTTTCACCTCACAGTTTGCAGAGTGTTGACACAACATCATCTGCACCGCCCAGTCTGCCAAGAAGCAGCAACTGAGGTCAGGCAATGAACGCCACCAATCCGCATCGTTATTGCACGCAAAGGAATGTTTTATGCTTGCTGAATCGAGCTGGGGTCACTGAAAGGACAGGGGATCATATGCATTAGCAAAAACAAGGCCCAAAAAAACTAAAGAACTATTGTTGCCCAGCTGTATTACGAGTAATTAACTTAAAATGCCAAGAGATTTTTAAAGTCTTTTGTATGGTACATTTCTAACTACAATCCCTGTACTTTTAAGAAACTGTAAAAAAAATGGGTTTTATAAACGTTACCCATTCTGCCTAGTGCCAAAGCTGTCTTGTTCTGGTTCCATGGACATCTATATTTACCCTCCAGTGGCCCCTGGTTATTTCTGAACCAAGGCACAATGAGTGTCAATTGCAATTTGAGCACAAAATGTTTCACAACATGGCTTCGCCTGATGTCTACACACATGTACATTTCACCGGGTGTCGATGAAGCAGGAACTCTATCTTGCTTTTAGTCTTGGCATTGAGACCAGTTGTAGTTTCCCAACTGTTGTTTGGAATGGCTAGAGAATTATACACAAGAATCCATGCGCCGGAATTTTACCGCCCCGCTCGCCACGGGAATTGGAGCGGGCGAGGGGCGGACAATGAAAAGGTCTGTTGACCTTGGGCAGGATTTTCCAGTCTCGGGTCGAGCGAGACCGTAAAATCGCGTCCATGGTCCCTATCCATGGTGGGCAGCATGGTGGCACGGTGGTTAGCAATGCTGCCTCACAGCGTCAGGGACCCGGGTTCGATTCCCGGCTTGGGTCACTGTCTGTGTTGAGTTTGCACATTCTCCCCGTGTCTGCCTGGGTTTCCTCTGGGTGCTCCGGTTTCCCCCCACAATCTGAAAAACGTGCTGGTTAGGTACATTGACCCGAACAGGCGCCGGACTGTGGCGACTAGGGGAATTTCACAGTAACTTTATTGCAGTGTTAATGTAAGTCTTACTTGTGACTAATAAATAATAAATAAATATCCCTTAGTGCAAACCATATCAAGCAATTCTTTTATGCAATAGTTATTCTGGAGCAATTCTGTATTGATTCTAATATATAGAAGCTATTTATCAACCTGTACCATCACATTACTAAGCATTCTTTTGGCTATATTAACCTTTCCTAGTGTCTGACAGTCTCTCCTTATAAATGCTCATCTACCTTCTTGATTTGAAGAGAGTTATTCAAAATCATAAAGTATCTGGGCAAAGTAAATATGGAGAAACTGTTCCATTGGTGGTCATGAACCTCAGACACCAATAGAAGATCAAAAGAACCAATGACAACATGAGGGCATTTTTACGCAGCAAGTGGTTACGATCTGGAACTGGCCTAATAGTGTGGTGGGAGCTGATTCAATTGTATCAAAAAGGAATCCGATAAATACCTAAAGAAAAATAATAGCATGGCTAAAGGGGGAAATGGTGCGAGAGTGGGACTAGCTCAGTTGGTCTTGCAGAGAGCGGACATTGCACGGTGGGCAAAATGGCCTCCTTTTGTGCTGTAACTATTATGTGATCCTCCATTATTTCCAGCATGATGCCACCATCAAACACATTTTCCCCTCACCCCCTCTATCAGCATTCCAAAGGGACCGATCCCTGCATGATACCCTGGCCCACTTCTCGCTCAACACCTCATACTCTTCATACACAATCGCAGGAAGTGTAACACCTGCCCTTTACATACCTTTATCTTCACTGTCCAAGGCCCCAATCACACCTTCCAGGTGAAGCATTGATTTACTTGCAGTTTTTTTCAATTTAATCTGCTGTATTCATCTGCTCACAATGCAATCTCCTCTACTCCTTTGGAGAGGTAAGACTCTCCTTCGAATATGGTTCAGAGACATCTTTGGGAGGGGTAAGGCACCAATTTGGATTGTTTAAAGTAAAAGTTTGGGACTTAATAGGATGGAGGGTTATAGGTAGGCCTAGAAGGTAGGGATATGTTCGGCACAACTTGTGGGGCCGAAGGGCCTGTTTGTGCTGTAGTTTTTCTATGTTTCTATGTAAAACTGATGGTGCGTAAACTAATTGGAACTGTCAAAGCTGGGTTGGCATGGAGAGGGCAAGGGTGCAGACTGGTGGACATGGGTTGGCAGGAGTTGGCACCAAGTTAGCAGGGGGTTGTAAAGGTCCATGGGGATGCAGATAGACAGGCGTGGCTTGGCATAGCAGGTATGTGGAGCGCATGAAGTCATGATCTAATCACATGACCAATGGAATGACAACTAAGATGGGGTTCTCAGGTATAATAAGAATGTCTGAAATACAATCACTTGAACAATAGCACCCTCACTGTGAGAGGGAGATTCCCAGACATGACTGATTAAAATTGCAAGAGGGAATACACAAATGCCGAACACATTTAAATCACTGGCTGATGTGAAAGGCTCACCCTTTGTGAGTTTGAAGCTTCTGCTTTCTCTACAGTAACAGAACAAGTGACTGAGACGCTAAAAGCTAAGATGCGATTGGTTTCCCCATTCTTCCCTCTCGAGTTAACCCACCATGAAATCTTTGATCCCGGAATACCCAGACAGAGACTTCTTAAAATATTTCAATCCCGCATGGCCAGAAGAACAGCTGAATCAGCTGTTAACATCTTTAAGTTGTAAATATCCAAACCACCAAATGCTTACAAGGCTCTAATTGGGCCAACCTGTCCTTCCCCACTCTAATCTATTTGTGTGTGCGAGTGTTTCTGTGTGAGTATGTGAGAGTGTGTGTTTGTTTGTGTACGAGAGTGTATCTGTGTGTATGTATGAGGCAGTGGGTGCTATCTTCCCAGCCGGGAAATGTCAGCGGTTGGGCTATAGCGGGATTCGTGTTCAGCCGGTCACGATCCCGCTACAGCCCCCGTGCTGATGTTTCCCAGACCATTTTTCAAGCGTAATCAGCCTCGCACCCGAAAATCAGCACAAGGCTGATTTACCATATTGAAATCGACATTTGAATATCATTACCGAACCCGGGTCAGTATCACCTGGGCTCGCTAATGTTTCCCACCCCATTGGAACAGGTTCCCACCAGCGGGGATCACGTATGGTCCACATCAACAGGGACCAGATGTGATGATCTCCCTGGTGGGGGCAGAGGCCATTGACGTCCCCCAGGTCGGGGGGGGGGGGGGGGGGGGGGGGGGAGAAACGGGATGGTGGGTGTGCCCCTTGGACAGTGCCACTGAGCACTGCCAAAGAGGTGGGCCGATTGATGGTGGTGGGGAGTGACCGCTGCACACTATGCATTAGGGATCAGTGGAGTTGGGGAGGTTGTGGGGGGGCGGGAGAGGATATTGGGGAAGCCATCAGGAGGCCAGCGATGGTGGGGGGCGACCAGTGAGCATGCGCCAATTTCCACACTGACAGATCGGCACATGCTCAGTGGCCCGCTCAGCGTGATAATGCCGGCCTCTCAGGCGGGAATAGGCCCTGCCTCTTCCTCCCCCCACACCGGTGTGAATCCCTTGCCAGAGTCTTGCCGAAAACTCAACAGAATAAGTATGTAGGTGAGTATAATATAAGCATGAGAATATAAGTAGGCCCAAAAAAACAGGCCCAGAAAATCTCCCTTTTTCCCACCCATTGGGCACTTAGTTTGTTTTTGGAAAAACCACCGTGTGTGTGTTTGCTGAGAGCTCCCTTGTGGGTCACTTGAATCATCCCTGAAGTGAAACCTATCATGCTTATCCTAGCCAAATTCAATGTAAAAAAGAAAACTTATGCTTCAGACGGGCTTCATAAAAGACTTTGATGTTTCTAACCTAAACCATAACACCAGGCACTCTTCATGTTGTTCGCTGAAAGCCAACCATCACGTGGCAAGTTTTTGAAAGTAATCTTTCTCTTGAAGTTCTTTGTAAACTTCCACAAAGGGTACATTTCTTTAGATAAATGCTCAAAAAGATAGGACCATTAACTGCATTTAAGTTCATTCCATTAAAATGGTACACAACTCTTCTTTTCCTCAGCAGAGTTACTTACATAGTAATGGTAACAAATAGGAGGAATTCTTAACCATTTCACATCCAGATTCTGAATAAAAATTAAAAAGATTTTTGCAACTCAGAATGACTTATGTGTCATTGTTCTAGCTTCTTCTGACTGTTCTTATTAATATGGAACCCAAGTGAATTTTGCAGCAGAACAGAGTTGACTGCTGTGAGATATTTAACACCACCTGAGACAACAAATAGCACCTCACTTTAAAATCTCACCCTCCGACAGTGCGGCATTCCCTCATTACTGTTCTGGAATGTCAGCTTAGAATTTGTGTACAATGTTCTCGAATGGGACATGTACCCACTGGACCAAGGCAGACAGCTTGATATCATCTTCATTTTAACTAACCCTTCCTATGGGTGGCACGGTGGCCCAGTGGTTAACACTGCTGCCTCACAGTGCCAGGGACTCGGGTTCAATTCCCAGCTTGGGTAACTGTTTGTGCGGAGTCTGCACGTTCTCCCTGTGTCTGCATGGGTTTCCTTCAGGTGCTCCGGTTTCCTCCCACAGTCTGAAAGGCGTGCTGGTTAGGTGCGTTGGCCATGTTAAATTCTCCCTCCGTGTACCCCAACAGGTGCTGGAGTGTGGCGACTCGGGGATTTTCACAGTAAATTCATTGCAGTGTTAATGTAAGCCCATTTGTGACACTAATAAATAAACTTTGAAACTTGTAGTTGCAAAATCAGAACAGATGATATCTGTGTGCTTCAAGATGTGAGAGAAGGTTTCCGTTGATCAATATGTGTTGAGAATATCACGAACACGGGGAAAATTTCTCCTGGCACCTGTAGCAAAAATGCAAATCTTTTCTTCTAAAAGCTTATACAACTTTGCTGGAAGTATGAAATTTGCCCATTACATTTACAATGACTAACACACAGCAACCAAGGAAATTAGCTTCCAGAGTAAAGGACACTGACAGAAATGGTGCTGCGATCTCCAGGTACACGACGGATACAAACTGAAAAGGGCGAAATCAAAGCACAAACTTCATAAACTATGAAATGCATTAAAATAAAATAAATAAGATACACCAAAATAAACGCAAGTGGCCGGTTATCATACATGATGCTTACATCGTATCATTGAGATCATGCTGATGACATGGGAGTATAATTTGCCGTACTTTCAGACAGAGCTTGGACGCATAATGGGTCATCCTTCCTCTTTTTCAAGATGTTAATCTTGTTGAGAGGTTTAATTTCCTTTGGCGGTGACAACTGTGTTTAAATACAGTTATGGCAAGAAATACCACAATAGAACATACAAAGCTTTCATTTAAACCAGTGGCTATCAGCAGTCTTCAAGTGTCACAGTGGTCAAACTATACATTCCATCTAAACATTGCAAATAGACCAATGTCTTTCTGCTGATGATTAGCTCCATCTCATAATAGAGTTCTGTTCCAAATTCAAAATATGTTTGTCAACAATCTATGTATGTTAACGTGTTACATGGGGCGGCACGGTGGCACAGTGGTTAGCACTGCTGCCCCACAGCACCAGGAACCCAGGTTCGACTCTCGGCTTGGGTCATAGAATCCCTACAGTGCAGAAGGAGGTCATTTGGCCCATTGAGTCTGCAACGGCCACACTCCAACCCAGGCCCTATCGCTACATAATTATCCTGCTAATCCCCCTGACACCAGGGTCAATTCAGCATGGCCAATTAACCTAAACCGCACACCTTTGGCCTGTGGGAGAAAATCAGAGCATCCGGTGGAAACCCACGCAGACACAGGGAGGACATGCAAATTCCATACAGACAGTGACCCGAGGCCGGAATTGAACCCGCGTCCCTGATGCTGTGAGGCAGCAGTGCTAATCACCGTGCCACCACTGTCTGTGTGGAGTTTGCACATTCTCCCCGTGTCTGCATGGGTTTCCTCCGGGTGCTCCAGTTTCCTCCCACAGTCCAAAGATGGGGGGTTAGGCAGATTGGCCATGCTAAATTGCCCCTTACTGTCCCCTAGGACTAGCAGGGTAAATGCATGGGGTTATGGGGATAGGGCCTGAGTGGGATTGTGGTGGTGTAGACTTGATGGGCCAAATGGCCTCCTTCCACACTGTACGATTCTATTATTCCATGTGGATCTCTAACCTAGCATTCTATAACTCTACTCATTCTCGCTAATGTTTTCAGATTTGCAGCACTTAAGTGCCTAAAGCAACCGTTTTGAATTGCAACAAGAAGTCAGATACTTAAGTTTTTAAAAGTTGCTTTAAAATGGGATAGAAGCTGAAAACGCCAGCTTTTATCCTGGATCCAGTCCCTGTGTATCATGAAAAGATTTGACCCATTAATATTGTAAACACTGACCCTCGATGAAAGGTTGCCCAGAACAATGATGCATTCATCATTTCTGATGGACCTGCTGTACGTTCCAGTTCATGTTCCTAAAATATAGGCCAGCATTTTACGTCCCCTCTCACCTGGAGGGATATTATGGTCCCACCTAAATGATTGGAGATTTAAATGGTTTGCTGTACTCTCTGGAGGTGGGACTACACGCCACAGCAGGGACATAAAATCCTGGTCATATAATTACTATAGAAACCGTAGGCACGCATGTGAGCTGTGAGCGGGATACAATGAGGCTTCAAGGAGATTTGGACAGGGCAAGTGACTAGGTAAGAACATGGTCAATACAATATAATGTGAATAAGTGTGAAGTTATCTAATTTGGTCGAAAAAAAATAGAAAGGCAGGATATTTCTTAAAATGGTGAGAGACTGGGAAGTGTTGATGTCCAAAGGAACCTGGGTATCCTTGTTCATGAGTCACTGGAAGCTAGCATGCCGATGCAGCAAGCAATTAGGAAGGCAAGTGGAATGTTGGCCTTCATTACAAGGGGTGAGAATACAGCACTAAAGATGTCTTGCTGCAATTGTATAGACCCTTGGTACCTGGAGTATTATGTACAGTTTTGGTCTCCTTACCCAAGGAAGAATGTACTTGTCACAGAGGGAGAGCAACAAAGGTTCATCAGACTAATCACTGGGATGGCGAGATTGTCTTATGAGAGATTGACAAAACTGGGCCTGTACTCTCTCGAGTTATGTGATCAAATTGAAGCTTACAAAATTCTCCCAGGGCGTAACAGGGTAGGTGTGGATAGGATGTTTCTCCTAGTTGGAGGGAGGGGTCTAGAGCCAGGGGATGCAGTCTCAGAATAAGAGGCAGGCCATTTAAGACTGAGATGAGGAGGAGTATGTTCACTCAGACAGTGCTAAATCTTTAGAATTCTCGATCCCAGAGAGATGTGGAAACTCAATCATTGAGCATGTACAAGAGAGGAGTCAAGAGATTTCTGGATAGTAATGACATCAAGGGATATGGAGATAGAGGGGAGAAATGGCACAGGAGGTAGATAACTGATCAGCCATGATCTGTTTGAATGGTGGAGCGGGCTTGATGGGTTGAATGGCCTACCCATAATCCTATTTCCTATGTTCCTATTCAGACCAAAATTGTCCCCCTGCAAAAGGGGCAGCACGGTGGCACAGTGGTTAGCACTGCTGCCTCAGTGCCAGGGATCGGAGTTCAATTCCAGCCTCGGGTCACTGTCTGTGTGGAGTTTGTACATTCTCCCAGTGTCTGCGTGGGTTTCCTCCGGGTGCTCCTGTTTCCTCCCACAGTCCAAAGATGTGCAGGTTAGGATGATGGGCCATGCTAAATTGACCCTAGTGTCAGCGGGACTAGCAGAATAAAGCATGGGGTTATGGGGATAGGGCATGGGTGGGATTGTGGTTGGTGCAGACTCAATGGGCCGAATGGCCTCCTTCTGCACTGTAGGGATTCTAAGAAACATGTCTTGGATTAGTATTTCAAATTACCTTCAGTTAGAAAGAGCTCAGGCTGTGCTCATAGCCTCTTCTTCTTGGAGAACTGATTTTGAAATAATGATATTGGAGTCGGCAATCTAGAGCTGCATGCTACCTTTGTCACATCAACCAATACAACTAACACCCATTTTGCACCTCTTCAACAGAGACATAATATAGTGTCTTCTTGGGGCTTAACTGCACAGTGAGTATGACACGGAATGAAGTCCCTCACAGTGAGTTTTAATATGAAACATAAAATAGCATTTCCTTGGTACAAAAGAGGAAAGTACTATATCTGCCCATAATCGATATATATCAATGCAGAAAACGCAGTTGCTTTGCTGAACTGGATCCTCAATTTTCAGTTGTTGTTTGCTGCAGATCAGAATACAAATGAAAAATCTAATGAAATCATTATCACAATCAAAGGAATGTTGTCATGTGGAGTTTTGTTCACTCTGATAACAATGATTTCCATTGACAGCGCGGCTGATTCCTTGTAAGCCTGTGAGTACTGAAGGAGGTTTGCGGTTCTCAAATTCACATCTACTCCATTTATTTCACTTTTCAAAGTGTAACTGTCTCTGGATTCACAATGACATGCACCCACTTACTTTCGGGACCTCATTTGGTCAGTTTTAATCGTGTATAATTGTTTTACGAGGTTGAAGAAACATGCCTCACTTTTGCCAAGGTCTTCTTGGATTCTAACTCCCACATGACACAACAGCAGATGGTTTGATAGTGGAAGAGAAAAACAAGAGCATAGAGGCCAGTTTCTCCGACCTATAGAGATGGCACGGTGGCACAGTGGTTAGCACCGCTGCCTCACAGCGCCAGGGATCCGGGTTCAATTCCAGCCTTGGGTGACTGTGTGGAGTTTGCATATTCTCCCCATGTCTACGTGGGTTTCCTCCAGGTACTCTGGTTTCCTCCAACAGAGTAAGAAGTTTAACAACACCAGGTTAAAGTCCAACAGGTTTATTTGGTAGCAAAAGCCACACAAGCTTTCGGAGCTCTTAGCCCCTTCTTCAGGTGAGTGGGAATTCTGTTCACAAACAGAGCTTATAAAGACACAGACTCAATTTACGTGAATAATGGTTGGAATGCGAATACTTACAACTAATCAAGTCTTTAAGAAACGAAACAATGTGAGTGGAGAGAGCATCAAGACAGGCTAAAAAGATGTGTATTGTCTCCAGACAAGACAGCCAGTGAAACTCTGCAGGTCCACGCAACTGTGGGAGTTACAAATAGTGTGACATGAACCCAATATCCCGGTTGAGGCCGTCCTCGTGTGTGCGGAACTTGGCTATCAGTTTCTGCTCAGCGACTCTGCGCTGTCGTGTGTCGCGAAGGCCGCCTTGGAGAACGCTTACCCGAATATCAGAGGCCGAATGCCCGTGACTGCTGAAGTGCTCCCCAACAGGAAGAGAACAGTCTTGCCTGGTGATTGTCGAGCGGTGTTCATTCATCCGTTGTCGCAGCGTCTGCATAGTTTCCCCAATGTACCATGCCTCGGGACATCCTTTCTTGCAGCGATCGCGCATATCGACACAGACCACATCATTCCTCCAACAGTCCAAAGGTGTGGGGGTTAGGTAGATTGACCATGGTAAATTGCCCCTTAGTGTCAGGAGGACTGGCAGGATAAATACGTGGGGTTATGGGAATAGCGTCCAGGTGAGATGGTTGTTGGTGCAGGCTCGATGGGCCAATGAACTCCTTCAGCACAGTAGAGATTCTATAATTCGCTGACCAAGCCGGCAGCTGGGATTCTCCATTCCCACTGCAGTGAACAAAGTTTTGGCTGAGCGCCAAATTATTCACTGGCAGCGACAGCGGGGCGTGAATGGCCGGAGAACTCCAGCCTACATTTGCAGATGGAATACACTCCCTCTAATTGGCATTACTACATACAGACAAATCTTTCACTGTGGAGAAGAGCTTGAAGACCAGACGGCACAAATTAAAATTAAAGTTAGAAGGGGGAAAGGAACTTGAGCACAGACAAATCTAGGATAACACTTTGGTGCAGTACCGAGGGAGTGCTGCACTGTCAGAAATGCCATTTTTCGGATGACAAATTAAAAGTGTATCCAGCCTCTCAGATGTAAGTAAAAGATCTCCTGACAGAATTTGGAGTTCAGGGTGTTCCTTTCTCCCTCATTCGACATCACAAAAAACAGGTTGTCTAGTCATGATCACATTGCTGTTGTGGGATCTTGCTGTGCACTACATTGGCTGGAAAGCACTCTGGGATGCGCCATAGTTGTGAAAGGCATGATATCGAGTTTTTATTTTTCCTTCTTTCACTTTCACAGCGGTATGCAATGCAGAAGACACTGATATTGACAGTATACATCAGCTCAAAACACGGCAGGATGTATGTCTGGGAAGAGAGATGTGAATGAGATGCTGGGATCTGGAAAGGAAAGGATTAGTTGATTCCTTAGGTGGTGGAGGCTGTAGTTTTGGAAGATCCTGTCAAAGAGGTGAGTTGGTACAGTGCAACTTTTGGATGGTACACACTGCAGTCATACACCTATTAAAAATTTAAATGACTTTCTACATGACTGTTTTAGGGATATACACAGGAGCTAAACTATTTACTGCATTATTTCTCATTTGGTGACACTCAATGATTACTGGAGAAGAATGGTTTCTACATTTCATTAATACGACCGCTTCAGGCAATGCAAAGAGTTTAATTTTTAGAGACCACATTCGGGTACATTTTTTACTGTTCTCTACCTTTTATTTCTTTATTGTCTTTATTCATTTTTCTTCCCCCTGTTTTCCCCTACTTATCCCCTTACCTTTTCTCCCCCTTTGCTTCTCCTTTTCTAAATCTTACCTCTGTCCCATCCATTTTCCTCCACCCTCCCAACATTTTCATTTTAGCTTCTCTGCCGTTTGGCTATTCACACCCTTTATTCTCTCTATGGACAGCTATTAACTGGTTTCCCTGGTTTCTGTGGCTATGACTCATCTTTCATTCCCTCACCCTGCAGTATAAATATCTTAGTAAGAAGTTTAACAACACCAGGTTAAAGTCCAACAGGTTTATTTGGTAGCAAAAGCCACACAAGCTTTCGAGGCTCTGAGCCCCTTCTTCAGGTGAGTGGGAATTCTGTTCACAAACAGAATTCACAAACAGAATTCCCACTCACAAACAGAATTCACAAACAGAATTCCCACTCACCTGAAGAAGGGGCTCAGAGCCTCGAAAGCTTGTGTGGCTTTTGCTACCAAATAAACCTGTTGGACTTTAACCTGGTGTTGTTAAACTTCTTACTGTGTTTACCCCAGTCCAACGCCGGCATCTCCACAGTATAAATATCTCCCACTTTCTACGCCTTTCAGCTTTGACAAAGGGTCGTCTGGACTCGAAACGTCAGCTCTTTTCTCTCCTTCCAGATGCTGCCAGACCTGCTGAGATTTTCCAGCATTTTCTCTTTTGGTTTCAGGTACATTTGTTTGATGAACAAATTTGCACATTTACTATTTAGTTTGATGCCGCGGACGGGATTTTCCAGTCACACCCTCTCCAAGACTGCCCGAGGTCAATGGCCCTTTAAATGGTCCACCAAATTTTTCCATCCCGCCTGCAATGAATCCTGTGGTGGCCAGGACAGGAACATTTACCCCCACGTGTTACCCCCAGGAAGTCAGGTGATTAAAGTTAAAAAACTGAAGCCTAATATTTACAAACTTTATAAGATTTTATTTACAAGAGATACATATTACAAACATGTACTTCCAAACCCAACAACCACAATTTCAATCTGTTCCTATGTATAGGAGCATAAGCAAAACCTCAGTTAATGACCATAAATTTAGCACTCACGTCATATATAATTGACACCATGCCATGTACAAGAAGGATCCAGAAATTATGGTAATGTAGAGGGGTTTACATTGAGGAGAAGGATAACACAGTGAGGATGCAAATGTCCGGAGCAAGGAAGAGACACAAGGGAGGGATGGAGAATCTACTATGATGTAAAGGGGAAAATACACAGTGAGGAGAGAAGCCACGTGGTGAAGAGAGAGGGCTCACAGAATCCCTACAGTGCAGAAGGAAGCCATTCGGCCCATCAACTCTGCACCGACCACAATTCCACCCAGGCAAATTCCGCAACCCCACATATTTACTCTACTAATCCCCCTGACACTAGGGTCAATTGAGCATGGCCAATCAACCTAACCTGCACACCTTTGGACCAGAGCACCCAGAGGAAACCCACGCAGACACGGGGAGAATGTGCAAACTCCACACAGACAGTGACCCGAGGTTGGAATCGAACCCGGGTCCCTGGCACTGTGAGGCAGCAATGCTAACCCGCTGTGCCACCCTGCCGCTCACAGGGAGGAGAGAGTTTGCATAGTGAGGAGAGAGGGGGAAAACACACAGAGAGGAGAGAAGACTAAATAGAGATAACTGAAAATGTAAGAGATTGTTAGTTGTATTCAACATATGAGTAACACCTTCAAATTCACAAGTGAGTGTGTTCGACACATCCTGGTTAGAAATAGAATAAAGCAGATGTCCCCTGCAATGTTTATCACTGAGTAAGAGGAAGAGTAGGCAAAGAAACCTGGTTTGAATTCCTTTACGTTTGCAAATGCTGCTGAGGGAAACATTGTAAAGAATTAATCTGATGATTCAGCTTCCGCAATGGTTATCGTGACATCACATAGATAAGGTAGTGGACTGGAGTAGAGAAATTGCTGAATAAAATGAGACTTTATTAAGTCCCGTATCCGTGTAGAATGAATTCAATCCTGTAATTGTCTGAGTTGACAATGAGAAAGTTTCCCCCAACCAAGTTTAGATCAAAGTCTTTGATTAAAAGCAGCAGGTAATTGGATTTTTGACTGTACTTCCCCAGTACGAGAATACATATGACGCTGCTTAAGATATTAACAGATTAGCATTTTAATATACGTAGCCTCTTTACAGGGTCATTTAACGAACTCATCATTTTACACCCCGGTCAATTTAACTCTTCATTAATGTTAACAGAGGGTAAAATGAGGCAAGAGTAAAAAAGTGACATCCAACCTACACCTGCCTCGTTTCCCCATCCAGCAAATTAACTTAAAATGACCCATAATTCTGCACTGAATTACGGATAGGTTTATTGTGAAGTCACAATAGCAGTATGATTGCCATGTCTTGCTTGTTATTGTCATTGATGAAATCGTCTTGCCAGCAGTTTCTGCAGCTGCCCAGTTTCGAGAATAGGATTGCCCCTTTAATGAAGGCATTTGGTGAGGAGAATGACTGTACGGTAACAGTTATAGCTGCGCATGTTGCATTTAGAAGTTGTTCAGTGCATTGCCTACATTTAAGTGCTTTTATTTGCATTTTGGGTGGGAGAATGTGATCACTTGCCAAAACCACAATCGGATTCAGTTTATTTGGCTGCGAGCCTCCTGCTTTTTGGATGTACTGCAAGACTCCTGTTAGAAATATGATGCCCAATTTAAATGGGATTGTCACGTCATTCGGCAAATGCTGATCTACACTGGAATTGACTGTTCATTCTAAAAGATAGCAGGGAGCATCCTTTTACAAAATGCACAGTGAATTGTGTTCAACAATCGCCATGAAAGAGTCAGCGTTGGACAAATCCCAGGTGTGTTCCGTGGTGCTCGAGCAACCTTCTCATCAACCCCCACAGATCAGGCTGGTCTCACAGTCAATTCTCTGACTGTACTGAGCTAGCTTAACTCGATCAAAAAGGTATCAGGCATTATAATTGGCCTCAGTTCCCTTGCATTAGGGTGGGGAGGTTTGATCATTCTTGATCTGGTGGCACGGTGGCACAGTGGTTAGCACTGCTGTCTCACAGCGCCAGGTACCCGGGTTCAATTCCCGGCTTGGGTCACTGTCTGTGTGGAGTTTATACATTCTCCCCGTGTCTGCATGGGTTTCCTTCGGGTGCTCCGGTTTCTTCCCACAGTCCAAAGGTGTGCAGGTTAGGTGGATTTGCCATGCTAAATTTACCCTAGTTTCAGGGAGATTAGAAGGGTAAATATGTGGGGTTACTGGGATAAAGTGGGATTGTTGTCGGTGCAGACTCAATGGGCCAAATGGCCTCCTTCTGTACTGTACGGATTCTATGATTCTATGAAATCACCATACTATGCCCTATGCTAAAATTATGAGCAGATATTACGGCTCAGTTGCAATTTACCCATCTGATAAAAGACCTTCTTAGCACAGTCAAGGGTTACACACCTACATGCCAATGTCCATCTCCAAATCATAGAAACATTCGGAATAGGAGTAGGAGAGCAGAAGTCCAAAGATTCAGAACCCTCTGAATAAAGAAATTAATTCAGTCTCTGTATTCTGATACACTGATCCCTAGTTCCAGACTTTTCAACAAGGGAAAAACAGCCTCTTGGCATCTAAACAGTCAATGGCTCCATGAATGTCACACATTTCAATGAGATCATGTTTCATTCTTCGAAACTCCAGAGAAATCTTCAGCTGCTGAGCGAGTGCTAGATTAAGACCAGATTTCCTTTACCATCAAAGTTCGTTTAGTTCATCCAGCAGCTAGGAGTCCACCGCGCTGTGGTTGAGAAATACAACATCTCCTCTTTCCACCCTGATAGTATTCCGCAAAGGGCACTCAGTTTTTGATTTAATCATTTGGTAGTCGAGCACAATCTCATTTTATCTGCCTCCTTTCAAGATCATCATTTTGCTCCCTTCAAGATTGACTACAACAAAGAACAGCAAATTCTTCAGATAAAAGTGAAAAGATAATGAGATTTACCACCCATTTATACTTTAGTTTAGAGTTATTTTATCAGACTCAAGTCAAACTAGTCAGAATGGTGCATAGATTGGTGGCGAGATCAACATGAACAAACACCACTTTCGCAACTTTCGGAAAACAAATTACATCAAGAAAATGCATTACAGAAATTTATAAAGTTCAAGTGTCGATCACAAAAAAGAACATTTTTTTTACCTGGTGTGCTTTCTATTGATTTTAAACCTCTTGAGAACTGAGTAAACAAATATATTTTTTCATTCATTCGTGGGACATGGGCGTCACTGGCTGGCCAGCATTTATTGCCCATCCCTAGCTGTCCTTGAGAAGGTGGTGGTGAGCTGCCTTCTTGAATCGCTATAGTCCACGTGCTATGGGTTGACCCACAATGCCATTAGGGAAGGAATTCCAGGATTCTGATCCAGCGATTGTGAAGGAACAGCGATATATTTCCAAGTCAGGATGGTGAGTGGCTTAGAATCATAGAAACCCTACAGTGCAGAAGGAGGCCATTCGGCCCATCGAGTCTGCACCGACCACAATCCCACCCAGGCCGTACCCGCTAATCCCTTTTTTTTATCCGCTAATCCCTCTAACCTACGCATCCCAGGACTCTAAGGGGCAATTTCTAACCTGGCCAATCAACCTAACCCGCACATCTTTGGACTGTGGGAGGAAACCGGAGCACCCGGAGGAAACCCATGCAGACACGAGGAGAATGTGCAAACTCCACACAGACAGTGACCCGAGCCGGGAATCGAACCCGGGACCCTGGAGCTGTGAAGCAGCAGTGCTAACCACTGTGCTACTGTGCCGCCTGGAGGGGAACTTGCAGGTGGTGGTGTTCCCATGTATCTGCTGCCCTTGTCCTTCTAGATGGAAGGGGTCATGGGTTTGGAAGGTGTTGTCTAAGTATCTTTGGTGAATTGCTGCAGTGCATCTTGTAGATAGTACACACTGCTGCTACTGAGCGTCGGTGGTGGGGGGGGATTGAATGTTTGTAGATGTGGTGCCGATCAAGCGGGCTGCTTTGTCCTGGATGGTGTTGAGCTTCTTGAGTGTTGTTGGAGCTGCACCCATCCAGGCAAGTGGGGAATATTCCATCACACTCCTGACATGTGTCTTGTAGATAGTGGACAGGCTTTGGGAAGTCAGGAGGTGAGTTACTCGCCTCAGTATTCCTATCTTCTGACCTGCTCTTGTAGCCACTGTGTTTATGTGGTGAGTCCAATTGAGTTCCTGATCAATGGAAACCCCAAGGAGCAAATACCTATTGTTTCGTTAATCTTGCAGATGCAGTTCTGTTAGCAATGGCGACCATCATTATAAACAGTTAAGTAACAGTATTTAACTGGGAGAATAACAGTGTAAAGGACAAAGCGGAGGAGGAATTCCTCCCTATGAGTATGAAGACTATTTTGATCTGTATGTTTCCGGCCCAATGAGGAAGAAAGCAGAGCTGGATCTATTTCCAGGGAATGAAGTGGAGGATGTTTCCGTGGGAGAGCATTGAGAACTGGTGATCATGTCATTAAGCTTAGTTCTGGAAAAGGACAAGGACCAATGGAACTGGAAGGGGGATAATTCCAGAGTAGAAAATGTATCTGGCTGGTTGGAATCAAAGATTGACATGTAAAACAATAAATGAGTAATGGGAGACCTTCAAAGAGGAGATTGTTCAACTACAAAATAGACACATTCCTACAAAGGGTAATGGATATTCAAAGCAACCATTCCCTGGATGTCTAAACATGTAGAGAGAAAATAAAACAAAGGTTAATGATAAATGTCAGGTTCATAATCAGCAGAGAGCCAAACTAAATATAAAAAGCAGAGAGAAGGCATGAACAAGGAATTAAGAGGGGCAAAGAACATGTATAAGATTAGCTTACCAGATATCATAAAAGGGAACCCAAAGATTTTTATAGACATACAAGTAGTTTGTTGGTGCCCGTTAGTGTCAGGGGGGCTAGCTAGGGTAAATGCGTGGGGTTATGGCGATAGGGCCTGGGTGGGATTGTGGTCGGTGCAGACTCGCTAGGCCGAATGGCCGCCTTCTGCACTGTAGGGTTCCATGATTTCCATGATTAGTTAAAGGGTAGTCAAGGAATAGAGAGGCCAATTAAAAACCAAAAGCGAGATCTTCTTGAGTGGAAATAGGAAGTGGTTGAGGTACTAAATGAATACTTCACATCTGTCTCCACCAAAGAAAAGGATGCTGGCAATGTCATAGTAACGGAAGAGGTGGTAGAGAAATTGGATAGGATAAAAATAGATAAAGAAGAGTTTGGCAGCTCTCAAAGTAGAATGGAATGTATCCTGGATGACTGAAAGTAAAGGTGGAAATCATGGAGTCTCTGGCCACAATCTTCCAATCCTCCTTAAATATTAAAATAGGGTCAGAGGACTTAAGAATTGCAAATGGTACATTCAAAAATTAGGAGCAAGATAAAGCAGGCAACTACAGGCCTACCGTCACTGGTGGGGCAATTTGAGTGATATATATCCGAGAGAATTGGAGATGGTAGCGTGGTTGATATTGTTTATATGGACTTTCAAAGGTGTATCACAGATTAGACTTGTTAGTTAAACTGAAGCCCATGGGATTAAAGGAATAATGGGAGCATGGACAGAAAATTGACTAAGAAAAAGCATGGTAGTTTTTCAGACTGGAGGGAAGTCGGTAGTGGTGTCCAAATGGAGTGGATGAAGGAAGCACTGTTCTTTTTGATACATATCAATGATCTGGATGTGGGAACACAGGAAATATTTACAACGATATTTGCAGATGACACAAAGCTCAGAAATGTAGCTAACATTGAGAAGGAGATTATACACTTCAGGAAAACGTAGACAGGCTGATGAAAAGGGCAGACACATGGCAGATGAAATTTAATGCAAAGTGATTTATTCTGATCGGAAGAATGAGGCAAGGCAAGCTAAACTGAATGCTTCAACTGGAAATGCGGCAATTCTCCGTTTTCCTTTCAAAGTGTTGTCTTAGGCAGGAAAAGCAGCATGTTCCCTGCCACGCACGCACGCACGCGACTGCACCCCTCACCGTATGCACAGGGGAAATCCAAACACAAGGAACTCCACCCCTCCCCCCGACACAGGGAACACTCCCACCCCCACAATGGACACACAGAACCCCGTCCCCATGAACCTCCCCAAAGGAAGCCTTCTGGCTCTGCCTCAGAGATGCCCCTAGGCACTGCCCTTTGCTTGTTCTCTACGCCAGGTTCACGTTGGTCCAGACTTGTTGTAAGCATTGACAAAGTAAGGTCATGTCGGCAAAGGGAGAGACCTGAATGTGGGGATACGATACAGCAGGGAAGCCCACTAAATGACATTAAAATGTATTTAAATGGGGTTCCCGTCATTGCATGGTGCGAAGAACCCCATCATGTCATTGTCAGGGGGATGGGGGGGAGGTTACAGGGACAATTGCATCATGAGATCTTGTTTTTGGCCTCTCAAGATATTGCACCCCTGTCGCCATTTACTCCCGTGGCAAAACAAGGACACAAAATCCTCTCCAAAAAGACTTGGATTTATGTGTACAAATGTCTTTGAAAGTGGCAGGTCAAGTTGTGAAATCATTTGAAAAGGTATGCGGGATCCTCGGCGTTCGTAGTACAAAAGCAATGAAATTGTGCTAACCCTTTATAGAACACACAGTAGGCCCAGATGAAGCCTTAAGCCCAATTCTGGGCATTATGGTAGAGATGTTGTGGCCTCAGATAGGATGCAGAGATGATTTACGAGATTGATACCAGGGATGAAAGACTTTGGGCGCGATCTTACCAGCCGTTCACGCCACGTTCCCGCTGCAGCGATGTTGGGGAATTTGGTGCCCAGCCAAATCTCCCTTCACTGCAGCGGGATGGGAAAGTCCCGCCAGCATGAACCACCACATGCTGGCCTTTATTTATGTGCAGTTGGAGTTATTCTTCTTAAAGCAGAGAAGGTTAAGGAGAGATTTGATAGAGGTGTTCAAAATCATGATCAGTTTTGTTTGATAGGGAGCAGTAGAGTCAATAGCCAATCAATGGACACAGATTTTTGGTAATTGGCAGAAGAGCCAGAGATAAACTGAGACAAAGATTTACACAGTGAGTTGTTATGATCTCAAATGTTCCTGCCTGAAAGGCTGGTGGAAACAGATTCAATTGCAATTTTCAAATGGAAATTGGATAAGTATTTGGAATGGATAAAATTACAAGGCTTTGTAAAAAAAAGAGCAGGCCATAGGATTAATTGGATAGCTCTTTTAAAGAGTTGCACATATATGATGGGCTGAATAGCCTCCTTCTGTGTTCTGACTTTCTATGATTCCATGGAGACATTAAAGTCGATATTGGCAAAGATAAGGACAGTAAAACAAAGTGTAAAAATCCATTTGTTAACTGGTCCCAGCTGCTGTCTTTGAGGTCAGTGACCTAAATGCATAATTTACCGCAAGCAACCTGGATGTACTGAGGCTGGCCTTTGCTGTATCTGTCAACAGAGTTTAAATGGAGAATAATGGATAACTAGGAGTGATTACAAGGCATTATCTCATTCGGAACATCATGAATCACTCAAATGAGACTTATGTAGTTTACAACCATTTGAATTGGGACAAGACTCCAGCTTCGAAATGGTTTCCACGGCATATATCATTCCTTTTATTGATACAGTGGATTTTATCAGAGTGGCTTCATTCCATTTTGCATCATTTGTTGCCCCTTCCCCCACTCAAGGCTTACATTAAATCTCTATTTGTCCTTCTGATAGAATTATTTTCTTGCAACCCAATTAAAGAGGGAAATGATGTACTTTACAGCATACTTTACTTCTTTATGAGGAAACCAGACTAACTAAATGGAGAGGGAGAGGACTTTGCCATCTGAACTCTCAACATTGCTCCTCATCTAGATGGTACTCAAGAATGCTGACAATCCTCACCAATCATTCACTGCTTATTACTCACAGTTCCCAGCAGCTCTGCCTCCCTATCAGTTCTTCTTGGCTGCAGACACTATTTGGAATCCCAGATTCTCCATATTGTGGAGAATGGCAGGGAGTCGATCCAATGGGAAATGTTCATTTTGGGCACCAACTGCTCTTGCAACATTGTTGAGGGAGATGCAAGAGTTTAATATCAATCAAAATCAAATTAAGGCATCTTTTGCAGCAGTAAGATGTCTGCTAATTAATTAGAAGATTAATTATCCAGACTCGTTTTGTATTGGATAGAATCACAACAAAAGACTCATCTTCTGGCCTTGACTTATATGGATATAAAAGGAATAGGTTAATGCTGTGGGCTAACAATGTCTGCCAATCATTACATTGATTGGTTACAGATAATTAGCATTCATAGGAGCTGGAGTAGACCATTTGGCCTTCGAGCATGATCAGCCATTCAATAATATCATGAGTTATCTTCTACCTCAACTACAGTTTCCTGCCTCCATTTCCTTTAATTCCCAAAAGTCTGTCACCTTTGTCTTGAATATGCCCAATGATTAAGCATTCGCAAGTAGAGAATTCTTAAAGAATCAAAGGAGTGAAGAAATTTCTCCTCATCTCAATCCTAAGTGGCCGATCCCTTATTCTGAGACTGTGTCCTTGTATTTTAGACTCCCCAGTCAGGAGAAACATTTTCTCCACATCTATCCTTCTGGCCACTTAAGAATTTGATATGCTTCAATGAGATCACCTCTCATTCCTCTGAAATCCAGGGAATGTAGGCCTAGCCCACTCAATCGCTCCTCAAAGGACATTCCCTTCATCCCAGGAATCAGTCTAATAGACCTTCATTGCACTCTCTCCAGGGAAAGTATGTCCTTCACTATGCATTACTGTCAGATCTGGCATTCAATGGCACCACATGCACAAAGTCTCTGATTTAATGCTAGCTTGGCAGCGAAATCTCAAGATTCTCTTTGCGCATATGTTACACTCCCTAGTCTTTGGCACTTTATGGTTTAATAGATTTGTATGTCTATTGAGAATTGACATTAAATGTGGGTTCTCTCACATTACAGTTGAACTAGTGTATCCATTTGTGTTCATTCACTTTGCAATTACAGTTGGCAGTAGAAAATCAATTAAAAGTCATCACTAACTACTTGTTAGTTAGAGTGTTATTTAATTATTACCAATCGAGCGATTGCACATGAGCAATACTGAACTAATTGTTAAAAATATAGACATAATGCAGCATTCGATTCAGTGATATGGATAATCTGGCATGCTGAGTGCTCAGGCAAAAGGTGAATCTGCATATCATACAGTAATAGCAAAACGTATGACAGCAAATAGACCCTTTGTTAAAGGAATTTTATTCCGTGATAGATGTCGTTAGCAGTGGAACTGTTAAAACTGCAATTCAACCAGCAACAACCTATCAATGAAAACCTATGATCTGAAAGACAAAGGAATAAAGCAACATTCATTGCCAGCAGATCGATCATTCAGTGTGAATTCATGGAGTACGATTTAGACAAATGTTCTCACCTAACTGCACATTAATCCTTTTCCAGTCAATGACCTGACACTGAACAGGATCACACACCATTCAGGGAGCAACCCAACTGAACAGTGCAAGTGTGTAGATATGGGCTAAGGGTAGGCTGTGTGTAACCCGCTCCCCGCCACCCTCCACTGCCTGGTAGGGCTTGCTGCTGACCCACCCCGAACTCAGCGCGTGGACAATTATCACCTGAGTGAGAGGATGAAGGACTAACTGGTGTATTGAGACCCACTACAGCAAGAGATATTTGTAAATAGGGAACATTGCAGCACTCTTCAGAAGAGGGAGGTGACATTATATCCTTTTTCCAAAAAGTAATTTTAAACAAAGAAGGAAATTCTAAAATAACAGTGAAACTGGGGTTATACTATTATTTCTATTACTGCCAGTGAAAGGAAGGACTTTCATTTATATAGTGCCTATCATGACCCCAGGCCATTCTAAAGTGCTTCATCAATAATGTATTCCCTGTTGTATGTAGGGAGTTACTCTGCATACAGCAAAGTGCTACCAGTAGCAATGATATACACAACCAGATATTGTGTTTTCACAGCCTTGGTTGAGAGGCAACGATTGGTCAGTTTATCGCACTCTTCTACAAATAATATCATGGTATACTGTAACTCCACATGAATGAGCAGGCAGGGCATGACTTTAACAGGTTGTCTAGTAGGCAACACCTGTCACAATACAGCTGTCCCTCGGTGCTCCCTCAAAAGTGTCAGCCTTGGTTATGTGCTCAAGTCTCTGGGGTGGGTCTGGAACTCATTAGTCTGTTGACTCAGCATGGTGAATGTACTATGCACAATATTATTAGCGATGTAAGGATCTTTTAAAAAAAGTAGCACTGTTTCCCTTGTCTGGAACTTCCCTCGTCCTATAGGTGAAAGTACTGGGTCACCTGGACACAGCAAAAACAGAAAAATCAAGCAAGGGGGAAATATGTACCCATTGGATCTCCTGTATGGCTTTCCATAATAATCTGTTTTCCTCACTGTTTAAATTTCCTGTAGTTGCTTTATTCAGGCATCTCAATACACCCAGACCAGCAAGATCTACCCCAGAAACTGCTGCATCTCCTCCTAGTTGTTACATGAGGCAAACAAAATCTCACGAGATCTTTCACCTCAGTAGTCATTCTTCCCATCACTGGAAGCTAACCATTCATGCCTTCCACCACTGCCAGAGAGGATGGAGAATTTGGCCCTTAGCCAAATCTCTGTTCACTGCAGCGGGACAGGAAAATCCCAAGGGCGTAAACAGCGAGAGAATCTCACTTGCATTACAAAACTAAAAAACACAAAATGCTGGAAGCGTGAAGTTGGTCAGGCTGAGTGTCTCCCTCTCTGTTTCAATTTTTTTTAAAAAATTCTTTCATAGGGTGTGAGTGTCACTGGCAAGGCCAACAACTATTGTCCATCCCAAATTGCCAGCGTGAAGATTGATGGGGAGATGCCTTCTTGAACCACTGAAGCCTAGCTGGTGTAGGTAACTTACTGTGCTTTAGCTCCAGGTGTTTTGACCCAGCGACAATGAAGGAACGGCGATATAGTTCTAAGTCAGTGTGGTGTGTAACTTGGAAGGGAACTTTCCAATGGTAACACTCCCATGCCCCTGTTGCCCTTGCTCTGCTTGGTGGTTGATATTGCAGGTTTGGAAGGTGTTGTTGAAGGAGGCTTGCTGAATTCCACCATTTGCAGCACTTTGCTTTTATCATTTCATTGTGGATGTTCCCCTACAACTGGAGAAACTTAGACTCGCTTACACTGCTGCACAGCATGACACAGAGCAGGAATCAGGCACCTCAAACAACATGAAGGAAATAGCTGGAGCTCATTAAAAATACAATAGTTCTCAAGATTTAATTTGTTTAGGTTAAATTATTCATGAAATTGTTATATAGCCATTTCAGAAAGCCGCTGAAACAATATTACGCCCCACTAAATATCATTCAAAATGCTTTATAACATAATCCTTCACACTCCAGTCAATCTAAAAACGTACCTTTCTCCCAATAAATTTCTGGAACTTTTAAAACTAAAATCAGCAAACCCTGTCACAGCACAGTTTGCTGCAGGTATATTCCCGTCTTGATTTGCCATTTGGAACATTTCCAATTACCCACATTTGAAATGTATGGGATTGAAATTAATACCAATCGCCATTGAACTGTGTTGTCTGGAACTGGCAAGTATTCCCAGGCTCTCAAGGGACTTAGAAGTCGGGTGCACAGATCACCTTGAAATTGAGTAGAAAATGATCTTGGTGTTTAAAAATGCATAGCTTTTTTTTCTGATGAAAAGCATTTAACAGAACAAATGTTGTGCTCCTGAAGGCATGGACTCTTGGTATGGTTCAGTAGCTCCAGTTCCTCTTCCAAGGGCCATTCTCCTCTGAGTCAAGATGGTGATACCAGTTGACTCGTTACCATACTGAGTCATGACAGCTGTCCAATCCTGTCTTCCCTTGATCTTTGCGTATGCATAAGAACACAAGAAATAGGAGCAAACCACACGGCCCATTGAGACTGCTCCATCAGTCAATATGAAGACCAATATAATCTTGGGCTTCAACTCCATTTTTCTGTCCATTCCCCATATCACCGGATTGCCCTGAGAGAGCAAAGATCTGTCTCATAGAATCTCATAGAAACCCTACAGTACAGAAAGAGGCCATTCGGCCCATCGAGTCTGCACCGACCACAATCCCACCCAGGCCCTACCCCCATATCCATCCACTAATCCCTCTACCCTACGCATCTCAGGACACTAAGGGGCAATTTTTTTTTTAGCATGGCCAATCAACCTAACCTGCACATCTTTGGACTGTGGGAGGAAACCGGAGCACCCGGAGGAAACCCATGCAGACACGAGGAGAATGTGCAAACTCCACACAGACAGTGACCCAAGCCGGGAATCGAAGCTGTGAAGCAGCAGTGCTAACCACTGTGCTACCGTGCCGCCTATCCCAGCTGTCTATCCCAGCCTCCAATTTATTCAGCATTGGAGCATCTACAACCCGCTAGGATAGAGAATTCCAAAAGATCCACAACCCTTTGAATGAAATAATTTGTCTCAATTCAATCTTGATTGACCGTCCCTTTATCCTGAGATTGTGCCCCCCTCTCCGCCCCTCGTGTTTTAGTTTCCCTGAACAATCTCTTAGCACCTACTCTATCAAGTCCCTTCAGAATTCTGTATGTTTCAATAAGATCATAGAATCCTTACAGGGCAAGGAGAGGCCATTTGGCCCATCGAGTCTGCACAGACTCGCCAAAAGAGCATCCCATCTAGGCCTTCCTATCCTATCCCCATAAACCCACACATTTACCATGGTCAATTCGCCTAACCTACACATCTTTGGACTGTGGGAGGAAACCAGAGAACCGGAGGAAACCCAGGCAGACACGGGGAGAACACACAAACTCCACACAGACAGTCACCCGAGGCCAGAATTGAACCCAGGTCCCTGGTGCTGTGAGGCAACAGAGCGAACCACTGTGCTGCCTCTCTTTTTTCTAAACACGAGAGATTATTGGCCCAAGTTATTTAGCCTCTCATCGTAGGAAACCTCTCATCCCAATGTGTGTAGTTTCCAACAGGGATTACTGAATAGATATGGGTTTCTGAGCTGGTTTCCCCGCCCCTCCTCCCCACCACTTCCAGCCAAACCACCACTAGTTGTAGAGCCCCCAACTCCCATTGGCTAAGATTAAATAACTCAGAAACAAAAATAGAAAGTGCTGGAAAATCTCAGCAGGTCTGACAGCATCTGTGGAGAGAGAATACAGTCAACATTTCAAGTCTGGATGACCCTTTGTTAGAGCCCAAAGCGATAGTCATCCAGACTCGAAACGTTGACTCTATTCTCTCTCCACAGATGCTGTCAGCCCTGCTGAGATTTTCCAACACTTTCTGTTTTTGTTTCGGATTCCAGCATCCGCAGTAATTTGCTTTTATATTAAATAACTCAGCATTGATTGGGAGCCGAGGCAGGAATTGACTGTTTGGATGGCTCATTTACACATTGATTTATCAGGTCAGAAATGTGTGGAGAAGAACTATAAATAAAATGTAAACACATATTTCTGCATAATGTTCAGTTCAGGTGATCGCATAGTGAGGGATCTTTTTGGTTAAAAAAAATATTTTGCAACACTGTATTGAATTTTAGCTTTGTTCTAACAAACAGTTCACTCAATTCTCTAATCATTCTGTCATTTAAAATGATCAAACCACCGATCTAAATACACACATTTATATTCTCTACGTATTCTAGTCCTCAGAATGGTCTCGATTCCTCCCCCCACTGCTGCATGTTTCCAGCCAGTAAGATTGTAATTCAGTCCCTTACAACTAAATGCCAGCCAAGACATTGCTGAAATAATATTCCAATCTCATTAGGGACCATTACGTTACACAGACCAGTGGTCACACAGAGGACACCAGTATGTGTTCTTCCACATTGCTGAATAAAGAGGTCAGATAAAGCTTGAAAATTTAAACCCCGTTTAGATTCAAAAGGAATGCCTAGTCATCATATTAAACTGAATGTTCAACACTTCCATTTTTGGAAATGAAAAGCCAAACTTTGCAACGTTTTCAAACTTAGAGTTAAACTCTGAATAAGAGTTCACGGGTTTTTTTTGTGCAAAACAACTTTTAAAGAGTTTGTAAGTATAAAACCCTTACTCATTTAAAACAGTTAAAGTTTTTAAGTTAGAATTTATTTATTAGTCACAAGTAAGGCTTACATTAACACCACAATGAAGTTACTGTAAAATTCCCCTAGTCGCCACACTCTGGTGCCTGTTCGGGTCAATGCACCTAACCAGCACGTCTTTCGGAGGGAACCCACGCAGACACGGGGAAAACGTGCAGACTCCACACAGTGACCCAAGCCGGGAATCGAACCCGGGTCCCTGGCAATGTGAGGCAGCAGTACTAACCACTGTGCCACCGTGCCGCCCAAACAGGTCTATTTGGAGAGGAGTTCTTGTAGCCAAATTATGGCACAGATTTTTAATAATGTACCAGGTAGGGTCCATTCAAGAAACACTTAAAGAAGAACTTTCATTATCAGGAGCCCTTTTAGTATTCAAACCATTTTGAACAATTATGGTAAATTTGAATACCTGCTTGATTTTCTAATTATGTTGATTTTTTAAATAAAGATTTTTTTGTTCAAATGAAGTCAATCCTAATGACATCACCAGGGTGCTGACTTGAATTATTCACTGATTTAAACAATGTAAAGGAGTTGAGTTTAACATAATTATCCCCTGTGCTCCAGCTTTCTCTACGTGGATGGAAATCCAGTTCCCACAGGCTGTAGGGTTCAATTATTTCTCTTGGTTGTTCAATTATATTAAAATAGATCCAAATTCTCGCCGACACAACCACAACTCTACAGCCGAGACTTTCCCCATCTGGAGGCTGGGCTCAAATAATGGGAATATAGTTCAAGCCATCGTGGCTTGGAATACAAAACACAACACATGAAACCACCAACTCCTTAGCTCAGACCTGCTGAATCCCTTCTGTTCTCACACAAACTAACTGCTAATGTTTTCAACACAACTCAATCTTACCGGCAAATACTTGTGCAAAGTATGTTTCGATACACCACATCTCTGCTATTCTGCTCACCATGCACCATCTAGAGATGTAACAGGTACTGGTCTGAGTTCACCTCCCTATGTGCAACGCAGATATTCTTATTTCTCAGGATTTCAGTGTCAAATTATGTCTGAGAAAATAGACGCTAGCATTTCAGAGGAGCTCTTTAACATAGAGGTAACGGTATGTTATTCTACCAATCATTTTCAAGGAAGACGCTAAAAATGCACTAAGTTTATAGACTAATTCTGAAAGTATTCCTTGCCAATGTAGCACAACTCTCCATCCCAGCGCTCGTAACCCTCCCCTGGTTTACTGAAGATGTTTCTTTGGAGTCATTTGAGTTACTCAACACTATATTACTAATTCAGGTATGAGAAAAAGATTATTTGCAGAAGTTCCCTAAAATAAGGCTCGATCATTGACACTTTAATGTGTGCCATTCCAGGCACAATCATATCACTGAATTCTGAGCCCATACATACATATCTTGGTTATAACAACTTAAGTTCAAATTGGTCTTGAGAATGATCTGTGTGTCTCACTTTATTATCTTCACCCCAATGGTTTTGAAAACGATTCTAAAACGATTTTAGTAAAGCTCACCATTTATTATGACAGGGCAATCTTGATTCTCTGACACAATTCACCCTTTCTTTTTAACTGTAGCCATCAGTCAACCTGGGGGATCAACTTATCCTTTAAAAAAAACTTGCATCTGTGTAGCTTCTTTAACATTGGTGTAGCAAGGCATTTCCTCCAGGGTTTGGAAGTACCAGAGATGGGCGCTGGGGTCATGGTCAGGGAGGTAGGAGTTTCAGGAGGTTTTTGAAGGTAGTCGGGGGGCTCCAGGCATTGACAATATAGAGTTCAGAATCGTTACAGAAAGAGGCCATTCGGCCCATCTTGTCTATGGACTAGTTACATTAAAGAAGGCAAATTATAAAACGATAATCATTCATGCCAAGTCATCCTAACTAAACTATCAAACAATGATGGAGTAAGTGTACTGCGCACACTTTACCCAAACATATATGCACCATGTAAAACTGACAATCATTTTGAATAACTGAGCCATATCTTGTCACCTCGGCTCATGCTTAATTTGGGGCCACAAATGTGCCTGTAATTCATCCTTGGTCATCCAATATTCTCTATCACGGGATACGAAAGCTGACTACAAACGTGTATCTCACTAGCACCTGGACAACAACTTCTCCGAAACATCAGTTCATTGTACCCACCAAACATTCATGGGGTTCTGGCATTTTGTCCACTGCTGTCTGTCCTCCAAGGGGTGGCCAGGGCAAGAGGAGGGAAGCAGCAATTGTGTCTTAACGGAGCCAATCACATTTGCCCCAATTGGAATTCTTGTGCAGGCAGGATGCTGTCTAAAAAGGGGTTAACTCGAAACTGGTGATCCAGCCATGTATCACCTGATTTCTTTTACGATGATAATATTACATCCATCATTCAGGAATGAATGCGTTAGACAAAATGAATCCCTTTGTCACTGCAAAGGCTGCCGAAGGATACCAACCACACTGTGCATTTTAGTGGAACAATAACACTATCCATCCACGATTCTAAACCTTTTGACTTTGCTTTCCAGATAGTGACTCGCTGCCTATAGTTGGGTGGCGATTTCTGCCTCCGAATTGCGCAATGTGCTTCGCAATTGCCAGATTTCCGCTAAAACACTGGAGTTATCTCCAGGTTGCTAACTGGCAGCTTTCTGTCTTTAAGTCAGACAGGGATTTGGAGGATTTTCCTTTTTAAGTTTCCGGATTCTGCACATCTACAAAACGTTCAACAAGTCGCCTCCTCTGTAATCGCGCACTGACCTGTTCCCAGGGTGTATTTAAACTGTGTGTGTGTCGGGGGGCGGGGGGGAAGAGAGAGTGGACTAACATTATAAATAAACTTTGAAGTTGTCATGGAAACATGCCCTCCCTAAATTCAAAAATAAATCCACTTGGGGTCAATTCTGACTTATTCACAGGCTGAAACCAGCGCCTACAGGGTGCTGTCAAACTCACATTGTAACCACCCGGCCATCTCCTGGTCATTTGGTTGAGGTGGGATTTAAAATCAATGCAACAGGCGATGTCACAGCCGCAAATTCACCCAAAGAATGATCCATTTACCTTCCATCCGGCGGAGCTGTTACTGTCCCCCTTATCTTTGAAATAAGGGACGTGGCGAACCATCCAGTCGTAGATCTGAGACAGGGTCAGTCTCTTGTCGGGTGAGCTCTCAATGGCTTTTGTGATCAGATCCGCATATGACAGGTTACCCCAGGCGTTTCTGCGAGAGGATTTCTTGCGGTGCTGGCTGCACTCCCCCAGGCGGAGGGGAGAGTGGATGGTGGGGAGAACCTTCGCCTCTGCCTTCACCCCGCTGCCGCCGTTCTCCGTGCCCGCCGCCGCTTCGCTGCCGGCGCCGTTCTCCTCCGCCTTGCCTTCAGCCCCCGGGAAATCGGGCCGAGGGAGCGGCCAGGTGCACGATCGGGGCCGGCTCTGCGGCTCGAAATCCGGGTCGATGTCAAGGTGAGGGGCCACCGCTTCTTCCATGTCCCCCCGCCGGAGAGAGAAGGGAGGAAGGAGAGAGAGAGAAAAGGGAGGAGAGAGGGAAGGATGGATCAGTGTGCCCGGGCAGCTGTCAGCGCCGGGGGAGCTGGAGCATCAGAGGGAGAGGGTGTGGGAGAGAGTCCCGGAGGATGGAGCGGTGCCTGGCCCCGGGGTGATGAAGCAGTGCCTGCCTGGCCCCCGGGAGGATGGAGCGGTGCCTGGCCCCCGGGTGGATGGAGCGGTGCCTGGCCCCCGGGTGGATGGAGCGGTGCCTGGCCCCCGGGTGGATGGAGCGGTGCCTGGCCCCCGGGTGGATGGAGCGGTGCCTAACCCCCAGCTGCTGCTGCTGCCGCTGTCACTGCGGCTCTGTCACTCGCAGACGCCGCTTCCCCATGTGCTTCCCCCTGGAATGGACACAGTGCGGCCAGCCGCCTCCTCATTGGCCGCCCGCTCAGTGTAGCGAGTGCCGGCCCCGCCCCCGCCCGCTCCCATTGGCTGCTCGTTGTTCCAGGTTGGGCGGGGCCTTGCATAAATTATCCGGGGGCGGGGCCTGGAGGAAATCCCCTCTATTGACGTCATACGGTTAAAGGCTGAAGCTGACCCACAGCAAAAACCTCCAGCTCTGCAATGTCCCACCCAGAGCATCCCGAGAATACAGCAGCAGGCCATTCAGCCCATCCAGCCTGCACCAACAATGGTCTCACCCTATCCCCGTAACCCCACTGCGCCACCGTGCCACCCAGAGCATCCCGAGAGTGCAGCAGCAGGCCATTCAGCCCATCCAGCCTGCACTGACAACAATCCCACCCTATCCCCGTAACCCCCACATATTTACCCTACTATTCCCCCTGACACTAAGGGCAATTTAGAATCACAAAATCATAGAATCCCTGCAATGCAGAAGGAAGCCATTCAGCCCATCAAGCCTGCACCGACAGCAATACCACCCTAACCCCTTAGCTCCCACGTATTTACTCTGCTAATCATCCTGACACCTACAGGGCAATTTAGCATGGCAAAAACACCTAACCCACACATCTTTGGAGCGTGGGAGGAAACCAGAGCACCGGAGACGCAGACGCAGGGAGAACATGCAAACTCTGCACAGACAGTGATCCAAGGTCAGAATCAAACCCAGGTCCTGGAGCTGTGAAGCAGCTGTGCTAAATACTGTGCCAAGATCAAGCATTGTTAGATCCAACCCAGGATGGGGTGCAATACCTTAACTTGTCAGCTTGGATCTTGTTTGTCTCCCTTGTTGGGAGCATGAACAGGATTCAATTTGAATTTGGTTTTTGGGCACAGCAGTTAGCCTCACAGTGCTAGAGACCCAAGTTTGATTCCCAACTTCAGTCACTGTCTGCGTGGAGTTTACACATTCTCCTCGAGTCTGCATGGGTGCTCCAGTTTCCTCTCACACTCCAAAGATTTGCACTTTAAATGTTGTAAGCTACAGGGCTATGGGCCGGGTGCAGAAAGGTGAGTTTAGAAAAGGCACCTGGGTGTCTTCGGGCTGGCATGGACAAGATGGGCTGAATGCCCTCCTTCTCTGCTGTAACTTTTCTATGGATCTATGTGCAGGTTAGTTGGATTGGCCATGTTAAATTGCCCCTTAGTGTCACAAAATGCATAGGTTAGGGGATTAGCGGGGTAAATACATGAGATTACAGAGATAGGGCCTGGGTAAGATGCTGTATCGGAGAGAGTCGGAACAGATTTGATGGGCCGAATGGCCTGCTTCTGCATTGTAGGTATTCTATTCTCAGGAGATAGATCTGAGTGCCCCCGGTCCACTCAGAGCATTGACTTTGTAACTTTAAGAGTGGAGTCAAAATCAAACACTTCAACCCTTTATTATAAGATATAGCTTTGTGTCAGCTGCACTTTTTCATAGTGACTCAAAAACTTAAGACACTATACTTTTTTCATAAAGTATTGTTTGACAACACATGAATTTTGCTTTTCCGTAATAACTCAGAACTTAAAGCACATATTGTTTCCACAATGTAAATATTGTTTGACTCAAAACAAGATTCCTTTTAAAAGGTATACATATTTAATATTTCAAGTCAACCTTTAGGGCCGTCAAAAGGACCCACTGCAACAGGTTGGTATTTTGTTAAATGTATTTTTTCCTTGAGGAATTCTATTTTACATCTTTTGTTCGGAAATCATTTTCCAAATACAATATATTGTACAGTATGTGTGGTTAACATAAAACATATGTTGACAAAACATTTACAAAACCAATAAGTCAGTTATAGCACAAATGTTGAGGTATGTGTCAATTTAATGTTGAACAATGTGAGTTTCACTGGTGATTAATTGAATTCGAAATCTATCCCTATTCTGTACATGGTACATTTTATTTAATTTTGGCAGTGATTAGTGAGCAGTAAAGATTGAGTTTAGACTCAAATGAGGCATAAACATTGGTTCTGGATACTGACATTTATAAGTGTTATGTAAGCAATAATTGAGAGTCTGAAAATTCTCATATGCTTGCGTTTGAAACCTTTATGGTGCAATGTGCTAACACGATCTGATATAAGACTATCTATGTTCATGCTAAAACTCCATAGAACTGTGCTTCCCAGAACAGTTTGGGTGAGGCACTTGTAAAATATAAAAATCTAACATTCGTTGACCAATGAGGTAGAGTCATAGAGTCATACAGCGTAGAAAAGTCCCTTCGGCCCATCGAGTCTGCACCGACAATAATGACCACTAAAGTTCACACTAATCCCATGTACTTTATAAAAATACTTATTATAATCTGGAGAATTAGTACCATGACTCTTTTTAACAACAGGTCGTAATGGCATAAAAATACAGAGATTTCATGGCTCAGAAATGGGCTACTTGGTCCAACTGGTTTATGTCAGTGATCATGTTCCACATGAGCCTCCTCTCATTCTACTTAATCCATCACATATCAGCATATCCTTCTATCCCTGTCTGTCTCATGTACCTATCTAGCATCTCCTTAAGTGCAACTGTGCTATTTCCCTCGTTTACTCCACGTACTTGTGAGTTCCACATTCTGAGTAAAGACGTGTCTCCTAAATTTGGTGGCAGGTTTATTGCTGATTATCAAGTCTCCTAGTGGAAATATTTCCCCAATGTCTATCCTATCAAATCCCTCCTTAATTGCACAGAGCCAGTTGCAGAAGTCAATACAAATCAATAGCTTGGAATTTTCCAAAGGCCACAGTTGACACATAAACTGGCCAATAATTGAATAGCCAAGTACAAATGAAAATGTATACATTATATATTTTGAAGTTTTAGTTTAAAAAAGTTTATTTATTAGTGTCACAAGTAGGCTTACTGCAAGGACATTACTATGAAAATTCCCTAATCGACACACTCCGGTGCCGGTTCGGATATACTGAAGAAGAATTTAGCACGACCAATGCGCTTAACCAGCACGTCTTTCGGATTGTGGGAGGAAACCGGAGCACCCGGAGGAAACCCACGCAGACACAGGGAGAGCGTGCAAACTCCACACAGACAGTGACCCAAGCCGGGAATTGAACCTGCATACCTGCTGCTGTGAGGCAGCAGTGCTGACCACTGTGCCACCCTATATTCCAAATAGCATGGAGTAAATGTAAGGCCACCTCCTAAACATGAGTTCAGCTAATAAATATAAGCTGCTTAACCAGATGGAGGTCTTGTAATGCAGTGGGTAGCATCCCTGCCTCTGGGCCAGAAGGTCTGGGTTTGGGTCCCACCCCAGGACTCAATGGCTAAGGAAAGTGCATTTGGAATTGGCCAAACAGGTTGAGTGTTAACTTGCAAATCCTTCCAAACATGCCAATGGCAGACGGTAAGCATGGGAGAGATTCCTGGTCAGCTATGTGGTGGAAAAAATGTTGGAGCCTATTCACAGTTCCAGACTATAACGTGTGTAAAAGTGAAGGTTGCCACAGCAACCCATACTCCCTAAGTGGACTGTATTACCATCATTTAATCAGATGCAAAACTTTGATTAAATAATTGCCTTCTAGTTCCAGGTATTTCATTATTGATGTAGTAAGTGCAGAAGAGATTTTATTTTAAAAGAAAGGGACTAAGAAGGACAAGGAGAGTGTACGAGGATATGTGAACATACAAAAGAGAACCCAAAGGTTTTTTAGAAACACATAAATAGCAAGTGGAAGGGTGGGGCAAATTAGGGGCTAAAAAGGAGATTGAGTTGAATAGTGGCTGATGGATCAATAATCAAGGAACACGGACTTGAGGTGACTGATGAAAGAACTCCAGAAACAATTTTTCGAAAGCAACTTGTACTAAACCTGAACGCACTGCCTGAAAGGGAGGCAGAAGGAGAATTGAATAAATGCAAACATATGAACAAGGAGCAGGAGTAGGCCATTCAGCCCCTCAAGCTGCTCCGCCATTTAATATCATCATTCTCTCCTCAAGTCTGCATCTTGCCTCCTCCCTACAATCTATCACCCCCTGGCTTACCGAGAACCCATCACCTTTGCCTTAAAAATATTTAAAGCCTCTGCTTCCACCACCTCTTCAGGAAGAGAGGTCCAAAGACTCACGACCCTCTGAGAAAACATTTTGCCTCATCTCCATTTTAAATGAACGACCTGTTATTTTTAAACTGCGATCCCCCACCCCCCCTCTCCCGTTCTGATAAGAGGAAACACCCTCTCTACGTCCACCCTGTCAATACCTGTCAGGATCTTGTATGTTTCAATCAAGTCACTTCTCACTCTTCTAAACTCCAGTGGATACAAGCCCAGCCTCTCCAACATTTCCTCATGAGACAACCCACTCATTCCTGGTGTCTGTCTGATAAACTTTCTCTGAACTGCTTCCAATGTATTTACATCATTCCTTAAATAAGGTAACCAATACGATACACAGTACTCCAGATGTGGTCTCACGAATGCCCTGTGCAACTGAAACATAACCTCCCTACTTCTGTGTTCAATTCCCCTCACAATAAACAATAGCATTCTATTTGCTTTCCTAATTACTTGCTGAACCTGCTAAACTTCTGTGATTCATGCATTGAGAGGTGGACTTACGCTTTTGGGGATGCTGTGCTCCATCCTCGCAGGATCCCCTCCCCCATGACATCACATCTCACTCCTGGTAACAGGGCAGCCCGCCCACCAGTGAGGGCCTCACCCTCATCTGTCCAACTCTCCTCATTCCTGGCCTGGGCACAGGGTTGCCTCTGCAGCTGCTCCCCTGGGCAACCTTTGATTTGATTTGATTTATTACCCTCACATGTATTTGTGTACAATGAGAAGTATTGGGGGCGATTCTCCCAAAAGTGCTGAATTGGCAAGAAAACTGGTCTGGATCACGACTGTTTTTTCAGTACAACTTCAGACCCGAATCCCCGCACTCTGTGCAATGCAGAGGTCCCAGTCGTGAATCTGATTAAAAACCCAGGGGGGGCGGGGCCTATTCACACCGGAGTTGGACAGTTCTGGAACTCTGTGCATGCACAGTGGCCCCAATCTGTCAGTCTCCCCGTTTGTTGGCCAGCCCGGGACCCCCGCAGTTCTGCCCCTCCAGCCCCGCCCCGCCCCCCTGCCCCCAACAGCCCAATTGTGGCCCCCACAACAATTCCCGGGCCAGCCCTGACACCCTCGTCCCGGAGCGCCCCAATTTCCAGGCTCCCCCCAGCAGTGGTGATCCTCCCACCCTCGCACCACAGCAGATCCCCACCCGCTGACCCCCTGGCAGACCAATCCACCCCCCCCCCCGGAGGCAGACCCCCCAAATGGGAGGCAGACCCCCCCCCGGCAGAGCACCCACCCCCCCAGCCTACCCCGATCACTGCCCTCCCTCCAGACCAGACCGATCCCTGTGCAGAGGGGCAGCGGGACCCCCCACCCCCACCAATCGCCCCCTAGGCCCTGCCCACAATCGGCCCCGGCCCCTTGGCACTGCCCGATGCCTGGTGAGCAATGCCAAGGTGACCCCGGGCATGGGCACTTTGCCCCTTGGGCAGTGCCAGGGGGCATAGGCTGGCACTACCAGGGTGCCCAGGCCCAGGGGGCACCGCACCTCCATCACCTGATCCCCTGGGGGAGCCCTGATTGCCCCCCCTTCACTCCAGCAGGGTCTCCCACTTGTTTCCAGACACATGGGGAGCTGCTCTAAACCCTCTAGAGTGAAATACTCCTGGCGGAGTGGGAGATGCTATCGGGACCGGCAAGTTCCGTGTTGGACCCAATTTGACATTTGAAATAGATTAAAAATACATTTAAAACAGATTGAAATCACTTACCCCTCTTCCCGCCGGTTTCCAGCGTGGTCCTGACTGCGCCTGTTCCTTGGCTCTGGGCAAATCACATGCATCGGGAACGCATGCGCAAACCCCATGAAATGGCCGACACGCGATTCTCCTGACCCGACCAACCAGAAAATTTGCAGGTCGCGATGGGAGAATCACCCCCATTGTTTCTTGCGTGCTATACAGACAAAGCATACCGTACATAGAGAAGGAACGGAGAGGGTGCAGAATGTTGCGTTACAGTCATAGCTAGGGTGTAGAGAAAGATCAGCTTAATATAAGGTAGGTCCATTCAAAAGTCTGATGTCAGCAGGGAAGAAGCTGTTCTCGAGTCGGCCGGGACCTGACCTCAGACGTGAGCTAAGCTGGCAGACGGGCTGGTGGCTCACTGGCTGCCTGGCTGCTGGTTATCTGTCCTGGTCTCTGCCCTCAGCCTCGCTGGGCCGCTGAGCCCTCCTCACTCCCATCCCAGTCACCCCACTGCTCCCGGAAATCCATGCCAGTGCCCACCTGGCCCTCGCACCTCCTCACTGCTCAGTGCTCACCTCTCACTCAGGAACCCGACCTCGAGACTTGACCACCACGCGTGCTCCTGCCGGCTGCCTGGCTGCTGCTGCTGCCTTAATCTGGCCTGCCCCGGCCTCTGCTCTCGCTCTCGATCGGTGGCCTTACCCTTGCCGCTCCAGTTGCTGCCCAGCCCTCTCACTCTCAGACCTGGCTTCTGATCTAGTCACCCCATTGCTCCCCAAAAATGACACAATTCCGAGCTACCAGACTCTGATTGGTGATCCCACAGCCACCTCTCAGCATGGGGTGCCCACATTGGCTGGGGCCCCGCACTGCAGCACTATGTGTTTCATTGCAAGTCCACCTCTGATGCACTAGGACACCCAGATCCCTCTGTATCTCAGAGCTCTGCAATCTCTCACCATTTAGATAATATGCTTCTTTGTTATTCTCCCAGCAAAATTGATAATTTCACATTTTGCCACTTTATACTCCATTTATCAGATCTTTGTCCATTCACTGAATGTATCTATATCTTTAAGTAGTCCCTTCATGCTCTCTTCACACGTTACTTCCCTACCTATCTTTGTGTCATCGGTAAATTTGGCAACCATATCTTCAACCCTTTCATCGTGGGGGACGAGCAGGGGAGTGGAATTAATTGGATAGTGCTACCAAAGAGCTGGCATGATATGATGGGCTAAATGGTCCAATGCTACACCACTCTATAATATCAGGATTTAATTAATAAAGCTTCTCAGTGTACAACATTTTAAAAATGCCTTTGGCATGATGATATCAAAATCCAAAAGAAGGTTTGCAGAAGTTTATTTCCAAAATCTAATTGTCTTTGCTATTTTTAAGTTTGAGAAAACAATGTGAGGAGACATATCACACAGTGCCACACAACATTTTGATTGAAATGAATAAAGCACCAGGCATTGTTTAGAGGCAAGATGTGTGTCCCTGCGTGGTGCCCCAGCAAGACTGGAGTGCCAGGATTTTTGATTTGATTTGATTTGATTTATTATTGTCATGTATTAGTATACAGTGAAAAGTATTGTTTCTTGCGCGCTATGCAGACAAATCATACCTTTCATAGAGAAGGAAACGAGAGAGTGCAGAACGTAGTGTCACAGTCATAGCTAGGGTGTCGACAAAGATCAACTTAATGCAAGGTAAGTCCATTCAAAAACCTGACAGCAGCAGGGAAGAAGCTGTTCTTGAGTCGGTTGGTACGTGACCTCAGACTTTTGTATCTTTTTCCCGATGGAAGAAGGCGGAAGAGCGAATGTCCGGGGTGCGTGGGGTCCTTGATTATGCCGGCTACATAAGGATTTCCTGATGGCCTTCATGACTCAGGCCCAGGTACAACTGGAATAGATTCTATTCATTGCATAGCTAGTGAGAATCGGAAGAGTGGCTGTAACGTGAGCCTTAAAGGCAACAGCACCTTTAAAGGGACAGGTACACCAAAAGACCAGTGCGAAATGCGAAAGAGTTCAGGACTGAATTATTATAATGTCTGTTTTTGAGGATTTGTGGCAAGTTTTAACGTTAATGTATGTGGGCCAGAAGCTGTCTACACTTCCTGCTACCTCAGAAAAGCAGCCAGCATAATCAAGGACCCCACAGACCCTGGACATTCTCTCTTCTACCTTCTTCTGTTGGGAAATAGATACAAAAGTCAGGTCATGGACCAAAAACAGTTTCTTCCCTGCTGCCATATGCCTTTTGAATGGACCTGCCTCGCATTAAGTTGATCCTTCTCTACACCCTAGCTATGACTGTACATTCTGCACTCTCTCATTTCCTTCCCTATGTACAGAATGCTTTGTCTGTACAGCGCGCAAGAAACAATATTTTTCGCTGTACACTAATACATGTGACAATAATAAATCAAATCAAATCAAATCTGGTTGGCCTTTGTTTTAATTTAAATGTTCCACCAACATTTAAGCAGTGCCATGGTTGTGCAGGCTGCAGCAGCAAGTAACACTCCATCTCCAAGCACATGGCATCTCCAAAGTCGACAATGCAGGAAGGAAAATCAACTGCTCACTGGAATAAGCAGTTTTAAAAAAGGAACTTGCATTTACATGGTGCCCTGCACAATCTCAGGATGTCTGAACGTACTTTACAACCAATGAAGTGATTTTTATGTGTAGTCATTGCTGCAATGTTGGAGACACTACAACGAATTTGTGCACAGCAAGTTCCCACAAACAGCCGTGTGATAATAATCAGATAATCTTCTTTTGCGATGTTTGTCATGTTGGTTATAAGATGGCAGACAAAGGCTCAGTGTCGTCTGAAAGCTTACTACGCTAAGTTTGAAAGTTTATTTATTAGTGTCACACATAGGCTTACATTAACACTGCAATGAAGCTACTGTGAAAAGCCCCTAGTCGCCACACTCCGGCACCTGTTCGGGTACACCGAGTGACAATTTAGCATGGCCAATCCACCTTACCAGCACGTCTTTCAGACTGTGGGAGGAAACTGGAGTATCCGAAGGAAACCCACGCAGACACGGGGAGAACGTGCAGACTCCACACGGACAGTGAACCAAAGCTGGAATTGAACCTGGGTCCTTGGCGCTGTGAGGCAGCAGTGCTAATCACTGTGTCACCGTGTCACCCTCAGTTCCACGTGGAGTGTCAGCTTGGATGATGTGCTCAAGTCCCTGCAACGAAGCTTGAACCTACAACCCGGTGACTCAAAGCGGACACTACTATCACTGAGCCAAGGTTGTAGGTGGAAGTCCTGGAAAACAAGAGTGGGTCTGTAAATTAATGGCCTAGCAGCTATGAGGAGGATGCCGGTTATCTTTAGGACTTGTTTTATTCCAGACCTGATAGAAAAAATGTGAGGTTGGGGCAGCATTGTGCACAAGTAGGGATGTGAGTGTTATGTGGCCAAATCCTGACGTGGAAATGAAGGGAGGAATTCTCCCGTCCTGCCGCCACAGGGATTGTAGCGGGCGCTGTCCGACCACGCAAAGGTCCATTGACCTCGGGCGGGATTCTCCGACCTTGGGGTGAGCGCGGCCAGAGAACCCCACCTGAAGTCTGCAACTCTCAGACTCAGTGCCAGCATGAGCCACAGCTAGTATTTGAAAAGGAAAGGAATTTCATTGGAGAAATTCCCAAAGCTACGTCAATGAAACGGGGGATAGGAAAAGCTTGCACTGGCGAGAGAGTCGGCGGCTAGAACTTTCCCAGCAGACGACATTAATTTACTTTTGACTTGTCCAGGAGTGGGGGCAGGATGTGAGCGGAATCCCTGCCAAATACAGGAGCGGTCTCCAAGTCTCAGATAGACTCGGGTTTTTTAAGAGAATAAAGATTTATAGAGGAGAAAAGAAATTTGGCATCAAAAGGAAAATTTTGGCAGCGTATTTAGGAATGGAAACATTGCAATTCCACCTGATGTCAGAGGAGATATAACATAGATAGATAAAGGATTAAAGCTGGCGTCATCAAAGATAACAGGTGGTAATGATTGCTTGGAAGAGATGTGAAGAAGATGAGAGACAGGCTGGGACCACGACATGAGAGTGAAACTATTACTTTATTGTTCATGGGATGTAAGTGTTGGTGGTGAGGCCATTTATTACCCACCTCTGATTGCCATGAGAATGTGGTGGTGAGCTGCCTTCTTGCATTACTGCAGTCCATGTGCATTAATGCCCCAATCTATCTTAATCATAGAATCATAGAATCCCTGCAGGGCAGGAGGCAGCCATTCGGCCCATCGAGCCTGCACCGCCAACAACTCCACCCAGGTCCTATCCCCATAACCCCATGCATTTACCCTGCTAGTCCCCCTGACACTAAAGGTCAATGTAGCACAGCCAATCCACCTAACCCGCACATCTTTGGACTGTGTGAGGAAACTGGAGCACCCGGAAGAAACCCACAGAGACACGGGAAGAACGTGCAAACTCCACACACAGACAGTCACCCGAGGCCGGAATTGAACCCGGGTCCCTGGCGCTGTGAGGCAGCAGTGCTTACCACTGTGCCCCCGTGCTGAGATGCTTATAATTTTAAAGCAGTTGTGGGAAGATGCCAACCATAGAATCCCTACAGTGCAGAAGGAGGCCATTCGGCTCATCAAGTCTGCACTGACTCTCCGAAAGGGCCTCTTACCCAGGCCCTATCCCTTCACCCTATCTCCCATTATCCTGCACACTTACCATGGCCAATCCACCTAGCCTACACATCTTTGGATTGAACGCAGATGCTTCATTATAAGGCAAAACAAAACATGTATGGTCATTCATTGTCAAGTCAGTCTCTATGCATCTTGAAGTAGCATAAACCTAACCTTTGGGAGAAGGTAGTTAGCCTGCTTTCTAGAGCATTGCTGGCACAAGGCCCAGGAACATTCAATATAGGAGAGAGAAGCCATATCAGTAAATAAACAGAGGAGCTCCTATCCTTACCAAATAAAAATAATGGCAAAATACTATCCAGCTCATCCACATCACTTGACAATTTTGATTATGTTTATGAAATGTTCTCTCATTTCATCTTGCTGTCCAGTTGGTTTCAGTTATGTTTTTGTACATCCTGAGATTTATGTCCCTCCTTTTCAAGTTCTTTAATTGAATTTACATTCATTGACTCTCAATTACAAAAAGTAAGGAATTACTGAGTACATTTAATTTGACACACAATTTCCTTCACTTCTAGTGAGGCCCTGTTTTGCTCAGCTGGTTTTCTCTATGAAATCTTTCCACACCTCGGGGGCAATCTTACCAAAAACATTCTAAATACTGAACGAGCGTGAAAATGGGAGAGAATCACGCAGACTTTTGGGGCGAGTTAAAAATCCAATCTCCGACACCCTGAGCAAAAAATATTGTTAACTCTGTTTCCTGCCAGCAAGGGGGTGGGGCGGGGCCTAAGCTGGCAGAGAGCCGGCAGATCACAGCAGAGGGCACAATTGTGCATGCACAGATCTCTCTGTTCTGTTCACTAGCATAGAACAAAGTGATCTGTCACTGCCTCCCCCCAGCTATCGCTAGCCTCCGTGGCTGATCACCCCCCCCCCCCCCCCATTACTACTGGCCTCTGCAGCCAATCCCCCCACACTGCACAGGCCCGCAGATTGCCACCGCTTACATGGGCCGGTTGATTGCCCCCCAATCCCGCACAGGCTGGCCGCTTGGCCCCCCCCCCTAAACAGGTCAGCTGATTAACCCCCCTGCCCCGTATGGGCCATTTGATATCCCCCCATCCAGGTCGATTGCCAGTTGCAGAGAGCACAGCATCTCCTGGCCCATCTCCCTTTTGGCTCTGAGCATTCAGGCCTTGTGTCCCAGTAGGCCCTGCCCCTTCAGGCCCGCCCCTCCCAGTAGGCTCCACCCTCTTAGGCCTCGCCCCCTTAGCACTGCCCTGTACCCGGTGGGCACTGACAGTGTGCCAGGCTGGCAGTGCCAGGGTACCTGGTGGACAGTGCCAGAGTAAAAAGCTGACACTGCCCAAGGGGCATACTTCCCTGCCCCCAACCTCCTGGAGTGGGGGAGGCTCAATGATAGCGTCCCGGAGCCACTAATAATCTTTAAATTCTATTTAAAATAAAATTTAAATATTGAGATCAGCCTCACGCCCGCTGATTTGCCAGATATCCGATGCCAGTAAGATCTTGAGAGGTGAGAAATCAGGCGCAAACCCAATTTTTCACCTCTCCCACGATCTTACTGGCTTGCCCCACCCATCGCCCCTCTCCCTCATCAGGAAGCAAAGGTAGTTTTAAATAATCTATAATTGTATTTGCGGCTATTAGAAACAAAAGTGTCTGCATGTCTGTGGGTTTGGTCATTTTAAACTGGGCCTGCATTGCAATTAAAGGATTTACAACATGAAATAAATAGAGTTAAGGAAAGACTAGGCTGTTTCTTAGCAACCAGGGGCCACCCTCGGTTAGAAAGAACTTTTGAGTTTAGTTTTAAGCTGCACACAGAAGCAGCTGGACAGGAGCAGGGAGCAGCAAAAAGCAGACTTCCCAAAAGAGCAAAAGAAAGCCCAGAAACCAGGCAGTTGGGAGATTTTTCACAGGAAGACAGATAAGTTCGAGGAACAAAGAACAAGATGTTGAACAAGGTCCTGTTCAGGAGAAGTCAAGTAAAAGGCAGTGAAAGTGCTCTGAGTGGAAGAGACATCTAAAGAACCAAATTTAAAGTCAGCTAGGTAAGACCCAAACTTCTGGGGTAAATCAAAAGCTTGGTGACACCTTAATACAATCTGTGAAGCAAGAGTGTTCTGTTGACATGGCTGGGTAGCTGAGAGATTGTGTGGAAGCTTGAATGTACGTGACAATCCAAGGCAGAGGAATACTGAGAGATTTAAACCCTAGGAGTTGATCCTTTGTGATGACATCCAAGAGATAGTGTTGTCTGGGAGAATATTGTGAGACATGCTTTTCGTGAGCAGTGTTTGAATACCCTTGTGTGGAAGTCAGAATTCCAGTGAGACCACTTGGTTCACAGTGTGATAAGCATCTGGGGGGGATTTGATGAGAAATCTTTCAGGAAGTATCTGCCACTTGGTTTCAGAATGTGGTGTGTTTGACCACAGTTGGCCTGTTGGTTTACATGGACTGTGTACTTACTGAGAACATCATAGCATAAGATTTATTTTGTAACTTGTGTTATCCTTAAACGTCTGTGAAGATGAACGTGGGGTAAAGAAGTATTATATTATAATCAATTGTTTAATGTTTAATAAATGTGTTATTATTTTGTTAAAACTGAATTGGCAGTCCTGTAACTCTGTTCATCCGAACTTCAAAACAAAAAATAAAAATTCTGGTCTATTGATCCAGGGTTTCGCATTGGGATGTGACTGTTTGGGAGTAGTATCAGCTGGGATCATAACACTACTTCAGGATTTGGATACTTCACTGTGTTTCTTCCCTCTATCTCCCTCCCGAGTCTCTCTACAGTTACCTCATGATTTGCAGTGGATGAAATCCCAGTCCCCCATGTATTGCAACTCCAGGGAACAGTGGAGCAGCGGTTAAGTTACCGGACTAGCAATCTCGAGACCTGGACTAGCGCAGTCAATGGAGCAGAGAATCAAGTGTTATATCAGGTCTGAAAGATGTGCTGGTTAGGTACATTAGCTATGCTAAATTCTCCCTCAGTGTACTCGAACAGGCGCTGGTGTGTGGCGACTAGGTGATTTTCACAGTAACTTTACTGCAGATTGTTAATGTAAGCCTACTTGTGACACTAACAAACAAACTTTATATAAACAAGCATCCAATTCGATTATGCCCATCTTGGGCCAGCACCTGAGACAACTTCCTAGCCCACCGAGTTTCAGAGGTGAATTTAACCAATGGAGGTCAGCACTGCAGAACCTGATCCCACCTTCAGGCTGAACAACCGTGTGTACATTTTCCAGCGAGAGTTGCTGGAAAACAATTAAGCTCGGATGATTCTTTCCCCCCTCACTGTTATGTTGTTCAAAATGAGGACAGGTTGACCTTTTAAAAATTGCAAGCTGCTGCGGCATTTGGTTTTTTTTATTTCCTCACCAAGTAAAAGCCCGTGCAAAATCACTTACACTCGACGGGGATCCCTGAAAAGATCAGGCATGTTTCCTTTGTGCACAGTTTTCAAAATAAAAAATGAATATTTAGTCCCTCACCCCATGCTTTGCACCATGATTGATAAGCTTGTGGTCTGAGTTGCATATTAAAAAGATTTGGTTGCTTTAAGTTCATTTCTGCAAATATTTATTTCAGTACGGATACTTTGAAACTGAACTGATCTGAATTATAATTTTTCCTGAGCAAGGCTGACGACCCTGAATCCTTGATCACATTTACTAACCATTAAAATATTGAATTTCTGAAGTGGGGAACTTCAAATTGTATCTAATAAATGTTCATTTGTGGAGCATAGGCATCGCTGCCTGGGCCAGCATTTATTGCTCATCCCTAGTTGCCCTTGGAGGGCAGTTGAGAGTCAACACCATTGCTGTAGCTCTGCAGTCACATGTCGGCCAGACCAAGTAAGGATGGCAGATTTCCTTCCCTAAAGGACATTAGTGAATTAGATGGGTTTTTCCAACAATTGTTTCATGGTCATCAGTAGATTCTTAATTCCAGATATTTTTTATTGAATTCAAATTCCACCATCTTGCCATGGCGGGATTCGAACCCGGGTCCCCAGAACATTAGCTGAGTTTTTGGATTAACAGCCTAGCGATAATACCACTAGGCCATCGCCTCCCCTGTTTGCTGCAATGAGTATGTGTGTGTGAAGAATAGAGATAAACTGTAACTGCTAACTACTTCTTTTGTCATAACGTGATGTATTTCTTGGAGTTTTCCTTTCGATGTAAGATAAGCTTTCTTGAGCCTGTAAGAGGGAGAGGTTAATTCGCAATTATAGAGTACCTATAAACATATTAAGTATCAGTGAGTTAATAAACTCTTTGCAGAATTACTAATGGAATTTTCTGACTTTTCTAAGTGATCGTGAAATGAAAGCTGACCTCTGACCTCTATTCCCCATATCTAATCATGTGTAGTAGGCAACCAAGAGGAATCATGGCTTGCACTGCCATCAAATGACAAAAATATCTGGGTTTCTATCCTTCAAAACCACAGCAGGCATTTTCTAACTCCCAATAACACGACAAATCTGCAGTTGTGATCTGGACCAATCAATGGTACAAGTGCCTGGAGTGCTGTATTTAGGAGCTTGAGTAGAGATGTAACTAAGAGGCCAAGGGGAGGAGGTCCAAATTTCAAAAGAGCTGCACATCTGGAGGTTACTAATGAAATGTTACCCTTTGAAGTTTTCCATTGTGGAGAGGCTGAAATTAAGGAATAGCCTAATGTGAGCACACAATGCAACTTCAGCACGGTATTGTAGTGGAGTGGTTTCCCGCTTTGCAATGCCAGTACAATCATTCAACGAAGTGTGTCTTTAATCAGATTAAGTGTACTTTCAGGTTGAAACTCCAGAAGACCACAGCCATCAGATATAAGAGCAGATTTAGGCCATTTGGTCCATCGAGGTTCCTCTGCCATTCAATCATGGCTGATACATTTCTCAACCCCATTCTCCTGCCTTTTCTCCGTAACCTTTGATCCTCATACCAATTAAGAGCTTATCTATCTCTGTCTTAAAGGCAATCAATGACCTGGCTTCCACAGTCTTCTACAGCAATGAATTCCACAGATTCATCACCCTCTGGCTGAAGAAATGCCTCCTCATCTCAGTTCTAAAGGGTTTTCCTTTTACTCTGAGGCTGTGCCCTCGGATCCTAGTCTCTCCTGCCAATGGGAACATCTTCCCTATGTCCACTCTATCCAGATCTTTCAGCATTCTGTAAGTTTCAATGAGATGATGTCATCTCAATGATATGACCAATCTTTCCAAAAGGTGGAAACACCCTGGCTTAAAGTACAGTCTAATAAAATGTTTATTCCACTCTTTACCAACGTTCAGTAGATCATAAGGGAGCTAATGTCAAACCCAGAAAGCTAAATACAGTAACATGGGTTCTGTTCAGCAGAGGTAACACTACAATATTGGATATTGGGTGGGATTCTCCGACTTTGCCCACAGCTAAGATTCTCCAGTCCCGTTGCAATGAACAGAGATTTGGCTGAGCGCCAAATTCTTCGTACTGGCTGGCAACAGCGGCAGGGCGTGAATGGCCGGAGAATTCTGGCTATTGTGTTCTTAAGGTCACCTTTTGATTCCCTGGGAGTAAGTTCTCACTCCTGGATGGAAGTTCTCCGGCCATTCATGCCGGTGGGAATTCTCTGGTCCCACCAGCAGTGCATCCCCTGCTGTGGGTTTCCCAGTGGCGTGGGGGGGGGGGGGGGCTTCAATGGGAATTCCCATTGTCAGTGGAAAGACCAGAAGATCCCGCCAACAGCGAATGACGCGCTGCTTCCCACGCTGCGGGGAGACCAGAGAATCTCACCCAGGGTCATGACCATAGACCATAGGACCATAAGAAATAGGAGCAAAATTAGACCACTCGGCCCATCAAGTCTGCTCCGCCATTCAATCATGGCTGATCATGAGAGAAACTGCTGAGTAAAATTCCAAAATGTCACCAGCGTTAAAATAGTGGCCCAATGAATAATATATGTGGATGCTCAGTTTCATCCTTTGACATCTAAAATAGTAATATTTAACTTTCTTTGGTAGACACAGAGTTCCTACAGTGCCGAAGGAGGCCATTCGGCCAATCGAGTCTGCACCGACAACAATCCTACCCAGGTTCTATCCCCATTACCCCACATATTTACCCCACTAATCCCTCTAACCTATGCATCCCAGGACATTATTTAGCATGGCCAATCAACCTAACTCACACATCTTTGGACTGTGGGAGGAAACCGGAGCACCCAGAGGAAAACCACACAAAAACGGGGAGAACATGCAGACTGTGCACAGACAGTGACCCAAGGCTGGGAATCGAACCTGGGTCCCTGGCGCTGTGAGGCAGCAATGATAACCACTGTGTCACCCTGCCACCTGTCATATAATGTGGAGAGACAGGTAAAATCAAAGACATAAGGCCTGATTTTACCATTTTGAGTCTAAGTGCCAAATCTGGGCTTCAAATAGATCCGAGCCTGGAATCCTCTTTCCAGCGCGCCCATACGCGTTTTGCCGGCTCCAGTCCGAACCGTGCAGTGGGCGGGGCTTAGCACTGCCGGAACGATCGGAGCTCTGAACTGCGCATGCGTAGTCCAATAAAAAATCTGAAGCAGCGCGCCCGGGCGGGAAAGAAAAAAGAAGCGGAGAAGTGGACAAGGCAGCCCGCTACCTACTGATGCTGCCTCACTCAAACCCACTGCCGGCTGCACATTCCTCCTATCGCACCCGATCGACTAAAATTATTTTTTAAACATATATTTGTACTGGGCTTTTCTTCCTGGTTAAAGTTGTTTCTTTTTTTCTGTGATAAATAAAGACATTTTGAATGAAAACGAGCTGTGATCACCAGATCTACAAAGTAAACGTGAGGAAGAAAAGATAACTCGGAAGGAGCCCTCTGGGGTAGTTGGTTTGAGACAAAACCAGGAGGATGGGAAAGCAGAACGTTATTAAACCCTCAGAGATAAGGTCGAAATAATCCACCTTTTGAGGACTTTTTAATGTTCCCAATTCCACAATTGTATGGTACCATCGAGAGTGCTGGTTTGGAGTATTGTCTGATATCGCCAGTTAAAATTATCGCTAACTCTGAGAACCACAGGCACTAAAAGTACAGACAGAGAACATTCCCCTCATCCTGTCCGCAGTTATTTGCTAAACCAATCCAAAACTAACCTCACTGCACTGCTTCCAGTGGTGTTCCTGCAGTGTCCCACACTTCAACTGTTTACCCATCTCGCTTCAGCTTCAAACTCGTCTTCAATGTTCCACATATAATGCTCCACACGGTGACATTACCTTCATGCCTGTTATTACCAGTTACGAGTCTCATAAGCAAATATCTTTGAAGGAGATGTCTAAATCGTGCCTTTAGCCCAGTTGACCCAGTACTAGTTAAAACCTTCATTAAGTATAGATATATATATATACATAAATCAGACTGAGGATCCCCTTTGTAAAATATACCTGGTGTCAACTCATAAACCTCTAAAATATTCAAAAACTTGGATATTTGAATTGCACCATTTTCACTTTTGCAGTCCATGCTGCTGAAGGCACCAACTCCCCCCCCCCCGTTCCTGCCCCCTCTCTCCCCAGCAGCGCACCGGCAAGTGCTCACTTGCTTTCCCCTCAATGCTAACAAGCAAACTGCATGGAACTTGCTGGAATGCTCTGTCAAACAGCCTGCAGCTGATCTGCCCTAACGAAGGGCAGCTCCATAAGAAGCCCCAGAATGGACAGGCAGGCAGCACGGGATCATGAGCGGACGACCAGCCCCCCGGTTTTCCGCTGAGGACCTGGGGAGGCTGCTGGATGGAGCAGCGGCGAAGCAGGCCACCCTCCTCCTCCCAGGAGGACGCAGAACCAGGGGGGCTGATGGCCGTGCGGCCTGGGAGGCAGTCGCCGCCGCGGTCAGTGCCAGGGCACTGGCCCCCCGAACCGCAAAGCAGTGCCGGAAGAAACTCAATGACCTCATCCGTGCAGCAAGGGTGAGTGCTGAACCCCATTCAGCATGCTCCCCCATATCTCCCCCAGATCCTCCTATTCCCAGCACCCTGCATGCTTCCAGCTCCTGACCCCCAGGCACCTCCTTCCTTTCCCCCCAATGAGCCTCACTGCGTTTGCCTTCTAAGGGTCACCACCTGATTCTCTGTATGAGTCACGCCACCATTTATTTCATGGTTCCTTCTGTCTCCACAGAGGAAGACCGAGCACAACCTCCTGCTCCTCAACCCGTACGAGGAGCGGGCACTGGAGCTCACCAGGGAAGGGAGACGCCGGCTGTCAGCGACAGCATGGTCAGTCTGCCGTCCAGGTGTGAGCACCTGTCATTCCTACACTCACGTCGAAACAACCCTTTGGGGGCACGGGTTTCGGGTGCAAGGGGCAAGGTGTAAAGGAGATGTATGAGGCACTTTATTCGCACTGAGAGGATAGTGGGTGCCTGGAACCCACTGCTCGCGGAGGTCGTGGAAGCGGAAACGATAGGCACATTTAAGGGGCATCTCTATAGCTATCTGGATGGGATGGGAACAGAGGCATATGGGGGCAGAGAAATCAGATGGGCAGCCTGGTCGCTACAGGGTTGGAGGGCCGAAGGGCCTGTTCCTGTGATGTAATTGTCTGGGTTCAGTGTTCTATGTTCAAGGGAGCCATGTGATTCATGTGTTTGTCATCCCGGATCCCTCTCCCTCCCTTGCACTTAACCTTGTGTCCTGTGTTTCAGGGACAGATCCTGATGCCCCAGGGCCCTCTGGACCACAGGCCCCGGCTACAGCTCCCATCCATCCTGGGAATGATAGCTCGGACGAGTCCTCGGAGGATATGGGTGAAGGGACCTCCAAGGGAGGCACCGTTTATCCGTCAGCTTCTACCTCGCAAATCACCATCGCAGAAACACACACGTCGGTGGGTCCAGGTAGTGTTGAGGCTTCTGGGTCACTCTCCGGTGAGCACGACACATCTGCTGATGTACATCGGGTGGAGGAGGAAACGTCCGAGGCCTCTGGCATGCGGGGGCCTGCTGGAGGCGAGGACACAGCTGGCCCCAGGCTACATGCTGGGCCTCTGAGATCACTTCTCCCTCAGCTGCTGGAGATGCAGCAACAGAGCCAGGGAATGCAGGAGGGGCTGACGGCCACACTGGACCAACTGCGAGGCTGCTGGGAGGAGTCTCAAAGCTTCCAGGCGGACCAGCTATTGCCTGTCATGCGTGCTTCCCAGGCCAACACTGCAACGGTGGCGTCTGCAGTGGAAAGCCTGGGGCAGGGGATCCTCACCATGGGTGGCAGGCTCCAAGCAATGGCCGAGTCACAGCAGGCCACAGCGGAGGGACTGAGCAGGCTTCTTGATATTCTGCGGCCCATGGCTGAGAGGCTTGAGAACTTGCAGGAGACCCAGAGGGACAGCACTGAGACACAGCGGGCAATCGCAGCAACCCTTGAGAAAGTGGCCCAGTCTCAGAGGGCCACGGCCGAGGGCATGCAGAGCGTGGCCCAGTCTCAGAGGGCACTTGCTGCGGCCATTGAGAGATGGCACACGACTCAAGTGGCCACCGCGGAGGGGTCGACCGCCATGGGTAGGACGCAGGCGGTCCTCTAGGACTGGCAGTGCCAGGTGACGCCGGAGCTTCTGGAGGTCACTGCAGAGGCACCAGTGTCCCATGGAATGTCCCAGGGGCCAAAAGGGACCACAAGGGAGGAGGAAGGGCATGAGCCCACGCCGGGGCCTTCCAGCCAGGAGACTGCAGCTATGGCAACACCTTCCAACTCCCCCCTTCCTGACACTGGGGCATCTCAGGGGCAGCGGGATGAAGAGGGTGTCATGGAAACATCCCAGACACCTGGAAGCCGGCCAGGGCCCTCAAGGTCCAGGGCCCCCAGAGGACGCCCGCCACGCGCATTGCAGGCCATGGGGCGAGGTCGGCAGCTGGCCCCCTCCACCTCCGATGTACATTCTGGGGAGTCACTGAGGCGTAGTGTGAGGCAGCGTAAGGTTAGGAAGTTGTAGTTGCCCTGAGATGGCACGGGGTGAAGGGCTGCACTAGTTAGAGAGGACTGTCGGCACCTTAGTGTTTTCGTTTCTCAAGTTTCTGTGTTTCACCAGCTTATCTTTATTCTAAATAAATGTGTTTCCCCCACAACCACCTGCGAATAGTTTTTTTCGAATAGGATCCCTGCCCCATTGACGATCACCCGATGGATGCCTCATGGTGATATCAGTTGGGGTGGCCCCTCAATGCGGTGTCACTGAGCAAAGGAAGTCACTGGTCTCTCATACTGTTGTGAACCATCGTTGGTTCCCACTGGATAGTACTGAGCCAGGGTCTGGCCAGTACTACAAGGATGTACATATGTTACTGTTGGGTTAGGGATGGGTTGTGCTACTTGTTGCTGTTGGGGTTAGGGTGGGGTTGTTACACCTTTGTATTGTAGTGTTGTGGTACATCCCAGTCGGGCTCCGCCTCCTGGGAGAGGTATAAAGGTCCCTGCTCTGGCTGGGACCCCTCAGTCTGGGATCGTGTATATAATTATTGGCTGCTTCATTACAGTAAATAAAAGCCTTTATTTCCCGAGCATCTAGCCTCGTGTATGATAACGCGCATCAATTTTATTTACTGTTGTTAAACTCTCGTCGAAGAAAAAAAAAGAGAGTATGGAGCAGATACTGAAGCCGGAACGCCTTACACTGGATCCACGTGCGGTGGGCGCCTCTAACACCTTCGACCACTGGCTGAAGTGTTTCGAGGACTACCTGGCAGCCTCCGCAGCGGTCACCACAGATGATGACAGACTCCGGGTCCTCCATGCGAGGGTAAGCGACACTGTCTACCTCGCGATCCGTGCGGCCACCGATTACACAAAGGCCCTCGAGCTTCTGAAGAAGCGTTATATCAAACCGCCCAATGAAATACACGCTCGTTACCTCTTAGCCACTCGACGACGGCAGTCTGGCGAAACGATGGAGGAATATGCGAACGAGCTTCTACAGCTAGCCATGGGCTGTAACTGCAAAGCTGTGTCGGCTGAGCAGAGTATGAATGACCTCACCCGAGATGCGTTTGTGGCGGGAGTCGGATCGTCGTACATTCGACTTAAACTATTGGAGAAAGGTAATCTTGACCTTACCCAGGCAATCGAGCTAGCGGAGATGCTGGAGACGGCCTCCAAAAGCCTAGTATTGTATCCGGAAGACCACGTGGAGACAACGTGGCAGGAGCAGTCGCCAATCCCTCCTCGTCCCTCGGGTTCGAAATGCTGCGTAATGGCGTGCTCACACTCGGGCCAGATGACGGCAGCAGCTCCGGACGGCCCGCGGTGTTACTTCTGTGGGGGAGCGAAGCATACTCGGCAACGGTGTCCCGCTAAGGCTGTGCTGTGCTCCGCCTGCGGTAAGAAGGGGCACTATTCGAAAGTGTGCCGATCTAAATCTAGGAACGGCAGTGCGGCCTGCGATTCTTCAGAGCTCGGCTCTTCGTCGTCGAAATCATCGAGGGGTTCGTCCACGTGCGAGGCCAGGACGACGCCATTACGGTCGACGGAGTCGGAGGTGTGTGACCACCAGGGGTCGCTGAGTTTGGCGCCATCACCCACGTGCGACCTATGGGAGCGGCCATGTTGGTCGGCACCGACCGCGAACGACCAGCAGGGGTCCTCCTCGTCGATTTCAGCTGCCTGCAGTGACGCTCATGAACCAACGGTGGCGTCGATCATCCTGGACCAGGCCAAGCCTCATAGACTTGACAAATCTATGATGAACATCCAGGTAAATGACCACGTGATTTATTGTCTGTTTGACAGCGGGAGCACTGAGAGCTTTATCCACCCAGACACTGTGAAGCGGTGTGGCCTCCGGATTCAACCTGCCAAACAGACAATCTCTATGGCATCGAGGTCCCGGTCTGTCACCATGCTAGGGAGTTGCGTGGTAACTTTGACGGTGCAAGGCACAGTTTACGAGCGTTTCAAGCTCCTAGTGTTGCCGCACCTTTGCGCGCCAATACTTCTCGGACTAAACTTCATGGTCCACTTGAGGAGTGTAACCCTACAGTACGGTGGGCCACTCCCTTCACTGTCAGTGGGAGAACAGCAGCCTCCAAATTGCCCAACGCGCCCCACCTGTAGCCTCTCGACGCTGAAGATCACCACACCCTCCCTGTTCCAGAATCTTGTGCCAGGCTGCAAGCCCATCGCGACTAAAAGTAGGCGTTACAGCGCTGAGGATCGGATCTTCATTCGATCTGAGGTTCAGCGGCTCCTCAAAGAAAGGATCATACAACCCAGCGCTAGTCCATGGAGGGCGCAGGTCGTGGTGGTCAAGAGCGGGAACAAACCCCGGATGGTCATTGACTACAGTCAGACCATTAATCGATACACGCAGCTGGATGCGTATCCCCTCCCGCGCATATCTGATATGGTCAATCAGATTGCGCAGTACCGGGTGTTCTCCACCATAGACCTCAAGTCCGCCTACCACCAACTCCCCATTCGCCCAGAGGACCGACAATACACGGCTTTTGAGGCGGATGGTCGCTTGTATCACTTTCTCAGGGTTCCCTTTGGTGTCACCAATGGGGTCTCGGTCTTCCAGCGTGCTATGGACCGAATGGTGGACCAGAACGGGGTGCGGGCTACCTTCCCGTACCTGGATAATGTCACCATCTGCGGCCATGACCAGCAGGACCACGACACGAATCTCCTGAATTTTCTACGCACTGCATCTCGCCTGAACCTGACCTACAACAGGGAGAAGTGTGTGTTTCGTACGCGCCATTTAGCCATCCTAGGATACGTGGTGGAAAACGGGGTCATTGGCCCTGATCCAGACCGTATGCGCCCCCTTTCTGAACTTCCCCTGCCCACTAGTGCAAAAGCACTGAGAAGATGCTTAGGCTTCTTCTCTTATTATGCGCAGTGGGTTCCCAATTACGCGGACAAAGCCCGTCTGCTCATTAAGTCCACGACTTTTCCCCTAACGCCAGAGGCCCGATTGGCCTTCGATAAATTAAAGGCCGACATCGCGAAAGCTATGATGCACGCTGTTGACGAGTCCATCCCCTTTCAGGTGGAGAGCGATGCATCTGATTTCGCCCTGGCCGCCACACTTAACCAGGCGGGCAGGCCCGTCGCATTTTTTTCCCGCACCCTCCAAGGCCCCGAAATCCGGCATTCAGCGGTGGAAAAGGAGGCCCAGGCCATTGTGGAGGCCGTCAGGCACTGGCGCCATTACTTGGCGGAAAAACGGTTCACCCTGATCACGGACCAGCGGTCCGTGGCGTTCATGTTTAATAACACGCAGAGGGGCAAGATCAAGAATGACAAGATCTTGCGGTGGAGAATTGAACTCTCCACCTATAACTACGACATCATGTACCGTCCAGGGAAACTCAATGAGCCCTCGGATGCCCTCTCGCGTGGAACATGCGCCAGTATACAGGAGGACCGTTTGCAGGCTCTCCATAATGACCTATGCCATCCTGGGGTCACTCGGCTCTACCACTTTATAAAAGCCCGCAACCTGCCCTACTCGGTGGAGGACGTCAGGTCCGTAACAAGAAGCTGTCGGGTTTGCGCGGAATGCAAACCGCACTTTTACCGACCTGACCGGGCACATTTAGTCAAGGCCACTCGTCCCTTCGAGAGACTGAGTGTCGATTTTAAGGGCCCCCTTCCCTCAACAGATCGGAATGTGTACTTCCTCAATATCATTGACGAGTACTCTCGGTTCCCTTTTGTTGTTCCCTGCTCTGATACATCCGCTGCCACGGTTATCAAGGCATTCCGTGATCTCTTTACCCTGTTCGGGTACCCCGGCTACATTCACAGCGACATCTAGCCTCGTGTATGATAACGCACATCACATACCCCACGGGCGGTGACCCCCCGTCCCCCAACCCAGCCGCCCCAGGGCCCTGTCTGGGGGTTTGGGATCCCTTACCCACTAGACAGGCGTGGGCCCAGGTGCCAGCGTGCATGTGGATCTCAGGCAGCAGTCAGACTGGTTTGCACCAGGGCATCATCCGGATAGTGCTTAGCGAGTCGTCATCACCCTCCTGCCTGGAAAATATATCACAAGCACAGAGTACCCAGGCCCACCGCTCTGCTGTGACAATGTGCAGGATAACTGGAATGCACTTTTCGGGGGAACGGGGGAAGGCGGGGGCGTTGTGGAATGGAACCCACAATCACCATCCCCTAGCGACTGAACCGCCTGGTTATCAGGACCTCCCTAGCTGCCCTCGCATGCCTCAGCTGCGCTGCCAGCCCTGCACCACCTGGCAGGTGTTCCACGGTGCCCTCAGCCTCCTCTTCCACATCCTCCTCCTCCTCCATGTCCTCTTCCTCCTCCAAGAGGTCACCTCGCTGCAGTGCCGGATTGTGCAAGGCACAGCACACCACCACGATGCGGGAGGAGACCAGGGGGCTGTACTGGAGGGCCCCTCCGGATTGGTCCAGGCACCGGAACCGCATCTTGAGGAGCCCAATGCACCTCTCTACCGTCGCGTGGGTGGCTACATGGGCCTCATTATAGCGGGTCTCCATCTCAGTCACAGACCTCCACACAGGCATCATCAGCCATGTCCGAAGCGGGTAACCCATATCACCCAGGAGCCACCCCCGCTGCCTGGGCTCCTCCTCAAATGCTTGTGGGATGTCCGAACTCCTTATAATGTTGCGATCATGCACGTTGCCTGGGTGTCTGGCGCAGACGTGCATGATGGCCATGCTGTGGTCACACACGATTTGTACATTCAGGGAGTGGAACCCCTTCCTATTGACGAATCGCCGTGGATCCTGTAGGGGGGCCCTGAGGGTGATATGGGTGCAGTCGACCGCCCCCTGCACATTCGGCATCCCCGCAATTGCAACAAACCCCGGCAGCCCAGGCTTCCTGATGGGCCTGGTCCAGGTTGAATTTGATGTACTGCCCAGCCCGGGCAGACAAGGCTTCAGTGACCTGCTTGACACAGGTGTGGACTGAAGACTGGGAGATGCCACAGACATCTCCGCTCGGCCTCTGGAAGGAGCCAATCGCATAAAAGTTCAGAGCAGCAGTCAATCTGACAGCCACTGAGAGTGGGTGCCGCCCCCCCCCCCACCCCCCCCACCCCAGCCCCTCGGCGCCAGGTCCTGCAACACGTTGCACAGGTGTCGCACGGTATCCTTTCGGAGTTGGAGACGTCGGCGGCATACGGTGTCCGACATCTCCTCAAAGGGCACTCGTGCACGGAACTGCCGAGGTCTCTGCTCCCTCCTTCTCCGAAGCACCCGCTCTGGGTGAATGGCGGCCACCTCCTGCCTCTGATGGTCATCTCCCTCCGGTCCTGCAGGTGGTAGGGCCCGGGCCTCCTGGGCCCGCAATTCCTCCTCTATGTCCTCCTCCTCAACTCCAGCAGCAACCAGAAGAAGAGCAAGATCGATTGGTTGCATCGCGAAAGCGGGGAGGGGGAGGGGGGGGGGGGGCGGTGGAGGTGGATTGGAGGGAGGCGGGGATGAACGAATATTGGAGTCATGCTTGCCCCTAGCACATCGACAGTCACAGCCCCCCCATGCCCCCCAATCCCCCCAGCCACGTGCCCCACGCAGTCACAGCCCCTGGTAACATTGGGAGGCTGCAGCAGTGCTATCTGCACTTTCTGCACATCTTTCAGCCTTCAGCCTGAAGTGAGCTGCGGTGCTCGGACCCAGCTGCACTGCAGGACACGAGGTCCGTGCTGCCAGACAGACATCGGCGACCGAGCACAGCAACAGCCCCCCCCCCCCCCCCCAACACTCGCAGAGCCGCCACCGACCCGGGACAGCGGAATGGCTGCGACTACAAGACACCCGTAAGTACCGGAGAGCTTTCGGACGCCATGCACCTACCTCTGCGCCAACCCTCACTGAGGAAGCGCCGGCTTCTGACTTTTATCCAGCAGGTCGCTAAAAGCGCGGATTCGGATTGGGCCGCGCGGTGGTAAAGTGGGATTTGGAGGTAGAGTTGGGCGGGCAGTTCATTAAATCGATTTAAATGCATGCTGATGCATTTAAATCGTCGGGCCGTCTGTATCGGGCGTGGACCGGGCCCGCGCCCGAATCGGGTGTCAGTAAAGCCGCGATTTGCTCGGAATCGGGTGCAGATCGCGGTATAGGCCCGACGCCCAACTTTACTGCGATTTCAAGCCCGTAAAATCGGGCCCATAGTTGCAAGGGAGCAATTTATGGAAGTAGTTTATAAACCCATTTTTTGGACATGAATTTAAAGTGAGCACTTCCAGATGGGTGGAAGTGTTCCTATTTGAGAAAGAGTGTTGAGTTCTCTGGGTGTTTTAGTTAACGTTTATCCCACAACCAACACCACCAAACACAGGTTATCTGGTCATTTATCTCACTGACGTTTGTGAGACTTTGCCATGTGTAACGTGAGTGCCAGGTTTCACTTTACATTACAACATTGACGACAACTGGGGAAAAAATGTTGTCAAGCGCTTTGCAATGTCCTGAGATTGTGGAAGGTGCAATATGCACAGAAAGTTATCCTCGGTTTCTTTCTCATACAACATAAACCAAGGGAACTGAATTGTTTTTAGGAATAAAAAAAGCTCTTTGAGAGTTGTAAAGATGAGCAAAGCTTGTCTATTGACCGAAAGCCAGACAATTGCCTTCCCATGATAACCGTTAATCTATTCTCTTTCGAGAAACACATCCAACTAGCCCTTAATCCAATCTGTACTATCCACTTCCATGGCCTTGTTTATTAACTCATTTCACATTTCTCTTACCCTTTGTATCCAAACAATATACTGGCTTCTCTACATAGTGCTAACTTCCTCATTTTAACTTGTATTCTCTGTGAGTGAACTGGATACTGTAGTAAATGATTTACCCAGATCAATCCTCTCAGTTCCCTTTATAATTGTAACATCCTTTCAGCCTGAAAAGTTCCCATTTATGGCTAACATCAGTTTCTCATTTCTAAGCGAATTATTTACCCGTTGCAGTAACAACGTCCATCTATTTTGTAAATCTTTATCTTAGCTATTCATAGAAGCATTGAGTTGATCATTCAACCCATCGTAACTGTGCCAACAGTTAGTTATTAACTGCTGCTGTGGAACTTTGTAAAAGTTTCCTGAAAATCCAAGCATATGAAGCAACTGGATATTATGATGAGGGGTTGAAGTTCAGTGCACAGCGAGTGTGTACTGACTCTGTACACCCAAATGGCTCCATCTAAATATGGATTTTTCAGAAAAACGAGACAAGCTGTCGAAGCTTTCCATCTTGCACTCATCAGAAACACGCACAAGAAATGGCCAAACAGAAACAGGGAAACAACAATTCATACTTCACCAGGAGAGATTGGTTGACAAGTGGACTCTAATTGGTGGAGGAGTTGCCATGGAGACTGTAGCATGGAGCAGTTAGCTGCTCAGTTTTGATTGGTCAAGGCATTGCCCTGGGGAATTAAGTTTTAAAGTTTTTAAAGTTTAAGTTTATTTATTAGCGTCACAAGTAGCCTTTGGACGGCACGGTAGCACAGTGGTTAGCCATTGCCTGTCTCTCGTATATATTATATTTGGGGTGGCATGGCGGCACAGTGGTTAGCACTGCTGCCTCACAGCTCCAGGGACCTGGGTTCGATTCGTGGCTTGGGTCACTGTCTGTGTGGAGTTTGCACGTTCTCCCCGTGTCTGCGTGGGTTTCCTCCGGGCGCTCCAGTTTCCTCCCACAGTCTGAAAGACGTGCTGGTTAGCTGCATTGACCCGACTTGGGGAATTTCACAGTAACTTCATTGCAGTGTTAATTGCAGTGCAAGCTTTACTTGTGACTAAAAAATAAACTCTACCTTAACACTGCAATGAGGTTACTGTGAAAATCCCCTGGAAGTCTGAGAATGACTGATCCCTAAGCTTTTGTTTGCTTCAAAAAGATGCAAAGTGTGGGCATGTAACTTCTGTCTGTGTGTGAATATCTGGCAACATCTCCGCCCCATTACACCCACCTCCGTTGGTAGTTTCTTGTGAGTAATCCTGATGAAAAGCTTAGGCAGCATCGGGGATGATTCTCTGGCCTCCCCATGGCATGTTTCTGGTAATGGGAGGTGGCTCACTGTTCGCCAGCAGCAACACCTTCTGCTCCCGCTACTGTAAATAAGATTTCCCATTGACTGCACCCCACACTACCAGGAAACCCGCAGTGGGGGTACACTAGACTCTGAGCCCTACACACTACATTCTACACCCTCTCCTTTCCTTCTCCTCTATGTGTTCTGTGAATGGTATGCTTTGTCTGCATAGCGAGCAAGAAGCAATACTTTTCACTGTATACTAACACATGTGACAATAATAAATCAAAAACAGCTATCAGCAGGACCAGAGGATCCCATCAGCATGGTGGAGAAGGTAGTGAAGAAGGCATATGGCATGCTTGCCTTTATAGGACGGGGCATAGAGTATAAAAGTTGGGGTCTGATGTTGCAGATGTATAGAACGTTGGTTCGGCCACATTTGGAATACTGCGTCCAGTTCTGGTCGCCACACTACCAGAAGGACGTGGAGGCTTTGGAGAGAGTACAGAGGAGGTTTACCAGGATGTTGCCTGGTATGGAGGGGCTTAGTTATGAGGAGAGATTGGGTAAACTGGGGTTGTTCTCCCTGGAAAGACGGAGGATGAGGGGAGACTTAATAGAGGTGTATAAAATTATGAAAGGCATAGATAGGGTGAATGGTGGGAAGCTTTTCCCCAGGTCGGTGGTGACGTTCACGAGGGGTCATAGGCTCAAGGTGAAGGGGGGGAGGTTTAACACGGATATCAGAAGGACATATTTTACACAGAGGGTGGTGGGGGCCTGGAATGTGTTGCCGGGCAAGGTGGTGGAGGCGGGGACTTTGGGAACGTTTAAGACTTATCTAGACAGCCATATGAACGGAGTGGGAATGGAGGGATACAAAAGAATGGTCTGGTTTGGACCAGGGAGCGGCACGGGCTTGGAGGGCCAAAGGGCCTGTTCCTGTGCTGTATTGTTCTTTGTTCTTAAGCATGAACAGCTGGAAAATTCTGGCCCATGTCTCTTTTTCAGCAATACTTGCAAGTTCTGAACTTCTAAACCAGGGGTCTCCAAACTTTTCAGTACGAGGGCCACCTCGTATATTTTACACATTTTTGGGGGCCAAATAAAAAAAACTAGTTTCATAAATGAACTGGCGATGATTAAGCCCGTGAGATCGAATGAAATTCACTGTTGAAACAACAGGTTTCAGAACGCAAGACATATCCACATATTTTCCGCACAATGCTTGTTGATGGATAATGCAATGCAGAAACATGGGCTTTGAGAATCCACCAACCTCACAAGCTTGTGTGATTTGTCCAACCAAACCTTTCTTCACGCCAGACATGTTCTTTCCTCCATCAATTGTCACGCATTGCAGTTTATTCCACTCCAGGTTATATTCTAACACAGTTTTTTGCAATTCTTTGAAGATGTCTTCTCCAGTTACTGTGCTGTGCATGCTATGCACTGATGCTAATTCCTGTGTCACATTAAATTCACTGTCGATGCCACAGATGAATATTAGGAGTTGTGATGTGTCACACACATCAGTCGATTCATCAAGTGCGAGAGAATACAACTGAAAATTTCTTGCTTTGTCTGCAATTTGGTGAAATATATTGCTTCCTATATCCTCAATTCTACTAGCAACAGTTTTTGGCACAAGACTGATGATTTTGAACAGATTTGCTTTTTCTGGGCATAACTCTTCCACTGCTTCCATTATACACTCTTTGATGAGATCTCCATCGGTGAGTGGCTTTCCTCTTTTAGCCAACACATAAGCTAGTTTGTAACTGGCTCTGGTTAAAGCTTCATTTTCAGTTATCTTCTGTGTAAAAAAAGCTTGTTGGGAAAGCAACCTGCGTTGCATTGATTCAAATTTTTCTGAATGCTGTGTTCCTGTGAATTGGGAATAACTTGGTTCATGTTTGGTCTCATAGTGCCGACGTACATTGTACTCCTTCAAAACTGCAACAGTTTTGTTGCATATGACACACAAGGCTTTATCACCTGCTTGTACAAAGAAGTACTTTACACCCCATTCTTCATTAAACAGGCGGCACTCACTGTCCACTTTTCTTTTCTTTTTTCCTTCCATAACTGAATTGGTCTGAATTGCCGCCATCATTGTCATTGTTCTCGCTCATTTCAGACAGATGGAGCTTACGGATTGGATAAAGCAGCTGTCACTCAGTCAGTGCAGAGCGGCAATTAGATAACAAATGTCTCAATTGCTGATTCGTTTAATGAACAGTCAGTCACAGGACGGCAGCTCTGATTGGACAATAGGCCGGTAAAGAGGGCAGGGATTCCCATGGGCCCATCAGACACCGCGCGGAGCGGCAGCAAATGTCCGGCCTGTGGCTTCCGTCCCCGCGTCCGGATCCTGAGTCAGCGGCGGGGTTCCGGAGGCGGGAGTGTTTTCGGCAGCGGGAGTCCCGTCCTGCCCCACTGGCTGTGGGCCAGATGTTAGCCCACTGCGGGTCGGATGTGGCCCCCGGGCCGTAGTTTGGAGACCCCTGTTCTAAACAATCTGGATTATCCCGTCATAGATTCTAATTTGCTCTATTCACAAGACCAATTGGCAAAAATATAACGTGTGAGAAGTTTCTGGACATCAGCAGCAGCCCAAGACTGGACCACTGCCTACTAATAATCATGTAGTATTTCTTTTCAAATCTTCCTTGGTTTTACTTAGTGAGTGGCAACGTTGAGTATCGTGCCACAAAGGTTTGTTCAGTAAGTCTCGCTAAACAGTTCAGAGGCTTATAAGGTCGTGTTTATTGGTAATACACAACTATTTACATGTGTATCAAGTATAACCTTTAAAGTTTAAGCTAGCTCCATGCTTACTTCTACACAGGTCTCTGCATACTCTTAGATTGACCCAGGTCCCTTGTCGTGTGACCCTTTACATCCCTCACCTTTTGGGTGATACTATTGTCCAGACCTACATTAACTCTTGCTATGCCAAACACCGTTATGGAAACCCGAGAAACTCTGCAGTGCAGAAGGAGGCCATTCGACCCATCAAGTCTGCACTGCCAACAATCCCACCCCAGACCCTATCCCCACAACCCCACACATTTACCTCGTTAATCCCTCTAACCTACACATCCTGGGACACTAAGGGGCAATTTTGCATGGCCAATCAACCTAACCCACACACCTTTGGACTGTGGGAGCACCCGGAGGAAACCCATGCAGACACAGAGAGAATGTGTAAACTCCACCCAGACAGTGACCCAAGCGAGGAATCGAACCCAAGTCCCTGGAGCTGTGAGGCAGCAGTGCTAACCACTGTGCCACTGTGCTGCCCAAAATATAATATATATGTTAGACAGGCAATGGCGGGGGAGATAGTTTAATCTATATGAATCGACCTTAAGACACTTGACAATGCACAATGACAGGGTTCTGGTCATAAGCAGCTTAGGAGGAAACTTACTGGATACAGCAGAAGGAAATAACAGGGTGACAAAACCAAGACAATTGAGGAAGTACTAAAGAAAACAAAAAGATACAGGATCGGTGAAAATCAATCAAGGCATTTGGATTGATGACCATGATTGAAGGTATTCGTGGGAGTTTCAACACATGACTTTCCCCATGCTTTAGCCATCTGTCAGCTGACATATCTATGCTATGACACACTGCCTTCCTACGTCAATTAGAAAGTCTCATTGGCCAATTGGATGATGCTTGCCTGTCAGCCAAGTGACCTTTTCCCCCATTTTCAATATTTTTTTATCTGGTAAAGAGAAACATTCAAAGTGTTAAGGACCAAATCAGAAACTCTACTTGGCCTATAGTCTTCAATGTTCTGACATTTCAAGTGTTCATCCAAGTACTTTTTAAAAGTTATGATATTTCCCGCCTATCCTACCCTCCCAGGCAGATGCATTCCACACTCCCACTATCCTCTGGGTGAAAGAAGTTTTCCTCAAATTCCCTCTAAACCTCCCACCCCTCACCTTAAAATTATGCCCTCTCGTTATTGACCCTTCAACTAAAGGGAACAGCTGCTTCCTACTCATCCTGTCCATACCCCTCTTAATCCTGTACACCTCAATCAGGTCCCCCCTCAGCCTTCTTTGCTCTAAGAAAAACAACCTGAGCCTATCCAGCCCTTCTTCAAAGCTCAAATGCTCCATCCCAGGCAACATCCTGGCGAATATCCTCTGCACCCTCTCCAGTGCAATCACATCCTTCCTATCGAGAGGCGATCAGAACTGCACACAGTCCTCCAGCTGTGGCCTAACCAAAGTTTTGTACATTTCCAACATAACTCCTTGCTCCTATAATCTATACCACAACTGATAAAGGCAAGTGCTCCATATGCCTTCTTAACCAACCTATTCACCTGCTCTGCCGCCTTCAGGGATCTATAGAAAAGCACTTCAAGATCCCTCTGTTCTTTTAAGCTTCCTAGTGTCCTGCCGTTCATTGATATTGATACTTCTTCTAAAGTGTAGCACCTTGCACTTTTCAGGGTTAAATTCCACCTGCCACTGATCTGCCCATCTGACCAACCCATCTATATCTTCCTGCAACTTATGACTTTCTTCCTCACTATTAGCCAACCTGCCAATCTCCATGTCATCTGCAAACTTATTTATCACCCAACCCCACAGTTTCATCTATATCACTTATATATATCACAAGCAATAAGGGACTTTGCACTGATCCCTGTGGTACACCACTGGACACCGGCCTCCAGTCACACAAGCAGCCTTCCACGACCACCCTCTGTCTCATAGAAATCATAGAAACCCGACAGTGCAGAAGGAGGTCATTCAGCCCATCGAGTCTACACCGACAACAATCCCACCCAGGCCTTATCCCCGTAATTCCACATATTTACTCGGCTAATCACGTTAACCTACATATCCCAGGACACTAAGGGGCAATTTACCATGGCCAATCCACCTAACCTGCGCATCTATGGACTGTGGCAGGAAACCCACGCAGACACGGAGAGAACGTGCAGACTCCGCACAGACAGCGACCCAAGTCAGGAATCGAACCCGGGTCCCTGGCGCTGTGAGGCAGCAGTGCTAACCACTGTGCCACTGTGCCGCTCTACCACTAAGCCAGTTTTGCATCCAGCTTGCCAATTTACCCGGCATCCCATGTGCTTTAAGTTTCTTTCTCAATCTCCCATGTGGGACCTTGTCAAAGGCTTTGCTGAAATCTGTATAAATGGCACGACCCTCACCTACACACACTCTACCACTCTCTTGAAAAATTGAGCCACATTAGTTATCCTCCAATCCTCTGGCACCTTCCCTGTGGCCCAAGAGGAATTAAAAATTTGGGTCAGAGCCCCTGTAATTCCCTCCCTTGCCTCTCACAGCAGCCTGGGATACAACTTATTTGGACTTGGGGAGTTGTCCACTTTTAAGCCCGCCAAAACCTTCAATGTCTCCTCACTCCATTTGTTACCTGACCCTCTCTGCAATTTTCTCACATGGCATCTCTCCTGGAGCACCATGGGGTAAATAGTGATGGTTTGGAAAGATTGTGTTTACTGTTACTTAGGATTCAAAACTGCGATGAAGGAAACTAAAGAACAAAGAATAAAGAACAGTACAGCACAGGAACAGGCCCTTCGGCCCATCAAGTCTGTGCTGACACAGATGCCTCCCCAGTCTAATATTTTCTTGCCTCTACGTGGTCCATATCCCTCTATTCCCTGCCTATTCATGTATCGATCCAGATGCCTCTTAAACATTGTTATAGAATCAGCTTCCACCACCTCCTCTGGCAGCGCATTCCAGGCATTCACCACCCTCTGTCTGAAAAACTTGCCCGTTACATCTCTTTTAAACTTTCCCCCTCTCACTTTCAACCTATGCCCCTTCGACTCTGGGAAAAAGACTGACTATCCACTCTATCCAAGCCTGTCATAATCTTGTAAACCTTTATCAGGTCCCCCCTCATCCTCCGATGCACCAATGAAAGCAATCCAAGTTTGTTCAACCTTTCTTCATAGTCCATATCCTCCAAACCAGGTGTGGTGAACCATCGTTGGTTACCACTGTGGGGTTATTCTAATGTTGCTGTTGGGTTAGGGTGTTGACACTGTGGGGTTGTTACAATGTTGTTGTTGGGCTAGGGTGTTTACACTGTGGGATTAATATACCTGTGGTGGATGCTGTTATGGCACATCCCAGTCGGGCCCCGCCTCCTGGGAGAGGTATAAGACCCTTGAAGGGTCAATATTAATCCCACAGTGTAAACACCCTAGCCCAACAACAACATTATAACAACCCCACAGTGTCAACACCCTAACCCAACAGCAACATTAGAATAACCCCACAGTGGTAACCAACGATGGTTCACCACAGCCCTCTGCTCAGGCGGGACCCCTCCAGTCTGGAATGGTGTACTCGTGTTTAAATAGTTCCATTGTTTGTCAATAAAAGCCTTCAATTACTGAAGCCTTGTACCTCGTGCTTGATTGTCGCGCATCAATTTTATTGACAAACACGAAACTCTCGACAGAAAAGAGAGTATGGAGCAAATGCTAAAACCAGAGCGTCTGACGCTGGATCCACGTGCGGTCGGCGCCTCTAACACCTTCGACCACTGGCTGAAGTGTTTCGAGGACTACCTGGCAGCCTCTGCAGCAGTTACTACGGATAACGACAGACTCCAGGTCCTCCATGCGAGGGTAAGCGACACTGTCTACCTCGCGATTCGTGCGGCCACCACTTACCCGAGGGCCCTCGAGCTCTTGAAAAAGCGATACACGAGACCTCCCAATGAGATCCACGCTCGTTACCTCCTCGCTACACGACGTCGGCAGTCGGGCGAAACCATGGAGGACTACGCCAATGAGCTCTTGCAGCTTGCCAGGGGCTGCGACTGCAAAGCTGTGTCGGCTGAGCAGTACATGTACGACCTCGCCCGAGATGCGTTTGTGGCAGGGGTAGGGTCTTCGTACATCCGGCTCAAGCTGTTGGAGAAAGGGAATCTCAACCTGACCCAAGCGATGGAGATGGCTGAAATGCTGGAGGCGGCGTCAAAAAGCTTGGCCCTGTATCCAGAGGACCACGTGGAGACAACGTGGCAGGAGCAGTCACAAATCCCTCCTCGCCCCACGGGCTCGCGCTCCCATATCGACCCGACGACGGTGGCAGCCCCAGGCGGCCCGCGGTGCTATTTTTGCGGAGGAGCCAAGCATCCACGGCAACAGTGTCCTGCTAAAACGGTGATCTGCAATCAATGCAGTAAAAAGGGGCACTACGCGAAAGTCTGCAGATCGAAGCCCAAGAACGGCAGTGCAGCCTGTGACCCTCCAGAACGGAGATCATCTCCATCGGAGTCGCAGTACCCACGAGGTCCGACCACGTGCGAGCCCAGGACGACGCCATTGTGGCTGGCGGAGGAGGAGGATGACCACCAGGAGTCGCTACGCTTGGCGCCCTCACCCATGTGCGATTCATGGGGGCGGCCATCTTGGTCGACAACGACCAGGAGCGACCAGCAGGGGTCCTCAGCATCAACCTCGGCTGCCTGCAGTGACGTCCAAGGGCCAACGGTGGCGTCGATCACCCTGGACCAGGCTAAGCATCACAGGCTTGACTGTTCAATGATGAACATTAAGGTAAATGGTCGTACTGTGTATTGTCTGTTTGACAGTGGGAGCACCGAGAGTTTTATTCACCCTGACACTGCAAAGAGGTGTGGACTCCGGGTTCTACCTGCCAAACAGACAATTTCTATGGCATCACGGTCCCGGTCTGTACCGATCCAAGGACGTTGTGTGGTAACTCTGGAGGTGCAGGGCACAATTTACGAGCGATACAGGCTCCTTGTGTTGCCGCATCTTTGCGCGCCAATTCTCCTCGGACTAAACTTTATGGTGCACATGAAGAGTGTGACCTACAGTACGGTGGGCCACTCCCTTCGCTGGCAGTAGGGAATCAGCCGCAGCCTCCAAATCGTCCAAAGCGCCCCGCATGCAATCTTTCCACACTAAAGATCACCACACCCTCTTTATTTAAGAATCTGGTACCAGGCTGCAAGCCCATCGCTACTAAAAGTAGGCGTTACAGCGCTGAAGACCGGATCTTCATCAGATCTGAGGTTCAGCGGCTCCTCAAAGAAGGGATCATACAGTCCAGCGTTAGTCCGTGGAGAGCACAGGTCGTGGTGGTTAAGAGCGGGAACAAACCCCGGATGGTCATCGACTACAGTCAGACCATTAATCGTTATACGCAGCTGGATGCGTATCCTCTCCCGCGCATATCTGATATGGTCAATCAGATTGCGCAGTACCGGGTGTTCTCCACCATAGACCTTAAGTCCGCCTACCACCAACTCCCCATCCGCCCAGAGGACCGACAATACACGGCTTTTGAGGCGGATGGTCGTCTGTATCAGTTTCTTAGGGTTCCATTTGGTGTCACCAATGGGGTCTCGGTCTTCCAGCGTGCTATGGACCGAATGGTGGACCAGAACGGGTTGCGGGCTACCTTCCCGTACCTGGATAATGTCACCATCTGCGGCCATGACCAGCAGGACCATGACACAAACCTCCAGAATTTTTTGCGCACTGCGTCTCGCCTGAATCTGACCTATAACAGGGAGAAGTGTGTATTCCGTACGCGCAGGTTAGCTATCCTGGGATACGTGGTGGAAAACGGGGTCATTGGCCCTGATCCAGACCGTATGCGCCCCCTTACTGAACTTCCCTTGCCCGCTAGCGCAAAAGCACTGAGGAGATGCCTCGGCTTCTTCTCTTATTATGCGCAGTGGGTCCCCAACTACGCGGACAAAGCCCGTCCGCTCATCAAGTCCACGACTTTTCCACTCACGCCAGAGGCCCAATTGGCCTTCAAGGCTTTGAAAAGCGACATTGCGAAAGCCACGATGCACGCGGTGGATGAATCCATCCCTTTTCAGGTGGAAAGTGATGCATCGGATTTCGCCCTGGCCGCCACACTAAACCAGGCAGGCAGGCCCGTCGCGTTTTTTTCCCGCACCCTTCAAGGTCCCGAAATTCGGCATTCAGCGGTGGAGAAGGAGGCCCAGGCCATTGTGGAGGCCGTCAGACACTGGCGCCATTACCTGGCGGGGAAGCGGTTCACCCTGATCACGGATCAGCGATCCGTGGCGTTTATGTTCAATAATACGCAGAGGGGCAAGATCAAGAATGACAAGATCTTGCGGTGGAGAATTGAGCTCTCCACCTATAATTACGATATTATGTATCGTCCAGGGAAACTCAATGAGCCCTCGGATGCCCTCTCGTGTGGAACATGCGCTACCATGCAGGAGGACCGCTTGAACGCCCTCCATAATGACCTGTGCCATCCTGGGGTCACTCGGCTCTACCACTTCATCAAAGCCCGCAACCTGCCCTACTCGGTGGAGGATGTCAGGTCAGTAACAAGAAGCTGTCGGATTTGCGCGGAATGCAAACCGCACTTTTACCGACCTGACCGGGCACAATTGGTCAAGGCCACTCGCCCCTTCGAGAGGCTGAGTGTGGATTTTAAGGGCCCCCTTCCCTCAACAGACCGGAACGTGTACTTTCTTAACATCATAGATGAGTACTCCCGGTTCCCGTTTGTTGTCCCCTGTGCGGACACGTCGACTGCCACGGTGATCAAGGCATTCCGTGATCTTTTTACCCTGTTCGGGTACCCCTGCTATATACATAGCGACAGGGGCTCGTCGTTCATGAGTAACGACTTGAGGCAATTCCTGCTCTCATACGGGATTGCCTCTAGTAGAACCACGAGTTACAACCCTAGGGGCAACGGACAGGTGGAGAGAGAGAATGCTACAGTCTGGAAGGCTGTCCTATTGGCGCTGAAGTCCAAAGGCCTTCCAGTCTCCCATTGGCAGGAGGTCCTTCCAAATGCGCTTCACTCCATTCGCTCCCTCCTGTGTACGGCAACCAATGCTACTCCCCACGAGAGGATGTTCTCATTCCCTCGGAAGTCGTCCTCGGGGATATCTTTACCAGCCTGGTTGACGTACCCAGGACCCGTCCTTCTGCGGCGACATGTAAGGGCCCGCAAGTCCGACCCCTTGGTCGAACCGGTCCACCTCCTCCACGCCAACCCTCAGTATGCCTATGTGGCATATCCTGACGGGCGAGAGGACACAGTCTCGATCCGAGACCTGGCGCCCGCAGGGGACGTAGCAACTCCTGTCGCTCCCATACCCCCTGTCACGAATCCCCTATCGCTTGTTTCTTCCCCGGACGTGGCGCGGTCAGCACCGGGACCAGTGCATAACAGTTATACCCCATGTACAGCTTGCCTGAGACTCGGAGATCGGCGCCACCACAGAAGGTACCGGGATCCCCTGCACCACCGCTTCACCAGGGTCAACAGGCCCGTGAGTCCTCGAGGGGACAGCCGGACGCTGTTTTGGAGAGAACGCCACCGCAAGCACCTGCTCCGGTGTCACAACCGGTGTTGAGGAGGTCACAGCGACGGTGCGGTCCTCCAGATCGTCTGGACTTGTAGATTTTTTTTGTATATATGTAGTCTGTTTTCGCACCCCGCCGGCCTTTGTTTTCAAAGGAGGGGTGAATGTGGTGAACCATCGTTGGTTACCACTGTGGGGTTATTCTAATGTTGCTGTTGGGTTAGGGTGTTGACACTGTGGGGTTGTTATAATGTTGTTGTTGGGCTAGGGTGTTTACACTGTGGGATTAATATACCTGTGGTGGATGCTGTTATGGCACATCCCAGTCGGGCCCCGCCTCCTGGGAGAGGTATAAGACCCTCTGCTCAGGCGGGACCCCTCCAGTCTGGAATGGTGTACTCGTGTTTAAATAGTTCCATTGTTTGTCAATAAAAGCCTTCAATTACTGAAGCCTTGTACCTCGTGCTTGATTGTCGCGCATCACCAGGCAACATCCTGGTAAATCTCTTCTGCGCCCTTTCCATTGCATCAACATTCTTCCGGTAGTGTGGCGACCAGAATTGTACACAATACTCCAGATGCGGCCTAACCAAAGTCTTATACAGCTGTATACCAGCTTATACCAGCTGGGCCATTGACTCAATCATCCATGATGCAACTCTGGTGCATCAAGGTTCCACCGCAATTCACATGTAATCACCTGGAAGATTCAAAAAGCACATTAAAAATACTTTTATGTCCATTTAGGAAAAAGCTATGGGAAATTGCCCTCCGCATCAAAGGCGACCAAAGCAACGTCTGGAGATCAGAGGTGACAAAATGTCCGGTGACCCACCTACTTTCTATATTTGGAAGCAATCATTCTCAAGAACATATTCGGTTCCCTTTCTGATCCATGCAGAAAATCCTCACTCACTGAAGTTTGTTTCACAGGGCAGCGACTCTCTCTGGGACAAAATATCCTGAACAGCTAATCCAGTTCTGTATTTTCATTAAGGTTATTTACTTCATTTTTTCATGAGGTGTGGATGTCGCTGATAAGGACAGCATATATTCCCCATCCCTCATTACCTTTGAATTAAGTGGCTTGTCATTTCAGAGGGAAGTTAAGAGCCAACCACATTGCTGTGGATCCAGAGTCACTGTGTGATCCTCAGTCAGACCAGTTCAGGACGGCAGATTCCTTAAAGGACATTAGTGAATCAGATGGATTTCTACAACTATCAATGATACTTCAATGGGGAGACTAGTTTACAATTCCAGATTTTATTAATTAATTGGATTTAAATTCCACCAGCTGCCATGGTGGGATTTGAACCTGTGCTCCCAGGGCACTAATCTGGTCCTCTGGATTATTTGTCTGATGACATTACCACTATGCTGAGATCTCCCTAAATTTTACACCTATTCCCTTAAAGAAAGACTTGCATTTATATAGCACCTTTCATGGCCACTGGAAGCCCCAAAGCACTTGATAGCCGATAAATTACTTTTTGAACTGCGGTTGTTGTTGCAATAGTGCCCTGGGATCTTTAACATCTGCCTCAAGAGACAGAATAAGAGTTTTAACAACACCAGGTTAAAGTCCAACAGGTTTATTTGGTAGCAAATGCCATTAGCTTTCGGAGCGCTGCTCCTTCGTCAGATGGAGTGGATATCTGCTCCCAAACAAGGCACACAGAGACACAAAATCAATTTACAGAATACTGATTAGAATGCGAATCTTTACAGGTAATCAAGTCTTAAAGATACAGACAATGTGAATGGAGGGAGCATTAGGCACAGGTTAAAGAAATGTGTATTGTCTCCAGACAGGACAGCCAGTGAGATTCTGCAAGTCCAGGAAGCAAGCTGTGGGGGTTACCGATAGTGTGACATGAACCCAAGATCCTGGTTTAGGCCGTCCTCATGTGTGCGGAACTTGGCTATCAGTTTCTGCTCAGCGACTCTGCGCTGTCGTGTGTTGTGAAGGCCGCCTTGGAGAACACTTACCCGAAGATCAGAGACTGAATGCCCGTGACCGCTGAAGGTGCTCCCCCACAGGAAGGGAACAGTCTTGCCTGGTGATTGTCGAGCGGTGTTCATTCATCCGTTGTCGTAGCGTCTGCATGGTTTCCCCAATGTACCATGCCTCGGGACATCCTTTCCTGCAGCGTATCAGGTAGACAACGTTGGCCGAGTTGCAAGAGTAGGTACCGTGTACCTGGTAGATGGTGTTCTCATGTGAGATGATGGCATCTGTGTCGATGATCTGGCACATCTTGCAGAGATTGCTGTGGCAGGGTTGTGTGGTGTCGTGGTCACTGTTCTCTTGAAGGCTGGATAGTTTGCTGCGGACAATGGTCTGTTTGAGGTTGTGCGGTTGTTTGAAGGCAAGAAGTGGGGGTGTGGGGATGGCCTTGGTGAGATGTTCGTCTTCATCAATGACATGTTGAAGGCTCCGGAGGAGATGCTGTAGCTTCTCCGCTCCGGGGAAGTACTGGACGGCGAAGGGTACTCTGTCCACCATGTCCTGTGTTTGTCTTCTGAGGAGGTCGGTGCGGTTTTTCGCTGTGGCGCATCGGAACTGTCGATCGATGAGTTGAGCGCCACATCCTGTTCTTATGAGGGCATGTTTCAGCGTCTGGAGGTGTCTGTTGCGATCCTCCTCATCCGAGCAGATCCTGTGTATAAAGACTGGAAGCTGCTAGAAACTAGGTTTACTTTTCTGTTTACTGTTTTGAGGATATATTTTTCTCTAAAAACTGCTGTTTGGATTTCTGTCCATAGGTGTTAAAAGCTAGAAATCTAATATCACATAAGCATGCTTGTTTGAGTGCTAACTAATTCTGAAGAAGGGTGTATGTCTATGAGATTTTGCTTTTAAATTGGAACAACAGAGATAGCTAGCTGTTAGGAGTTATATTGTGTCATACTGGTGAACTGGTGCGGCAACAATAATCTCTCCCTCAATGTCAACAAAACAAAGGAGATTGTCATCGACTTCACGAAGCGTAAAGGAGAACATGCCCCTGTCTACATCAATGGGGACGAAGTAGAAAGGAGCGAGAGCTTCAAGATTTTAGGTGTCCAGATCACCAACAACCTGTCCTGGTCCCCGCTTGCCGATACCATAGTTAAGAAAGCCCACCAACACTTCTACTTTCTCATAAGACTAAGAAAATTTGGCATGTCAGCGACAACTCTCATCAGATGCACCATAGAAAGCATTCTTTCTAGTTGTATCACAGCTTGGTATGGCTCCTTCTCTGCCCAAGACTGCAAGAAACTCCAAATTGTCGTGAATATAGCGCAATCCATCATGCAAACCAGCCTCCCATTCATTGACTCTGTCTACACTTCCCGCTGCCTCGGCAAAGCAGCCAGCATAATTAAGGACCCCACGCACCCCAGACATTCTCTCTTCCATCTTCTTCCATTGCGAAAAAGATACACAAGTCTGAGGTCATGTACCAATTTACTCAAGAACAGCTTCTTCCCTGCTGCCATCAGACTTTAAATGGACCTACCTTGCATTAAGTTGATCTTTCTCTACACCCGAGCTATGACTGTCTCGCTACATTCTGCACTTTCTCATTTCCTTCTCTATGAACGGTATCCTTGACTGTATAGCGTGCAAGAAATAATACTTTTCACTGTCTACTAATACATGTGACAATAATAAATCAAATCAAATCAAATCAAAATCATGTTTAAGTCTTGCAATTGGTAAAAGTTATGCTCATTCTTTTTGTTATTTTCTAACTGTGTTCTTAAATAAAATCTGTTTTGATAAAAGCTTCCTCGTGGTTCACTTGAATCGTACCTGGAGCAAAACATCTTATGCTCACCCGTGTCAAAACCAAATGTAAAAGTTAGGGTCTAGGCTAACTTTCTGACCTGTGACTTAACAATAACACCTCTGAGAATGCAGCACTCCCTCATTACTGCAGAGGTGTGTCAGTCCAGATTTTGTGCTCAGATCCTAGATTGGGACTTGAAGCCACAACATTCAGACTTAGAGGCAGCAGGGGTACTCACTGAGGCATGACTGACAAACAATCCTAATGAATATTAATCCAATACAACCCTTTTAATGTTTAAGTTGCAATGCATCCAATAAGCTTGTGATTTTGTTTAATTTTTGATAATTTAGCACCATTGAGGTAATGAGGTAAATGGCCTCCATCTGTGCTGTGTCATTCTATGATATATATTTTTTAAAACATGGTTAAGGTGCCAATGAACATCTTCACTGAAACAATATCAACTCCATTCCCTGGTGCCGCTTGGAAAGTTTATAATTCACAGTCCAGTCACAGAATAATTGCAGCAGGCACTTACAATAAGTTAATGCCTCATGAATAAGTTCCTGCCACCACAAATATATTTAGTGAGGCCATTAATGTCAAATCAGCAATTTTTAAAATTCTATTGAACATTGAGAGCTAGGTTCAGGCAAGGCAAGCACCAGAAATGAAAATGGCACAGGTCTCGGAGAAGTTGAAGTTTGACAGAATGGGGCAAATGATAATTCAGGGTAAAAACTGAGCAAGTTCTGCTTAAGAAGCCATCAATTTATTTAGTGTTGCCAGGAACCTTGTGCCGGTTTAGCTTGGCAGTAGATTGTTGTCAGAGGAGTTCAGCCTCTGCATAAATCACAGGAAAAGCACACCCCATAGTGCGCTAGGTGGAACTGATGGATATTTATTTTATTCATGAGAAAGGAATTTGGTTGAGAGTAATGTGGCAAGGTTACAGAGTTCAAGCTGGCTACAATAATGCCATCCTGCCCAGGGAAAGTTAGTGAATGATGCTGCATGCTGATAAGAAAGTACAATTTATGAAGTCAGATTAATTCACAAATGTGAAACGTAATGGATTCCAAATGTATCAGCAAGTTGTGTTTGTGATTCAGACAATCGCAGCATCACAGAATTTACAGTGCAGAAAGAGGCCATTTGGCCCATCGAGTCTGCACTGAGCACGATCCCACCTAGGCCCTATCCCCGTAACCCCACGTATTTACCCTGCTAGTCACCCAGGCCTTATCCTCATAACCCCATGTATTTACCCTAGCTAGTCCCCCTGACACTAAGGGGCAATTTACCATGGCCAATCAACCTAACCCGCACATCTTTGGGCTGTGGGAGGAACCTGGAGCACCTGGAGGAAACCCACGCAGACACGGGGAGAACGGGCAAACTCCACACAGACAGTGACCAGAGGCCGGAATTGAACTGGATCCCTAGCGCTGTGAGCCAGCAGTGCTAACCGCTGTGCTACCCCAATGCTGAAGGAGGCCATTTGGCCCATCGAGTCTCCACTGACTCTCAGAAAGAGTTTTCCACTCGGTCCCATTCCCCTGCTTTATCCCCGAGTGAATTGCATAATAACATTACACACTGAAGGGTACAACAATGAGAAAAGGGTCCCCTGGAATATTTTATCTTGCAGATCCATCGATAAAACCCATTCAGAATATTTTCATCTCCCCCCCCACCCCACCATCCCCCCAAACCCTCCCCCCACTTAGTCCCCCCCTTTAATAGTTTTAGCAAAGTAAGCTAAATTGTGGTTTTGAAATTATTCCAAAGCTTTGGCGCAAACTTAATTTCATGTGTGTTGACTGTGGCTCAGTGAGTAGAATTCTCACCTCTGAGTCAGAAGATTGTGGGTTCATAAGGGCCCACTTCAGACAACTGAACACAGAAATCTAGGTAGGCACTCCAGTAACAGTAACACTGGAGCTGTGTCCTTTGTATGAGACACTGAAACAAGGCCACAACCGTCCTCTCAAGTGGATAAAAAAGCTCTTAGAAAAAGAATAGGGGAGCTCTTCCTGAGGTTAGTATTTATCTCGCAACCAGCATCGGTATTATTACTACATTCCTGTTTGTGGGAGCATTTTTTGTGCATTTTGATTGTCGACCATCCTACATCATAACAGTCTTAATGCTTCAAAAATACTCAATTGGCTATCAAACATTTTGAGATCCCCAGAGATCGTAAAAGGTACTTTATAAATGTGAGTTCTTCCTTTTTCGTTTTGATAAACTTGCTACATCAGATGGTTAATATTATTTTTCTTATTTAATTGAAAACCAAGGTAAAGAACTAAAGCCCGCAACATACAATAATTTCAAAGATCAAAGAGAGAAGGTACATTTTCCAATCTATTTAATTCAATCTGAACATGCGAATTCTGTGAAGTTACACCCAAACGCCAACTTACTTTTCTTTAACAAATACCAATCAATACACTGCCATTATCATGATAAAGAAAGAATATTCATTTATATAGCACCTTTCACAGCCTCAGGGTGCCCAAAGTGCTTCATAGCAAATAAATGCTGGTCTTGCAAGTCACATATGAACGAATAGAAAAAAATGTAAGGTAATGATGCTGTAATATTTCTTAAGTTTGGAAAACCTTTCAGTGTAATTATAATAAACTACAGTGCAATTACTAACAATTATGAAGTGAATACACTTCCCGGAAAAGCAGGTGACACGAAAAGGGGTGACTTCAAACATTCATTTACACCTCTGCACAGTCAAAATATACCCTACAGAGTTCAAAACCATTACGACTATCATAGAATCCCTACAGTGCAGAAGTAGGCCATTTGGCCCATCGAGTCTGCACCTACCACAATCCCACCCAGACCCTATTCCCATAACCCCATGCATTCGCCTTAACCAGTCCCCCTGACACACAGGACAATTTAGCATGGCCAATCCACCTAACCCGCACATCTTTGCACCGTGGGAGGAAACCAGAGCACCTGGAGGAAACCCACGCTGACACGGGGAGAAGGTGCAAACTCCACACAGACAGTGACCTAACCTGGGAATCGAACCCGGGTCCCTGGCGCTGTGAGGCAGCAGTGCTAACCACCATGCCACCATGCCCAGACTGACATATTTCTTTGAAAATCCACAACTTCAAATGAAAAAGGATCATCTCACTGTTTGAGATATTTGGATTATTTTACCTATTAATAATCAGATAAATTGAAATTCTGCTCACAGTAAGTTTGTATCTTATGCAAACCTTATGCTTCATTTTATCATAGGTATATGCTCCAGCAAGCTAAGACCTTTGCTCTTTTGGCATGTATTCTCGATAATTAATCTTCTATTGATAAATTGTTCACAATTTTGATCTCAGACCTGGCCCCAAGAGTGAGCTTCCGACCACATAATCTTCACAAAAACCATCTACTTTCACCTCCGAATCCACACATACTTCAGCTGCTGGAATCCTCATTCGTAACTTTTTCAACTCGAGACTTGACTGTTCCAATGACCAACTTGCCATTTTCCCACTCACCCATCACCCCTGTGCTCACTAACTCAAATTAACTCCTGGTTAGATACTTCCTCAATTATAAAATTCTCATCCTTATTTTCAAGTACCTCTATTGCTTCACCCCTCATTATTTCTGCAATCTCCTCCAAGCCTATAATCCCCCCAGATATCTGAGCTCCTCCAATTCTGGCCTCTGGAATATTCCTAATTTTAACTGGTGATGTGCGTCCGATTGTCATTCCAATTAAATATACTTTAACCAATATTTATCTAGAAAGATTAGTCCTCTACTGGGTTGGCTGCACATTTTGTAAATTGCATTACAACTTCTACCCTACCCCTGAGCCCACTACATTTATACTGATGAATGCCGTTCTTTAAACATTTTTTAAACCATTCCCCTGTTGGCCAACCTGAGGACCCAGGCCAGGAGAACACTGACCTGGAGAAATTTACTTTATTGATTGTTTTCTTAATGAGAAAGAAGGTGAATTAGCCACACAAAAGCAATCTCAATTAGTGGTAATTTGGGAAAATTCTATTTACTCGTAAGAGACTGCCGGTAGAGCGTTACTCTAGAATAAAAACCTTTTAAGTTTCATATGTGTTTTGAGTAGGTTTTCAATTACTGTTGTATTGGCATTCTATGTGGTGTACCGCTGCACCAGTTAGACTTATTTATGATGGCAGCCTGACCTAATAGGTTACATTTTAATAGATCTTCTGGGCCTCAGCAACTTCTGTCTTAAATATTGAATACTGTCAGTACATTCAGAGATTGAAAGCCAAGAAATTTAAGCAGTAAAGGTTCTGCTGGGAGATGCAAGTTTATGACTTTCTATCATAAAAAGTTTAGACCACAGTTTGTAGACCGGCTGCTTGTGGAATCTGCTGTCAATCTCCATTACCCTTCAAGGAAAGATAATTTTTTATGGGGGCTGTACATTAGCAGCAAGTCAGATGAAGTGGCTGTTGTGTGACCTAATGCAATCAATTTTATAATACTTTGTCTCTATTTGGGTGATCTTATAAAGGTGTATAAGATCATGAGAGGCATGGGTAGGGTGAATACACTCGGTCTTTTTCCCAGGGTTGGGGAATCGAGAACTAGAGGGTATAGTTTAAGTTAAGAGGGGAAAGAATTAATGGGAACCTGAGGAGCAACTTTTTTACACAGAGGGTGGTGCGTATATGGAATGGGCTGCCGGAGGAAGTGGTTGAGGCAGGGACATTGACAACATTTAAAAGGCATTTGGACAGATACATGGATAGGAAAGGTTTAGAGGGATATGGGCCAAATGCAGGCAAATGGGGTTAGCTTAGATGGGCATTTTAGTCGGCATAGACCAGCTTGGGCCAAAGGGCCTGTCTCCATGCTGTAGATTCTATGATTCTATGATCTCATTTTGGTGTGCATATTCAATATCAGCCAAAATAATAATTTAGAGATAATGCTGTTTTCAAAGCTACGTGGTAGATTAAAACAAAACATGTTTGTCCCCAGGTGGGAGAGTCTAGAAATGGGGGTTATAGCCTCAGGTGTCAGCTCCTTAGGAGAGAGAGATGAGGAGGAATTTTCCATTCAGAGCGTTGAGAGTCTTTGGAGCTCTCGAACTGGAGGGCGAAAGATGCTCAGTCATTGAGAATATTTAAGATGAGATTGATAGATCTTTGAGCACTCAGAGATTCAAAGGCTATGAAAGGAAGTGCAGGAAAGTAAAGTTCAGTTCCTATCTTAATGAACAGTGCAGTAGGTGGAGAGGACGCTTGGCTTAAACCTGCTCTATTTTGTTATGCTCATATGAAACTCCGGGGCCGTTAAGATTGCATGGGGCATCTCCATTGTGCGACAGTTCTGCGCAAACGTCCACAGGCCCCCTGGATGACTGGTGCACACAGAAGGAGACCGTAACCTGTTTGAACAAACGCCCTGAAGCTGTATCTGAATGCCAATAAGATGAAAGTCATAGATACATAGACAATAGGTGCAGGAGGAGGCCATTTGGCCCTTCGAGCCTGCACCACCATTTCAATATGATCATGGCTGACCATGCACTTTCAGTATCCCACTCCCACTTTCTCTCCATACCCCTTGATCCCTCTAGCTGCAAGGGCCACATCCAGCTCCCTCTTGAACATATTTAACAAACTGGCCCCAACAGCTTTCTGTGGTAGAGAATTCCACAGGTTCACAACTCTTTGAGTGAAGAAGTTCTTCCCCATCTCAGTTCTGAATGACTTACTCCTTATTCTTAGACTGTGATCCCTGGTTCTAGACTTCCCCAACATCGGGAACATTCTTCACACAGCTAGCCTGTCCAGTCCCATCAGGATTTTTCATGCTTCTATGAGATCCCCTCTCATTCTTCTAAATTCCAGTCAGTACAAACCCAGTTGATCCATCTCTCTTCTGGAGTCCTCCTCCAGCCAAAACTGGAGGTCAAATCAAATCCCCCAGCATCACAGCTATGGGTCAGCCACTGGAGGCAGTCAACAATTTCTGCTATCTTGGTAGCCACGTGTCCCAGTCAGCGACCATAGACTTGGAGATCCTGTACAAGATCCAGTGTGCAAGCTCCCCCTTTGGGAAGCTGCACAGACGAGCCTTCTCTAACCATTACCTGCAAACAGACAAAGGTCACAGTCTACAAGGCAGTTGTCCCCCAATATTCCTGCGAAACCTGGGTGTTGTATCACTGACACCAGAGAAACCTCGAGATACACCATCAGCACTGCCGATGGAAGTTTCTGCACTTCACCTGGATGGATCACAAGCATCTGCCAGGAAGCAGGCATCCTGAGCCTAGGGGCAGCAACTGGACTGAACAGACCACTGCATTGGAATGCCGAACACGCACCTTCTGAAGTGAGCTTTCTACTCCCAACTCACGACTGGTCATAGATCACAGCGCAGCCGGCAAAAATGTTTCTAAGATGCCCTGAAAGCCTGCTTAAAGAAGATCAGCTTTGACCTCAACAGCTGGGAAGAGAGTGCAATGGATCACCCATTTCACAGTAGCTTCATTGCAGTGTTAATGTAAGCCTACTTGTGACACTAATAAATAAACTTTAAACTTAAGGTGCAGCTGGCTTTGAAACAAGGCAGATAATGAAGGCTGAAGCTGTGAGGACAAGAGAGCCAAATAGCCCCTCATAGACCACAGACTGACCAACTAACCTTTTCCCTGTCAATGCTGTTTCTCCATCAGGCTATTACCTTCCCTTTCTACCTCTTCAACATTGAGCTAACTTCATCCCTATCTATGACATCCTTCCTCTCTTTCTCTCCCTCTTTCTTTCTTTCTCTCTCTCTTTCTCTATTCTAGGGATCTGTGGCAACATCCCCCTTGCTTTGAAGGATCAACAACAGAATATGTACAAGGCTGTGTATGCAAGCTCCCTATATGTGGGAAATTGTAGATTTTATCTCTAGTGGAGATAGTGCTTCAGTGTTAACTCTCCAGCCCTTGTGAAATCAATCGCTGTTGGACTCCAAGGTATGTTTCTGGGGGTCCCCTGAACTTTCACTGCAGTGATTGAAGTTGAGAATTTGGATTATTTATGCTGTCAATCGCAAACCCTCCTCGCCGTTCATTAGCTTCATCAACGAAGTGAGAGGAATTGATAAATCAAATTTGAGAAGCGGGCACTGCTGAATTTAATGGTTTCAGTGATAAACCTAACTCCAAAGAATATATTTTCCTCATGGCTATGGGGAAAAAACAGGATCAGGCTATTGAGTTGGATGATCAGCCATGATCATAATGAATGGCGGAGCAGGCTCGAAGGGCCGGATGACTTCCTCCTGCTCCTATTATCTATGTTTCTATATTTCTTATTTTTAAGGTAGTTTAGCTATCTGGCACTTGACTTCTTGAGGCATCTGGAAGTGCAGTTGGAAACAAAATTGTCTCAAAGGCCCCAGTTTCTGAATTTGATACACTTCTAATTTTCACAAGAATTCATAGCAATCTCTGTGGAGTATTTTTCTGATTGTAAACATTGTTATATAACAAGACAAAAGATGCATGCAGAAATAACCGGGAGAGTGTACAATGTAAAGGTTAAGAAGAACAATGATCATGCAAACATTATTTGTGAGCAATGTAGAAACCAGTAGCTCTGGATTAAGAAGTGAATCAAGAGCAGCTAAGACTTCTGACCATTAACTCTGAGTGAGCAGGGAGTCAAGAACTAATTGATTGCGAAATTTCAGTCGAGGGATACAATAAATGTCTCGGCTAAAGCCCTTGAATTCAATATCCAAGGAATAACGGAACTACGGCTCACTGTGTCATGCTGAATTTTAAACGGGTGGAGCTTTAGGTTTAACCAAACAAGCACAGTGAACGTTCAAAGTAAACTGATACATTTAATCAAACACAGAACAATTGAACATTACACAGCCATTATAGAGGATTGCAGCAATGCTACCTTCTTGGTGTTTTTGCTCAATTACCCTGAAAAAGAATAAAGCTGATTTTGATACTTTCATCTCCTTTCTCATGGAAGACGCACATTAAGGGACAAAGAGCAAAGAACAAAGAACAGTATAGCACAGGAACAACCCCTTCAGCCCACCATGTCTGTGCCTCTCTAATCTAATATTTTCTTGTCTCTATGTGGACTCAGCTCCATTTACTAGCCCGCTCACCATAACCCTTAACTCCTTTACTGTTCAAAAATTTATCTATCCTTGCCTTAAAAACATTTAATGAGGTAGCCTCAACTGCTTCACTGGGCAGGGAATTCCACAGATTCCACAGACTTCCTCAAAGAACTCAATCAAATTTGTCCCCTTCACAAAACCATGCTGCCTATCGCTAATAAGCCTATTCTCTTCCAGATGTGAGTACATCCTGTCCCTAAGAGTCTTCTCCAATAATTTCCCACCACTGATGTAAGGTTCACAGACCTGTAATGTCCCAGATTATCTCTTCTGCCCTTCTTAAACAGAGGAACAATGTTAACTACTCTCCAATCCTCTGGTCCTTGCCCCCGTGGCTAAAGAGGATGCAAAGATTTTGGCTAAGGCCTCAGCAATTTTTTCCCTCGCCTCTCTCAGTACTCTGGGATAGGCCCTATCTGGCTCTGGGGACTTGTCCACCTTAATGTTTTTCAAAACCTCCAATACCTCCTCCCTTTTTATCTCAACATGTCCTAGAATGACAATATCCTCCTTTCTACACTCACCATCCACCACATCCTTCTCCTTTGTGAATACTGATGCACAATACTCATTAAGAACCTCACCCACCTCATCTGGCTCCACACGCACATTCCCTCCACTGTCCTTGAGTGGACCTACCCTTTCCTTGGCTACCCTCTTCCTCCTTTTGAAAGCATAAAAAGCCTTGGGATTCTCCTTAAATTAGTTTGAAAAGTATTGCCATAATATGGGAAAATGTAGCCAGCATACTAAACAATCTGGAGCAATATATGCCCACCAGACATTGTGATATCAGCAGACACAAATGCTTATTGTGTCCACTCTCTTACATTTTTCAGTATTGGTGGGGCTTTAGGTTGTCAACATTAAAAACTTGCAATTTTATTAAAATATTTTGTCATATTTGCAGTACAACTGAAAGCTATCTGTAAAGGAGCCATACCATGGATGTTGGATGAGATGAATATGAAAGAATGTTGCTTTGAATTGTGCTGACAATCTATACAATCAGCACCTTTAGGGAGACAAGGTTATGCAATCATTTCCAACTGATAAACAGACCGAACTTTAGCAAGCGCAGTATGGAATTCCAATGCTTCATATAAACATCAGTGACCCCTCACACCCAGCTCTAACAAACATCAAGGCTATGATCATAGAATCCATAGAATAGAATCCCTACAGAGCAGAAGGAGGCCATTCGGCCTATCGAGTCTGCACCGACCATAATCCCACCCAGGCTCTACTCTCGTAACCCCACATATTTAACCTGATAATCCCATGACACAATTTAGCATGGCCAATCAACCTAACCCGCACATCTTTGGATTGTGGGAGGAAACCGGAGCACCCGGAGGAAACCCACGCAGTCACAGGGTGAACGTGCAAACTCCACACAGGGAATGACCTAAGCCGGGAGTTGAACGCAGGTCCCTGGCGCTGTGAGGCAGCAATGCTAGCCATTGTGCCACCGTGCCGTCAGCTTTGTTGGGTTGGTCATATAGTTCGGGTGTCTGGTACCATGCTCCCAAGGGAGGTCGTCTTTTCCCAGCTCAGTCAGGGTGGATGTACCAGAGGGGGACAAAAGGAGCAGTTCAAGGATGTGCTGAAAGCCAATGTGAAGAAATGCAACGTTGACATTAACTCCTGGGAGACCATTGCCTTGGACTGAACTGGGTGGTGATCGAGGCTGTGGGAAGGATTTTGAAACCCAATGATGACAAAATGAGGAGGAGAAGCAAAAGTGGCGAGAAGTACACACATGCCCCGAATTGATAATACATGACCAGATGTCGCACAACTGCCCTACATTCAATGAAACCTGTAGATCACAAATCAGCCTCATCAGCCATCTTCAGACACACGGGGGACAATTATCCTCGCTAGCGAGGGATAGCCAGCAGCAGATATCATTTCCCATTTACTCTTATTGAGTACAATTCTTGATCGCCCCAAAACCCATGCTCCAGATCCAAGCACATCTGTGTTAATAACAAAACACCAGCTGTCACTTTGCAACAATTTAATTGGTAACAGCACTACAAGACCATAAGTTTAACCAATGTTGTGCGTGGGGAATGGATGAGGATTGAGGGACTATCAGTTTACACAGTAATGGGGTTAGAGTGCTCCCAGTCCCTAGTTCCAGCCTCAGCGCTGGGCTATGTTTTGACACCAAAAATATTTATCTGTCATTGTCATAATTAGATGGTTCAGTATGATTCAGTCTAAAAACATGCCCCATCAGATGGTATTTGGGTGGAGCCAGTCTCTCGCTCTTTGAGCGTTTCTGGGGAGTGAACAGTCGCTGCTTGGATTATTGTGACATCACTGATCCTCCCACTATGATCCAGTGCCACAAAATATTCTGCCAATTTCCAAAATGTTTGTTTTGTTGGCAAGGAAGGTTAGAGAAAGGAAAGGCTGGCATTTATATCACATTTGTCACGACCTCATGATATAGATTACGCTTCCCTGCAGGGGCAAGAGAGCGGGAGAGATGGCTGTGGCTGGTAGTGTACCAGTGATGGTGTATCCCTTTACAGGCCCAGCTTGGTCCTTCTCCAGTGTCTCCTCTTGGACTTGTACTGATCTTGTAGCCGGTTTTCATGTGGATCCACTGTGGAATCGGCCGGTTCTGCTTCATCTTCTTAGCGAGGAATCGCTTCATCCTGAAGGTTTTGTGGGACGACATGGCCGCACGTCCACTCCGGCAGGAGGGATTCGTTCCTCCGGTGGGGAGGAGGGATCGCCCACAGAGTGGTGGCGGACCCCCCTGCCCCCTCCCTCCCCACCGATTGGCCGCAGACTGGCAGCGGACCCCTCCCCCTGCGACCAGAGGATGATCTGGGTCCCACCCCCCACCCCCCTCCTCCCACACCCCCCTCCTCCCACCCCCTCCCCCACCCCGCCAGAGGAGGAGCTGGGTCAGAGAGCCATTGGAGTGTCTGACCCTGCTCTTCGGAAGCTGCAGCGACAACTTCAGACTTTTATTTTGCAAGTTGCTAAAAGTGCGGATGTGGAACGGGCCAGAAGACATTAAAGAACAAAGAACAAAGAACAGTACAGCACAGGAAACAGGCCCTTCGGCCCTCCAAGCCTGTGCCGCTCCTTGGTCCAACTGGACCAATCGTTTGTATCCCTCCATTCCCAGGCTGGGGTGTGGCGGTAGAGTTGGGCGCGCAGTTCATTAAGTCGATTTAAATGCATGCTGATGCATTTAAATCGTCGGGCCGCCCGATTTGGGTGAGGGCCGGACCCGCGCCTGAATCGGGTGTCGGTAAAGCCACGATCTGCTCGGAACCGGGTGCAGATCGCGGTATAAGCCCGACGCCCGACTTTATCGCGAGCGCGAAGTTTTGGTAAAATCGGCCCAGAGTGTTTGTTTTAAGATGAGCTAAAACATTTGTGTTTATTTGGGTTTTCAGATTAGAGTTTTCATTAGGTTTTCATTAGATTGATTGACAGGGACTGGGTCGTGTGCTTAATGGGAGGAGCTAAGCTTGTAGGGAAAATACACAGTTTCTCTTTCATTTTAAAACAAACAATGTTGGTTCCGAAAGAAGCAAGACATGTCTCTCTGTCTCTCTCTCTCTCTCTCTCTAGAAAGTACCTGAGAGCTCCAAGGTTGGCAACCTAAGTACCAATAAATAAGCCTGTGTTTCGCTAACTGATTTTGTAGAGGGGTTTAAGTCGGCAAGAGGAATATTACTTGAATTGCAACTCACAGAGATATGTGAGCAGTTAAGAATTGTATCTTGCCATCTTTAAGCATTGTTTAATTGTTAAATGTTAAACCAATTCATCTGCTACAGTTAAATTGTGTTGTTAAGTAAAGTTTGTTTTGATAAAAGCTTCCCAGTGTGTCAGCATAATCACACCTGGAATGAAACATCATATCCTCACACTAATGCCAAAATAGCCAATTGCTGGGGTTTAGTCTGACTTAATAATACGTCTTGGGATTTTTGACCGGGTATCCTAATGTGACGATACTGTGCCTTTAAGGAATGTATTTGAGCTATGTTATTGTGCAGGGTCTGTTATTGCCATTTTATGCACTTGGTGCTGAACTGTCTACCAGCCAATTGAATTGCTGCAGCAGCAGCATAATTGTTTCTAATGGCTAAAGTGTTACTTTTAATCTGAACTAATGCTGTTCTGCTGTTTTCCCCTGGGATTTTGCAGGGTGGGGTTTGATTGGGATGATTGGCAGGTATGGTCACATTACGGGGAAGCGGGTCTCACACTGTATGTTCAAGCTTAGAAAATGCTGCTTTTGAGTCGAGAGATAGCAGTCTCTCTTTTCTCCCCTCTCTGAAGACTGGAAGGTGCGAGAGACTAGGTTTACTTCTCTATTCTGCTGTCTTGAGGATATATCCTACTCTGCAAATGGCTGTTTGGATTTCTGTATATTGGTGTTAAAAGCTGAAAATCAAGTGTCACGAGAACATACTTGTTTTAACTAATTCTGAAGAAAGGTGTGTGGCAATGGGGTATTACTTTTAAATTGGAACAACAGAGAAAACCAGCTGTTAAGAGTGAAACTGTGTCATGTTTAAATCTTGTAATTGGGAAAAGTTATGCTCATTCTTTTTGCTATATTCCAACTGTGTTCTTAAATAAACTTGGGGGGCGATTCTCCCAGAAAAATCGAAGTGTCGAAGTAGATCACAATGGTTTCAGCGGGAATTTCAAAATGAATCTCCCACACTCCGTGCTGCAGAGTGCACTGGCGTAAATCTGTCCAAAAATCAGGGGGCGGGGCCTATTACCACCCAAGAGCCGGCAGCATAACGCTGAGCGGGCCACTGCACATGCACCAAGATCGGCGCATACATAGTAACCCCAAACTGCCGGCTCCCGATCACTGTCGAGGCCAATCGCTGGCCAGCCCCACGACCCCAGCATCAACGGCTGTGCGACCCCCCCCCCCACAGGCCAATCACTGACCCCCAGATGCGTCCGGGCCAGCCTCAACCCCTTCCTGTCCCCGGCTCACCTCGATCTCCCCCCCTTTCCCCCATAGCCCTGATCTCCCAATCCCCCCCCCCCCCCCACTGGCAGCCCCAAACACCCCCCCTTTCCCTGCAGCCCTGACCTCCCCAGCAGGCTGACTCTCCCACCCCCAATTGCCAGCCCCGATCACTGGCCTCCCTCCCACTGTCACTCAGCCTGAGGGTGCCGTGCCAAGGTGCCCCCGGGCATTGCCACTTTGCCCCTTGGGCAGTGTCAGGAGCCCAGGCTGGAACTGCCAAGCTGGCAATGCCCAGGGGGCACTCCCCCAGTGCCCGGCCCTCTGGGGGGACTCGGTTGGTCCCCCTTCACTCCAGCAGGGTCGGGGCCGCCAGCTCCCCGCAAGTGGGGAGCGACTGTAAACCCCACTGGAATGAAAGACTCCTGGCAGAGGGGCAGATGTTAGCGGGCCCGGAGATTTCAGTCCCGGATCCGCTAATCATATGTTTAAGACAGTTAAATGTTGATTTCCATAAATTATTCAGCTCCACGCCGATTTCTGGTGCTCGGAGACTCGCGGAGGCCGTGGCGCCCGGTGGGAAGCCTGCAAAATGGCCTCCAATCGAGTCTCCCAGCCCATTGAGTAACAAAAGCAGTGCAGTGGGATAGAAGAATCGCCCTCTTTGATAAAAGCTTCCTCGTGGGTCAGCTCAATCGTACCTGGAGTGAAATACCTTATGCTCCCCTGTACCAAATTCATATTTAAAACTTAGGGTCTAGGCTAACTGCATAAAACATCTTGGTGTTTCTGGCCTGGACTTTAACAACAGCTTTGTAAAAACAAATGTTCCCTCGTACATCCGCAAGTTATTCACCGGGATTCTACCGCCCCGTCCGCCACAGAATCGGAGCGGGCGAGGGGCGGACCTGGAAATGTCCGTTGTTCTTGGACGGGAGTTCCGGTCTTGCTTGAATGAGGCCATAAAATCCTGCCCATTTCGCCTGTTACCTTAACTCTGTGTTCACAGCATCCATACGCTTGTGCCATCGGAGACTTTCTCTCCTTGCTCAAATTATTCATCATTTTGAACACCTCCATCAAATCCCCTCCTCATGCTCTCTGCAGGTCAAGTGTGCACACTTGTCATGGCCTGCTACTTTCTAACATATTCCTATCTCTCAGGGGTCGACTACGGCTTGTTGTTGTTAGTTTCCCCTGAAGAAAGTCGAGCAGAAATTCAATTTGCCCCCAAAATGAGAGACAAGTCAGCGGAGCAATAGCACCCCTCCGGGCAGGCCGGGGACAACAGGCAATGGTTGACTGGAAGCTCTGAGCAGTGGCTGTCAAGCGGGCCCCTGATGCAGCTTGCTGCCTGAGGTCGGATAAGTGCTGGACAGGTTTGATGGGCTGAAGGGAAGAGCCCTCCAAGAACTGAAATTGGAAAAGGGTTTTGTCACCTTGTACAGTGATTCGCCAAAGAACCAAAGGTGGCGTGAGGAAAACTTTTTTAAGCAGTGAGCGATTCCGATCTGGGATTCTTTGCCTGGGACTGTGATGGAGGCAGATTCAATCATGGCTTTCAAAAGGAAATTAGATAGGGATTGGGTAGGAGGAGCAGGACCAGATAAATCTTTCTGGCAGAGAACTGGCACAGGGTTGATAGGCCGAATGGCCTCCTTCAATGCTGTAGCCACTCTGCGATTCTATACCTCAATTTTTCGAGTGGCATCGAGTGGTCTCTTTAAAGATCGCTGGCGAGACCTCACAAGACCTGGTGCCATTGTGAGAGCTTGGGTAGTATGAGGTCTGCCCAGTTAATCATCATAGAATCACAGAAACCCTACAGTGCAGAAGGAGGCGATTCAGCCCATCGAGCCTGCACTAACACCAATCCCACCCAGGCCTTAACCCCGTAACCCCACGTATTTACTCTGTTAATTCCCCGATACTAAGGGGCAATTTATCATGGTCAATCCACCTAACCCGCACATTTTTGGACTGTGGGAGGAAACCGGGGCACCCGGAGGAAACCCATGCAGTCACGGGGAGAATGTGCAAACTCCACACAGACAGTGATCTGAGGCCGGAATTGATCCCAGGTCCCTGGCGCTGTGAGGCAGCGGTGCTAATCACTGTGCCACTGTGCCGCCCCACTTGATACTGTGGGCTGGATTTTACAGCTACAAATCTGAACGGCCGCACACCCACAACGCGATGATGACAGGTTGGCAACGTGATGTCATTGTGCCAGTCTCCAATATTACAGGCAGCGAGTGGGTGGGGCAATCAGAAGGCCACCCGCCATTTTGAAATAACCGATTAACAAGCTATTGAGTTTGCAAAAGACTCAAGCATATGGGAGTTATTTTTTGTTGCAGGCTTCATTTTTGGGTGTTGGGTGGGAAAAGGTTTGGGAGCGCTTTAGGCCAAATATCAGGAGGCAGCACAAGGGTGGAAGTTGAGGAATGGCCCCAGGACCATGGCTGCATGTAGCAGCAGGTTCTGCTGGTCAAGGTGGCTGTGTTTGTGTATTTTTTGACTTCATTTTCTCACAGTTGCGAGCCTGCCGTAAAAAATAAGGGGAGATTGGGAGAGCAGGTGGCCTTTTAATTGGTGGCCGTGCCAGACATCCTGTTTGTGGCATAACCCCTCTCCCACATGATGTCCTGGTCGAGAAGTCTGATTGGGCGTGGAGCATTGCCAATTAGCAGCCTTCCCAATAGTCCGAGCAATGCTCGATTCGCCGTGCTCAGAGAGCGGGGCCAGGAGGGAGCAGGTCACTCACTTTCCCATTCCACCTCAATCACCTTACTGAAAACCATTGAATCCAGCCTTGTGTTTTTGCACTAGGATCTGACAACTGGCACAGGGTCTCAGTGGGGTTGGTGAAGCAGACTTGTGCCCGTTCCAGATGGGTGATCTACCCACCTAGTCACAGGTGACTAAGCTTGAATTTGGGCATCGGGTAGGCCTCAGGAATGAAAGGGTGATTAAGGTGCTCATCCCCCAAGATTGTCAATGGCCACCCTCCTGATTGCCGGACTGATATTGATGACCTCACATGGTGAAGCAGCAGTATAGGACTGCACACAAATTTAACAGCAGAAGCAGCAGCACTCTATAGATGGAGCTAAATTATCCCAAAACAATTGGATCAGTTCTAAGCTCGACAGTCGTCCCACATCCAGTTATGAATGGTGGTGGACAATTAAACAACTAACTACAGGAGGAGGTTCCACAAACATTTCTATCCTCAATGATGGGGGAGCCCAACATGTCAGTGCAAAAAGACAAGGCTGAAGTATTTGCAACCCCCTTTGGCCAGAAGTGCTGAGTCGATGATCTATCTCAGCCTACTCTGGAGGAGCCATGCATCACAGTTGCCAGTCTTCAGCCAATTTGATTCACTCCACGGGATATTGAGAAATGGTTGAGAGCACTGGATACTGCAAGGGATGTGGATTGTGACAACATTCTGGCAATAGTACGGAAGACGTATGCTTCAGAACTAGCCAAGGCCCCCACCAAGCTGTCCCAGTGCAGCTACCAACTGGCTGTGTGGAAAATTGCCCAGGTATGTCCTGTACACAAAAGAAAACAGGACAAATCCAACCCAACTCAATCACTGCCCTATCAGTCTACTTTCAATCATCAGCCAAGTGATGGAAATGGTCATCAACAGTTTCTACATTGCTACAGCGACTACACCTTTAAAGTATATCACTGACTGTAAAATACTTTGGGATGTCCTGAGATTATGGACGGCGCTATACATAGAAACATAGAAAAACTACAGCACAAAACAGGCCCTTCGGCCTCACAAATTGTGCCGAACATATCTCTACCTTTTAGGGCTACCTATAACCCTCCATCCTATTAAGCTCCATGTACTCATCCAGGAGTCTCTTAAAAGACCCTATTGAGTTTGCCTCCACCACCACTGACGGCAGCCGATTCCACTCACCCACCACCCTCTGTGTGAAAAACTTTCCCCTAACATTTCCCCTGTACCTACCCCCCAGCACCTTAAACCTGTGTCCTCTCGTAGCAGCCATTTCCACCCTGGGAAAAAGCCTCTGAGAGTCCACCCCATCTATGCCTCTCAACATCTTATATACCTCTATTCGGTCTCCTCTCATCCTTCGTCTCTCCAAGGTGAAAAGACCGAGCTCCCTCAGCCTATCCTCATAAGACATGCCACTCAATCCAGGCAACATCCTTGTAAATCTCCTCTGCACCCTTTCAATCTTTTCCACATCCCTCCTGTAATGAGGCGACCAGAAATGCAAGACTTTCTTATCATTGGACTTGATCACTTCTAAAACATGTGACATTTATTGTATGCATTTAAGTTTTTAATTTTAAAATAAAATATTGTTCCAAATGTGCTAAAACAGTGTGGAGTTTTATGCAGGGTCAAATCACACATGCACAGATCTCCCTTGCCATTGCATGCTGATACTTGTCAAGATGGTTTCAGTCTAGAGCAGTATGGACCAAGCATGTTCTGAATCTTTGGAATTCTCCACCCCACAGCTATTGATGTTCATTCATTTTGTATTTTCAAAACGCAGACCAATAGATGTTTGGTGCAGCTCAGTTTGGCTGGCCTTCTTCCCGCCACAGGGATGCCCTGGTGAGAGTTTCAGTCCTGTAAACTGGTGGTGAAACTTTGGGACCTGTCGGAACAGAACGAGCTAGGCATCTTCGATATCTGAAAACATGACATCTTGTTGTTGCTGCAGCCTCTATACCGTGTGCATGGCCATGGCTTGAGAGCAATTGTACAGGCCCTTCCGAGGCCCTCTCTGAATTCTGAACAACCGGTCCTAGTGGGCATGCCTGACTGGTCTCCCACATTCTGTCCTCCATAAATCAAAACATCCAAAACTTTACCTCCTCCACCCTAACTGACACCAAGGCCAGAATTCTGCGACCTTGCTGGCGGCTGGGATTCTCCAGTCCCGCTGCTGTAAATGGAGTTTTGGCTGAGCGCCACATTCCCCATTCTCACTGGCAGCGGCAGCGGGGGCGTGAACGGCCAGAGAATTCCAGTCCAAGTCCAGTTCACATCATTCCTGTACTCACTCATCTACTTTGGCGCCCAGTCTGAAACATCTAAATTTTATCAGCAAAAATAAAATACAAAAACAAAATACAGACCGGTGAGACTCACATCTGTGGTGGGTAAGTTGTTGGAAGGTATTTTGAGAGACAGGATCTACAGGCATTTAGAGACGAAGGACTGATTAAGGATAGTTAGCATGGCTTTGTGAGTGGAAAATCATGTCTCACAAATTTGATTGAGTTTTTTGAAGGGGAAACCACGAAGATGGATGAGGGCAGTGCAGTTGATGTTGTCTACATGGACTTTAGCAAGGCCTTTGACAAGGTACCGCATGGTAGGTTGTTGCATACGGTTAAATCTCACGGGATCCAGGGTGAGGAAGCTAAATGGATACAAAATTGGCTTGATGACAGAAGCCAGAGGGTGGTTGTAGAGGGTTGTATTTCAAACTGGAGACCTGTGACCAGCGGTATGCCTCAGGGATCAGTGCAGAGTCCACTGTTATTTGTCATTTATATTAATGATTTGGATGAGAATATAGGAGATATGGTTAGTAAGTTTGCAGATGACACCAAGATTGACGAATGGCAGATGAAATTTAATTGAGATAAATGCGAGGTGATGCATTTTGGTAGATTGAACCAGGGCAGGACTTACTCAGCTAATGGTAGGGCGTTGGGGAGAGTTACAGAACAAAGAGATCTAGGGGTACAGGTTCATAGCTCCTTGAAAGTGGAGTCACATGTGGACAGAGTGGTGAAGATGGTATTCAGCATGCTTGGTTTCATTGGTCAGAACATTGAATACAGGAGTTGGGACGTCTTGTTGAAGTTGTATTGGACATTGGTAAGGCCACACTTGGAATACTGTGTACAATTCTGGTCACCCTATTATAGAAAGGAAATTATTAAACTAGAAAGAGTGTAGAAGAGATTTACTAGGATGTTACCGGGACTTGATGGTTTGAGTTATAAGGAAAGGCTGAATAGACTGGGACTTTTTTCTCTGGAGCGCAGGAGGCTGAGGAGTGATCTTAGAGGTCTATAAAATAATGAGGGGCACAGATCAGCTAGATAGTCAATATCTTCTTCCAAAGGGAGGGGAGTCTAAAGCTCGAGGGCATGGGTTTAAGGTGAGAGGGGAGAAATACAAAAGGGTCCAGAGGGGCAATTTTTTCACACAGAGGGTGGTGAGTGTCTGGAACAAGTTTCCAGAGGTAGTAGTAGAGGCGGGTACAATTTTGTCTTTTAAAAAGCATTTAGACAGTTACAGGGTAAGATGGTTATAGAGGGATATGGGCCAAACGTGGGTAATTGGGATTAGCTTCGGAGTTTAAAAAAAGAGGGCGGTATGGACAAGTTTCCATGCTGTAAACCTCAATGACTCTAAATGTTGGCAAAAAGATTTGTCTGATTGTACACATGGTGAACCTTTTGCTAATGTTTGTGAATGAAGGAAAATGTCAGCCCTGGATTTCATCTTCTCTTTTCTCTTTTGTAAGAAAGTTTTTCCTCTAAGCTTGTGTTTTTATTTTGCTATCATTCCTATTGGGCAGACTAACCAAATCGAAAATCCATTTCATCGCACATTGAGCTGGGTAAGTACATTCTTTTGATCATTCTCGTGTCAAGCTGATACGTTTATGACTTAATACATCTGCCCTGAAAGAAGGAAATGATCATGGGTACTGTATTAGAATTATCAAGCTTACAGGCAGCAGATGAGAAAGTATAAATCAGATTTGTATTCAGTTTAGCTCAAATATTGTCTTCATAGAATACCCATCTCCATTTATCACCAGAGTTCTGAAGAAAGGTCATTGACCTGAGATATTAACACTCTGCCTGTGGTCACAGATGTCGTCTGGTCTGCTGTTTATTTATTTTATATTCACAGCAGCTTCAGTATTTTGCTCTGCAGTAAGTGGCAAAGTTAAAAAGTCTGATTTGATTTTTATTATATGGAAAGCACTGGCAGTACACATGTGCATCATCTCACTGGGAGTGCAATCTAAAACATCTTAGATACATCACAGTGTCCCTACAGTACAGAAGGAGGCCATTTGGCCCGTCGAGTCGGTACCGACCACAATCCCGCCCAGGCCCTATTCCCGTAACACCACGCATTTACCCTACTAATGCCCCTGACACTAAGGGGCAAATCACATGGCTAATCAACCAAACCCGCACATCTTTGTGATGTGTGGGAGGAAACCGGAGCACCCGGAGGAAACCCACGCAGACACCGGGAGAAAGTGCAAACTCCACACAGACAGTGAGCCGAGGCCAGAATTGAACCTGGGACCCTGGCGCTATGAGGCAGCTGTGCTAACCATTGTACCACCGTGCCACCCAATATACTATTTATATCTCGCATGCGTTTTGTTAAATCTCTTTTTTTCCCCGTGACTTTCTTCTCCACCAAGTTGGCGGGTTGTCAATTCCAAAGAATGGAACACTCCCCCATATCTTTCAAAATCGTAAAAGCGGGAAGGTCTTGAATTCAGCTGTAGCAGAAACTATCTACCCCTACCTTATACCAACAATGCTGTTCAAAACCTTAAATTTTTTTTTTGATCCAAAACGCTCTTTAGGTTCCTCGAACAATCCTGCTCTGAGCTAGTGAGGCACTGCAGGCAATTTCGCAAAGCTGAGCATAGCCAAATACATTATCCATGGAATGCACACACATGTAGGTAACAGAATGTACAGCCTCCGATCCCACAGTGTGAGATGGGTATGATCCCAATTCCCCATGTTGAAAAGACAGTGTCCCACGGCCGCCCACAGTCCATTTTCACCACTTCTTGTACCCAGGCTTTCTTTTGGTGATATTGTGCCAAGACTCAGTGACATCACAATGGTTATTTTAAATAAAAGGGTCAGAGGTTTTCGCTCTTGCGTTCGGAGCAGGGATCCTGGAGATGCTCTGAGCTGCAGGGCGATGATGGAAAGGATTACAATGCTGGCGACTCCTCGACATGTTACCTGTGCAACAGGTGGTAAGATGCAGCCTCATGCTTATGAATTCTCCACATGACTGTTCGTAATCTTCACCGCGCTGCTGGGAAAATGTTGAGCTTGAGTCCAACCTCCCCCAGTGAAGCTTAGAAACTCTGAGGATGACTGACTGTGTGACGCTATTTTCACAATTCCCAACTGCCAATCTGTGAGCTGCACTGATACAGACCTGGGTATTAACCACCTGTCGACCCTCTTTTCCAGAAAATGCCAGATTTTTCATCTGTTTTGCTGGCAAATTAAAACAAATGAGTTTAAAGCGGAAAATAAAACTCTCTGAAGTACATTCTTTCCCAATGAAAATGTAAGAACGTCTATTGATTGACTTGGAGGATATAAAAAATATTCAAATAAAATTAGGGACACTCTGAAGTGGGCAGTGCAGATTCGATGGGCCGAATGGCCACCTTCTGCACTGTAGGGATTCTATGATTCGATGAGTACTTGGAACCTTGCAGAATGCTGGAGATAATGAGGATGGGTGCAGGATCGATTGAAGAAGAGGTGGCGACATTAGGACTGGAATAATGAATGAACAGAAGCAAATGCTGAGATGGGGCAGGAGAGGAGCATTGGTTTAGTTTTAGTTTATTTATTAGTGTCACAGGTAGGCTTACATTAACACTGCAATGAAGTTACTGTGAAAATCCCCTAGTCGCCACACTCTGGCACCTGTCCGGTACACTGAGGGAAAATTTCGCATGGTCAATGCATCTAATCAGTACGTCTTTCGGACTGTAGGAGGAAACCGGAGCAAACCCACGCAGACACAGGGAGAACGTGCAGACTCCACACAGACAGTGGCCCAAGCCGGGAATTGAACCTGGGTCCCTGGTGCTGGTGAGACAGCAGTGCTAACCACTGTGCCGCCTCAGGTTTGCCATGTTGAAGACCACAGAGAAATTAGATCACACTCATGTACATGCTGAGGTTGCAGTCATAGAGGACATTGTCATTTTGATCAGCTACATCATGGTGCTGTAGCTGAGGTGAAAACTGGAGTGGAAAATGTAATGCAGCAAGTAAATCTGGATGAGGAATTGGATGGTGATCACACATCTGAAGACATCTGAGAGAAAGGAGAGAAGAAGAGAAATGAGAGCATAATCTTTCAAGAGTTTTTAAAGTTTTTATAAGTTTATTTATTCGTGTCACAAATCGGCTTACATTAATACTGCAATGAAGTTACTGTGAAAATCTCCCAGTCACCACACTCTCACGCTTGTTCAGATGGCATTTACAACTGCACATGACCTGAGGATAAAGGGCAGTTGACAATCTTCACCAGTATCTGACAGAAGATGAGTAGTAGAATGTCAATCGGGGTTTAAGGATAATGGATTTGATGGATGAATCTGTTATGGGTTTGAGGTTTAGGGAAGAAACCGGAAGTTATTTTGGGATAATCAGGGTGGCACGGGTGGCACAGTGGTTAGCACTGCTGCTTCACAGCGTCAGGGACCCAGGTTCGATTCCTAGCTTGGGTCACTGTCTGTGTGGAGTCTGCACCTTCTCCCCGTGTCTGCGTGGGTTTCCTCCGGCTGCTCCGGTTTCCTCCCACAGTCTGAAAGGTGTGCTGGTTAGATGGATTGGCCGTGCTAAATTGCCCCTTAGTGTCCCAAGATGTGTGGGTTAAGGGGATTAGCAGGGTAAATATGTGGGGTTTGGGGGATAGGGCCTGGGTAAGATGGGTAAAATGCTCTGTTGGAGAGTCAGTGCAGACTCGATGGGCCAAATGGCCTCCTTCTGCACTGTAGGGATTCTATGAATCACTGTGGATGTGGGAGCCTGGAAAGGCTCAGGGTCGGGACGAATGGTGAGGCAGCCAGAAGCTGTGAGAACTGGGTGATCAGCCCATGTTGGCCGTTGGCAAGAACAGCGAAGCAAACAGAAAACCCCGCAAGAATCGGAAAATGAGGTTCCTTGTTGACGAGATCTCCCCTCGCCAGGGACATAACAAATACCTTATTTAAATACATTTTAATACACTTCCGGAGCTCCCCTGTCATATGATCCCTCCTCACTGAATATTCATAACTCACTGACATGACTACAGGTTCTGAAAAATGAGAATCAGTCGAGGGGATTCTCCCCAGAGGTGCAAAGGTAAGTATAGTCCCTGGGGGGAGAGCGACATGACCTGGCACTGTCCCCTGGTTATGTCCCTTGGCAGTGCCAGCCAGTGCCAGCCTGTGTCAGGGGCAGACCCTCTGGAGAGCCCAACTGGAGGCGGAGGGGAGGAGGTGGTTCCCATCATGTGTGGTGGGGCGAGAGCGGCGAGGGCTTTGAAGAGGGGAGTGTCGGGTCTTTGAAGGGGGAGTGACCATCGAAGTGAGGAAACGAGCAGGCACAAGGAGCGAGCGACAGTGAGCGCCGGCAATACTGGGGGAGGGGGGTGGAATGGGGGAAAAGCCCCTGACTGATTGTGCCGTGGGGAAGCCCCTGACACCTTCGTGGTGGAGTGAAGGGGGTTGCTGGGGGAGGTTTTAAGTCTCTGCTGATCGGGGTGTTCCTGCTGTGGGCCGTCGGCCTGGCTGGCTCTATCAGACTCCGCCCCATCAGGGTGATGGTGTTAATCCCACCCACTGATTTCTTTGTCAGAGTGGCTCAAACTCTCGACTGTGGATCTGGAGTGAGACACGCTGGTTTTCATTCAGAGTCCGACACCCTGACAAATCACGGGAAAATTTCACCCAACATTGGGGTTAGGTTGCTTTAAAAATATATAAAAATCTCTCAATTCCTCACACCAGGTGATTACACGGCTGTACAGCCCCATTACATTACATTTCACCCATTTTTAGTCTTTTCAGACTGGTTTATAATTGTACACTGCCCCCCTGTGTTTAGATTATGTTTACACAACACAAAGAACAACCTTAGTTCAGAATGCAAAGCTCATTGGAGACAAAGGGCGGGACTTTACAACCTCACTGTACAATCCTGCCTGAGATCAACAGACCTGTCCATGGTCCGCCCCTCGCCCGCTCCGATTCCCGTGGCAGTAAATTTATGGCAAAAATCCCTTTTAATTAATGATGCGCTATCAATAAGGCGAAAGACTACCGATATGCCAATATAAGTGTAGGCTTTTATTCACAACAGAATCAGGAGCAGATCCCAACAATTAACCGACCTGGACTGAACAAGGGGGAGGAGACAGCCACCTTTATACTAGGTGCTGAGGGGAGGAACCAAACTGGAAGGGGATGTGTCCAGGTATGACAAACACACACAACGGTGGTCCATATAGGACAAAGGCACAACTGAGGTCCACCACAATTAATTGTTTGGTTAGGGTTCTCAAACTTGATTGGAGGGTTACTGTTGAACTACTTACACTTACAGGTTGAAAGTTTACTTACTAGTGTCACAAGTAGGCTTACATTAACATCGCAATGAAGTTACTGTGAAATTCCCCGAGTCGCCACACTCCGGCACCTGTTCGGATACACTGAGGGAGAATTTTATCATGCCCAAATTCACTTAACCAGCACGCCTTTGGACTGTGGGAGGAAACTGGAGTGCCTGGAGGAAACCCACGCAGACACGGGGAGAATGTGCAAACTCCACTCAGACAGTGCCCAAGCCGGAAATCGAACCCAAGTCCCTGGCACTGTGAGGAAATAGTGCTAACCACTGTGCCACCGTGCCATCCCCCACTTATGTTGTGGGACATTCTCTGTTCCAACCCCTTTGGCCAAGCCTTTGGGCGTCAGCCCAGATATCTCCTTATATGGTTTGGTGTCATATTTTGTTCTATAACACCCCTGTAAAGTGCCTTGAGATGTTTTATTACGTTGAACATGCTCTGTGGCTACAAGTTGCTGTTGTTCATTGTATGCATCAATGATCTGGACATAGGATTAGAGGGGCCGGTTTTCAAACTTGTGGAAGAAGCTAAAATAGGTGACAGTAAATGTGCAGTATTGGGGGAGTGCTGCACCGTTGGAGATGCCATCTTTTGGATAAGACATTAAACCAAAGTCCTGCCTGCTAAGGTTAGAACCATAGAATCCCTCCAGTGAGAAGGAGGCCATTTGGCCCATCGAGACAGCAATCCTACCCAGGCCCTATCCCCATAACACCACGTATTTACCCTGCTAGTCCCCCTGTCCCTAAGGGCACTTTATCATGGCCAATCCAGCCAACCCGCACATCTTTGGAGTGTGGGAGGAAACCGGAGCACCCGAAGGAAATTCACATGGACATGGGAAGAATTTGCAAAATCCGCACAGAAAGTCACCCAAGGTAGGAATTGAACCTTGGTCCCTGGTGCTGTGAGACAGCAGTGCCAACCACTGTGCCACCGTACCGCCCAAAGTTCCGATGACACTTTTCGGAGAAGAGCGGGATGTTCTCCCTACTTTCCCTGAGGAATTTTCACAGTAACTTCATTGCAGTGTTAATGTAATAGCCTACTTGTGATGGATAAATAAACTTTAAAAAAGAAAATCAACAACACAAAAACAGATAATGGTCTTTACCATGTTGCTGTTTTGTGGGAGCTTGCTGTGATGCTTCCCACATCACAACAGTCACCCCACTTCAAAAAAGTACTCCTTTGTCTATAAAGTGATTTGCGATGCCTAATGCTTATGAAAAGCACGATAGAAACGCAAACCTTTCCTTTCAATAGTTCTGAAATGGCAGCACATTGCAAATTATTGTTGATAAGATGGCGAAATGGGTGAAATAAAAGTCAGGTGATTCTGAATGTCAGTGAATGTGAGGGGTATTCTTGGATTAAAAACAAGCAATAATGATACTGTGCTCACGTGTGTTAATTAGCTTCTCCTATTAAGAAAGCAGCATTAAAAATCATTTACCGCTCTCATTGGGCACAAGAACCATCTCATTAACTCTCAATAATAACAGTTGGGAATTAAATGATAAAAAGCAATATTGTCTTGTCCAGTTTCTAGGAAATTGAGGCAGATTCTGAAAAAAATACTCAAAATGACCGTGTTGTCTATACTTCACCCTCATCTAATTGGCACTTATTGCAATGGTGAACTACTTGGAAATAAGATCCATAAAGTTGTTTTATATGCAAGTGATTTCATCCAAGTGAATCCAGAGCAAATGATTTACTAGACTGGCTGAAACTCATACTTAATAATCTGAAGCCTCAGTTTAACCTAATCCTGTATGGCACAATTCTTCAGGTTCTGGCGTGATACAGTTGGTTTCATACAGTACTTTTACCTTTGGGATGTTGCGTTCAAATATTACTTGAGGTTGTTGGATTAAATTATCCATACGCAGATCGACTTGCATTCAGTATTCTCAGTCCAGTTCCATTAAAGCATAAAGCTTCCCCAAAATTAGCACAGGCGCACAGTGAGCCAGAGGGTGCCAATTGTGGGAAATGGAAAGTTGCCAAATTCATTCATTTCAGACGTGCTTCTCCTCTAAGTCGACGCTGATTCACTTTGTTACGTAAGAGGAAAAAGACCCTAAGGCTGATCTAGTGTGTTTGATATTAATGCTGGGTGTACAGAATTAAAAATGTACTGTTCCTCAACACTAACTATTAAAGATCCCATACCAAAAGGTGCATGGAATTAAATCATAGAATGTACAGTGCAGAAGAAGGCCATTTGGCCCATCAAGCCTACACCGACAATAATCCCACCCACTTCCCATCCCTGTAACCCCACATATTTACAGTCCTAATCCCCCCGACACTAAGGGGCAATTTATCATGGCCAATTAACCTAACCCGCACACCTTTGGACTGTGGGAGGAAACTGGAGCACCCGAAGGAAACCCACACAGACATGGGGAGAACGTGCAAACTCCACACAGACAGTGACGCAAGGCCAGAATTGAACCCAGGTCTAGTAAGGGCGGCACGGTAGCAAAGTGGTTAGCACTGCTGCTTCACAGCTCCAGGGACCTGGGTTCGACTCCTGGCTTGGGTCACTGTCTGTGTGGAGTTTGCACATTCTCCTCGTGTCTGTGTGGGTTTCCTCCGGGTGCTCCGGTTTCCTCCCACAGTCCAAAGATGTGCGGGTTAGGTTGATTGGCCATGCTAAAATTGCCCTTAGTGTCCTGGGATGCGTAGGTTAGAGGGATTAGTGGGTAAATATGTAGGGATATGGGGGTAGGGCCTGGGTGGGATTGTGGTCGGTGCAGACTCAATGGGCCGAATGGCCTCTTTCTGTGCTGTAGGGTTTCTAAGTTTCTAAGTCTCTGGCACTGTAAGGCAGCAGTGCTAACCACTGTGCAGCTATGCTGTCCCAAAGAGGAGATGACTAACTTCCTTTTAACCACATTATCTCATTCCCCATTAACTCATTTGCACTTTATTTGCTACAGCAAAACATTTACATCAGCAGTCGGGAAAATGCGGGATTCTATTGTAAAGGATGTGATAAATGGACAGTTGGACAATCATGATCTGATTGGGCATAGTCTGCATGGATTTATGAATAGGAAATCATGTTTGGTGAACGTGTTGGTGTTTTTTTGAGGATGTTACGAACAAAATTGATAAAATATTGTCAATAACATAGTATATTTGGATTTTTCTAAGGATTTGAAAAAGCCCCCACAGGAAGTTGATTGGCAAAATAAAAGCACATGGGATTGGAGGCAATAAACTGGCATGGATTGAGGATTGGCTAACAGGCAGAAAAAAGAGAGTAGGAATAAATGGGTCATTTTCGCTTTGGCAGGCGGTGGCTAGGGGAGCACTGCAGGGATCAGTACTTGGGCCCCAGCTATTCACAATATTTATCAATGACTTGGATGTGAGAACCAAATGCAATATTTCCAAGTTCACTGATGATACAAAGCTAGATGGGAATGTGTGTTTTGAGGGAGATGTAAAACAGCGACAGGAGGATTTAGACAGACTTAGTAGCCAGAATGTTACTGCCTCACCGCCCCAGAATTGGGCCTTGGGCAGGATTTTACTAGTCTTGCCCGAGCAAGGTCGTAAAACCCAGTGAGTGGGCAAGAACACGGCAGATGGAATATGATGTGGAAAAATGTGAGATAATCCATTTTGGTAGAAGGAACAGATGTGCAGAGTATTTCCTAAATAGTAAGAGATTAGAAAGCGTGGATGTACAAAGGGACCAGGATGTTCTTGTCCATAAGTCACTGAAGGCTAACATGCAGATGCATGAATAATGGAATGTTAGCCTTTATCACGAGAGGATTTGAGTACAGGAGTAAGGCCTTGCTTCAACCGTTCTCAAACTTGATTGGAGGGTTACTGTTGAACTACTTACACTTACAGGTTGAAAGTTTACTTACTAGTGTCACAAGTAGGCTTACATTAACATCGCAATGAAGTTACTGTGAAATTCCCTGAGTCGCCACACTCCGGCACCTGTTCGGATACACTGAGGGAGAATTTTATCATGCCCAAATTCACTTAACCAGCACGCCTTTGGACTGTGGGAGGAAACTGGAGTGCCTGGAGGAAACCCACGCAGACATGGGGAGAATGTGCAAACTCCACTCAGACAGTGCCCAAGCCGGAAATCGAACCCAAGTCCCTGGCACTGTGAGGAAATAGTGCTAACCACTGTGCCACCGTGCCATCCCCCACTTATGTTGTGGGACATTCTCTGTTCCAACCCCTTTGGCCAAGCCTTTGGGCGTCAGCCCAGATATCTCCTTATATGGTTTGGTGTCATATTTTGTTCTATAACACCCCTGTAAAGTGCCTTGAGATGTTTTATTACGTTGAACATGCTCTGTGGCTACAAGTTGCTGTTGTTCATTGTATGCATCAATGATCTGGACATAGGATTAGAGGGGCCGGTTTTCAAACTTGTGGAAGAAGCTAAAATAGGTGACAGTAAATGTGCAGTATTGGGGGAGTGCTGCACCGTTGGAGATGCCATCTTTTGGATAAGACATTAAACCAAAGTCCTGCCTGCTAAGGTTAGAACCATAGAATCCCTCCAGTGAGAAGGAGGCCATTTGGCCCATCGAGACAGCAATCCTACCCAGGCCCTATCCCCATAACACCACGTATTTACCCTGCTAGTCCCCCTGTCCCTAAGGGCACTTTATCATGGCCAATCCAGCCAACCCGCACATCTTTGGAGTGTGGGAGGAAACCGGAGCACCCGGAGGAAATTCACATGGACATGGGAAGAATGTGCAAAATCCGCACAGAAAGTCACCCAAGGTAGGAATTGAACCTTGGTCCCTGGTGCTGTGAGACAGCAGTGCCAACCACTGTGCCACCGTACCGCCCAAAGTTCCGATGACACTTTTCGGAGAAGAGCGGGATGTTCTCCCTACTTTCCCTGAGGAATTTTCACAGTAACTTCATTGCAGTGTTAATGTAATAGCCTACTTGTGATGGATAAATAAACTTTAAAAAAGAAAATCAACAACACAAAAACAGATAATGGTCTTTACCATGTTGCTGTTTTGTGGGAGCTTGCTGTGATGCTTCCCACATCACAACAGTCACCCCACTTCAAAAAAGTACTCCTTTGTCTATAAAGTGATTTGCGATGCCTAATGCTTATGAAAAGCACGATAGAAACGCAAACCTTTCCTTTCAATAGTTCTGAAATGGCAGCACATTGCAAATTATTGTTGATAAGATGGCGAAATGGGTGAAATAAAAGTCAGGTGATTCTGAATGTCAGTGAATGTGAGGGGTATTCTTGGATTAAAAACAAGCAATAATGATACTGTGCTCACGTGTGTTAATTAGCTTCTCCTATTAAGAAAGCAGCATTAAAAATCATTTACCGCTCTCATTGGGCACAAGAACCATCTCATTAACTCTCAATAATAACAGTTGGGAATTAAATGATAAAAAGCAATATTGTCTTGTCCAGTTTCTAGGAAATTGAGGCAGATTCTGAAAAAAATACTCAAAATGACCGTGTTGTCTATACTTCACCCTCATCTAATTGGCACTTATTGCAATGGTGAACTACTTGGAAATAAGATCCATAAAGTTGTTTAATATGCAAGTGATTTCATCCAAGTGAATCCAGAGCAATTGATTTACTAGACTGGCTGAAACTCATACTTAATAATCTGAAGCCTCAGTTTAACCTAATCCTGTATGGCACAATTCTTCAGGTTCTGGCGTGATACAGTTGGTTTCATACAGTACTTTTACCTTTGGGATGTTGCGTTCAAATATTACTTGAGGTTGTTGGATTAAATTATCCATACGCAGATCGACTTGCATTCAGTATTCTCAGTCCAGTTCCATTAAAGCATAAAGCTTCCCCAAAATTAGCACAGGCGCACAGTGAGCCAGAGGGTGCCAATTGTGGGAAATGGAAAGTTGCCAAATTCATTCATTTCAGACGTGCTTCTCCTCTAAGTCGACGCTGATTCACTTTGTTACATAAGAGGAAAAAGACCCTAAGGCTGATCTAGTGTGTTTGATATTAATGCTGGGTGTACAGAATTAAAAATGTACTGTTCCTCAACACTAACTATTAAAGATCCCATACCAAAAGGTGCATGGAATTAAATCATAGAATGTACAGTGCAGAAGAAGGCCATTTGGCCCATCAAGCCTACACCGACAATAATCCCACCCACTTCCCATCCCTGTAACCCCACATATTTACAGTCCTAATCCCCCCGACACTAAGGGGCAATTTATCATGGCCAATTAACCTAACCCGCACACCTTTGGACTGTGGGAGGAAACTGGAGCACCCAAAGGAAACCCACACAGACATGGGGAGAACGTGCAAACTCCACACAGACAGTGACGCAAGGCCAGAATTGAACCCAGGTCTAGTAAGGGCGGCACGGTAGCACAGTGGTTAGCACTGCTGCTTCACAGCTCCAGGGACCTGGGTTCGACTCCTGGCTTGGGTCACTGTCTGTGTGGAGTTTGCACATTCTCCTCGTGTCTGTGTGGGTTTCCTCCGGGTGCTCCGGTTTCCTCCCACAGTCCAAAGATGTGCGGGTTAGGTTGATTGGCCATGCTAAAATTGCCCTTAGTGTCCTGGGATGCGTAGGTTAGAGGGATTAGTGGGTAAATATGTAGGGATATGGGGGTAGGGCCTGGGTGGGATTGTGGTCGGTGCAGACTCAATGGGCCGAATGGCCTCTTTCTGTGCTGTAGGGTTTCTAAGTTTCTAAGTCTCTGGCACTGTAAGGCAGCAGTGCTAACCACTGTGCAGCTATGCTGTCCCAAAGAGGAGATGACTAACTTCCTTTTAACCACATTATCTCATTACCCATTAACTCATTTGCACTTTATTTGCTACAGTAAAGGATGTGATAAATGGACAGTTGGACAATCATGATCTGATTGGGCATAGTCTGCATGGATTTATGAATAGGAAATCATGTTTGGTGAACGTGTTGGTGTTTTTTTGAGGATGTTACGAACAAAATTGATAAAATATTGTCAATAACATAGTATATTTGGATTTTTCTAAGGATTTGAAAAAACCCCCACAGGAAGTTGATTGGCAAAATAAAAGCACATGGGATTGGAGGCAATAAACTGGCATGGATTGAGGATTGGCTAACAGGCAGAAAAAAGAGAGTAGGAATAAATGGGTCATTTTCGCTTTGGCAGGCGGTGGCTAGGGGAGCACTGCAGGGATCAGTACTTGGGCCCCAGCTATTCACAATATTTATCAATGACTTGGATGTGAGAACCAAATGCAATATTTCCAAGTTCACTGATGATACAAAGCTAGATGGGAATGTGTGTTTTGAGGGAGATGTAAAACAGCGACAGGAGGATTTAGACAGACTTAGTAGCCAGAATGTTACTGCCTCACCGCCCCAGAATTGGGCCTTGGGCAGGATTTTACTAGTCTTGCCCGAGCAAGGTCGTAAAACCCAGTGAGTGGGCAAGAACACGGCAGATGGAATATGATGTGGAAAAATGTGAGATAATCCATTTTGGTAGAAGGAACAGATGTGCAGAGTATTTCCTAAATAGTAAGAGATTAGAAAGCATGGATGTACAAAGGGACCAGGATGTTCTTGTCCATAAGTCACTGAAGGCTAACATGCAGATGCATGAATAATGGAATGTTAGCCTTTATCACGAGAGGATTTGAGTACAGGAGTAAGGCCTTGCTTCAACCGTGTAGGAGTTTGGTTAGACCTCAACTGGAGTACTGTGTGCAGTTTTCTTCCCCTTACCTCAGAGAGAATATAATTGCCATAGAGGGAGTGCAGCACCAGACTTGTGCTGGGGATGGTGGGAGTGTCTCATGCAGAGGGATTGGGCAAACAGGGCCTGTATTATCTAGAGTTTCAAAGAATGAGAGGTGACCTCATACAAAAAAGGAATAGACAGTGTAGATGCAGTAAGAAGTTTCATGTGATTGGGGATTGTAGAACCAGAGGGCACAATTTCAAAATAAGGGAGAAGCCACTTTGGCCCAAGATGAGGAGGAATTTATTCACACAGAGGGTTGTGAATCTTTGGAACTCTCTATGGTAGAGCTCAGCCATTGAGTATGTTTAGTGTAGAGAGGGACAGATTTCTGATTGGCAATAATGTAAAGGGTTGTGGGGATGGAGAGTGTAAAAGGCATTGAAGTATCCAATCAGCCATGATCATATTGAAAGGTAGAGCAGACCTGAGGAGCTTAATGGCCTAACCATTTTTTTTTCACACAGAAGGTGGTGAGTATCTGGAACGAGCTGCCAGAGGTAATAGTAGAGGCGGTACAATTTTGTCTTTTAAAAAGCATTTAGACAGTTACATGAGTAAGGTGGGATATGGGCCAAACGTGGGCAATTGGGACTAGCTTAGTGGTTACAAGAAAGGATGGCATGGACAAGTTGGGCCAAAGGGCCTGTTTCCATGCTGTGAACCGCTATAACTATGACTCTAACCCTGTTCCTATGTTCCTGTTTTTCTCCTTATGGTGCATACAAGTCTGGGTTTTGTTTAAATATTATTGGACCGTTTCCTGGCCTGTAATAATATGAATAGCATGGCTCGTAGATTGTCACTGCCGGCTACATAATTCTGCACTGCCATGCTTTCTCTATTGATAAGGGATTTCCTGGTAGTTTTAAAAATGTGTTTTCTTCCCATTTGGTTCTGTTGGAGCTATATTTACTTATGCAGAGCCCAATTCATAAAACTCATGTTCTCTTAGACTGAAGTAAAGAAGACTTTTCACACTGCTAATCACTGGCTAAAGTGGATCCTCTTTTCAATTTTCACAATATCATTAAATCCTTAACACAAAGTGTTCCCTGCTGCTCTATAAATGTCTCAGCCTACAGCCTCAGGAGTTATTCAAGCTGGTTGGCTATTATTAAAGTTTAAAGTTTATTTATTTATTAGTGTCACAAGTAGGCTTACATTAACACTGCAATGAAGTTATTGTGAAAATCCCCTAGTCGCCACACTCCGGCGCCTGTTCGGGTACACTGAGGGAGAATTTAGCATGGCCAATCCACCTGACCAGCATGTCTTTCGGACTGTGGGAGGAAACCGGAGCACCCGGAGAAAGCCCATGCAGAGGAGAACGTGCAGACTCCATACAGACAGTGACCCAAGACAGGCATCGAACCCAAGTCCCTGGCGTTGTGAGGCAGCAGTGCTCATCACTGTGCCTCCGTGCCGCCCATTGTCCCCTCAAACACAACACTTTGAATTAGACATTGGTTGGAATTCCCCCAAGCCCCTGCCAGTGGGTTCGATGACGGGAACGGTGGAAGAATATGGCAGGAGGCCCAGAAATCGGTTTGATGCCGGTGTGAATTTACAGCAGGATCTTCCGCTAGTGCCACCATGGAGGATCAGAAGACCCACCAGAGGCAGGCGTGAACCTCATTAGCATCCTGTTAATAAATGCAGATGAAGGCCCGGCCCCTCCCTCTGGAGCACTTTAGAGAAGAAAAAATGCAAGTACACAGAGAGCCCAAACTGAAACATTTGTAGTGAAAGGCCAAGCAGCAGATTTACCAAGACAACAGGCCTTTGAATTTAGCCAATCAATTTGAATCAGGCACTTAGATACCAAAAACCAATTAAATTTAAATCTGATGGTTTTGACAACCTGGGACCAATCCTATTGTAGGAAATATTGATATGTTATCATGGGTATAAAAGAAGTGTGCAGAGGGAAAAACGGAGAGCAACTGCCACCTGCCAGAATTAACAGCTCTCAGCTCAGCTCTCAACTCCAGAGAGAGAGAGAATCGTTGGCTCTCGTAACTTCATCTATGTCTTAAGAGAAAGCACCATCTAGATAGCAAAGCTACTAAAGAAGAAAGAAGTTCCAGACAGAAGAATCAACAGAGAAGACCCAGAATATTCCAGAAGACACAAAACCTAGTTGTAATTTAGCGAGTGACTAAATTCTATTTTTGTTAATAAGTGGGAATTGTATTTATTTGAACAGCATACCAATGGAATCTTGTTTTATTCGGGAATAGTTAACAGTTAGAAGGGATTTATTTTGAATCATTGAATCCCTACAGTATAGAAGGAGGCCATTTGGCCCATTGAGTCTTCCGACCATAATCCCACCCAGGCCCTATTCCCGTACCCCCACACATTTACTCTGCTAATCCCCCTGTCACTAGGGTCAATTTTAGCATGGCCAATCAACATAACCCGCACATCTTTGGACTGTTGGAGGAAGCCGGAGCACCCGGAGGAAACCCACGCAGACACGTGGAGAACATGCAAACTCCACACAGACAGTGACCCGAGGCTGGAATCGAACCCAGGTACCTGGTGCTGTGAGACAGCAGTGCTAACCACTGTGCTACCATGCTGCCCATTTGGTTTGTTAATAGTTTAGTTAATTTGCGCACTGTTAGTTAGACAAATAAATTGTTACATGTTGATTTTAGAGAGAGTGTCAGGGATTTATTTTGTATTTAACCACGAGAAGTTGCTGAAGAGCAAGTCGCACCAGTTCACACACACCTTTTACAGATTACAAGGTGAGGTACTCCTCTTTGGGTGTTTGTTCTCAGAGGGGGGATCAACCTCCGCTTTCTAACACTGGGCATGACCCTCTCCCCACAAGTGATGCACTCACCTGACCTCCTCCAGCGGGTTTGGCACCAGGTGCATGCCATGGGGGACAAATTGTAATTCACATCGGTGTACTCTCATGCCAGCGTGAATGGATAATGTAACCATGGGGGAAGGGATCGGGGGGGTGGGGTGTGGAATTATCAGGTGCAGAGGACTGATAATTAGATTGAAATTTATTCTAATGGGATTCCTAACGTTGATCATTTGGGAGGTTGGTGGAGGGAGACTCACGACAGGACTTCCCATTGATGGAGTACACGATTGGGCTTCTCGCAAGATTTTGCGCTCCTGTTGCTATGCATGCCTGACGTGAACAGGAGTGCAAAATCCCAGCCTTTGAAGATAGTTTTCCAAATTTTCCCCAAGCGAGGCTCCCCAACTCTGTTAACCCAGATGAGATTCCTCAATTTATTACACTCCATGGTAACTATCCTGGCATAAGCACCAATTTGTAATAAATTCTGGAATAGATCTCTCAACTTGTTAACTTCTAGCTGGGATATCCCCAAATTGGTTGGTTACAACAAGATTGATATTTTTAAAAATCTCTCCCTTTATGAATATCTTCTCCCACGCCTGATATATATGATTAAGAAGCAACCAATTTAACAAGGTTGTCTTGAGTTAAAGAAAGAGTGAGTTCATTAACTACTAAAGACAAGAAAATGAGAAAACAGAGCATCTACATTCATACAGATTAGTAGTGAGAACCAAGTCCAAATTAAGTAAGTTAAAATAAAGTATGAAGCAGCCCTTGGCTTGTCTGTGAGGAGTAGATGATGAAATGTTGTGGTCATTGCGATTCGGGAATTGAGTATTTGAGATTCCAATGTTCTGCAGTTTGGCTGAGAAATTGCCCCGTTTTCTATTTCAGCTGCAGCTTGGCTGATCTGGCTTGCTTCAGCATTCAGGGAGAGAGAACGTACCTGCCTTTTCTCCTGTGTCACACACTGACGTACCCAGCGTCCGCTCACCTATCCAATTTTGGCAGCAGGTTTTTATCCCAATGTTTATGTTTTCCTGGAAGGGAAAAAAGCCCCAAAGTCATCTGGGATGTTGCTCGCAGGATGTCATTCCTGCTGAGATGATACGCAGCTCCCATTATCTCCCATTGTCTCCATATGTGATGACAATTAGATTTTGGATGACATTTGTGCTTTTGACGCGTCCAAGACACAAGTGATGCACTCACCTGACCTCCTCCAGCGGGTTTGGCACCAGGTGCATGCCATGGGGGACAAATTGTAATTCACATCGGTGTACTCTCATGCCAGCGTGAATGGATAATGTAACCATGGGGGAAGGGATCGGGGGGGTGGGGCGGGATTTTATGGCCTTGCCCGTCCTGAAACTGTAAAACAAGGTCAACAGACCTTCCCATTGTCTACCTCTCGCCCACTCCGATTCCCGTGGCAGGCAGGGCGGTAAAATTCCAGCCAAAGTGTGATTCAATTCTCTCTCTCTTCGTTGCAGCCACCAGCTACTCAGTCAGTGACTGAATTTATATCATTGGCCAATTTTTGTTTAAGTCCATTTTTTAACACCCACAGGTCTTATTTAAAGTTCAATATTTCATGCATAATTCAATGTCGTTTTGCCTTCGTCGCGACAATAGTCAAAATAAAAACCAGTGAAGAGGGGGGTTTTATTGACCATGATCTTGTGTTTGATCATCTCTTACTGATGGATTTTTTCCCTATTGGAAAGTCCATAACTACGGCGCACACTCTGAGAAAAAGGGGTTGGCAATTTAAGACTGACATGAGAAGAAAGTTCTTCACTCAATGGTTTATGAATCTTTGGAATTGCCTACTCTAGGGAGCTGTCGCTGCTGAAACAGTGACTATATTCAAGGGTGAGCTGGATAGGGTTTTTGAACACTGAGCAAATCAAGGGTTTTGAAGATGGACCGGAAAGTGGAGCTGAGGTCAAAGATCAGCCATGACCTTTTTGAATGTCGAAGCAAGCTCAAGCCTATTCCTTATGTACAGATATTTGGACTCAAACATAAAACCCAACCTTCCATTACTTTATTGTTTATTTCATCCTTGGGATAGTCCCAGATGACCATAGGCTGCTCTCTCTTTGAGGGGGAGAGCTGACTGGTGGTGATTTAACCCGAGGGTCACCACACCTCAGGCAAAGGGCAAGGTTGAGAAGGTGGGGCCTTTATGAATAACCTCAGCCAATACGCAATTGAACCCGTACCATTGGCGTAACTCTGCATCATGAACAAGCTGTCTAGCCACCTGCCTTGGAATTTATAACAGAAGTTGGGGCCTAAATCTTTATAGGTATTCATGAGCACAATTTATAATGTGTAAGTTGCTAATGTCTGTGTACCCGATACAAGATGATGTACAAGACAGTCCTTTAAAAATTAATGTTTTTGTCTGAAGTGAAATGATTTGTTAGCCCTGAGTCTAAATTCAGCCCAACACTGGGGCCAGAATTTTCCGGTCTCACACACCCCATTAACTGCTGCAAGCGAGAACGGAGAATTTGACACCCACCAAATCTCCATGCACAGCAGCGGGACTGGATAATCCCAATTGTGGGCAAAGTCGGAGAATTCTGGCCTAGGTTTGTCCAAATTCTTCTAAAGCACCAACTCGAAACACTTTGGGTTCTGACTTTGTGTTTTGGTGATCAACTCTAACTAACTTTGCAATTCAACCTTTCCCTACGAGCGCAATCTCATAGAATCCTTACAGCGCAGAAGGAGGCCATTCAGCCCACCGAGTCTGCACCAACCACAATCCCACGCAGGTCCCACTCCTGCAACCCCCCATAGTTATCCTACTAATCCCCCTGTCACTAAGGGGCAATTTAGCATGGCCAATCAACCTAACCCGCACATCTTTGGACTGTGGGAGGAAACCGGTGCACCCGGAGGAAACCCACGCAGACACAAGGAGAAGGTGCAACAAGGTCCACACAGACGGTGACCCAAGGCCGGAATTGAACCCGGGTCCCTGGCGCTGTGAGACAGCAGTGCTAACCACTGTGCCGCCGTGCTGCCCAGCACTGTGGCACTGTGCCACCCAGCATTGTGCCACTGTGCCACCGTGCCACTGTGCAGAATAAAAAGGTGTATTATGCAACGCATGTCAAAATACAACAGAAAGATTCTTAAATTAAGGCGATAAAGATGCACTTTTCATGTTGTTGGAATGTTACAATTTCTCACTATCATAAGATCATCATCTTTGTCACTATGGCAACCATTAATTAAATTTCTCCCATTTTTTAGATTCACAGTTATGTCAACACAAATAATAAACATTCCAGGAAAGGACACATTTAGCTTAAATAAAACATCAAGCAGGAAGATTAAAAAATTGTTACGTTGCCATGGAGATTGACAACTCACTAATTTCCATATTAAATTCCCTAACTGCTGCTTCCTTACCCAACAAACAGAGTTTAATACCTTAATCGACCAGGCTTAGAGTCATTTTAATATTGGAACTCTGCTTATGATATTATTTTCAATTGCAAATTTTGAAAAGTTGGGTAAGACCAGGGCATTGTAATCACTTTATCTATTCAAACAATGCGCAGACATGTTTCTGTTTCCACCTTGCTATACGTAATGCAATCCTGCTACCTTAATCCCCTTTTCTGGCTGAATCTGTCTGCTGTGGATATCTGTCAACAGCTTCCCTCCGTTTGTACGTAAAACATTGAATCATAGTTGGTGCTCTCAACTCAACATGAAGTGTGGCACTTAACAAGTATTTGAGGGAAAACTTCAGAATACATGTCTGGTGCTCATCCATTTAAAATAAAGAAAGCAGCAACATGGTAACAGACCAAATCTCTCAGTTGCTGTGTGTCAAATTCTGTAATAACTTGACAGATTTTATAAGTCATGGAATCAAAGATATTTTTCCATTAGAAGCCCCTATGTCCTTTATAAACTGGGGTCTGCCTTGCCTGCTCAATATTGACATAAACGCAATGGGACCTAGGTGTTAAATAGAGAACCCCGTGTCAATGTCAAAGTCCAGCTTTTTAGAACATTCAGCATCTTGTCAATACATTATTTGTTAAACCATTTTAAGCTCAAAGACAATGGCAGTAATTGATCCAGAGCTATAAACACATTCAGAGTGTTTACTCTGAACAGCCTCGAAAAATTCTTGGCAGTAACAAATTTTAGCCATGTATCTGATGTGGTGCGCACGTGAGAATTAATTTTAGGCCAAAATGTGGTTGGAGGTGTAAGATATAAGTGAGTTTGAGTAATGTTCCTTTTTTAATTCATTCGTGGGACATGGGTGTCGCTGGCTGGGCCAGCATTTATTGTCCATCCCTAGATGCCCAAGGACGGTTGAGAGTCAACCACATTGCTGTGGCTCGGGAGTCACATGTACACCATTCCAGGTAAGGACAGCAGATCTCCTTCCCTAAAGGACATGAGTGGGTTTTTTTTGACAATCGACAACGGTTTAGTGGTCATCAGTAGATTCCTAATTCCAGATATTGTTTATTGAATTCAGATTTCACCACCTGCCGTGGTGGGATTCGAACCCGGGTCCCCAGAACATTAGCTGAGCGTCTGGATTACTAGTCTAACGATAATACCACTTGGCTATCGCCTCCTCTAGGCATGATTGCTTAATCACCACGGAGCAGATAGGTGGAAATAATTTAATAATTCTAATTTTAAAAATTGGATTTCCTTTAAAATAATTGTTAAATAACAAAATTGTTGGAAATCTTGAGGATGTGAACCAATATCAGGCCTAAAACAGAATGGAGGAAATCTGGGGGAATAAATTAAGAAAAAAATTTAATTCGACTTTGCAAGACCAGAATCCAATTTTCTCCTCAAGCTGGTTGAAATAAAATGATTAGTAACTTTAGAGGTTTGTTGGTGTTTATGTGATGATTCTTCCACTTTTACTGTAATCAATAATTGCTGTAACCTTAATCTTTGAAGTATGAATAATGTCCACAGTTATCAAAATGTGTGCAAGGAGAGACAACCTGGGTGGATACTGTCAAAGTGTAGTGTTACTATTTAATAGTACGAAGCAAAGCACAAAATAATGTTCTCAAAGAAAAAGAGTGTAATTTCCTAAAATGCAGATGTAACAGTGTGCAGAGAGAACAGAAGAAATTCCGTATTCTGCGATTATCATTAGAAACACGCTAACTTGTAATCCACCTCAAATTTAATGGGTGGGATTTTCCAGTCCCGCCGATGTCTACAGGGTTTTGCAGCATCCCTCTGCCACTGGAAAACGCATGACAGGCAGGGGTTGCCATTGACGGAGCTGGAAGATCCTGCTGGCAGAAGGGCTGGAAAATTTGGCCAAAACTGAATGAGTTCTCTACTTCAAGATTAGGAGAAAACCGCGTGATAGCTGGAATTCTCTGCAAAACCTCAAGGCCTGGAAGTTGGCAGTCAGGAAAACAAGTTTAAGAAAATAATTTCAAATATTGCTGAAAGTTTAGCCATGGCACAATGGAGAAATGTTTTAAAATTCTTCTCTGCGAATTGATAGATATTTGAATGCGATTTCTGCTCTGGGGAAGCATGAAGGAAAAGTTTTGATTCTAATTACAACTTCTTGCTCTGTGAACATCCTGGAACGTGTTGTCATGACGACATGGAAATGTAACAAATATCCAGATGAGGCCATTGTTGAATTCAGTTGTAGTATGATGAATAAAGGAGGACATTCTAGTTCACTAATTGTTCATCAGATTCCAGTGAGGATGAATCGAGTGGCCCAATGTGTATCAATGCAAACAAAAAGGACTTTGTTGAAATTCAGCAAAGGGATCTCAGCACACCTGGTCTGTGAAAGAAATCACACTATGTCATTTAAATATACCTCGTCAATTTAAGCCCACTGACAACATGTTCCTGTATTTTTCTAAGCACAGTAAACTCCAATCTTCAACAGCAAACCCAGAGAAGGTGCTTCATACAGACTGCTGAGCCCAAATCAATCAACTGTTTTACTGCAGGTTGCCCAGCACTGGTGTAGAACAACGTACCTGGGGTTTAGAGTGAATAAGAACATTCCAGAAGCACAGTGGCTGTTATTAGTATTAATGAAACAGGGAAAGAAAGAAAGATTCCTCAGTGTTCCTATTAGAATGACTGGCTGGAATACGTTACTTCGCTATGCAACTATAATTGAGATCAGGAGGGCAAAGTTCCATAACACCGTAAGACCATAAAACATAAGAGCAGAATTAGGCCACTCGGCCCATCGAGTCTGCTTCACTATTCAATCATAGTTGATATTTTTCTCATCTCCGTTCTCCTGCATTTTCCCCATAATCCCTGATCCCCTTATTAGCCAAGAGCCTATCTATCTCTGTCTTAAAGACACTCAATGACCTGGCCTCCACAGCCTTTTGCAGCAAAGAGTTCCACAGACTCACCACTCTCTGGCTGAAGAAAGTCCTCCTCTTGTTTTGGAAATTGACTTGAAAATGGTCACTGAAGCTGAGGAAGGATTCCACTATTGATACTCCCATTTAACTACTAGAAACATAGAAACATAGAAAACTACAGCACAAAACAGGCCCTTCGGCCCCACAAGTTGTGCCGAACATATCCCTACCTTTTAGGCCTACCTATAACCCTCCATCCTATTAAGTCCCATGTACTCATCCAGGAGTCTCTTAAAAGACCCTATTGAGTTTGCCTCCACCACCACTGACGGCAGCCGATTCCACTCGCCCACCACCCTCTGTGTGAAAAACTTTCCCCTAACATTTCCCCTGTACCTACCCCCCAGCACCTTAAACCTGTGTCCTCTCGTAGCAGCCATTTCCACCCTGGGAAAAAGCCTCTGAGAGTCCACCCCATCTATGCCTCTCAACATCTTATATACCTCTATTAGGTCTCCTCTCATCCTACGTCTCTCCAAGGAGAAAAGACCGAGCTCCCTCAGCCTATCCTCATAAGTCATGCCACTCAATCCAGGCAACATCCTTGTAAATCTCCTCTGCACCCTTTCAATCTTTTCCACATCCTTCCTGTAATGAGGCAACCAGAACTGAGCACAGTACTCCAAGTGGGGTCTGACGAGGGTCTTATACAGCTGCATCATTTTCCCTGGACTCCTAAACTCAATCCCTCGATTGATAAAGGCCAGCACACCATACGCCTTCTTAACCACCTCCTTCACCTGCGGGGCCGATTTTAGAGTCCTATGGACCTGGACCCCAAGGTCCTTCTGATCCTCTACCGTACTAAGAGTCTTTCCCTTTATATTGTACTCCTTCATCCCATTTGACCTGCCAAAATGGACCACTACGCATTTATCTGGGTTGTAGTCCATCTGCCACGTCTCCGCCCAGTCTTGCATCCTATCTATGTCCCTCTGTAACTTCTGACATCCCTCCAGACTATCCACAACCCCACCAACCTTCTTGTCGTCGGCAAACTTACCAACCCATCCTTTCACTTCCTCATCCAGGTCATTTATGAAAATGATAAACAGCAAGGGCCCCAGAACAGATCCCTGGGGCACACCACTGGTGACCGACCTCCAATTAGAAAAAGACCCATCTATACACACTCTCTGCCTCCTTTGGGCAAGCCAGTTCTGGATCCACAGGGCAGCAGCCCCTTGGATACCATGCCCTCTCACCTTTTCTAGAAGATGCCCTCTCACTTTTTCTAGAACATACTCAATCTGGACATTGAGTTTAGGCAGGCTGTTGAACCACAGAAGCCATCACAATCAACTTTAATTCCCCACACATGCTTCTAGCAGGGGTCCTTAGACATTCATCAAGATCTCTTCCTAGCCTAAGGATAACCCGGGTAATTATAGGCCGGTGAGCTTGACGTCCGTGGTGGGGAAGTTGTTGGAGAAGATTCTTAGAGATAGGATGTATGCGCATTTAGAAAGGAATAAACTCATTAACGATAGTCAGCATGGTTTTGTGAGAGGGAGGTCATGCCTCACTAACCTGGTGGAGTTTTTTGAAGAAGTGACCAGAATGGTTGACGAGGGAAGGGCCGTGGGTGTCGTCTATATGGACTTTAGTAAAGCGTTTGACAAAGTCCCTCATGGTAGGCTGGTGAAAAAGGTTGGATCTCATGGGATAAAGGGGGAGGTGGCTAGATGGGTGGAGAACTGGCTTGGTCACAGAAGACAGAGGGTGGTAGTGGAAGGGTCTTTTTCCGGCTGGAGGCCTGTGACTAGTGGTGTTCCGCAGGGCTCTGTATTGGGACCTCTGCTGTTTGTGATTTATATAAATGATCTGGAAGAAGGTGTAACTGGGGTGATCAGTAAGTTTGCGGACAACACAAAATTGGCAGGACTTGCAGATAGTGAGGAGCATTGTCAGAAGCTACAGAAGGATATAGATAGGCTGGAAATTTGGGCAAAGAAATGGCAGATGGAGTTCAATCCTGATAAATGCAAAGTGATGCATTTTTGTAGAAATAATGTAGGGAGGAGCTATACGATAAATGGCAGAACCATAAAGGGTGTAGATACGCAGAGGGACCTGGGTGTGCTAGTCCACAGATTCTTGAAGGTGACGTCACAGGTGGAGAAGGTGGTGAAGAAGGCATATGTCATGCTTGCCTTTATAGGATGGGGCATAGAGTATAAAAGTTGGGGTCTGATGTTGCAGATGTATAGAACATTGGTTCGGCCGCATTTGGAATACTGCGTCCAGTTCTGGTCGCCACACTACCAGAAGGAGGCTTTGGAGAGTACAGAGGAGGTTTACCAGGATGTTGCCTGGTATGGAGGGGCTTAGTTATGAGGAGAGATTGGGTAAACTGGGGTTGTTCTCGCTGGAAAGACGGAGGATGAGGGGAGACTTAATAGAGGTGTATAAAATTATGAAAGGCATAGATAGGGTGAACGGTGGGAAGCTTTTCCCCAGGTCGGTGGTGACGTTCACGAGGGGTCATAGGTTCAAGGTGAAGGGGGGAGACTTAACACATATATCAGAAGGACATATTTTACACAGAGGGTGGTGGGGGCCTGGAATGTGCTGCCAGGCAAGGTGGTGGAGGCGGACAAACTGGGAACGTTTAAGACTTATCTAGACAGCCATATGAACGGAGTGGGAATGGAGGGATACAAAAGAATGGCCTAGTTTGGACCAGGGAGCGGCACGGGCTTGGAGGGCCGAAGGGCCTGTTCCTGTGCTGGATTGTTCTTTGTTCTTTGTTTGTTCTTTTGTTCTAGCCTAGAGGTACAGACACCAAGGACAGTGCTCTGAGTATTCGGCTGTGAGCATCAGTTGCAAATCCATGGGACTTTAATTGTCTGCGCAACTTATAACATTCAGTTACTCAGGAATAAGTGGGAGTCTTCCAAAAACCCAGCACGGACACAACAGCCTTCATGTCATCCCTCAATGCTGTAAGCTTCTATGCTTTTATCAATTCAAAAGAATGTCAATGCAACCTGCAGAGCTGAGACTCCAGGAAATAGATTGTCTCCCATTTCTACATTTTAAAATCCTTTATGTATCACATCATCATGTTAAAGTTAAGACCTATTTTAAATTATTTATTATTTATTAGTGTCACAAGTAGGGTTACATTAACACTGTAAGGAAGTTACTGTGAAAATGATCTACCACTCTATGAAAATCCCCTCGTTGCCACACTCCGGTGCCTGTTCGGGCACACTGAGGGAGAATTTAGCATGGTCAATGCACCTAACCAGCACGTCCTTCAGAGTGTGGGAGGAAACTGGAGCACCCGCAGGAAACCCACACAGACACGGGGAGAATGTGCAAACTCCACACAGACAGTGACCCAAGCCGGGAATCAAACCTGGGTCCCTGGCGCTGTGAGGCAGCAGTGCTAACCACCTCAAAAGCCCCTTTATGCTTTATGCTGTGTGTGTGTATATGGCGTGAGGTATCTACTCAAGAAACTATCCTCTGTTAAAAGACATCACAATTATGTTCTGTCAGTGCTTTCGCTCTTTTCGGATCTGATCCTCTGACACGTTGTCTACCTTCAACATGCCAATTTAAAGTGCACCATTGAAGGACAAGGTCAGGGAAGCCCCCTGCTCTCCCTCCTCTCATTAAACTAACAGCGAGGTTGCCTCATTGCTAGAAATGAAAGAATTTAAATGCTGGGGCGCTTGTACTTTTGAAGCACTTGCTTGAATAAAGAAGAAAGGCCAGGAGTCCATTCAACACCATCTGGCCTCACTGCCACCAGAAAGCAAAGGAACCTTTTTAGCTTTGTGAGAAATTCACTCCTCACATCAAAGTACTTTCAGAAATGAGGGGATGTGTTCAATTCATTTAGGCCTCAATACACACACTAATTATCTACCATTATCAACGGACTTTCTTATGAATGCTTCTAATAATTGAGGAACCCTGCCCCCTCCCTGCTATCTCCCACTATTCAGGCATCAGACTCCGTGATATCTGAATATGTTCAAGGGTGGCAGCCAGCAATTAATTTTCCTCGATCAAAATCAGTTTGGATGAAGTTGGATGGCCGTTGACGATGTTAATAACCCTGCAACGATAGATGGCTCCAGCATTCCGGTTTGTTCCAAGTGGTGGGATGATTCATGGATTTTATCTGTTCCTCCAGTTCAAAAGAACGTCTGCAACACTCCTAAAGATTATCATATCTTTTCTGACCTGAAGCAAAAATATCTCCCTAGCCTCGTTGAGAAATGATTAACAATTTCTCTAGGTCCAGAATTCAAGTTCACGCTGTCCATCATTAGAAGTATAGTAGCTGATAACATCATGCTTGAGGTCATTATCATTGGCCACCAGACGCAGCTAACCCATGTTATTGTGAACTGAGAGCCAAGGTGTTGAGACCTAAGCACTAACTGGCTTCCAGATTCACTAAACCTTTCAGGGAAAATGTTCAGGTGAAACCCCAATTATTAATTATTGAATACACGTGTAAAATGACCACTGTATGTTCAACTGCTTCATCGCGCCAGGTTCAATTCCAGCCTTGGGTCACTGTCTGTACGGAGTTTGCACATTCTCCCCGTGTCTGCGTGGGTTTCCTCCGGATGCTCCGGTTTCCTCCCACAGTCCAAAGATGTGCAGGTTAGGTGGATTGGCCATGCTAAATTGACCCAAGTGTCAGGGGCTTTGTAGGGTAAATGTGTGGGGTTACGTGGATAGGGCCTGGCTGGGATTGTGGGCAGTGCAGACTTGATGGGCCGAATGGCTTCCTTCTGCACTGTAGGGATTCTATGATTCTACCTCCAAACGTCAGATATGTTGTTTTGTTTTCTTCAATGGTGCCTGTTTACCAATTTTAGTTGTATTTTCCAATTTATTTGACTGCTTCTTTGCTCTGTTTGTTTCCAGCTTCAGCTGCGGAAGCTGTCCACACCTTTTCCAACGCATGCTTTACCCACCTGTTGGAAAAGCATTTGCCAAAGGAAAACAATTTCACTGAGCCTACATAACAACCATTGGGTGCCCTCCTACACTTGCAGAATGCAGATGATGATTAGAGGAGGAATACAAACCAGATGTGTCTGAACCTTCGTTGTTCGAGATGAAGGTTACTCTGACAGTATATTCAGGTAATGGAATTGTTAAGGACCAGATCGGAAACTCCAAGGTATTTTACAAAGTTAGCCCAGACCCATAAGGTGTTTCATAGAAACTAGAAGCAGGAGTAGGCCATTCAGCCTTCGAGCCTGCTCATTTTGATCATAGCTGATCATCGAATTCAATATCTTGATCCCCCTTCCCCCCATATCCCTTGATCCCTTTAGCCCCAAGAGCTATATCTAATTTCTTGAAATCACACAATGTTTTGGCCTCAACTACATTCTGTGGTAGTGAATCCCACACATTCACCACCCTCTGGGTGAAGAAATTTCTCCTCACCGCACTCCTGAAAGGTTTACCCCTTATCCTCAAACTATGACCCCCTAGTTCTGGACTCCCCCACCGTTGGGAACACTCTTTTTGAATCCACCCTGCCTAATCCTGTTCGAACTTTATAAGTGTCTATGAGATCCCCTCTCACTCTTCTAAACTCTAATTAATGCAATCCTAACCGATTTAGTCTCTCCTCATAAGACAGACCTGCTATCCCAGGAATCAGCCTGGTAAACGTTTGCTGTACTCCCTCTATAACAAGGACATCCTTCCTCAGATAAGGACACCAAAACTGCACACAGTACTCCAGATGTTGCCTCATCAATGCCCTGTACAATTGCAGGAAAATATCCCTATTCCTGTACTTAAATCCTCTTGAGGATTGAAGACCAACATACGATTTGCCTTTTTTACTGCCTGCTATACCTGCACGCTCATTTTCAGTGACTGATATACAAGGACACCAAGGTCTCGCTGAGTATCCACCTCTCTCAATTTACACCCATTCAAATAATAATCTGCCTTCCTATTTTTGCTACCTAAGTGGATAACCTCACATTTATCCACATTATGCTGCATCTGCAATGCGTATGCCCACTCACTCAGCTTCTCTAAATCACGCTGAAGCATCTCTGCATCCTCCTCACAGCTCACCCTCCCACCCAAATTTGTACCATCTGCAAATTTTATGATAATTCATTGAGTTCCCTCTTCCAAATCATTAATATATAATATGAATAGCTGGGGTCCCAGCATGAATCCCCACGGTACCCCACTCGTCACTGCCTGCCAATCAGAAAAAGATCCATTTATGTCAACTCTTTGTTTCCTTTCTGCTAACCAGCTTTCTGGTGATCTCAAGGCACTACCCACAATCCCATGCACTCCAGGTATGATTCAAGTGACCCACTGGGAAGCTTTCATCAAAACAAACTTTATTTTAGAACATCGTTAGAATATAACAAAAAGAATTAGCATAGATTTTACCAATTAAAATTTTAATTCTTAACAGCCAGCAATCTGTATTGTTCCAATTTAGCAGCATCCCACACAGACATGAATCCCTTCTTTAAAATCAGTTCGCACAAAAACCAAAGATGCTGATGAATGTACGAGATTTCCAGCCTTTTGACACCTCTGGAGAGTGATCCAGACGGGCATCTGTCTTCAAATTTTCATGCAGCAACTTCCAGAGAAAGCTTGCACCCAGAGAGTAGAATCTCAGAGAAAAAGGCTTATTGCTTTGCAGATTCCAGTCTCCAAACCGCAGAGAGGAGAAAAGAGAGGCACTCCTTCTCCTCCCAAAAAGCAGACTGAGCTTGAGTTCTCTGTGTAAGTTTAGCTGTACCCAGTCATATGACCTTACCTGTCAACCAGCCTAATCAAGCACTGCATTAATTAAGATCAATTATGTTGCTGCAGTAACAATACAGTGCTACTGGATCCAGACAAAAGGGCTCTGATAAAATGGAAGGGACTAGTAAACACCTTCAGCGCAGAAACACGATTAAAGTACATACCTTAAAGGCACAGTATCCATAAAGAATCCTGCCGGGGAATGTCTGCGTCCTGTTATCTGGAGGCTACAGTGAGGCTGCCCAAGCATTCTGAATTTTCCAGGACTATTCCATAAATAGGCCTCTTGTCCCCATTCAAGCCTTTCATGTCTGCATCTTGCCCCAGTTTTCTTCTGTCCTGGATTTCCACTGCAGGCGTTGTCTCAGTTGCATGCGCCAGGCATGGCAAAGTTGACGGTGTCTGTTCAGGGCCTTCCTGCAGCTGCCGATTGGTGGGATCTGCACTGGAGGCATCGGAATCAAAGCAGGTCACAGCAGTGGGGGTGCCCCCCCGCCCCCAGCCTCCCACCCCTGCTCTCAAAGCTTCATGAGCTCCATCCACCCATTCTGAAGGGGGACACCAGAACCCACCCCCCCTCGCTCTCGGACATTCACCAGCAGCCCCTCCCCCACTCACACCCGCATGCTCTCACCAAACGTACGGTGTCATGTTTAAGCATTTTAATTGGTGGAAGTTATGCTAATTCATTTTCTTATATTCTGACTGTGTTCTTATATAAAGTTTGTTTTGATAAAAGCTCCCTAGTGGGTCACTTGAATCATACCTGGAGTGAAACATCTTATGCTCCACCACCCCCCACGGTGAGGTGGTCAGTCTGGTTTTCCAAGGAAGGCCATTTCGGAACTGTGCAAGCTCCTGAAAATAGATCTTCAAAAGGCTATGAAGTTGAACAGAGCCGTGTCAAGTGGCTCATTCTAAACAACAGCTGGAGACATCAGTTGAGTTTCCCAACCAACTGCACCCTGTCAGTAACTCATGTACTGTTTTCCCAACCTGGGAGCATCATTACTTTCTCTATGGATAGCTGGTAGCAAATCAGTGCTCACAGGTATTTTAAGGCAGTTAGATTTGAAGGAAGATACAATGAAGGACATACACCCACCATGAGATTTGGGGCAGGATTTAAATGAATAACCAAAGGTTCAGATACTTAAAGTTAAGCTGGAGACTCACTGTCACACTTTTCACAAGTTATGAGTCACAAGTCGCCTCAGATTAACACTGCAATGAAGTTATTGTGAAAATCACCAATCGCCACACTCCAGCGCCTGTTCGGGTACACTGAGGGAGAATTTAGCATGGCCAATGTACCTAACCAGCACGTCTTTCAGACTGTGGGAGGAAACCAGAGCACCCGGAGGAAACCCACGTAGACACGGAAAGAACGTGCCGACTCCCCACAGACAGTGACCCAAGGCCAGGAATCGAACCCCGGTCCCTGGCGCTGTGAGGCAGCAGTGCTAACCACTGTGCCACTATGTCATGCATATCAAAGAAGGGTGGTCTGCGTGCCCTCAATACCCAATATATATAACTGGCAAACAGGGCTTTGCATTGGTGCCGGGTTCTTTGAAAATTGGCTCTGTGGAGCTTCACGGGCTTTCAGAAAGGAACAAATTTGAAATCATGTGTGAAAAGAAATGAGCTGCAAGATGATGCAATGATATTTGGGATCTCAATATGATTTAGACATGAAATGGACACCAGAGGGGTGGACCTAGACTGTCCAGTAGTGGTTAGCAAGTCCACAGGTTGTTTAATATCATTCCTGAGCTTTATTTGAAATTGATGTGAAGCAGGCTGGAGACTCACTGTCACACCTTTCACAAAGCCAAGACTTACCCCAGGGCGTTTCAAGCTCCTGTAATGCAGCAGATTGCAGGCCAGTGGGAAATAGGCACAGGCCCCATTTTCCCAATCGTGTAATCCTCCTGCACACATTGAGCACCGTGGCTCCTGGCTCACAGCAGCGAGGAATCTGCCCCTCAACACAGTCAGAGCACCTCCTCCTGGCAGCACTCCCTCACTCTGACAGTCGTGTCACAGAGTGCACCAGAAATGTTGAGATCGAATGCACAGCTTTGCCAAGCTTAGCAACGCCCCAAACTTCAAACGCGCAGGAGAACGAGGTCGACAAACAACCTGCTCAGTATCATACTCCTATTTGTGGGAGTTTGCTGTGTGTACATTGACTGTCATACTTCCTCCATTACAACACTTAGAGGGCGGGATCTTCCAGCCGCACTCGCCCCAAGACCAGAAAATCCCGCCCGAAGTCAACAGACCTTTGCTTTGACAAAGGGTCGTCTGGACTCGAAACATCAGCTCCTTTCTCTCCCCACAGACGCTGCCAGACCTGCTGAGATTTTCCAGCATTTTCTCTTTTGGTTTCAGATTCCAGCATCCGCAGTAACTTGCTTTTATTTTAGACCTTTGCATGGTCCTGCCCCGCCCGCTACCATTCCCATGGCGGACCGGGCAGGAAAATTCTCCCCAAAAAGTACATCACTGGCAGTGAAATGTTCTGGAACGTTCTGAGGTCATTAGATGCAAGACTTTCCTTTCTTTTCCAAAATTGCTTCTTAACAACATAAAGAAGCTTCCAAGAATAAGAAATTGATAAAAAAGCAGACGGTTTGATTTGGGTGTCTCTTTGCCATTCAGGGAACTAACAAAATGAAGCCAATCAACAATAAGTGTGAAACTTGTTCGCTCATATTTCATATTGTTATTGTCTCAGCTTCCAATGCAAAGCAGCTCATTGTGCGAGACATGTATGTACGAAATGGGAACAGCTAAAATAATTGCCAATGGCTTTTCAAAGTCACAACGCTTTATAATTTCTAATTTTTATTGCCAATGACGTGGCAACATCATTATTGTGCAGTGAAGTGTGGCTTTGTTAATTGTCATTAAGATGCTGGAGTGACGCAGTTACTGGTGTTAAGGAGCAACACCAGACTCGGCAGATACTCAAGGAACCAAAGACATCAGTTTGAAAATTAATTTGCGCACAAATTATAAAAAAAAACTTTACATATTCAGATCAGGGGTGATTTAACGGAGAACAATCTTGAGGAAACAAACTGTCTGACAAACTTTAATAAGTCCTCGGAGGCAGAAGTCCCTTCACCAACATCCTTTTATTTACAAGTCTGACAACAGCATACAGAGTGCTTTCAGTTAGCAGTCTTCACTCGGAATTCCAGAGGAACTGGCACTCCTGGTTAACAAGAAACCCCTGATTGGCCCATCAATTTTTCCCTTAATCAGGGAGTTCATATCCCAACAGGCCCACCTCAATTGCCTGATTAAAGTCATTGTACGTTCATCAAACACCCCTGGGCGGGATTATCCGGCTGCACTCACCCCAAGACTGGAAAATCCTGCCCGAGGTCAATGGATCTTCGCAGGTTCAAATCCCCCGCCGGCTGTGATTCCTGTGGTGGGCGAGGCAGGAAAGTTCCACCCTCTGATTCAATGATTCACGATTATAATTCTTGCATCGCTTGTAACACCTGACACCTGACTGCTCTCCCTTCCTCGTGAACGAAACAATGTTTGAGTAATGATAAGAGGAACAACAACAACAACTTGCATTTATATAGCCCCTTTAATGCAGCAACATATCCCACCACCCCATAGAGTGCTGCAGTGTCGACAAAATTTGACTCTGGGACACAGATAGAAATGTTAGGATGAATGACCAGAAACTTCGGTCAAAGAGGTTGATTTTAAGGATAAATTAAAGGAGGGAGAAGCAAAGAGGCTTGGGAAGGGAATTCCAGAATTTAAGGCCCAGGCAACTGAAGGCATGGCCAACAACTTGGACAATTTGGAGAATCAGAATCCATTGTCACTCCACTCCTAGTTTTCCATCTCGGAATCCAGGTAATCATTTCTTGCCCAACCTTCATACCAAGCCGGGTGAGAACTGTGTAGGGAAGGGCACCCCCAAGGCCTCCAGTCGAGGGCTGCAGAGTCGGAGGTGAGGAGGTCACACCCCCTTTTTTACATACCAGCTACGGGTGGTCATGGAGGGGATAGAGGTGAGGGTAAGGGATGGAGAGTTGATCGGTGTGGGGGTCAGTTGGTCTGGGCAGGAGAGAGATAGCGGTCAGTGGGGGATGGGGATCAGCTGATTAGTGGGGATGGGGTCAGTCGGGTGTGGGTTGGTTGGTCAAGGATGGTGGGTTTGGGTGGTCATTTGAGGGCATAGGATGGTCTATTGGGGGGGTGGGGTGGTCAATTTTGGGGGTGGGGTGGTCAGTTTTGGGGGTGGGGTGGTCAGTTTGCGGGGGTGGAATGGTCAGTTTGGGGGGCTGAGGTGGTCAGTTGGGGGTGTAGGATGGTCCATGGGGGGTGGGGTGGTCAGTTTGGGGGGGGTGGGGTGGTCAGTTTGGGGGTATAGGATGGTCCATGGGGGGGTGGGATGGTCAGTTTGGGGGGGGGTGAGGTGGTCAGTGGGGGGTGTAGAATGGTCCATTGGGGGGGGGGGGGGTAGTCGAGGGATGGGTGGGGTCAGGTAGCGATCAGAAGAGGAAATGGCTGGTCTGGGGGAGGGGGGGAGTGCTGTGCTGGGTTAGGGGGTGGAGGAGTTCCATGGGGTGCAGTTCTTCGGTCACCCAGGAACTGGAAATGGTTTGATACTTCTAACATTTCCTGGGTAATTATTGCTGCAAGACAGTCGGAACCACCTGAATTTTACAATTTAATTTGAACTTTCTGATGGATCCCAGTGCAGGGAAATTGTTTAACACAAGTCTGAACTTCCTGGGTGATTCCTGGGCATTCTTTAGCTGGGGATTTCCATGGGGATTTCCCAGCGCACCTTAAATATACCTCCCAGAAGGTCAGATACCACAGGCTCATAATCATTTTCTCTCTCATTCTGGTAGCAGTCATATCCTGAGGTACCATTGCTGCACTGTTAACACTCTGGATACTGTTAACCCTCTGGATACTGTTAACCCTCCGGACATTGTTAACCCTCTGGCGCTGTTAACCCTCTGGACGCTTTTAACCTGCTGGACACTGTTAGCGCTCTGGGCACTGTTAGTGCTTTTCATAGCATGATAGAATCCCTACAGTGCCGAAGGAGGTCATTCGGCCCATCGAGTCTGCACCAAACACAATCCCACCCAGGCCCTATCCCCAAAACCCCATGCATTTACCCTAGCTAATCCCCCTGACACTGAGGGGCAATTTAGCATGACCAATCCACCTAACCCGCACATCTTTGAACTGTGGGAGCAAACCAGAGCACCCGGAGGAAACCCACACAGACACAGGGAGAATGTGCATACTCCCCGGCATGGTGGCACAGTGGTTAGCATTGCTGTTCTCACAGCTCCAGGGACCCGGGTCCGATTCCTGGCTCGGGTCACTGTCTGTGTGGAGTTTGCGCATTCTCCCCGTGCCTGCGTGGGTTTCCTCCGGGTGCTCCGGTTTCCTCCCACAGTCCAAAGATGTGCAGATTAGATGCATTGGCCATGCTAAATTGCCCCTTCGTGTCCCAGGATGCGTAGTTTAGAGGGATTAGCAGGGTAAATATGTGGGGTTACGGTTATAAGGCCTAGGTAGGATTGTTGTCAGTGCAGACTCAGTGGACCGAATGGCTTCCTTCTGCACTGTAGGGATTCTATGATTTTATGATTCCACACAGACAATGACCCAAGCCGGGAATTGAACCTGGGTCCCTGGCGCTGTGAGGCAGCAGTACTAACCACTGTGCCACCTTAACACCCGACACCTGTCAGGTCTTTAGGGGGAAAAGTTTTTCCATCACAATAGTCGGCAAGTATGACAGAAGCTGCAAACACATGTGGGAAACCTTAAAGAGGTGAACTGTACCTATCATACCTTTGGCACTGCATTCCTTGGGACACACACAAATCCTTTGCGTTTCACAAGTAAGGGTTCTAACAATCAGCCAAATCCCTCATTACATGCATTAAAATTCTGAAGCACCCTCCTAATCACTCATTTCCACACACTGAACATTGGATAGAAAACTTTACAATAGTACATCAGATCAACGCAAAATGATATCATTTTAAGTGTCAAATTCATTGTTATAAAAACCTTACTGTGCCTAGAATGGTTTGAACATACCCAGGTTAAACCTCAGACAGAAGGGGGTTATTTTCCCAGCCCGCTGTGCTGTTCTAGTAGTGCGTCTCCCAGCCTAAGATTTTTGGCGTTATCAGCTCCGTGCCGGAAGTCGGTGCAGATTACCAGATGGAAATGTCATTTCTGGCGCTGAGCTGATGACGTTGGGAGACACGCAGAGGCCATGACGCCCAGCGGGAATCCGTGAAGTTACGGAAATTGACATTTCCATATGATTCGAGGGCCCGGGACAGAATTCAATGGGCCCACTAGCGTCTCCTCCCCTGCCGGGAGTGGTTCCCTCGAGCGGGGTTTACAACAGCTCCCCACTAATGGAGAACAGGCGGCCTGACCCCACTGGAGGGACAAGAGGCCATTGAGGCCCCCCAGGAGATAGGGGGAAAGGGGTGCCCCTTGGGCAGCGCCAACCTGTCAGTGCCAGTCTGGCCTCCCTGGCAATGACAAAGTGGCAATCTGGCATTGCCCAAGGGGCACCTTGGCACTGCCCAATGGGCACCAGGCAGTGCGAACAGGGTGGTGCCAGGGGGGCCCATTTGGGGGAGGGAGGGGGGACCCGTTACCACTCTGCAATTGGGATCTCTAGGAGAGAGAAGAGTGAGGGCAATCAGGGCCAGCCATCCGGTTGTGAGGGGGACGGAGCTACCGGGTGAGCGAGGGTGCTGGTCATTTGGGGGTGGTGGATCAGGACTGTCGGCGAGAGATTGGGGCTGACTGTGGAGTGTGGGAGGGACATAAGGGCTGGACGGGCAGTTCCAAGCAGCCAGCAATCAGTGGGTTGGGAAGTCAGAAGGCCAGCGATAGGGGGATTGCAGGGCTGGCCAGCGATTGGGAGGGCCAGCGATCGGGAGGCCAGCAATGGGGGGGCGCCACTGTGCATGTGCCAATCTCCGCTCTGACAGATGAGCGCACGCGCAGTGGCCCCCTCAGCACTATGCTGCCGGCCTCTCCAGCGGGAATAGGCCCTGCCCAATGATGTCCAGAGTGAATCTCTCTGAGGCACTCTGCAATGCTCCGAGTGTGGGAGATTCATTCTGGAAATCACAGTGAAACACCTCATGGGATTTACTCACATTTTCCCGCACGTTGGAAACTGGGACTTTTTGGGGGAGAATCCCAGCCGTAGTTTTTGTTAGCATTTCTTATTCTGAATTTATGAATAAAGAATTTTATTCAAATTCTACCATGGAAATTACTTTTAGCAGCGGGAGTTGTAAAATACTTCAGGTCCTCCTCTGAGATTTTATTGCTTATGTTATTAACAGAAAATATTTCTTTTATTTTCACATCCATGTAACAGACTAGATGGCAAATGCATTACAACATATTACGCACGCTTCACTCGCATCACCGACAGTATTTACAAGGTTGGCTGGTTGTTGGTGCGAACATCATAATATTAACAATTCTCCCACAAAGGACAATTGCAGATTTTCACAGTAACTTCATTGCAGTGTTAATGTCAGCCTACTTGCGACTAATAAATAAACTTTTTAAAAACTTTACTTTGCAGTATACTGATTTTAACACCTGACGTCTACCATTAATCCTGCGATATATTACAGGCAGCTCTGAAATGTACCAGGGGAGTTGCTTGTGGTAACAATTGTGAGATCTTCTATGAAGTGGTTTGAACTTTGCCCTCAGCCCCAAGTGGCCTCCAGTGTTTTCGCCACATTTTAAATCGCACATTTGCAGAGGGCACCACCTGCTGGACTGGTTGAGAACTGACACAACATTACATGGATTTGGTTGGCAAAATTCACCAACTGCTCGGTGGTTTCCAAAAGAAAAACGAGAGTGACCTTTAAAGTGGTTTATTTTCAAAATGATTGGATTGTGAGTGACATAACACCCTGCAGAATAACAATGAGAAACATAGAAACATAGAAAATAGGTGCAGGAGTAGACCATTCGGCCCCTCGAAACAGCACCACCATTCAATGTGATCATGGTTGGTCATGCACTTTCAGTATCCCACACCCACTTTCTCACCATACCTCTTGATCCTTTTAGCCGTAAGGGCCATGTCCAGCTCCCTTCTGAACATATCTAATGAGCTGTCTCCAACAGCTTTCTGTGGTAGAGAATTCCACAGGCTCACAACTCTCTGAGTGAAGAAGTTCTTCCTCATCTCAGTCCTGAATGGCTTACCCCTTATTCTTAGACTGCTATCCCTAGTTCTGGACTTCCCCAACATCGAGAACATTCTTCCCGCATCTAGCCTGTCCAGTCCCATCAGGATTTTATATGTTTCTCTGAGATCCCCTCTCATTCTTCTAAGTTCCAGTGAGTACAAGCCCAGTCGATCCAGTCTCTTTTCATATGTCAGTCCTGCCATTCCGGGAATCAACCTGGTGAACCTTCACTGGAGTCCCTCAACAGCAAGAATGTCCTTCCTCAGACTAGGAGACCAGAATTGCACACAATACTCAAGGTGTGACTTCACCAAGGCCCTGTATAACTGCAGCAAGACATCCTTACTCTGAAACTGATATCCTCAATTAAGTGTTGTTAGGACAATGAATCATTTATGAATGTACCCCTGATTTATCTGGACACATCCTCAGTATTAAATTGGGACCAAATGTATTAAAAGAATAATTATTAATTAATATATTACTAATTAAAAAGTAAATGTAGACTTTGTGTATAGTGATCGACATTGAAAAATCTCTGTAGAGTTCAGAAGAGTGAGAGGTGAACTTATTCAAACATATAAAATCCTGAGGGGGCTTGACAGGGTAGATGGTGAGATGTTTTCAATAGTGGGAGAGTCGCGAACAAGGGGACATAGCTACAAGATAAAGGGCCGGTCATTTAAAACTGAGGTGCGTGGCAATTTATTCAGGCAGAGGGTGGTGAATCTCTGGAATTCTCTGCCCCAACGGGTGGTGGAGGCTGGATCATTAGAAGCATTTAAAGTGGAGGTGGATAAATCTTAGAATCTTAGAATCTTAGAATCCCTACAGCACAGAAAGAGGCCATTTGGCCCATCAAGTCTGCACTGACCACAATCCCACCCAGGCCCTACCCCCATATCCCTACATATTTACCCACTAATCCCTCTAACCTACGCATCCCAGGACACTAAGGGCAATTTTAGCTTGGCCAATCAACCTAACCCGCACATCTTTGGACTATATTTGATATAGATCTATATTTGATATATATTTGATAGATCGAGGAATAGAAGGAGGGCTGCGGGAAAATGACACAGAAAAGGAGTTGAGTCCGGCATAGATCAGCCATGATGGTGTTGAATGGAAGGGCAGGCTTGAGGGGACTGGTGGCCACCTCCAGGCTTCTATTTCATGTGTTCTTGTGTGTCCTTAAATACTAAATATTGAAATTAAATTTTCCATGTTTTCTGTAGTATTTTGAAACAATAATAATAATTTAATTGATTCAATGTACTTTCGAAATGATTTAGTATCATATTACGCAAAGATCATTTTTACATTTATAGCTGGTTTAGAAATGGTGGCACAGTGGTTAGCACTGCTGCCTCACAGCGCCATTCTGTAAAGCAGGATTGCGGGGGCTGTGTGTGTATATGTGTGTGTGTGTGTGTGTGTGTGTTTGCGTCTGTATGACTAATTCAATTAAGTTGGAGATTGATGCCGGAGTTTTACTACCTCGCCTGCCCGAGGCTCGAAGATCCTGCTCAAGGCCAACAGAGGATGCTGTTCTGTGAGCCTTGCCCGTCCCGATTCTGGGGTGGGTGAGGCGGTAAAATTCCAGCCTGAGTGTCTTTAGAGCTGAGGATATCAAAGGGGCTAAGTGTGAAAGGCAGATATTTAAAGTAAATAAGGCCAAGTTTGATATCCTACTGGTAAATACAACATGGGTAAACATTTGCATTAGAAGATATGTGTGAATTTGGGCTTTTAGCTGTGGAATTCAAAGAGAGGTAAGAAGGAGTTTACAACTTAGGAAAGATCAGAATAAATAAGTCAAAGTTGTTAAGTTTTATTTTATTCAGAAGTGGGGGCCATGAGGAGAACATAAAAGATTTTTATGTCCAGGGAAAGGTAAATTTCAAAAAAGGATAAAGATAATGGGAAAAGATGAAAGAGGAAAAAAAATGTTTAAAGAGAGTTTGGGAGCTGTGCTAGGTGTTGACATGTAAGATCTCCTGAAGAGAGTGCACAGAACTGTGAAGTAGTGAAGTAAGCAGACTTCAGCCACACCAGAGAAGTGTCTGGTCATTCCAGAAAGCATGGTTTTAGATTAAAGTCTTGAATTTCAACTGCCGAGTGAGAGAGAGAGAGAAGCCCTGTGCAGTTTTTCTCCTCCATCAACAATGGGCTGTGCATTGTACTAATATTAATGGAATGTTTATATATTATTTAGCTATAAGGATTGCTGTCTTAAGGAATATGTATCTGTGAGTCTAGCCAAGTAAGAATTTTTTGGGAAATGACTAAATTTAATTGTGTATATGTAATTTTGTGTGCTTAAGTTTTCTTTTCTTTTGTTAATAAATGTTTTTTATTCTAATGTTTACAATCTTCGAAAGTGTTACTGGAATTTATGGCTCCTGGCTTCGGTATGCGTATTTTCTAATGGTAATGTACAGCTGGAAAACAGTTGTGATCTCTTGTCAAGCTTCCCTTTCTGGAATTTGGCTCACATGGGGGCACGGCACTTACCACCTGCTGGATCATAGCAGCATCTGGTGATACCAGTGAAGCTCTGTCACTGGCCTAAATCCTCACCACTCTGTACATTTATATATCAAGTAATTTGTACTGTTTGATCATACCTCCAAAACAGTGAAGAAAATAGCACTTTTAGTTAAGAAGCTGCAAAAAGGTTGTGTTTGAAATTGGCAACGTTGGCTAAATGAGTTTACAATTGAAAACACAATTCCAATAATGAGTTGGGAATAGGGCAATGTGAGACGTGGCATGTGTTTGCCATCATAACCTTTTATATTCATTCATGGGAAGTGGGCATCTCTGGCAAGGCCAGCATTTATTACCCATCTATAGTTGCCATTAAGAAGGTGGTGGTGAGCTGCTTTCTTGAACTGCTGCAGTCCCTGTGGTGTAGGTGCACCCACAGTGCTGATAGGAACAGAATTCCAAGATTTTGAACCAGTGACAGTGAAGGAACGAAGATATAGTTCCAAGTCAGGATGGTGTGTGGCTTGGAGGGCAACTTGCAGTTGGTAGTGTTCCCAAGCCACTGCTGCCCTTGTACTGCTAGGTAGCAGAGAGTGCAGTTTGGAAGGTCCTGATGCAGGAGCCTTGGTGAGTTGGGGCAGTGCATCTAATATATGATACACACTGTTGCCATGGTGCATCAGTGTTGGAGGGAGTGAGTGTTTAAGCTGGTGGATTGGATGACAATCAAGCGGGCTGCTTTATTCTGGATCATAGAAGAATCATAGAAACCCTACAGTACAGAAAGAGGCCATTCGGCCCATCGAGTCTGCACTGACCACAATCCCACCCAGGCCCTAGCCCCATATCCCTACATATTTACCCACTAATCCCTCTAACCTACGCATCTCAGGACACTAAGGGCAATTTGTAGCATGGCCAATCAACCTAACCCACACATATTTGGACTGTGGGAGGAAACCGGAGCACCCGGAGGAAACCCACGCAGACACGAGGAGAATGTGCAAACTCCACACAGACAGTGACCCAAGCCGGGAATCGAACCCAGGTCCTTGGAGCTGTGAAGCAGCAGTGCTAACCACTGTGCTACCGTGCCGCCCCTGTTGAGCTTCTTGAGTGTTGTTGGAGCTCCAGCCATCCAGTTAAGAGGAGAGCATTCCATCACACTCCTGACTTGTGCCTTGTAGATGGTGGACAGGCTTTGGGGAATCAGGAGATGAACTACTCACCTCTGATCTGCTTTTGTAGCCACAGTATTTATACAGCTAGTACAGTTCAGTTTCTGGTCAATGGCGACTCCCAGGATGTTGATTGTATGGGATACAGTTATGGTAATGCCATTGAACGTCAAGGAGTGATGGATAGATTCTCACTTGTTCGAGATGATCATTGCCTGGGACTCGCATGATGTGAATATTAATTTCTACTTAGAATCATAGAATTCTGCAATGCAGAAGGAGGCCATTCAGCCCATCTAGTCTGCACTGACCACAATTCCACCCAGACCCTATCCTCATAACCTCATGCATTTACCCTGCTCGTCCCCATGACACAAAAGGGTAATTTATTATGGCCAATCCACCTAACCTGCACATCTTTGGACTGTGGGAGGAAACCGGACAATACCCAAGCAGACACGTGGAGAATGTGCAAACCCCACACAGACAGTCACCCAAGCCGGAAATCGAACCCGGGTCCCTGGCGCTGTGAGGCAGCAGTGCGAACCACTGTGTCGCCGTGCTGGCCCCAGCCCAAGAGTGGATTTTCTCTAAGTCTTGTTGCATGCAGGCTGCTTCACTCTGAAGAGTTGTGAATGGTCATCAGTGAACATAACGGGCGGGATTTTCCGGCTGCCCTCGCCCCAATGACGGAAAATCCCGCCCGAGGTCAATGGACCTTTGTATTGTCCATGTCTGCCCGCTTCAATTCCCATGGCAGGTGGGAAGGTCATTGTTGAAAGAGTTCGGAATGGTTGGGCCTAGGGCACAACTCTAAGGAACACCATGTTTGAATCAAGGCTTCAATGAGCCGAGTGCTGCGGCAGATCCCAAACTGAACTACAATGACCAAGTCATGCCTGGGTAAGTGTGGCTTGGCAGCACTGTCGATTGCACCTTCCATCGTTTTGCTGATGATTGAGAGTAGACTGGTCATGGAAGCAAATCCCAAATTGTATATTGGAGGTTGGCAATATTGACAATACAGAAGTTCCAGTGAATTGTGCAATATGTTATTATCTTAGAAAATCAAGAACCAAGGTTCGCCACCACTTTCTCAAGGGCAACAAGGGATAGGCTGTAAAGGTTAAGCCTTGCTAGCAACACCAATACCCCAAGAATGAATAAAGAAAAAGAACTTTTGGAATGTAAAACACTGCTCATGATGTAATGCAACCTAAGATGAGTCAGTAGATTTTTTATTTGCGATTTCACTTTGCTACGTCATTGCAATACAATAAGCAGCAGTTATATTGCCAGTTGCAGAACATTAAATATAATTCTTTGAGCTACTCCTGAATTCAGTCTTCCAATTATTCGTTTCCCCAGCTAATATTGAATACGTGAAGTGTTGCCATCATAGTGACTAATTCAGTGATGCAGTGCTATAGAATTTAATAAAATGGAAATTAAAATCTTGAAATTACTGCTTGTGATAGCAGAAGATAAACACAACATTAACAGCAGAGATCCTTGGCTACTACTTTTTAAAAAATTCTTATTGGACTGAATCATACAATCCTACAGCGCAGAAGGAGGCCGTTCGGCCCATCGGGTCTGCATTGACCACAAGCCCACCCAGACCCTATCCCCGTAACCCCATGCATTTACCCTAGCTCGTCCCCCTGACACTAAGGGGCAATTTAGCATGGCCAATCCACCTACTTTGGTAAAGGCATTCTGTTTTAAATCAGTGCCTGTAGCTTCAATAGCAGACAGAGAAATATAAAATTATACAAAGTTGTCATTCACTAATTTCAAAGTTAGGCATGATTTGAATTAAAAAGCCATTTTTATAGATGACGAGAGGTCAATTTTGAGATACTCAACTGGAAAATCTTTACCCGAGACATTGGTGTTACATTTCATAATGGCAATAATAATTCAAGTCCAAAAATTCAGGCTTTAGTGTCAGTTTCCAGCCATTCTCAACACACAGCAATTAATAACATGACATCCCAACTGCAAAATGATCTTCTGTTTCTTGATCGCAGAATTTATTTTACTGAATATTGTTGCCCGATTGAGCAAAGTGCATTTCTTCCGTGTTAGATCTTCGAAAGGACAGTGACAGCTTCCATCACACAACAGAGATTTGTGTGGCCTCAGCCAATAAATACAGAGTGAATAGTGGATGCCTCCAAATGATTACTAGGCAGTAATCCACTTGCTGGGGCCACAAATGCCATTTAACCGAGAGATTAGTGTTTTAACTTGATTTAGAGCTATCTATTATTATTCATGCTATAAGTAGGGTGGTGCATCCTATTTGCTTCCTGGTGGGACAATGTAATCACATCTGGAGCAAACACCTTATGCTCACCCTAATGCCAAAATTAAAAACATTTGGAGTTTAGGTTAACTTCATAACATACTCTGGAGTTTCTGATCGAATCCCTGAAAGTCCGCAGCTCAGCCTCCAGCTCAATGACTGAGTCAAAGCTCCTCAAGCTGCAGACAATACTGTGTATTTTACGTCATGATTCTGTACAGGATGTTTCTAGCCGTCCCTTCCATTTTATTGAAGCAATTCTGTCTGGCTCCAGCAGCATTGTATTGTTACAGCAGCAGCATAATTGCTTAATCTGAACTAATGCTGCTCTGCATGTTCTTGGTGTTCACCTGTGGGAGGAAACCGGAGCGCCCGGAGGAAACCCACGCAGACATGAGGAGAATGTGCAAACTCCACACAGGCAGTGACCCAAGCTGGGAATCGAACCCGGGTCCCTGGCGCTGTGAGGCAGCAGCGCACTGCGCCACCGTGGTATCATATTTGTTTTAATGTAAATTGAAATGCTCTCTCCAGTCACAAAATCAATGCAGCACTACTTTTAAGTGGTATTGCAGCCAGTTGAAATGGAGTCAACCAGCTCCCCTCATTTCCCTTTCCTTGTTTGACTGCAACAGGTTACCTTGTTTGAAAAGGCTGTACTTGCAAATTCGGTGAGTATTCAACTGTTCATGCATTGGGATCATAAAAGAGCCTTTAGACAGGTTTTCTTGAGATTAACAAAGCAAGTGGTTAGCCTTATTATACTTCAACAGATCAAAGGAAAATAATAAAATACTGTCTTTTACATACACATACATGTGCACACACACACACACGCACATGCATGCACACAGACACACACTCTTGAGATTCACACATACACACAAACACGGATTACGCAATGGATTGGTGGCCAACTAGAGTTTGTAAAAGAGCATACGAAGAACAAAGAGAAGTACAGCACAGGAACAGGCCCTTCGGCCCTCCAAGCCTGTACCAATCATGATGCCCTAAACTAAAAAAAATCTTCTGCCCTTACTCGGTCCGTATCCCTCTATTCCCTTCCTATTCATGTACCCACCCAGATGCCTCTGAAATGTTGCTAATGTGCCTGCTTCCACCACCTCCTCTGGCAGCGTGTTCCAGGCACCCAGCACTCTCTATCATGGATAGCATTAATAAAAAGCTGGTCACACCACAGGCTCAGACTCCACAGGCATGAAGGGAATGGGTGACCACCGGTCAGAGGAAGAGGATTAGGCAGGCAGTGCAGGAATCCCCTGTGGCCATTCCCGTGCAAAACAGATATTCGCTTTGGATACTGTTGGGAGGAATGGCCTCTCGGGGGAAAGCAGCAGCAGCCAAACTCGTTGTACCACAGCTGGCTTTGCTGTATGGGAAAGGAGTAAAATTTATGGGAATGCAATAGTTATCGGGGATTCAATTGTAAGGGGAATAGATAGGCATTTCTGTGGCTGCAAATGGGACTCTAGGATGGTATGTTGCCTCTTTGATGTTGGGTCAAGAATGTCTCAGAACAGCTGCAGGACATTCTGGAGGGGGAGGGTGAACAGCCAATGGTCATGGTGTACACTGGTACAAACAACATAGGAGAAAAGAGGGATGAGGTCCTAAAAGCAGAATATAGGGAAACAGGAAGTAAACTGAAAACCTCAAAGGTAGTGATCTCAGGATTATTACCAATGCCACATGCTAGTCAGAGTAGAAACAGTAGGATATATCAGTTGGAAACGTAAAGTGATGGTGTGAAGGGGAGGATTTCAAATTGGGGCCAGTCCTGGGGAGGGAGGGACTAATACAAACTGGACAGGTTGCACCTGGGCAGGACCAGGTCTGATTTCCTGGGGGAGTATTGGTTAGAGTGTTTGGGGAGGGTTCAAACTAAAATAGCAGGGGGATGGGAACCTATGCAAGGAGTCAGAGGAGGGTGAAACAAGGATAAGAACAAAAGACAGAAAGGGAATGAGAAAAGTGATCAGCAGAGAAATCAAGGGCCAGAATCAAACAGGAAAACAGGAAAAATAACAGGAATGGGACAAGGAATGTTATAGAGACAAGCCTTAAAGCTTTGTGCCTTAACACGCAGAGCATTCATAGTAAAGTGGATGAATTAATTGCACAAATAGATGTAAGTGGGTATGATATAGTCAGGATTACAGAGACATGGCTGCGGGGTAACCAGGAATGGAAACTGAACATCCAGGGGTATTCAGTATTTCGGAAGGACAGACAAAAAGGAAAAGGAGGTGGGATTGCATCACTGATTAAAGAGGAAATTAACGCAATAGTGAGGAAAAATATTGACTCCGACAATGTGGGATCTATATGGGTAGAGCTGAGAAACACCAAAGGCAAAAAACATTAGTGGGGGTTGTATATCGACCCCCAAACTGTAGTGGTGACATTGGAGATGACATTAAAAAGGACATTAGAAGCGCATGTGTTAAATCCAGGCCAGAAACTCATGATATATGAAGTCAGCTTAGACCCTAAGTTTACACTTTGAATTTGGCATAAGGGTAAGGATGAGATGTTTCACTCCAGGTCTGATTCAAGTGACCCACTGGGAAGCTTTTATCAAACAACGTTTATTTAAGAACACAGTTAACATATAATTAGAAAATTAGCATCCAAGGCTGTCCAAGACTGGGTATTGTGCAATGAGAAAGGAATAATTGGCACTCTAGTTGTGCGAGGCTCCTTGGGGATGAGCAATATGATAGAATTCTTCATCAAGATAGAGAGTGATGTCAGGGATTCTGAAACTGGAGTCCTGAATCTAAATAAAGGAAGCCAGGATGGTAGGAGGCACAAGTTGGCTATGATGGATTGGGGAATGTTACTTAAAGGCATGATGGAGGATAGACAGTGGCAAACATTCAAAGAGCGCATGGGTGAACTGCAACAATCACTCATTCCTGCCTGGCACAAAATTAAAACAGGAAAGGTGGCCAAGTCACAGCTTATGTTCATACAAAATTGAATGAATCGCAGGAGGCAGAAAGTAATGGAATTTTTTGGGTTGGAGGGAGGTTTGTAGTGGTGTTCCTCAGCAGTTGACATTGGAACCCTTGCTTTTGCTGATAAATATTAATGATCTAGATCTTGGTGTGCAGGGGACAATTTCAAAGTTTGCGGATGATACAAAAGTTGGAAGTTTTATGAGGAGGACCATTTCGATCCTCAAAAGGACAAAGACAATTTGGTGGAATGGGCAGATAGGTGGCAGATGAAGGTCAATGTGGAGAAGTGTGAGGTGATGCATTTTGGTAAGAAGAACGTGAAGAGACAATATAAAATAAGGGGGAAAATTCTTAAAGGGGGTGCAGGAGCAGAGGGGGCTGGGTGTATCTGTGCATCGATCATTGAAGGTGGCAGGACAGGTGGAGAGCAGTTAATAAAGCCGATTGCATTCTGGGCTTTATTAATAAGGACATAGAGTAAAAGAGTAAGGAGGTTATGCTGAACTTGTACAAGACACTAGTTAGATCTCAGCTGGAACATTATGTACAGTTCTGGATGCCACACACCATGGGAAGGATGTGAACACATTGGAGAGAGTGCAGAGGAGGCTTACAAGAAAGGGATGAGAAACTATGAGGACAGATCGGAGAGGTTGGAACTGTTCTCCTTGGAGAGAAGAAGGCTAAGAGGAGAATTGATAAAGATGTTCAAATTCATGAGGAGCTGGACAGAGTAGATAGGGAGAAACTGCTCCCACTCGTAAAAGGATTGGGAGGACAAGGGGGCACAGATTTAAAGTGATTTGCAAATGAAGCAAATGTGATGTGAGAAAAACAAGGGTTCCAATGTTGACTCCTGAGGAACACCACTACAAACTTTCCTCCAACCAGAAAATTTCCACCTTCTCAAGGGCAGCTAGGAATGGGCAATAAATACTGGCCAGCCAGTGATGCCCATGTCCCACGAATGAATATAAAAAAATATAACGAGTGGTTGAGGTCATTTTTCGGATGGTTCCCAGTGAAAGGCAGTTGCCCAGAGGAAGTGAGCACTTCTGGACAATTGCCATGTAACCCCTTACCTGGGAACACCTGAGCGGGAGTCCATAGCCCACCTTTGGGATACCCACCAAATCCGACACCGGGGAGTTCAGACATTTGGTTCCAAGAGACTTTAAAACTGAACCATCAGCATCTAAGGAACGGGAGTTTGATCAATTCATCGTTTCATGTCATCATGATCTGCGTAACGCCGCAGCATGATAGAAACAAATAGAAATGTCTAAATTTGAAGATTGAAATGAATCTAAATCACACAAACAGGAACGTCAAGTTATACATGATGTAATTAGACTAACTACGTTAGTTAATCTGACTTGAGCCACAGTGTCCCTGCTCCTCCATCGATTTTCTTCTTTGAGAATTACAAATGATTTCTATAAGCGGCAACCAGATGGCCCACGGCTTTCCCACTTCCTCGTCCTGTTTTATCCCTGTCAGTTTCAGTGTTAATTTCACCTAACCTCCCAGTGGCTGCAAATCAAATGTAACAGGATTGATTCAAACTACATTAGCAGTCAAACTTCATTAGGAAGACATGTCTCCACTCAATTTGCTGTCAAATTTGACACGGTGTATTGAGATAAGGAGGATTTGTGCTTTATCCTGTTACTGTTAGACCAAAATTGCTTAATCTCCAGTATGTGTGTGTTTTTAATCCTCCAGACCTCTTTGCTCCCTTCGAACAGGAACGCAGTTACTGAGCTTTTCGAGGTTATAAAGTTGAGCAAAAACTTTATCCCGGATTAAACGAATTGAAAGCAATTGTGAGTCTGAAATCCCCGAATGATTTGTTTGTTTTGGAATTTATTGACCAACCGGCAATGATCTTTAAAAATGCGATAAAGGACTCGCATCCATCACATTGTGGGGGCGTGAGTGTGAGCGTGGGCGAGGACTATTTCCTGCTGTGGGTGCCAACAGGAATCCACACTATATCTTCACCCCGTGTAAATAATTCTGCATCTAGAAGATTTTCGTCATCTTCCATGGTGGGTGGGTTTGATGGCATGCATCTCGCTGTCATACCCAGCTGCCACATCGAAAAGCGCTCAACATCACTGACCCACCATTGAAGGAAGGTCTGGATCTCCAGGAACATGCTGAGGCTGGAGGTAGACCTCCTCGAAGACACTGAAGCTGGAAGGTCCACCTGAAAGATCCTCCCTCCCACCCACTGCTGTGTGTGTTCTGGGGTCCAGCCGATGGCCTCCATCCCGAACTCCAGAGGCAGCTCCAGACATTCCTCAGGTAAGTCCTGACTTTTGCACGCCATGTTCTGAACCAACGTGTTTCCCCCTGGGGTGACGGAGAATCGCAGGTGGGAGGAGGTCACCATAATGAGGTCTTACTTCAATTGTGTAGAAACTTGGTTAGACCACACCTGGAGTTGTGTGTGCAGTTTTGGTCCCCTTACCATAGAAAGGATATTATTGCCATGGAGGGAGTGCAATGAATGTTCACCAATCTTGTTCCGGGAATGGCGGAGATTGAAGAGAGATTGGGGAAACTGAGCTTGTACTGTCTAGAGTTTTGAAGAATGAGAGGTGAGTTGATTGAAACATACAGAATTCTTAAAGGGATGGACAGGGTAGACGCAGGTAAGATGTTTTTCCTGGTCGGGGATTGTAGAACCAGGGGGCACAATTTCAACGTAAGCGAGAAGCTACTTAGGACCGAGATGAGGAGAAATGTCTTTACACAGAGGGTTGTGAACCTTTGGAATTCTCTACCCCAGAGGGCTGTGGAAGTTCAGACAGTGAGTGTGTTTAAAGCAGAGATTGATAGATTTCTAATTACCGGTAATGTAAAGGATTATGGGGATGGTGGGTGGGACTTTCCAGCTGTGCTCAACCCAAAACCGGAAAATCACGCCCAAGGTTAATGGACCTTTGCATGGCCCACCCCCCCTCCCCCCACCCACTACAATTCCCATAGTGGGCGGGACAGGAAAACTCCTCCCAGTGTGCATAAAAGGCATTGAAGTATCCAATCAGCCATGATCGTATTAAATGGCAGAGCAGATTCGATGGGCTGAATGATCTACTGCTGTTCCTATGTCCCTGTCCCATTAATGTGGTGAAAGCCGGTTTCATGCTGGCCTCCAGCACATAGAAACATAGAAGATAGGAGCAGGAGGAGGCCATTTGGCCCTTCAAACCTGCTCCACCATTCATCATGATCATGGTTGATCGTCCAACTCAATAGCCTAATTCTGCTTTCTCCCCATAACCTTTGATCCCATTCACCCCGAGTGCTATATCCAGCCGTCTTTTGAATACATTTAATGTTTTTCCATCAACAACTTCCTGTGGTAATGAATTCCACAGGCTCACCACTCTTTGGGTGAAGTAATGTCTCCTCATCTCCATCCTAACTGGTCTACCCTGAATCCTCTGACTGTGACCCCTGGTTCTGGGTACCCCCACCATCGGGAAAAACCCTTTCTGCATCTACCCTGTCTAGTCCTGTTAGAATTTTATAAGTCTCTGTGAGATTCCCCTTCATTCGTCTGAACTCCAGCAAAAGCAATCCTAACCGAGTCAATCTCTCCTCATACATCAGTTCCTCCATCAGCCTGGTAAACCTTCGCTGCACTCCCTCAAGAGTAAGAACATCTTTCTTCAGAAAAGGAGACCGAAGCATGACTGCCAATCCGCCGTGGCGGGCACCTCCTGCCATTGATCTGGCTGGTGGGATCATTCTGCCCATAATCTGTAATCGAGGATGGCAATCCAAAGTTGCCATCTGTCTACTCCTGATAGAATTCCCTCTGAGCTAAATCTTTCGCCATTCTGACTGAAACAGTCAGGTTCACTTGATGGTAACGTGACCTAAACTAGAAAAAGTGACCAGCTAACTGTTCTGGCAACAGGTTCCTGCGAATTTCTGGGAATCGGTACACCAAACGGGCACCGGCTAGTTTAGAAGCTTGCTCTGTTTCTATTTAAGTTATTTATTAGCTGTGGACTTCAGTTTGCCTTTGGCTGCTGACACCATCTCTTTATTTGATTATTTCAGAAAGGTGGCCTGTCCATTAAACTGAACAATTTGTGGGGGGACTGACCTTTCTACCCTCCGCAGTGATCAGTAATGAGTTCCCGAATCATTTCCACCCTGTAATTGCTTCTGGCATCTTAGCCTCGGGACGAGGTCAGTCTGAGGAGGGCATGACCCGAACCGAGCAGCTGGTGACCGCTGGGTTTATTAATTCCATCGCAACGGGCTGTAGTCTGCTCTTGTAACTCTCACGGGGCGGTACACCTTACACACGCGTGTTTTCCTGGCTCTACATCTTGTTCCTCGGAGGTTCTATGTTGTGAACGGGCATCCTACTGTGAGCATTGTCAGCCAACCAGAGCAAGTACTAATGATGTGTCATAACTCCCTCCGTCTAATATTCCTGAGAGAGGGCAGGGGGTGTCACTCACAGAACACACTGCTCATGAATTCAGAGTTGCCTAATAATACTTTGACAAAGTTTCAGTCCATTGTTTTTAACGTTTGAGCAGCTGGTTAATCTGCTTTCTGCAAGGGTGAATAACATGGATGCTAATAAGGAGTCCACTGTAGGAATCTAGCAGAGCCCTCACAACTTGTCTTCCTGCACTGGCACTTCAATCTTTAATCCTGTTGTTGTTTTCTCCCCCCAACCTTCTAATATTCAAAACGTGAGGACACACAATGACTTTGTCTTCTGCTTAGGATCTTTTCTCGATGTTCGCAATGAAACAAAATCCTGACTCACCGCCGATTTTCTTTCTGTAATGTCCTAACTATTTTAGGGGTAGAGGGGTTTTAACAGAAAAAGACCTGTTTGCATGCGTAGACATGATGTGGAGATGCCGGCGTTGGACTGGGGTAAACACAGTAAGGAGTCTAACAACACCAGGTTAAAGTCCAACAGGTTTATTTGGTAGCAAACGTCACCAAATAAACCTGTTGGACTTTAACCTGGTATTGTTAGACTCCTTACTGTGCATGCGTAGATTCAGACTAACAGGTTTTATTGAAAGAGATGTTCTCTGCTCTGCACAGGGTACAAAACTGAAAGTAAAAACAGCAACCCTAATGACATCTTGACCTGACTCTTGCCGAAACAAAATTCAGTTCAACAGTGGATTCAGCTGGTGTCCATTCAGCCCATCACGCTTGCACCAGCTCTCCAAATGAGCACTATGACTTAATGCCCCTATAAGATTCTCCCCACACCTACCAGAACATCTCCCTCTTGTTTGGTCAGTGCATCACCTTCATAAACACTTAGCATATTCCATATGTACTAAATGTCATGTTTTCACATTACCATTCCACTGTTTAGCTTCAAAATGTTGCATATTCTCTCAGCTATTCACATGAATAATGCATGCAGGAAACTGCTACATTTGATGTGTGCAGATGTGTGTCTGCACGTATTCTGAATAAGAAGTAACAAACACAGCAAAACAGATGTCCAGCTTTATATATAAAAGAAAAATGCTGGGCTAGATTTTGCAGTCAAAGAAAACTGTCTGCAAAACACTAGAAATCTCTGTGGCTTAGATTTCCTCAAGTCACTTTCAATATGGTGCCAAACCAAGGACACCGAGCGATGGCATCAAGCAGGGTAAGCTGCCAATCACACTGGAGTATTCTCATAAACAGCAAACTAGGAAGTAAAATCACTGAATTCAAATGAATGCCTTCACTTTCATTTTTAAATTTTTACAGGTAGGGAAATAAATAATTGGGTGATCTATATGGGATTTTGGTAAAAGCTATCATAAACATTTTTTTAAAACATATTTTAAAAATGTGGAACTCTTTATAATAATGGGAACATCGACATTTAATAAACATATAGTTATTTTCCCTCAGTCAGTGAGGCTATATCGCAGTAATTATAGAATTAGTATGCCACTAAAGTTCCAGTTACACCTCATTCAACCAGGTGTAAACTTTTCAATGGTTTTTACAGTGAGACTAAGAGGGTAAGTGTTCTAGTCACTTCCATGAGTTGTAATTAATTGAAGATTAGGGGTCCACAGCAGTGCACTCTCTGGAGGATTATAGAATTATTGATAACAACCACTGGATTTCAGTGTTTAGTGCATGTGTGGACTTCAGAAGTTGCTGTTAGTTTCAGAGGAGTAATGGCTGAATTCTAACAGTTTCACCATCAAGATCACTGCATGGGGCGGGGGGCGGGGTGGGGGGCATGCGGTGGAGAAGGGGTGTAAAAATCTGGCCACTGGACTGATAGAGATAGACCACTCGGGGTACATTGGGGCAAAAGCATTGCTCCTTTGCTCTTTCTCTGAAGCCTCTTTCATCAAAGTTGAGCTATTTGTGATTTAAAAACCCACCAGAAGACCTTATTGTTGTAAACCAAGAGTTCTTCAAGAAAGATTCAGAATCCATACTCCCTTCTCCAAGACAGAAGAAAACCAGCCAGCCACATCTCCAGTGTGATACCCAAGTATCAGTCACTGACATACCAACTAGTGGAAACACAATATCCTTCTTTACCCTGTCAAAATTGTGCAGAATTTTGAACACCTCAATAAGGTCACCTCTTAATCTTCTCTGCTCCAAGGAGAATAAGCCCAATCTCGCTCATCTTTCGTTATTTCTAAAATTCCTAATTCCTGGTATCATTCCAGTGAACCTCCTTTGCACTCTCTCTCTCTCTCTCTAGGGCTTTAACATCCTTCCTTAAATAAGGTGCCCAGAACTGAACACAACACTCCAAATGTGACCTGACCAATGATTTGTAGAGGTGCAGCATCACATCCTTGCTTTTATACTCTATACCTCTATTTATCAACCCAATTTATAAGCCTCTTTAACAACTGCTTCAACTTGCCTGGCCACCTTCAGAGAATGATGCATTTGAACCCTTGAGGTCCCTCTGCTTCTGTACTCCCCTCAAAGTTGTACCAATGAGCCTGGATTGTCTCCCCATGTTTTTCTACGAAAATGCATTACTTCATATTTCACTGCATTGTGAAATTCATCTGCCAGGTGTCTGCCCATTTGGCCAACTTGTCAACGTCCTTCTGCAGTCGCTCAGCATCATCCTCACTATTCACTGCTCCCTAGCTTAGTATCATCTGCAAATTTAGAGATTTTGTCCTCAACACCCATCTCTAAATTGTTTATAAAAATCAGAAAAAGCAAGATTCCCAACACTGATCCCCGGGGATAATCCTGAGATTATTACCTTTCTAATTTAGCTCCTTATACTCTCGATGCAGAAATTCTTTCTGAGTTTTAGCTGTGTTGTGGGTACATACATGGACCATGACAACTGGATCTTCCCCCTCCCATTGCAAGTTCTTAGCCAGCCCTGAGCAGATGTCCCACACCCTGGCACCAGGCAGACAACACAGCCATCTGGACTGTTGTTCTTCGCTGCAGAGAACAGTGTCAATCCCTCTCACTATACTGTCCCCTACATTCCTTTTTGCTCCTCCCACTTGAATGGCTTCCTGTACCATGGTGCCATGATTGTTTTGCTCATCCACCCTGCAGACCCCACTCTGATCCAAACAATCTGATAGACCCTCAAACCTATTGGACAAAATCAAAGGCCGAGACTGCTGCACTCCTGCCCTCTGGGTCCCCTGACCTGACTCACTCGCAGTCAAACCCTCCTGTCCCTAACCACTGACCAATATGAGAAGTCTCTATCTTAAATTGTGTGACTACCTCCTGGTACAAAGCATCCAGGTAACTTTCCCCCTCCCTGATGCTTCACAGTGTCTGCAGCTCAGCCTCCAGCTCAATGACTCTGGGCCAAAGCTCTTCAAGATGTGGAGATGCCCACGTCGGACTGGGGTGGGCACAGTAAGAAGTCTCACAACACCAGGTTAAAGTCCAACAGGTTTATTTGGTAGCACAAGCTTTTGGAGCACTGCCCCTTCATCAGGTGAGTGCCTATTTGGTGGCACAAGCTTTTGGAGCGCTGCCCCTTTATCAGGCACTCACCTGATGTAGGGGCAGTGCTCCAAAAGCTTGTGCTACCAAATAAACCTGTTGGACTTTAACCTGGTGTTGTGAGACTTCTTACAAAGCTCTTCACGCCACGGACAATTATTCCTGATGTTTGCCCTGGATTACACTGGAGCTCCCCCAAGCTGTAGCCTTGACACACAGCATCTGTCCTGCCATCATTCATGAATTTTAATTAACTACTCAATTATTCACTTACTTATTTCCCTTTTTTATATATTTTATTAATCTTGCCACCAGTTTGTATATTATTTTAAACCTTGGGACTGGAATAGACCTTAATCACTTACCAGATATTCACCAGTTTGTTTCTTTTCCTGTCACAGAAGAAGAACCAATTACTACAGGTTGAAAACATTTGAAAAAGCAAAAGGAAATGTCCTCACCAAAGTCCCCCAATCATTAAACTCCCAGGTAAGCACTCAGTTCCAAAGTTGGACTTGTCTGCCTTAGATGCACTAAAGACCCCTGAATTTATAGTAAACCAAACTGGAGCTAGAGCAACCAGATTCAATCAATTAGATCAGTAACTACTCAGCTCTCTCAGCAGAGTATGTTTACCCTGCCTGAGGCTGGAGGAAAGAAAGAAACTTACTCTATTCACATTGTACTTTCCAGTTACTGCTCATTACAGACAGGACTAGATTTTTCAAGAACAAGGTTAACGTTTTAAACTCCCCCGTGAACCAAACTCCCAGGTGTACACTCAATTCCAAAGCCGTACTCGCTTGCGATGCTTCGCTGTAAAACTGACGCAAATAGACAAATTCCCTCAATAAATAATGGAGCAATTTTGCTTTTCCCACTGTAGTTACAACAAAACTTTCCGGAAATTCCAAATGTCCAGTGCTGGGTGTCAGCACTTCCGTAGGAATAAGGATTGAAACTCCTAAAGTAATCATAAAGTTTCATTCAGAGACGTGTATTAATGACTCAAACAACTGACTCAGGAGGGTGTTTATTGGAAGAATCATATCAGAGACACCTGTGCAGTATGAACACTCTGGGGGGAATTTTCCCCGTCTTGTCTGCCACAGGAATCGTAGCAGGCGGTGGGCGGACCATGGCAAAGGTCTGTTGACCTCGGGCGGGATTTTCCAGTTTTGGGGCGAGCGTGGCTGGAAAATCCCACCCTCTGTCTCTCCTGTTTCAAGATAACTTCCTGGAGCATGCACAAATTTGCTGCTTCTAACTTAAGCCACTTTTGGTAGTGAACATGAACGTCTTTATTCAATGTGGCAATTGGCTCGTTGGCCTGTAGAAACTTCCTGCCAACGTGATAGAACATCACAGTCTGACAAAGACAGAGAACCTCATTGTTGGTATAAATGGGAAAGATTTAACCGAACAGAAATCCACATATAGTACTTTCAAAGTCACTGAATCATAGAATCATACAACGCAGAAGAGGTCCTTCGGCCCATCGAGTCTGCACCAACACATTAGAAACACCTGAACTTCCAACTAATCCCATCTGCTAGCATTTGGCCCATAACCTTCAATGTTATGACATGCCAAGTACTCATCCAGATACTTGTTAAAGGATGTGAGGTAACCGACCTCCACCACCCTCCCAGGCAGCGCATTCCGGACCGTCATCATTCTCTGGCTAAAAATCTTTTTCCTCACATTCCCTCTAAATCTCCCGCCCCTCACCTTGAACCTATGTCCTCTCGTGACTGACCCTTCAACTAAGGGGAACAGCTGTTCCTTATCCACTCTGTCCATGTCCCTCATAATCTTGTACACCTTGATCAGGTCACCCCGCAGTCTTCTCTGCTCCAAACAACCCAAGCTGGGAATCAAACCCAGGTCCCTGGAGCTGTGAGGCAGCAGTGCTAACCACTGTGCCACTGTGCCATCCAGTTAGAGTCATCTCAGTCTCAGATTCCATTCTCCACTGTTCATACATACATGCCTGATGTAAAGAATATTCTTTTGAAATAGCAGGGGTTGCTAAGCAGCAACCTGGGTGATCATGAAAGTGACACAGTGGATAATGGTAGGTGCTTTTCATCCATTTATAAACCATTGTTTTTGATATTTTCCTTGTGGCAAGATGAGGATGTGCCATATACAATGTGCAACAGAGGGTGAGACTGTATTGGCATAAATAGTTCTGAGCGAACCTGGTCCTGATTATTGACAAGTATTCCCAGTTACGAGTGGGGAAAAAAGTGGGGGTGGCACTGTGGCACAGTGGTTAGCACTGCTGCCTCACAGCACCAGGGACCCGGGTTTGATTCCTGGCTTGGGTCACTGTCTGTGTGGTGTTTGCACATTCTCCCCGTGTCTGCGTGGGTTTCCTCCGGGTGCTCCGGTTTCCTCTCACATTCTGAAAGACATGCTGGTTAGGTGCATTGACCCGAACAGGCACCGGGTTGTGGCAACTAGGGGAATTTCACAGTAACTTCATTGCAGTGTTAATGTAAGCGTACTTGTAACTAATAAATAAACTTACTTACTTACATACAAGTTTAAGACAGTGCTGGGACAATATTTCACTTGCATTCCTCAAGAAGGCTGGACCACTTCTGAAGAAACCTTGTTTGTTTGAGGTATAATTTGCTCTGGCAGGACTATTATTCATAATATTTAAATTCCAGGCAAGATGCGATGGCCAACCTGTTTTTTCAGCAAATAATCTGATTGCATTGCCAGGTGGCAAATAGGAAGAGATTGATCAATTAGCTCATGCCAACAGCAGATGAGGGGCTTCCCAGCTAGGAGACAATGGAATGGGTCCAGAATCACCTTGAGTTTGGAGACAGATTTAATCATTAACCCATATCAAATAAATGAGTTGATGCCTTCATTAAAAAGAAGACATGTTATACTAATTCATTCATTATATCTTTGGTAATATCACACACTGTGATTTCAATCCAATTGGTGCGTCAGACAGTATCTATAGAATACTTAGCTGGTTTTCAGTGAGATGTTTTGAACTAATACTGTATAATACACAGTCTGTTTCACACCATCTATCATTACCATAATTACACTGTCAAAATGAGCACAAAAATACATCTGATACAGCTGGTGTTGGTTTTGAAGGACAAGGTCAAAATATAACTATCCAAAGCGCCAAGGTTACTCGTGCGTCGATATACTGTACAGGATTCAAAAAATTAAGCAATTGTTTTCAGCAATAGTCAGCTATTCGAACAGCTGTCAGGGAGAGTAAGAGTCCCCGGGGTTAGTTAAATCAAACCTAGCTAGACACATTCTTGGCCTTAAATGTTTCCTCCAAACCAACAGCTTCTGCCGCAAAGAGAACTGGGCAACTGATATAGTCTAGAAATGTCACAGTCCTGCCTGCGGTGTTCAGTAGAAAAAACCCCACAATTATTGCCCCATTTTAGATGGAGAGTGAGAAGGTTATTTTACTCTCAGAGCGTCGTGAACCTTTATAACTCTCGTCTCTGGGGAGGTGGCGGAGGCAGGGTCAGTGAATATTTTTAAGGCAGAGGTAGATAGATTCCTGACGAACAAGGTCGGCAAAAGCTTTCAGGAGTAGGTGGAATGTGGAGTTGAGGCCACAATCAGATCAGCTATGATTTTATTGAATGGCAAAACAAGCTCAAGGGACTGAATGGCCTACTTCTACTCCTAGTTTATGTATGCTACATTAGTGATCCATTTTAAGGCAGGCAGAAGATGTCAGGGCATTTCCACATCATTGAGCCAAATGGTGGCACAATGGTTAGCACTGCTGCCTCACAGCACCAGGGACCAGGGTTCCATTCCCGGCTTGGGTCACTGTCTGTGTGGAGTCTGCACGTCCTCCCCGTGTCTGCATGAATTTCCTCTGGGTGCTCCGGTTTCATAGAACATAGAACATTACAGCGCAGTACAGGCCCTTCGGCCCTTGATGTTGCACCAACCAGTGGTACCAATCTAAAGCCCCTCTAATCTACACTATTCCAATATCATCCATATGTTTATCCAATAACCACTTGAACGCTCTCAATGTTGACGAGTCCACCACTGCTGCAGGCAGGGCATTCCACGCCCTTACTACTCTCTGTATAAAGAACCTACCTCTAACATCTGCCCTATATCTCTCACCCTTCAATTTAAAGCTATGTCCCCTCGTGCTAGCCAACACCTTCCTCCCACAGTCCACAAGATGTGCTGATTAGATGCATTGGCCATGCTAAATTCTTCCTCAGTGTACCCGAACAGGTGCCAGAGTGTGGCGACTAGGGAATTTTCACAGTAACTTCATTGCAGTGTTAATGTAAGCCAACTTATGACACTAATAAAAAAACTTTAATTTACTTTACTTCTGTTTTGGAACAGGAAGTGAAAGTATGTCCTACTTGTTTTTTGGTGGAACCACCTCAGAGTAACAGGCTTGCAATAATATGAGACGGCCTTTGTTTTTTTAGTGCTTTGTCGCTGTCCTGAAAACTAACACGTTTTCATTTTGTCAACACTTAGTTAACCATGATGCAATGATTTATAGAAGTCTCACCTGCGTTTAGCTGTATGCACCTTGTGGGATTGCTGGCTTTAGAATAATGTTGCCAGCAGCATGGTGGTAGGATTAAGTAGGAGCGGGTGGGGGTGGCAAAAGCAACAGGGGAACTTAAACTACACAGTCGGATTAGGCCTGGTCTATAGTTGAAGCAATGTCATGCCGTGTTGGAAATGAGGTGGGTGTAGTGGGTTACACTATCGAGTCACAGGTTGTGGGTCTGCTGGCCAGCCCACTCATCTTTAAAACAAAATAGGCAGAAGTGACAAGTTCGAGGGTCAGATTTATCCGGTTACTTTCTTTCTAATTAGTTCCCACTAAAGCATGTGTCAGATCGCATCACGAACCAATCTGAAAGCAAAAACCATGCATTCGTTTAGATGCAAACTTGTTATTACAATTATATTGAATTGTTCAGCGGACAATTAAATCTGATTTTATTGAACTTCCTTCTCCTTGCAACTGGAGTGAAACAAATAATTATACATTAACAGGGGACTGGTGATCACACCAGTTCTGTATGAGCAAACCTTAAAACATAACCATTGAAATCATCATTGTCAAGTCACCACTTGTGAGAAAAAATGCATGACGTGAGCATGTGAGTTATTTATGCTGTAAATGTGCAAAGACATGCCAACATTTACTTACCTTGGACCTATCTGCCCATTGCTTGAAAAAACCAGCATTTCGTCCCAAAATTCACTTCTCGTGAAATAAACAGGGTGTAATGAAATAGTACCCTTTAAAAGTTATACACTCAAAGTTTATTTATTAGTCACAAGTAAGGCTTATGTTAACACTGCAATGAAGCTACTGTGAAATTCCCCTAATAGCCACACTCTGGCACCTGTTCGGGTCAATAACCAGCACGTCTTTCAAACAGTGGGAGGAAACCGGAGCAGCCGGAGGAAATCCACGCAGGCACGGGGAGGACATGCAAAGTCCACACAGACAGTGACCCAAGCCAGGAATTGAACCCGTGTCCCCGGTGCTGTGAGGCAGCAGTGCTAACCAATGTGCCACCGTGCTGCCCTTCTTTGGTGTATCTTGGAATTACAGAATGGTTTCGCCAAAGAATAAGGTTTTTCGGTCCATTCTGTCTGTGCTGCTCTCTGCAAGAGAGCTCAGCTTTTCTCAACATTGTGGCTTTATCACCAGTAACATTCCTCAGAGAATGCATGTACATAGAGAACCCCGGAGAGATGTGACAGAAACAGCTTCAGGCGAGATGCTTGTCCTGTGCTTCCTTCATACAACATTACCTGCCTCGAAATGTGTCAGTTTTGCTTGAATAATACATTAATGGAAGCAATGTTTGATATATGGACAATTTCTGCATAAACTTATATTCCTGCTTCTCTTCACAAGTATTCACAGAGCAAGACTGTTAAAAGTAGGACACCACTTTTATGATGTTCAACATTCTTTTTAACACTGGCTTTTTCATCTTCTAAGTTTGACCATGAAAGATTGACTTTCTTTCAACAGTGTTCACCTGTGAGAATTGAATCAGCATTTGACAGTTCAGTAATGAGGTCTGATACAAAATGCAGTTATGGCATGTAACTAATTTGAAAGTATCTGTATGATCATACGAATTGGCAAGCAGATTTGGTGGTACCGTTTTATAATTGAAATAAAATAAAATTAGTGTACAATCTGCTTGGCTATGAGAAGAATTTATTTAATTGCCGTTCAATCAGGATGTGCTCTGTACGTTGGTGGTTTCCATCGTGACTGTTTCGTGTGAAGAAAATTTTAAAAAGACAATTAATTACAATGTCTTGAAATGGAGTTAATTAAAGCAACATTGTAGGGTCAGAATTTGTATTAAGCTGTCTATAAGTCTCATAAAATTGACAGCGTGGTAATTGTGTTGATAACATATTAATGTGTTTGCTTTTCTCAGGCCATCGTCACAGTTTGGTCTAAAGCTTATTATAGCTTTATTTTATTAACATATTGCACTAAATCAAGCACAGACTCAATGGCAGAGTGAGCAGAATGGCCTTATTTGCTTTGCTAACTTGCAGCAGCATTAGTACATTTTGTCAAAACAATTTTTTTTTTCAAATCCACTTGTATCATCAAGAAAGAAGTTGCATTTCTACAATAGAATCGTTACAGTGCAGGAAGAAGCCATTCAGCCCATCAAGTTTGTGCTGAATCTCTGAAAGAGTATCCTGTTTAGACAGCACTTAGCTAACATTAGCTATGAGGAGAGGTTGGATAAACTCGGTTTGTTCTCACTGGAACGACAGAGGTTGAAGGGTGACCTGATAGAGGTTTACAAGATTATGAGTGGCATGGACAGAGTAGATAGTCAGATGCTCTTTCCTAGGGTAGAAAAGTCAAGTCCTAAGGTGCGTGGGGAAAAATTTAGAGGAGATGTGCGAGGCAAGTTTTTTACAAAGGAACGCGCTGCCTGGGGAGGTGATGGGAGCAGGTACGATAGTGACATTGAAGGGGCAACTAGACGAATACATGAATAGGATGGGAAGGAAAGGATACGGACTCCAGAAGTGAACACGGTTTTAGTTTAGGCAGGCATCATGATCGGCGCAAACCTGGAGGGCCGAAGGGCCTGTTCCTCTGCTGTACTTTTCTTTGTTCTTTTGTCAGGAAAACACAGGAAGTAAATTAAGTTGATCTTGTTCAAAATGGAAAACTTCCCAATGAATTAGTCTGGTTAGATATTTTTAATATTAACAAACGTCGACAAAGCAAACATTAAGGACAAGATGCATATCCCTTAGGTCACCATTCAAACAAAAACAGTTTTCTCTCTGACTTACTGGTCAGCTACAGCCCACCTCAAGATGGACAGTAAAGTGCTGACCAACCACTGCCCATCTGCGTCAGTGGATGTTGGAGATTAGTGTCTCTGCTCAATAAATGGACTGAATTCTGAATCCATTGCACCAGGAACACCAAGCTGACCAAGACACAAACTATCTCGCACAAGATGAAAGATTGTGAGAGAGAAAAGAGAAACTCTGGATATCTACAGAAAATTGGTCAACCCTTGAATCATATTTGAAATTATAGAATTTTACCTCATGGAAAGAGGCCCTTTGGCCCACCATGTCCACATGGCCATCAAGTTCCTATCTATACTAATCCCATTTTTCAGCACTTGGCCCATAGCCTTGTGTGCTATTGGGTGCAATCTTCATAGAATCATAGAATCCCTACAGTGCAGAAGGAGGCCATTTGGTCCATCGAGTCTGCACTGACCACAATCCTACCAGGCCCTATTCCCAAAACCCCATGTGTTTACCCTGTTAACCCCCTGACACTGAGGGGCAATTTAGCATGGCTAATCAACCTAATCAGCACATCTTTGGACTGTGGGAGGAAACCGGAGCACCCGGAGGAAACCCATGCAGACACGGGGAGACAGTGACCCAAGCCGGGAATCGAACCTGGGTCCCTGGCGCTGTGAGGCAGCAGTGCTAACCACTGTGCCAAAGTGCCGCAGGTTACCGGCCATTCATGCCACGCTCCTGCTGCAGTGAAGCTGGAGAATTTGGTGGCAAGTCAAATCTCTGTTCACTGCAGTGAGATGGGAAAATCCTGCCAGCGCGAACGGTCGGAAAGTTCCGGCCATGATCCTCATTTAATAGCTTCTTAAACAACATGAGGATTCCCACCTCTACCCCCTTTCAGACAGTGAGTTCCAGATTCCCACCACCCTGCGGGTGAAAAGGTTTTTCCTCAAATATCCTCTAAATCTCCTATCCCATAACTTAAATCTATGCCCACTTGTTATTGACCGCTCTACTAAGGGAAAAGTTCCTTCCTATCCAGCCTATCTATGCCCCTTATACACATCAATCAGATCCCCCCTTAGATCAAAGCAAATTACTGCGGATGCTGGAATCTGAAACAAAAACAGAAAATGCTGGAAAATGTCAGCAGATCTGACAGCGTCCGTGGGGAGAGAATGGAGCTAACATCTCGAGTCTGGATGATCCTTTGAGGAGGCTGAGGTCCCCCCTCAGCCTTCTCTGCTCCAAGGAAAACAATCCCAGCCTATCCCGTCTCTCTTGATAGCTGAAACGCTCCAGTCCAGGCAACATCCTGGTGAATCTCCCCTGCACCCATTCACATCTTTCCGAGAGTGTGGTGACCAGAACTGCACACAGTACCCCAGCTGTGGCCTAACCAACGTTTTATACAGCTGGTGAGGTTGTGAAGTTTCTCTCACTTCCGTCCAGTAAAGTGTAAATTTGTCCTGAATGTTTACAAGCGAGTTATTGAAGTGTCAGTGTGGATCAGTTGGTGAATCTGGATGGACAGATCTCACACAGTTCTGGAGTAATGTTGCTCGGTTGGAGGTACCTGTTCTTTAGAGCAGGGACTCAGGTGTTGGCTCAGATTCTTCCCACCTGCAACGATCCATCAAACAGTCATTTATCCAGTTGCTCCTTGTGGGAACTGGCCGCATAGGTTTGCCTACAATAGGGTAACAAATGTCTTTGAGAGAACACATTTCACCGCAAACACTTTGAGATGTTTCTCGGGCTGCCTGATGAGACAGAATAATAGAATTAAGTGCATATTCCAGTTCTGGTAACCCCACTTGGCTTTGCAATCGCACAAGAACATTATTTGAAACTTCAATTTGTCCCCAAACTTTGAATGGACCTACCTTATATTAAGTTGATTTTTCTCTATACCCTAGCTGTGACTGTAACATTACATTCTGCACCCTTTCCTCTTTTCCCCCCTATGGACTCTATGGTCGGAATTTCCCTGTCCGACCCTCCACGGGAATCGTAGCCGGGACACAGACCATGCAAAGGTCCATAAAGTTTATTTATTGTCACAAGTAGGCTTACATTCACACTGTAATGAAGTTACTGTGAACATCCCCTTATCGCCACACTCCGGCGCCTGTTCGGGTACACTGAGGGAGAATTTAGCATGGCCAATGCATCTAACCAGCACGTCTTTGGAATGTGGGAGGAAACCGGAGCACCCGGTGGAACCCACGCAGACACGGGGAGAACGTGTAGACTCCGCACAGACAGTGACCCAAGCTGGGAATTGAACCCGGGTCCCTGGCACTGTGAGGCAGCAGTGTTAACCACTGTGCCACCATGCCACTCCATATTGATCTTGGACGGGATTTTCCGATCTTGGGGTGAGCATGGCTGGAAAATCTCATCCCATGAACAGTACGCTTTGTCTGTATAGCGCATGTGGAACAATAGACCATAAGACATAGGAGCAGAGTTAGGCCACTCGGCCCATCGAGTCTGCTCCGCCATTCAATCATGGCTGATATTTTTCTCATCCCCATTCTCCTGCCTTTTCCCCATAACCCCTGATGCCCTTATTAATCAAGAACCTATCTATCTCTGTCTTAAAGACACTCAATGACCTGGCCTCCACAGCCTTCTGCGGCAAAGAGTTCCACAGATTCACCAATCTCTGGCTGAAGAAATTCCTCCTCATCTCTGTTTTAAAGGATCGTCCCTTTAGCCTGAGGTTGTGCCCTCTGGTTCTAGTTTTTCCTACTCGTGGAAACATCCTCTCCACGTCCACTCTATCCAGGCCTCGCAGTATCCTGTAAGTTTCAGTAAGATCCCCCCTCATCCTTCTAAACTCCAACGAGTACAGACCTAGAGTCCTCAACCGTTCCTCATACGACAAGCTCTTCATTCCAGGGATCATTCTTGTGAACCTCATTTGGACCCTTTCCAAGGCCAGCACATCCTTCCTTAGATATGGGGCCCAAAACTGCTCACAATATTCCAAATGGGGTCTGACCAGAGCCTTATACAGCCTCAGAAGTACATCCCTGCTCTTGTATTCTAACCCTCTTAATTCTAACATTGCATTTGCCTTCCTAACTGCCGACTGAACCTGCACTTTAACGTTCCGTTTCATTGTATACTAATACATGGGGCAATAATAAATCTATCAAATCAAATTGAACTGCACAAAGCACAGTTTAAATGGAACGCAGGCACTTTGTGTGTGGGAGTGACCTTTTGACTCGCACACTGATGTCTTGGAGGCGGCAGGGGCGGAAAGGCTGCAGTGTAAAGGGCTGGGGTTGCAGTGAGCTGGCAGTGCGGGGCTCTGTGAGTGCGGGGCAGGTTTGCGGGAGTCTCGCCTCGCTGCTCCTCTGGCTGGTTGGCGGGCGCTTCCTTACTCTGAGCAGTAGGGGTCGTGCAGTGTCAGTGTTTGTACTCGCAGAGTCACATCCAAATGGGGGGCTCTCTCTCTCTCTCCCTTTCTCTCTCTCCCTTTACTGCGCAGTCCTCAAACATGGCGGAGACTGATTGAAATCTAAGCTTTGAGACACGCCAGAGGGGAGGGGAAAAGAAAGAAACCAAAAAAACACCAGCCCTCCATTGGAGAAAGTAAGTACCGGAGCCCCGCGGAGATGGGGAGGGAAGATCAGCGGGGCCAAAGCATGGCAAAGGAGCCCTCTGCTACAAAGAGGAGGGAGGGAGTGGGGGGGACAAAAGCTGTGGCTTTTGCAGGAGGAAGAGTGGCGCTGGATATTTTGTAACTGGGCTGGATGTATCCCCCCCCCAGTGTATCCCTCCCAATGTATCCCCTCAGTGTATCTATCCCCTTGCGCTTTGTATCCAATCCTGGGCTGGATCTTCCCCGGGAATGCTGTGAGCGGGGCTCTCTACACTCACCCCCACTTCCCCAAAATCTCGCCTCTTTAGTTGTCCTTGCTGCTGCTTTTATTTCCATGTCATTGTGAGCTGATCTCTCTCTCTCTCTGCTCTGTTACCGGGGCCTTGTAGATTACAGGAGATGAAATTCACATCAGCTGTCAATCAAACCCCTCCCCCTCCCCGTCCCCATGCGAGTGGAGAGAGAGAGAGAGAGTCAGAGCACTCTTTGCAATTTTAAATATGTGTTTGGGGTTTTTTTGCTCTCACTCTATTGCAGGATTGCCAGGAGAGAACTGAACTGGAACTAGGTTTGACCGCAGGCGCCTGTCTGCTGTTGGGGTTGGGCTGGTGGTTGGGGTGGGGGAGGTGGGGGGAGAGGGTCCATCAAAGAGAGCAGGTGGGCGGAATGGGGCCGAGAGACCAGGACCTGAACAATCCAGGATGCCCCCATACCCAAAACCCTGACTGTGGAATGCTCCAAACGAGCGGGGAGCTGAGAGGGTTAGAAATAGCTGTGAGGATGTGGGGTTGAATAGCTTTGCAGACGTGGGGCTGAATTTCTGTGCAGATGTGGAGCTGGAAAGCTGTGCAGATGTGGAGTTGAATAGCTGTGAGGATGTGGGGTTGAATCTCTGTGCAGACGTGGGGTTGAATCTCTGTGCAGATGTGGGGTTGAATAGCTTTGCAGATGTGGGGCTGAATTTCTGTGCAGATGTGGGGTTGAATAGCTGGCCAGTCCATCTCAGTTACGCTGGGGTATATAACAGTCCACCGGGGAATAGGTTCATTCCTGATTGCGGAGTTACCAGTGCGTTGTATAATTATGTTCAGTGGAAACTTGCCCCGCGTGTCCAGGAAATAATTCCAGAGGTGTTTTTATTTCCTGGAGAAAATCAGAGAGGTTTACCTAGCTGCTGTTAAACTGGTTCGGCGCCGATCAATGTTAAGCCGCTCCGAGATTTGACAGATGTGACCAGTTGCTTGCGCGTTACTCGTTTCAGAGAGAGAACGAAATCAGTAAGTGCTGGATAAACTCAGCAGGTCTGGCAGCGTCTGTGGAGAGAAAAACAAAAGCTAACCTTTCGAGTCCAGTGTGAGACTCTTCTACAGAACTAGCTTCAGGATCTGGGCTGGGAAAGTTTTTCTTGGTTTGTACAATGCGGGTTTCCAAGCACAGAACCTCCCCCCCCCCCCCCGCAATGCTGCCTGCCAGAGAGGAGTGAGTGTCTCCAGGAAATGCTGCCCTAATAGGATCCCAAACTGCCCAGAAAGGTGCCCTGATCTGGCCAAGCCAATAGCCCCCAATAAATGCAACCCTCTCATCTGCAGATTCCTTTTACTCCACAATTGCCCCCAAGGCGGTTGGGCAGGCACTCTGCGCACCCCGGTTGGGGATTATTGGTCAGTCTGAAACTTCAATTAAGGACCCTTCAGAAGATGGGAAACATTTCAAACAGGCCCCAATTCAGAAAGAGAAAATGCTGGCAAATCTCAGCAGGTCTGGCAGCATCTGTAAGGAGAGAAAAGAGCTGACGTTCTGAGAGCTTTGACAAAAGGTCATCTGGACTCAAAACGTCAGCCCTTTTCTCTCCTCACAGATGCTACCAGACCTGCTGAGATTTTCCAGCATTTTCGCTTTTGGTTTCAGATTCCAGCATCCGCAGTAATTTGCTTTTATTTACGCCTCATTTCGGAGTTGGGTTGGGGGGGGGCGGGGGGGGTGCAGGGAATTCTTGGAAGCTCGAAGCCACATGTGAATGGTTTTGTGTACCTCAGCCCTGTGTGAGAATCATGTTACAGCAGTGATACTGAATGTCCACATGTGGCACAACTCTCTGCCATTGTCCTTCCAGCTACCGGATTTTGTATTGTGACTGGAAGTCTTGTGATCTGCTGTTTTTGCACCGACTTGAAGCTTTGCCTCAAAAATCCAGTTTGGGGCAGAAGGAACACAATTTTTGCTTCTTTGATACTTGCAGTTACTCTTTGTAATTGTCTTCTTTGTGACATTGTAACTATCCTTCACCTGGCTATGTGAATGGGCCTGTACAGCCTTGTGGTGGCACAGCCACAGAGCTTCACAGATCCACCGTTTCCCATCTGGCCACTTGCCATCCTATCTTGCAGCATCTCAAACAGATCCCTTTAGAGGTGAACAGAGAAAATTGCAGCACAGGAACAGGCCCTTCGGCCCTCCAAGCCTGCATCGACCATGCTGCCCTTCTGAACTAAAACCCCCTACTCTTCCAGGGACCATATCCCTCTATTCCCATCCTATTCATGTATTTGTCCAGATGCCCCTTAAAAGTCACTATCGTATCTGCTTCCACTACCTCCCCCGGCAGCGAGTTCCAGGCACCCATCACCCTCTGTGTAAAAAAAACCTGCCTCATACATCTCCTTTAAACCTTGCCCCTCGCAACTTGAACCTAGGAATGCCCCCTAGTAATTGACTCTTCTACTTTGGGGAAAAAGCTTCTGAAATATTGGCGGGTGAAGAATCTTTTGCTTGTGGTCGGAATGTGCTCGAGCACCCTTTAAAATCATGTCGTGTGTTATGGGGTGGAGGGAGGGTGTGGGGATGAAATAACTGGCATATTCAGTATGCCATTCCTTGGCCTAAATGAACCGAGGGAAAGGTGTGATGTGAAGATCTCCTTAGTTTGCATTGCCTGAATTCCTTCCTTTAAAATCATGTTTTCTTTTTAATTGTAGATATATCCGTCTCCTGAGACTCCTGACCCTAAGGCATGCTGGGTGTTGCGATCACTAATTGGATTTAAACTTGACGATTACCTAGAATTGATGAATGTCTGGGAAAGGAACGTTACAGCCTTTCAATGCTGTAATGAGGACTGAAATCTAAATGTATGCAGTCCAGTATTAAATCACCGGCAATTTGTCCTTCACAGAAGCACAAATCTTTTGAAGGTACAGTACAAATTAATCGGTTTTGTAAACCTATTCTAGTAAACATATCAGAAACTTGCAGGTTCCAAATTGAACTGACATCCTACAATGTGGCTTCAACTCCGATTTCTCCAAGGCAAGTCCATTCCATGAGATTCCCAATGAGTGGACATTTGACTGCCCTTTGGATGACTTTCTATTTAAACAGGTTTTTCTGCTGCTTCACCTGAAACTTGATACTTGACACCTATTAAGTTTACAACTCAGTTTCCCTAAGAGTTTTAGTGATCCCTATCGGGGCTACTCTTTCAAGCCCCTTTTGCTGATGGTAATAACTTGGATGGGAAACAAAATGCTGGTTTGACATCTCGCCTCACTGGAGTAATGCAGAATAACTATTGAAGGGGCAGCTTCCTATGTGAGCTATTTTGTAGCACAAATATAAATGTGCATATCATTTCACTACAGATAAGTTCCCCTGTTACTGTGTTTATTTTGGCGCTTTCTAGATTGGGAGTGAGTACTGTGATGTCAGAGCAGTTGTAGGATGTCCTCTCACCAAAATCTGGAGCCTTGCCACCAACTCCATCCCTCTCCCCATCCATTCCCTTGTGTTGAACTGAAAGATGCACAACTTTTGTGTCTTAACCAGAGCTGAGCTTCAAAGCCTCCCTATCAAACCCGTCACCAAGACCACTTCTTTCCATGTCCGCAACATCTCTCTCCTTTGTCCCGCCTCATTGGAACACCATTGAAATACACACCATTTATTACTTCTAAGCATCTCCCAACCATATTCCTCATCAGCTTCCAGAACTTATGTCTCCACAGATTACAGTTTCTGAAAAACTCTGCTCCTGACCTGCCCCATGCTCCTTATTTTTAACCTCATAACCGCCATTGGCTCATTATCGTTTTGCCCACCACCCAACTGCTCAGTAATTTGTCCAGAATCCTTGTCCCCCATCTACAGATCTCTTCAGTGCCTTTCCCTCAGCTGCTTCTGTAACTGCCTACAATCTTGTGCCTAGCTTATTTCTTCTGCTAGCTTAGCCCCAACCTTCTGCCGAACCTCCCTTCTCAATTTCACCATCATTGACAGAGACTGTGTCACTTGGGGGTGTTTTTCTCTCGAATGCCGTGTTGCACACTTGGTCTGATTTCCCCATAGCCTTGCTGCCTGCCTCCTCACCATTTTTTTAAGAAAAAGACCTTCTTAAAATCTATCTGTTCAACCAGTTTTCTCCACTACCACTGCTCCAAATGTCTTTGCCATGAAACACTTTGGGATTGCATTTGATTCATTATTATTGTCACATGTACTGGGGTACAGTGAAAGGTATTGTTTTTTGCTTGCTATACAGGCAAAACATACTGTTCATAAAGTACGTAGGGGAGAAGGAAAGGATAAGGTGAAGAATATAGTGTTGCAGTTATAGATAGGGTGAAGAGAAAGACTAGCTTAACATATGATAGGAGCTTGCATCTTCCCTGATGGCAGCAGGGAAAAAGCTGTTCTTGAGTCGGTTGGCACATGTTTTCAGAGTTTTGTATTTTTTTCCTGATGGAAGAGGGTGGAAGAGGGTACGCCCGGGGTGCATGCGGTCCTCGATTATGCTGGGTGTTAAAGATGTTCAAAAAAGCCCAGTGTTGGGCACACAGAATGTGGAATTTTAGTCAGAGGTAATGAAGGCGTTACAATGCTATCAGCAACTCTATAGCCATGAGACAACTACCTGGTGTTGGCAAACTCCTGTAACACCAGTTTGTGTGACCTTCTTTGACCAATGAATCTGAAGCTCTCCCTTCGTGCCTGTCAATGTTTGGTGAACTTTACACAAATGCATTTATTGTAATGCGCCCACTTTCTACATTGAAACTTGAGGAAAAAGTTTCAAACTCACTTTTTCATCTCTTTCTTAATTGGTTCGCTGGGAGGTTTTTAAACGTGCTTTCACAGTGTGTGAGAAGTAAAAGCAGCAAGAGATTACCTTCTGGTAATAGTCTGACAGTTGTTGCTTCATATCAACACAAAAATCTTCGTAATAAAGCAGTTATCCTCCAGTCCGAGGTGGCACAGTGGTTGGCACTGCTACCTCACAGTGCCAGGAACCCGGGTTCGATTCCCGGCTTGGGTCACTGTCTGTGTGGAGTCTGCACATTCTCCCCGTGTCTGTGTGGGTTTCCTCCGGGTGCCCCGGTTTCCTCCCACAGTTCAAAGATGTGCGGGTTAGGTGGATTGGCCATGCTAAATTGCTCCTTAGTGTCAGGGGGATCAGCAGGCTAAATACATGGGATTACGGGGATAGGGCCTGGGTGGGATTGTTGTTGGTGCAGTCTCGATGGGCCGACTGGCCTCCTGCACTGTAGGGATTCTAGACTTTGTGTGGGCTATCAATCAGCTGACATGAGGCAAGCTCATTTACGCACACACACACACCAGGAATATGCACTTAAGAATGTAATGTTTTTGGAGAAAGGCTGATTAAATAGTTATAATAAAAATCTATATAGCATGATCAATATGTAAGAGGGATTTACAAGCCTGTAAAAGATTCCAGTTAAATGTTCTGGTGCCATAAATTGAGGAATATTGAGAGACCCTGAGCTTTTATTTCCAAACATTTATCAACAAAATTTCCTTTCTTTAACATTTATGGCCTGGATTTTGCTGCGGTAATAGTGGTGAAATGGTCACGTTCACTGTCATTACTCCACTGAAACTGACTGCAAATCCGGGAGGTCCGACGCATGCAGTGTAATGTGGAAATCAGGAAGTTGCTGTCACTGAAGCCACCCTTTCTCCAGAGGGTGCACAGTACATGTTCCCAAAGACAGCTATTGTATCCCCACAATAATTCGGAATTGATGAGAGCATCCGCTTATACGCTGTTTGCAAAAGTTATAACTGAGTTTAATGGTATGTTAACTTCATCATTCCGGCCTCGAGCCATTGTTTATGCGGAGTTTGCACATTCTCCCCGTATCTGTGTGGGCTTCCTCTGGATGCTCCGGTTTCCTCCCACAGTCCAAAGATGTACGGGTTAGGTTGATTGGCCATGGTAAATTGACCCTAGTGTCAGGGGGTTAACAGGGTAAATATGTGGGGTTACGGGAATAAGGCCTAGGTGGGATTGTGGTTGGTGCAGACTTGATGGGCCGAATGGCCTCTTTCTGCACTGTAGGGATTCTATAATTGCCGCTAAATGCTCTCACCGGCCCAGGAAAGCTAATGCTATATTTCTAGAATGTTAGATCAACGGATGTGGGCACACTGGCAAGGGCAGCATTTATTGCCCGTCACTATTTGCCCTCAAGAAGGTGGTGGTGAGCCGTCTCCTTAAACCGCTGCAGTCCCTGTGGTTTAGGTGCACCCATGGCACTGTTAGGGAGGGAGTTCCAGGATTTTGACCCGATCTGTATCTTTATTTGAGCTTCAATCTTAATACAACCATCCATTAATTTGCTTCCTGCAAGTTTAGATTTAAAGCGGAGGATTGAAGTGTTTCTAAGCCCCTGGTTTGCAGTGTGTTAATACCTCAGTTTGATTGGTTGCCTACCCTCTTGTTGACATCACTGCCACTCCATGCCTGGAGATCCCTTTGACTTTGCACCAGATCTAAATTGCCCTCGGGAAAGGGAAAGCTTTCACCGTGGCCATTGCTGGATCATTGTGGGCTGCTTTCTTCGAGCCTTTGCTTCACCACTTGTCCACAAAACCGAGGCCTTTACCTTGGTTGCACTGTGACGCTGTGGCATCAGAGAGGGTGAAGGTGCTGGAGTTAATAAAAGGGAGTACAGCATGTTACAGTGCCAGAGCTGATATCATCTTCGATGACCCATATAGGATGTTTCACCTTCATAACATTGAAATATTATAGTTATGACTGGGTTTAATGGAAATAGTGATAACAGGGTCTAACTGGGACCCCATGAATACTGGGCCCACTGGTCTATTTCCTTAACCAGTGAAATTTAAGAAAAGGGAAAGAAGCTGAGGAAAGAAGTTGTGTGAATCTGGGTTATATTAAACACTAAAGCGTACCTGGATTTGCGGGGGGCGGGATTTAGGGTTAAAGTCAGGGGGGGCGCGGGTAGCTGGGGGGACGGTATTGGTTAGGGTTGCTCAGTGGTTAGCACTGCTGCCTCACTGTACCAGGGACCCGGGTCTCCCTGTGTCTGCCTGGGTTTCCTCCGGTTGCTCCAGTTTCCTCTCTCAGTCCGAGGATCTGCAGGTTGGGTGGATTGGCCAGGCTAAATTGCCACTCAGTGTTCCCAGATGGATAGGTTAGGGTGATTGGCGGGGTGAATGCAGGGGGTCACGGGGATAGGGTGGGGCGGGGAGTGGGCCTTGGTGAAATGCTCTGTCAGAGAGTCGGTGCAGACTCGATGGACCGAACGGCCTCCTACCATGGCACTGTCGGGACCCCATAATGTGATTGAGTTCCATGTCAGGGTCACAAATCATGCCATTGACTGGCTCTTTGCGACCTCAAGAATCAACCTTTACTGTTTGTGACTGTATTCACAGCAGTTCCTTAAAACTCACAGGGACGTTAACGGTGGGATGGTGTATTTTTTGAGTGGAGCAGTGCGAATCATTTAGCAGTTTGTGGTTTACAACCTGTGCCTCTTCCTCACCAGCACTGGCTGCTTTTTCTACCGTGTTTAACAATGATTGGTGCTGTGAACTCAGTCTTATTTTACCAACAGTCTTGAGGCCCTTGGGTCTGTGCACTGTGAACTTCTCACCGGGGGAAATTCCCAATATAAAATGTTGATATTGCTTGTGGGAGAATGGGATTGCAGTGTAACCAGTTTACAAATGCAGTGTGGCACAGTGGTTAGCGCTGCTGCCTCACAGCGCCAAGGAACCCGGGTTCAATTCCGGCCTCGGGTCACTGTCTGTGTACGGTTTGCGCATTCTCCCCGTGTCTGCGTGGGTTTCCTCCGGGTGCTCCGGTTTCCCCCCACAGTCCAAAGATGTGTGGGTTAGGTTGATTGGCCGTGCTAAATTGCCCCTTAGTGTCAGGGGGACTAGGAGGGTAAATGTGTGGGGATACAGAACGAGGGCTTGGGTGGGATTGTGGTCGGTACAGACACGATGGGCTGAATGGCCTCCTCCTGCACTGCAGAGATCCTGTGATTCTGACGGACTTGAAATTATGGATTGATTTACATCTGATTTACGTCTCTGTAATTCTGCTTCATCTGGGCCTGAATCTTTTGCCCGTTGGGCGCGGGCATTCGGCAGGCCCGGAAGTGGACATGAAACGGGTTCCCAGCCATGATTGGTCTCAGAGCACATTTTCACAACGGCTGGCCAATTAATGACTATCCAGTGTGAAATGCACTCTGTGATAGACTGAGCACTGCCAGGAGGGCAGGAAGAGATGGGTGGCAAGAGTGGGGGGGGGGGGGGGGGGGGGGGGGGGGGGCTGGTCTTTCCAATGTGCTTCCTCAGTGGGACAACCTCTGCAGAGCTTTCTCAGGGAGCTGAAGACCGGTGAAAAATAAATATCCATGTCAAAGCGATGCCACGAGTGTGTGGGGCAGCACATTCACACACACACCTCAGTCCCCAGGCACGTCTGTGAATTTTATTTAAGTCCTGATGGTTCATTTTGACTGGATACAGGTTGCAGCTAAAATGTAGCCCTGCACAGACAGTGACCCAAGCTGGGAATCGAACCCGGGTCCCTGGCGCTGTGAGGCAGCAGTGCTAAAGCCACCTGGCCAACCAGCCTGCACATCAAATGTGAAAGAAGACAGGCCTCATAAAATTGTATCCAATTGGCCCCTTAATGGACTAAATTGCCTGCTTGATTTACAGGGGCGTATCCTGCTTGCCTGCTGATTGATATATTGTCCGAGTATGCAGTGCCGTTGGGACATGTGCCTGACATCTTCTCCCACATGCTCAGGGTTTGACCTGCACCCATCTGATCAGTGTCAATTCTGGCCCTGAAGACCATGGTCTTGATTCTTGTGGCTCAGTTGGTAACGTCACACCTCTGAGTCGGGAGATTACGGGTTCAAGATACACTCAATGGTCCTGAGCACAAAACCTTAGGCTCTCATTTCAGTGCAGTACTGAGGGAATGCTGTCCTGTTGGAAGTGTTGTCTTTCAGTAGGACATTATACCAAGCTCCCATATGCCCTCAGTGGATGTAAAAGATCCCCAGGCATTTATTTCAAAGGAAAGCTAACCCCAAACTCCTATTCAATATCACAAGCAGTTCATTGGAGGCAGTTCGTAGAAGGTTCACTAGGATGATTCCTGGTGTGGAGGGATTGTCTAATGAACATAGAACATTACAGCGCAGTACAGGCCCTTCGGCCCTCGATGTTGCGCCGACCTGTGAAACCAATCTAAAGCCCATCTAACCTACACTATTCCAATATCATCCATCTGTTTATCCAATAACCATTTAAATGCCCTTAATGTTGGCAAGTCCACTACTGCTGCAGGCAGGGCATTCCACGCCCTTACTACTCTCTGAGTGAAGAACCTACCTCTGACATTGTCCTATATCTCTTACCCCTCAATTTAAAGCTATGTCCCCTCGTGCTAGCTATCACCATCCGAGGAAAAAGGCTCTCACTATCCACCCTATCTAATCCTCTGATCATCTTGTATGCCTCTATTAAGTCACCTCTTAACCTTCTCTCTAACGAAAACAACCTCAAGTCCCTCAGCCTTTCCTCATAAGATCTTCCCACCATACCAGGCAACATCCTAGGAAATCTCCTATGCACCCTTTCCAATGCATCCACATCCTTCCTATAATGCGGTGACCAGAACTGTACGCAATACTCCAAGTGCGGCTGCACCAGAGTTTTGTACAGTTGCAACATGACTTCCTGGCTCCGAAACTCAATCCCTCTACCAATAAAAGCTAACGCTCCGTACGCCTTCTTAACAGCCCTATTAACCTGGGTGCCAACTTTCAGGGATCTATGCACATGGACACCGAGATCTCTCTGTTCATCCACACTACCAAGTATCTTACCATTAGCCCAGTACTCTGTATTCCTGTTACTCCTTCCAAAGTGAATCATGAGGAAAGATTGAACAGGTTGGGACTCTACTCATTAGAATTTGGAATAATGAGACATATAGAATTCTTGAGGGGCTTGACAGGATAAATGCTGAGAGTTTTTCTCCTCATGGGAGAGTCTCGGACCAGAGGGCATAACCTCAGAATAAAGGGGCACCAATTTAAGACTGAGATGAGGAGGAATTTCTTCTCTCAGAGGGTTGTGAGTCTTTGGAACTCCTTACCACAGAGAGCTGTGGGGGCAGCGTCTTGTGTATATTTAAGGCTGAGATAGATAGATTTTTGATCAGTCAGAGAATCAAGGGTTACGGGGAAAGGGCAGGAAAGTGGATGTGAAGAATTTCAGATCAGCCAAAAACCTATTGAATGGTGGAGCAGGCTCAAGGGGCCAAACGGCCTACCCTTGATCCTATTTTGTATGGTCTTATCAAACTGTTGTTTGTGGGAGGTTGCTGGGTGCAAATTAGTTGCCATGTTTCCTACATTACAACAGTGAGTACAATTCAAAAGTACTTCATTGGCTGTAAAGTGCTTTGAGAGATCCTGAGGACATGAAAGGTGCTATATAAATGCACAACTTTATTATGTGCAATGGCAGTGCGTGGGCTATGATGCATTAGCAATAATTAATGTGCATTTTTGTCCATCACACTTGTGTCTCATCCCCGAGCATTACAACGCTGAGAATCGCCAGTGTTGCTGTGGCTCAAGTGATTGCAAATACATCAGAGGGGCTATTGCTGTGATCTGGGATTCCCTTTGAATAAGTACTCTTACCCTATTCTACGCTTTTCTCCCCAACAGTAATTGCAAAATATCCTGGAGTGAGCAGGAGGTTGGAATGGGAATTCCTTACCGTTCTTCCTCACCCCCAATCCATTGGAGCCATTTCACAAAACTGGCATCCGCTGGGAAATTCTGTCCATGTGCGATTATGAATTATTTTCTAATGAGATTTAGGTCATGAATATATCACAATTACTGATTTTTGTATTCATGTCGGTGCCTTCAGATATCAACTATATCGAGTGTGGTTGCTGTCGGTGCTTTCACTGACTTGCATTTTATTTCAAAGAAAGATCCAAGTTAATGAGGACCAAGTAAAACAGTCTGCCACAAATTCAATAGCTATTTAACAGAGTGGATAGGTGAGAGTGTGAAGGCAATGACTTGAATTTGGGCCTGAGGCGATTGACCACACACTTTCTTGTCAGGTTTTGTAAATTTCGGAGGTAATGGCTCGCAATGAAACTTTGCCGCCATCATTCTCTAATTACCGTAAATCACAGCCTATAAATCCCTGACTTGGGGCTCTTAGCAGTAACTTCATTGCGGTGTTACTGTAAGCCTACTTGTGGCACTAATAAATAAACTAAACTAAAATAACCCGGTGTATAAGATTACCCTCTTTTTCTGGCCCCAAATATCCTGGTTTTGCATCTATTTGGTGTATAAATTAATCCTCCTGATTTTGGAGGAACTTTTTTCGAGGCTTTAAAGACTTATACATTTGTATCAAAGATATTTTGGTAACATGCAGGTTTTGCCCTCGATCCTGTTCAATCAATGGCTTTGCTTCTCGGAAGCTAGGTTGATTGGCAAAGCTGATGGGGTGTTCTAATACACAGGCTGTGTGTGTTCAATGTTAGTCCCTCTATCTGAAAGGCTAGTGATCTTCATAGAATCCCTACAGAACAGAAGGTGGCCATTCAGCCCACCGGGTCTGTACCGGCCACAATCCCACCCAGGCCCTATTCCCGTAACCCCACACATTTACCCTGCTAATTCCCCTGACACTAGGGTCAATTTAGCACGGCCAATCCACCTAACCCGCACATCTTTGGACTGTGGGAGGAAACCGGAGGACACCCACGCAGACACGAGGAGAATGCAAACTCAATACAGACAGTCACCCAAGGCCAGAATTGAGCCCAGGTCCCTGGCGCCACCGTGCCGCTCTATATCTTGAATTTGCCATATTGTCTACAGGCTCTGATTGAGTTCCCATGAAACTCTCCCATGCTATTTTAGAGAAAGCAGTAACCATTTTCACTTTAAAACTGGTTAAAGCAGGCAGAGAAATGTCAGACGAATGAGTTGAGGGTTTATGTGGAATTATTCAAAAGCATCATTACGATGCTTTTTTAAACAGAACAATTTGGGGGAGTAAGTTTTGAGCAAAGCGTTTCTATCCGTGCCTGAGTGTGGACAAAGTTAGAATCATACATTGTAGAAGAGGCCTTTCGGCCCATCGAATTGTCATGCTCTTTGAATTGAACACAGTGTCGTTAGTGCTGTATGAGCAACAACGTGTTAAAAATTGCCCTTCATCTCACACAGTTTAATGTGTGTGATAGTTACTGCATCACCTTAAATTGCTCTTTGTACCGTCACGAGAAGAGTTAGGCTATTAACCGCTTCATATGTTACAGTGCAGAATGAAGGAAAAACCTCACTGTGTAAGGGGCACGTATACAACTTTGTTGTCCTGGATCACACGCTTCACTGAAATCTAAAGCATATTAGGTGGTTCCAGTGAAACAGCCGCATATGGAGTTGCTGCACTTGTGTGCACTAATCTCCCATCTGTTGGTATTGATGCTTGGTAAGAGATATTGCCTGCAAAGTGTTAAGGGGTGAGGGGGGGGATGCAAATACAGCAGCATCAGTTTTCCATCTTTTATACCAGGAACTGGTGTTTTGCAACTAATCCCAGAAGCGTGTGCATGTGTTACACAGCGAGCATTGCCTTGCTCATGGAAGGTCATGTGTGTGTGTACGTGTGTGTGTGTGTGTGTGTGTACGTGTGTGTGTGTGTGTACGTGTGTGTGTACGTGTGTGTGTGTGTGTACGTGTGTGTGTGTGTGTACGTGTGTGTGTGTGTGTGTGTGTGTGTACGTGTGTGTGTGTGTACGTGTGTGTGTGTGTACGTGTGTGTGTGTGTACGTGTGTGTGTGTGTACGTGTGTGTGTGTGTACGTGTGTGTATGTGTACGTGTGTGTGTGTACGTGTGTGTGTGTACGTGTGTGTGTGTGTACGTGTGTGTGTGTACGTGTGTGTGTACGTGTGTACGTGTGTGTGTGTACGTGTGTACGTGTGTGTGTGTACGTGTGTGTGTGTACGTGTGTGTGTGTACGTGTGTGTGTGTACGTGTGTGTGTGTACGTGTGTGTGTGTACGTGTGTGTGTGTACGTGTGTGTGTACGTGTGTGTGTGTGTGTGTACGTGTGTGTGTGTGTACGTGTGTGTGTGTGTACGTGTGTGTGTGTGTACGTGTGTGTGTGTACGTGTGTGTGTGTGTACGTGTGTGTGTGTGTACGTGTGTGTGTGTGTACGTGTGTGTGTGTGTACGTGTGTGTGTGTGTACGTGTGTGTGTGTACGTGTGTGTGTGTACGTGTGTGTGTGTACGTGTGTGTGTGTACGTGTATGTGTGTACGTGTATGTGTGTACGTGTATGTGTGTGTGTACGTGTATGTGTGTGTGTACGTGTATGTGTGTGTGTACGTGTATGTGTGTGTGTACGTGTGTGTGTGTACGTGTGTGCGTGCACGCGTGCGCGCGTGTGTGTACGTGCGCGTGTGTGTACGTGCGTGTGTGTGTACGTGCACGCGCATGTGTGCGTGCGCATGTGTGCGTGCGCGTGTGTGTGTGTATACATGTACGTGTCTGTGTGTGTATGTGTACGCGTGTGTGTACGTGTGTGTGTGTACATGTACATGTGTGTGTGTATATGTGTGTACAGGCTGTCACATTTTATTAGGGTGGGGAGGAGAAGTTTTTAAAAAAGTATTCCTCCATTGAGATGTCAGTTGGACTTCAAAAGCCGCCTCTGTGAACTGAATTATTTCCAGATAGCCGGTGTGTCTGAGACCAGGGGTTAAAAGCACAGACCATGACGGATTTAATTAGTTTGCTTTCTGTGCATTTTGCTGCTCTGTTACTCTTGTCTGAAAGAATGAAAGGGAAGTTCAATCAGTCATACTTCCCTGAAATATGTTTTTTTTGTTATGCAGGAGAAAAATAGGACTGGAAAAGATAATAATTGATTGACGAAATAATTACGGATGAGTAAGTTTGTTGACAAATGTTAATTCATTTGTTCAGAACAACTTTAGACTTTTCCCCCCTTTTGCTGTATTTATTTATTTTGTAAGCAATTCCAGGGATTTTCCCTCCCTTGCTTTGCCCCGAAATCCATTCCAAATATAGATCACACTCTTCATGAAGATCACCCCCTGGTCATAATGTAAAACATAGTGGCAGGAGTAGGCCACCTTGTACCTGCTCCATTGGTGAATAGAATCATGACTGGTCAACTTAAAATCCACCACCCCATCGTCTCCTCATATCCCCTGATTTCCCCGAGAGGCTAACATTCCGTTTATCTTCAATATGCTTAGCCACTGACATCCACTGCTCTCTGGGGTAGAGGTTCCAAAGATTCACGACCCTCTCGAGTAAAGAAATTCCTCCTCCCATCAGCCTTAAAAGACTGAGCCCTTATCCTGAAACTATGATTCTTCATTTGCCTTTAATGTTACCATTTACTATTTTGAACCCATTGAATGTCCTCCTGAGGGAAGACACCCAGATAGTTCAGATCTAAATACTTGCTGGGATAACCAGGTATGAAGCACATCCAAGCCTGGTGAATGTGCTGACTTGGCATGTCCCCGAGACTGTCAATAACTGCCTTGTCCACGAGTTCTATTTGTGTTGATGGTACCTCTGCCTTCCTCTTGCGGGAAATGTGTTGCCTGTTCCAAGGTCACAGCCCAGTATCATCTCGCTGAATGTAAAAAAAAAAAGTTCAGTATTTTGCAAGCTGTTAGATATCATGCCATCCCTTAGGATCTCTCACTGAACTGACGATTTTCCTTTTCATCCTCTGCCTGCAAATATGTTTATAGAATTGTTTGACACCTTTAATGCTGTCTGCTTTCCCTGAACAGTGTCTCAATGTTTTGTTTGTTGACTCTTCACTTGTCCTCGTTCATTCCTAACTCCCAACATTCCATTTATCTCGATCTTCAATATGCTCAGCCACTGACATCCACTGCTGTCTGGGGTAAAGATTCCAAAGATTCACCACCCTCTCAAGTGAAGACGTCCCTCCTTGTGTGACTCTCAGCTCTATATATTAGGAGCAGTCTGTTTACTGGCTCCTATTCCCCACTTGAGTCCCATTTTGACCTTTCTTCCTGTTAATGGTATGCCTCTGTGTCAATGGGATTCAGCTTGCCTTTCCTCCCTCTTAAGTGGTCTCCAGTCCATTTTCTTCATCCGATTGCTCATCCCACTTGGATTCTGTATTTTCTAAAGTCAGTTCTCTTTTCCATCAATGACGCAACCTTAACTTCTGCCAACCTGTGGTTGCCGTTGCCAAGTTGTTCTCGGCTGTTGAACTTCTGCACAGTTCCCTGCTAGTTTACTAACTCGGGTCCAGTGTTATCCCTGGTCTCATGAGCTCCTTGATCAAATGCTTTCTGTCGCAATTCAACATTGTTTTCACCCCTCTTTGACTTGTTCGAGATTTCCCGATCTACCTCTGGTAAATAGTTACATTGATATTGGAGCAGTGCCACAGATTGGGGGAGGAAGTTCTTTCATTTGCTCAGAGCAAAGATAAGTGACCTGCGAAAAGTATCAGGGACCTGCCTTTCGAGATACTAATTCATTGGTGAAGGGAAACTTGCAGTCCATCATCAAATTGGCGATAGGTTTTTAGATACAAAAGGAAATTAAGGAATATAAGGACATTGTGGAAAGTGGAGTGAGGTGCAAAATCAGTCACAATCTTGTTGAATGTTGGAACACGAGCAGAGACCAAATAGCCCACTCCAGCTCCTATTCCCGATGATCATCTGGACTCTCTCTTCATGTGCAAGTTTAGGCAGTGAGTGTTGCTGGATTATGTGAGCTCCAGCCTCCCAGTACATTGGCCAGATCAAGAATAAACAATCTGTGTCTCTCTCTCTCATGGAACACTGAGGTCAGTTGAAATGTCCAAAATGCTGCCTTGGCTGAGACAACCGTACAGAGCAGAGTTTGAAGGAGGCTGCTGCCAAGTTGCTATGTGGTTCAGTGCCATGTGTGGTATGTGATCCATTTATTCACTGGGATTCTGGTTCTGCTTTTTGAAAGGTACTGTGTTAAAGTGATTTTTTTTTTCTCTGTGTTGCCGAGTGGTGTTTTTAAAGTGCCGACTTCCTTTCCTAAGTGTGAAAATAAAAATAGTGACTGTGTGGCCAAATTCCCCTCCAACTCGATTTTCAAGTTTGCTGACGACACCACCGTAGTGGGTCGAACCTCAAACAATGATGAGACGGAGTACAGGAAAAAGATAGAGAATCTGGTGAATTGGTGCAATGACAATAATCTCTCCCTCAATGTCAATAAAATGAAGGAGATAGTCATCGACTTCAGGAAGCATAGTGGAGGACATGTCCCTCTGTACATAAATGGAGATGCAGTAGTTTTTAGGTGTCCAGATCACCAACAACCTGTCCTGGAGCCCCATGCCGACACTATAGTTAAGAAAGCCCATCAACACCTCTACTTTCTCAGAAGACTAAGGAAATTTGGCATGTCAGCTGTGACTCTCACCAACTCTTGTAGATGCACCATAGAAAGCATTCTTTCTGGTTGTATCACAGCTTGGTATGGCTCCTGCTCTGTCCAAGACCGCAAGAAACTGACAAAGGGTTGTGAACGAAGCCCAGTTCATCACTCAAACCAGCCTCCCACCAACTGACTCTGTCTACACTTCCTGCTGCCTCAAAAAAGTAACCAGCATAATTAAGGACCACACGCATCCCGAACATTCTCTCTTCCATCTTCTTCCATCAGGAAAAAGATACAAAAGTCTGAGGACACGTACCAACCGATTCAAGAACAGCTTCTTCCCTGCTGCCAACAGACTTTTGAATGGACCTACCTTGCATTAAGTTGATCTTTCTCTACACCCTAGCTATGACTGTAACACTACATTTTGCACTCTCTCCTTCTCTATGTGCCATGATGTGGAGATGCCAGCGTTGGACTGGGGTGGGCACAGTAAGTAACCTACCTCTCCACTCACCTGATGAAGGAGCAGTGCTCCGAAAGCTCGTGATTCCAAATAAACCTGTTGGACTTTAACCTGGTGTTGTGAGACTTCTTACTGTTCTGTATAGCACGCAAGAAACAATACTTTTCATTTTATACTGATAGATGTGACAATAATAAATCAAATCAAATAGTGAAGCCAGCATCATGCTTGGCTCCTGTCTGCTGTAATAGCTGAAGGTAATGACCAGGGGAGTTGGGCATGGTTTTGCAAAGACAAAGCTGCACTTGGGATTTGCTAATAAATTGGAGTATATTATACCCTCCTTTCAGAATATATGATGACATCATGTTCTGAGGGTAATACAGCATCCGATGCCTGATGTGTGTAGTGCTTACTGACAATTTACCTCATTTAGCTGTAGGTAGACACTCCAGTTAATTTTGCATTTTTATTTGCAAAGGACCATCCATTTATCCAGCATCTTTTGATGCCCCAGGGGAATCCCAAAGGACTTTGAAGTTGATTTGGTTTGACAGCATTTCAGAAAAGGTAGTGAATGCTGTCAGGTAGCCAAGTATGTCAGGCAATGTCTGTGCAACCTGGAGCCATGCAGGTAACTGACCAGCTAACCAATTCAAGTTTAAATGTGGCCAGGATATTGAGAGAATTCCCATGGCCTTGATTGAGCAGGGCTTTGGAATTTATTTTAGATCTATCACCTTATCTGAAATGTGGCACCTTTGACAGAGCAGTAGTACATCACTGAAATCATAGTCCCGATTATGTGTTCAAGTTCCAGAGCTAAGCTGTCAATCTATTACAAAAGGACATCTTGTGGACATGATATTCCAAGATTTGTCCTCTCCTCGACAACTGCAATTTAAGGTTAGGGTATTGTGCTATGGAAACTTCTTAAAATTGACTTTGTCCTATCCATTCATAGTTTAGAAACGCTACAGTGCAGAAGGAGGCCATTCAGCCCCTCGAGCCTGCACCGACGACGATCCCACCCAGGCCCTAACCCCGTAACCCCACGTATTTACCCTGTTAATCCCTCTGACATTAAGTGGCAATTTATCATGGCCAATCCACCTAACCCGCACATCCTTGGACTGTGGGAGGAAACCGGAGCACCCGGAGGAAACCTACGCAGACACGGGGAGAACGTGCAAACTCCATACAGACAGTGACCCGAGGCCGGAATTGAGCCCAGGTCCCTGGCGCTGTGAGGCAGCAGTGCGAACCACACAAAATACTCGATGGTTGAATGAAAACAGATGGTAGCACATTGACCACTTATTTATACACGCAATAGGTGGGAATTATTCTATTCCATTCAATTAAATATCGATAATGATGCTGGTACAAAGCATTCTTCATTCTAGCAGAGCTGAAGTGCCCCAACATGTAGCTGTCTTGCCTCTGAGCTGGAAAGCCCTGGGTTCAAATCCCACTCCAGGACTTGTTGGCCATGAAAGAACTCGACCATTGGTGCCGGCGAGCTAGTGTTTTCGGTGCCATTGCCCAGTCCAAGAGGATGAATGGGAGGAAAGGCATCCAGCTGTAAAACCACCCGCCAAATCCAGAAATGATGGTTGACATGGCAGCGTTGTGCTAACCCCATGTATTATGGGAAAAGCCGAAAGAGGCTGCAAGAAGCAGTTTGTCAGCGCTGAACTTTTTGTGGTCCCAGCTTTAATGCCAATTTTGCTGCTTTGGCTGTTTTTCCATTCATTGAGATTTGGCTGATCTACAACCCAACTCAACATGCCCATTTTTATCCCATATTCCTAAAACCCTTGGCTAACAATGTATCAATCCCAGTTTTAACATTAACAATGGATTGAGCGTCAATTGCCATTTATCGAGGAGAGTTCTGAACAACTTCTACCCTCTACGTGAAGAAGATTTTTGTATTCTTAGACTCCCCAACCAATGAAAATAGAGCTGTTTCTCTTTATCTATCCGCCTGCTTGTTTTCCATCCATGTCTGTGTCTTGTTTCACTGAGAATCATAGAATCCCTACAGTTCAGAATGACACTGTTCGGCCCATCAAGTCTACACTGACCACAATCCCACCCAGGCCCTATTCGCGTAACCCCCACACATTCACCCTGTTAAACCCCCTGACACTAGGGTCAATTTAGCATGACCAATCCACCTAACCCACATGTCTTTGGAGGAAACCCACGCAGACACGGGGAGAATGTGCAAACTCCACGCAGACAGTCACCCGAGGCTGAAATTGAACCTGGGTCCCTGGCGCTGTGAGGAGGCAGCACTGCTAACCACTGTGCCACCATGCCACCCCACCACTGTGTCACCGTGCTGCCCCACCAGTGCATCACCATGCCGCTTCATGGACTTGAAGATGCACAGGATTGGTGTTGGGTTGCATTTGCTTCATGCAGCACTTTCCCGGTTGACCTTCCTTGTTGCTTTGGCTGAACGGCCGTAATGTCCACATTAACCGAGTAGCTTCGATTTTCTTCTTTCTTGCCTCAGTCCAAGGGTGGGTCCTTGATTGCCCTGCAGTTTATTTCTTGGAATTTGACCTTTGTAAACTAATGGCGGTGATTTGGAGTTCGTTAGGATTACGAAGCAAACTATAATTTCCGTGTGCTTATTTTATTTCTTCCTTTACAGGCTCCAGGTCGCAGCTGACTTGGGAACATCAACGGTGTGTTTCTCTACAATGAGAAAACCGGGACCTCAAAAAGGTGAGTGCAGGCAATCTGTTGGGATGGAAAATTCTCCGAACCCCAACTGAATTTTTCCCAGTGATCGGCAAGGCTACAGGTTGACAGTTTTGCACAGAGAAATGGACAGAATTGAAGAATGAGAGATTGGAATGACCAGCCTGAGGCCTGTGATTCACCAAGTGCCCAGCCTGACTTTGGGAAAACAATAATGAAACTGCTGGGAAGGTGCAGGGAGTTGAGATAATGGAGTCTGGTCCAAGTGAAGGAACGGCCTTCTCCATGACTGGATTTTGTTCTTGCTGAGGTTTGCAAATTTGACATGCAAAGCAGAATTCACACATTCCACAAGATGACAGAAAACTGTTATTAGAAGTCAAACGGTCTGAGACTGATCCTTTGGTTGGAGAATGGAAGAAAAATGTATCTGCAAAGATTTTGTTTTAAATTATCATCAAAGTAACATAGTATTGATCTAAAGGGGTGGCACGGTGGCACAGTGGTTAGTACTGCTGCCTCACAGCGCCAGGGACCCAGGTTCGATTCCAGCTTGGGTCACCGTCTGTGTGGAGTCTGCACATTCTCCCCGTGTCTGCGTGAAGTAACTCCGGGTGCTTCGGTTTCCTCCCACAGTCCAAAGATGGGTCGGTTAGGTGGATTGGCCATGCTAAATTGCCCGTAGTGTCAGGGGGACCAGCTAGGGTAAATGCCTGGGGTTATGGGAATAGGGCCTGGGTGGGAATGTGGTCGGTGCAGACTCAATGGGCCGAATGGCTTCCTTCTGCACTATAGGATTCTATGATTCTAAAGGAGCAGGAAATGTGGGAAATGGGCAAGTATAAAAAGTGAATTTAAAATTTGGGGAAAAGATCAAAGAAGGTAGAACCACAGTATTCAAATCTGCAATGCAGGAAGGAACTTAAACCATTGTTTATGTGCACGATGGCCAGTAATTTCCATATTCCTTGATTAATGAACCAGTAATAAGTAAATAAGGTTTGGTTCCTGTAAGCTTTGAGACTCCTTCAAATTCTGTTTCTTGCAAAAATATCTCATTAGCTCTGAAACAGGCAGTTTCTGTTTATGTGCTTCACGTGGTGCCATCTCAGCTCCCAAGAGGAGACTAATACACACTAGTTTGGAGACTACAGCGAGCTAATTGAAGAATAATTTTTGAGGGGGTTGCCTAGTGTAGAAGGCACATTAAGCTTACACTATCACTCTAAATTAGTGCACTGTATTTGGTGTTTCCTAACCTGGGCTCAATAATGATCTTCTCACCTCCCAGAGGCTGCAGTTTGCAGCAATGAGGGGAAAAAGTCTAAAGTTGTTGTGAACTAATTAATTAATATAAGCCAACAAACTTACTCATCCGCTATTATTTTGTCAGCCAGTTATTAATTTTTCTGGTCCTATTTTTTTCCTGTACAACAAGAAAATATATATATATTTCAGGGAAGAATGACTGAAAATTAGGATAGAATTTCCTTGTCGTGCTTTAAGACAAGAGTAATATAGAGCAGCAAAATATACAGAACGCAAACTAATGAAATCCATCATTGTCTATGGTTTTAACCCCTGGTTTCAGACGCACCAGCTATCTGGAAGTAATTCAGTGCACAGAGAAGAGAGAGGTGAATAGGCAGCATCTTTTTGGTGGGAATTGTAGCGTGTGGAACCTCGGGAGTTAAAGACCACCTATAGCTGGGTGAAGAGAGAGGAGGGATGAAAAGCCAGAGAGGAATGAACAGTTTGGGGGAGCAGGGTTTGCAGGGATGAAATCGGGAAGGTCAGGCTCTGAAGGGGTTGAAACAAAAGGATGAGAATTAAATTGGAGGACTGAGAATCTGTACAAGCAAGAAGGGACCATGGTTAATTTGGCAGGGAAGATTTGGTGTGAGATTGGATGCAGGCAACAGAGTGTTGGGCAATTGGAGGTCAACAGAGAGGGCATTTGGAATGGTTTAATCTGGAGGTGATGAAAGAAAATGAAAAAAGAAATACATAAATGAAGGTTTTGCAACAGAAGGGCTGAGGTAGACAATGTTGACAGACAAAGAATAGGCCATCAGAGGCTATGGAGTCGAACCCAACTTGGAGCTGAACAGGAAGTTGAGAGCATAAAAACAAAGTACTGCAGATGCTGGAAAATCTCAGCAGGTCTGACAGCATCTGTGGAGAGAGAATAGAGTCAACGTTTTGGGTCTTGATGGCCCTTCGTCATCTGATGAAGAGGAAGTTGTGAACGGTCTGGTTTGGCTCACCATGGTGGGCGGGTGGGAAAATGGAGTAATTGGCAGATGTTGGAAGTTTGTTGTGGGACCCGATGACTTTGCAACTCAGATGGAGAGGTAGAACTGAGGCATATTTGTACGTATGGAATGTGATCTTGTTTCCCAGTGATGTAACCAAGATGCTATGAGGAAGAGATGGCGCTGGGTTATGGAGACCAGGAATCAGTCCGTGTTTGTGGAGATGAAGGTGCAAGGGTCAGAGGTACAGTCATTGCTAAAGGTGCTCTGACTTGAGATAGGTAAATTTGGAATCCAGCTGCAGGGGTCTCAAAGCTTCACAAGGAGAACAGGACTGGCAGAGAATCATGTGGTCAACCGTGTCAAAATCTACAGACAGACAAATGTGGGATGGTTCCAGTCGCAGAAGATGTTTATTATTTTCGTTAGGGCCATTGTGCTGCTGGAATAGGAGGGCAACTTAATTGGAGAGATGCAAACTGGGAGCAATGGGCACAGATTTGAGGTAACAGTATATTCAAGAACTTGAGAGGAACGGAAGGTTTGAGTTGGAGTGGTTGTTTGCAATTACAAGGAGGGGGGTCGAAGGTCAGATTTTAGAGGGAAGTGATAATAGTTTTGAAAGGGAGGGGTTAGTCTAGAGGACAGGGAGTTATTGACAGGAGCTTTGACCCGAACAGGCGCTGGACTGTGGTGACTGGGGAATTTCACAGTAACTTCATTGCAGTGTTAATGTAAGCCTACGAGTGACTAATAAATAAACTTTAAAACTTTATTTTTGATGTCTGCTCACTCAGTGTGATGCAGGAATGTTGGATGTTCAGCAGTTTAGAGGAAGTGAGTAGGAAGTGGGAATCACAGGAGATGATCTTGGGAGAGGACAAGGGGTAAATGTCATTGTTTTTTTGTGGCATTATGCCAAGTCTATTTACCTCCCAAACATTGCTTGTTTCAGCAATTCATTGACTGAAGACCTTTAAGGTGTACTGAGAACTTTGAAGGTGTTCTGTAAAGAAAGGTTTGGGTCCAGACTTATAATGCGGGACTGACCCCATGAATAAAGTTTAAGTTTATTTACTAGTGACACAAGTCGGCTTACACTAACACTGCAATGAAGTTACTGTGAAAATCCCCCTAGTCGCCACACTCCGGTGCCTGTTTGGGTACACTGAGGGGGAATTTAGCATTGCCATTGCACCCTAACCAGCACGTCTTTCAGACTGTGGGAAGAAACAGGAGCCCCTGGAGGAAACCCACACAGACATGGGGAAAACGTGCAGACTCCGCACAGACAGAGACCCAAGCCGAGAGTTCAACCCCGGTCCCTGGTGCTGTGAGGCAGCAATGCTAAAGGCCGCCTGGCCAACCAGTCTGCACACCAAATGTAAAAGCAGACAGGCCACATAAAATTGCTAAACCCCGCCCCCCCCCGGCCTTTGCAGCTAGCAGTTTTAAAAATGCTGTGCTTTCAGCAGTGGGTAAAACATTGACCTTTACCTCTGGGGCCTGGGCTACAATACAGTCCACACTGATAAAAGGCATGATATGAGTTTGGCGACCTCAATCCTGGTTCTAACAGGCACGGACCTACAATGCAAAACCCTCTCCAATTTAACAAGAGAGGGAAATGATGCTTGAGCAAGGATGAAGATTGTTAGTGTGAAAAATCTGAGAATGTCACACTGGTTTGTGGCGATCCTGTCTAAAATAAAGCAAGGTCAAGAGAGTTTAACTCTTCTTTGAGATGTACTGTATGTAACATGATTTGGCAGTCCTGGAAGCGGGTAAGAGGCAGAAATTTCAACTCACTCGCAGTGTCAGATTGACCATAGCGGGTTAGCTGTCCCTTATGAACCTTGCTTTATTTTTCCCTTTTAAGAGAAAGGGGAATTGTTGAATATTTTGTCCGGGGTATGAAATGGAAAGTGTCCTGGTTCCTGCCATTAACACCCCTTATCTTGATAATGTAAAAGTGCCACTTGTGCCTATTAACATTATCCAATTACTCCTAAAGTAAAAAAGAAAATGTTAGAAATACTCAGCAGATCTGGAGACAAGGAGAGTTAATGTTTTAAGTCAAAACTTTGTCAGAACTGGAATATGTTTATGATGTAACATGTTTATTTCTAATTTGTAATTAATAGCCAACTTTTCTCCCCTGGACACTTTGACTAGTGGGACAAAAGTTGGATTTCTGCTTCAATTATTATGATCCCAATTGATGTTATAATCAGCCGGGAAGATTCCAAAATGGAACCTGGGCTCAAAAGATCGTAGAAAATGTGAAGGAACAGAGTCACATGACTGCTAATTAGCTTTAACAGCAAGAAAAAAAAAATTATTAAACATGAAAAAATTGTATTATGATGCAATGCCCCTTTACTTCCCTCCTAGCATCACAAATATACACAGATTTTAAGATTAACACAGATTATAAGGCATATCTTAAACTGCAATGGTCTCAGTAACACAAAGCTCCTTTAAGCTTACAGACTGGCCGTGGTCAAATACACTCTCTACTCTGAACTCAAGTGAATGTCTAGATGTCTCTTCAAAATCCCCCAAGATGATTGTCACATGACAGTTGCCAAAGTCTACTCCCAAAAAAAACTTTAAAATCTTCTTTCGCAACAATGTTTTCCATTAGCACTTTTCATTTCGAAATCCAATCCAGATTTTCCAAATTAGTCTTTTAAACAAAACTTCCACTCCACTTTTAACAAATAATCCAGCATCCAGGTTTTACCACTTCCCATTCAGGATTTCTTAGCCTTCATTGTTCACAATTGCTTTGACTATCAATTCCCAGACTCTACTAAGATGGCATCAAACTTCTGATTTACCACTGATGTCTGCTTCCCCACTTTAATTCAAGTACTTCATTTACTTTTCCCTTGAATTCTCCTGAATCATACCTTGGTCTCTGTTCTCTTAACTTCAGGCTTCCTAAGACATTCTCTTTGTCCTAATTATCGGGCTACCTGGACTGCAGCTGGTTCTTTAGGAAGTCTGCCTCTTTGCAGCTCCCTTGTCCTGTCCAGTCTTTTTTTCCCCAGCAAAGTTGAGAGACGCTCACTCCGCCGTGTACTATCTTCAACTGCAATATATCCAGTTAAAACTAAATTTAAAAAAAACTTTCTACCTTAAAAGTTGCTAAGCAACTGCCTTTTATTGACTCTTTAAGCTGTAACCCTCTCTAAGCACAATGGAAGCACAGTTGGATTTGAAACCAACCCCCCACAAATAACACACCTCTCTCCAGGATGAATCTAACTATAGGTTTTACCCTTCCAAGCATAGAAACATTAAATTAAACCCATTTTAAACTATACCTTATTTCTAATGTTTACCTGTACAAATATAAATCCCTTATAGCTACCTTTTGGTTTCCAAACACACTGCATTAAACCTTGTCTCTGGAGGGCTATATGAGGCATGAAGGGCAGTGTGAATGAGAGCTCATTTTCAGCAGGCTGAAAGATGGGTCACCAATGTTAGAGCTGTCGGAGTGGTTGTGTGAACATTCACTTTCTCGCTCCAGAACAAGGCATGGTTTCTCATTTTATAGTGAGGTGGAAAGGGGAAAGTTAATTGTGTGTGTCTCTGTCTATGTGTTTGTGTGTATGTGTGTGTGTGTGTGTATCTGTATGTGTGTATGTCTGTCTGCATGTGTCCCGGCGCGTGTGTGTCCCCGAGCATGTGTGCCCCCGCGCGTGTGTGTCCCCGCGTGTTAGTGTTATAAATATTAGTAAAGAATGAACTATCAGGAACCCTGTCCAGTTTCTTTGGGAATCAATTCTTCAGTGTTATGACACAATCCCCCAATACCAGAACGAGTTCAAAATGAATACAATGCATTTACTATGTAGTGGCAATAACCTTCATCAGGATTAAATTAATTGTTCTGGAGGGCTTAACAGAACAGTGCTTTCCCCTCTTCAATTTTTCAGGCATTCAACTGTTTTAAACCATGATTTAAATCACTGTTAATCTACTGTGAACACATTGCAAATAGAGTTCAGATTTTTCAGCACTTTAGTGAGTATTGCTAGCAATAATGTCCCTGTCAAAGTATTCATGCAATGCCAGCTGTTCTGTATATTCATGATGCAGTTGACACTTAATGCAGCAATTTATAATGGGTGCTATGGGAGCGCTTTCCAAATGAGATGTGCATTTGGCCAGTTGCTGGACACCAGTCAAGGACTGGAATGTTGTTTCTGGTCAGCCTGATCTCTGGATAGCGAGCAATTAATCCTGTGTGGTAATTCTCCCAAAACCTCAACGTGCCTCAATCCTGAGTAGCTTTAGGAAGAGGAGTGAGTCATTCAGTCTTCAGTAGGCTTATCCCCCTGTAGTTTAAATAGATTGTGGTTTATCTGTTCCTCGACTGTATTTTCTCAACTTTCCTTTCTGCCTCTTGACAATCTTGCCAAACAAATAGCTATCTATCAGTCTTGAATGCTTCAGAATCCACAGCTATTTGTTTGATGGCTTGGCGGGGGGAAGATTTATTCTACATATGGAAACATGATTTTTGGATTTAAATAGTTGTTAGGTAGTACAGAACTTGAGTATTGCTGAAATAAAAGACATGGGGTGGAATTTTCCCGTCCCGCCCGCCATTATAGTGGGCGGGACTTGGATCAGGCAAAGGTCCGTTGACCTCAGGCGGGATTTTCCGGTCTTGGGGCGAGCATCGTAGGAAACCCCCACCCATGCTGTTGGTTTATCTTGCATAACTGTCCTGATGAGTGCAAGATGAAAAGCTTTGACAGCACAACCTTTTTTCCCTGGCAAAAGGTGATATTTGGATTTATTTAAGCTTGAGGTTATTTGTTTAATGTTCCTTCAACAGTAAAATAGGTAGAAAACATTGAGCCTCCCAACTTGCGCACAGTTTTCAGCTAGTGTGGCAGTGGGAGGGTGAGAATCATCTCTTTGACAAGACGGGAGTAAAGAACATCAGCCATGCCCCACCTTTCGAAAGGCTGTCATGTGATGTGTATGTTTGTGACTGTAGGGTGAGGTGAGGTTTGCAGTCATTGCATTGTCATCTAAACTTGGATCATGGAGCAAGCTACTTGGGTAAGATACTGGAGTGTTCCCAATGATTATGAAATGACAATCCAGGAGGTATCGGTGCCAAGAGAAAGGAAGAAAATAAGTCACATAATTACATTATCAGCATTGCAGAACATTGCTTTTCAGTTTAGACACAGCCACTAGTATAGATGCAAGAACTTAATGGTCTTGGATAGGTCTGTCACCTGGGTGCAACTCCATATTCTGGAGAGAATAATAATGGATTTGAGGTATGTTGGTGCCTAGATCTTGCTTGAAGAGGTACATATGGGCCTTGTGAGCCAACGTCAGTATACAGCAATATAGATTTACAGTTCAGCTTGGCACACTGCTGCTGTGCTGTCACAAGCTGTTCTTAAAACCATTAAAGATTTTTAATGCCTTTAGCAATCTGTTCCCGATTAGCAATACTTACTGTCAACTGCAAGCAGCATCTAAAAAGTCTTTATGCTTGGGCGAGTTTGTTGGATTCAGCTAGGCAAGTTAGCAGTCTTCTGCATTTTGAAGTGGAACTGGCCTGCTTCATGGTAGGCTTGTGAATTTGTCTTCATATCCTCCTAACTTTCTCCTTTCTGTTCAATTCCTCATCCGCACTGTCCCTGAGACGATGGGATGGATCAGGCTGTGGAAGACGGCACTTGTCAGTCAAACCACTGGATGGGAAGGTTTCCATCTCTTGAAGGGAAAAAATAAAACCCAGTCAAACTTGGGAAATGACTGGTACTGGTCTTCAGTACCTTAAAATGGAATTCCAGTTTGGACCAGTGTCAACCATTTCCAAGTTTTACTGTCTTTTTTTCCTTCTGGGGATCACACACTCTCATGTTTTCCTTCATTTCATCTTTGTCCTTCAGAAGTCCCTTGAACACTCTTGAACCAGTTCCCTGAGGAGGAGCCTGATTTGGATCCGAGTCAAGTCTGAGATTTGAACCTGGTCTCCAGCTTGAGAGCTCAGCATTCTAATATAGTAGATACCACCCAACTCTTGAGAGAATCCTTCATTGAAATGTTTTATGCTATTGTTTTCTGCAGTGTTTGATGTCCCATCAAAGTCTGAAATATGAGCACATCTGTCAACAGGAGTATTAACACAATCCCAGCTACTGTTTGAGACATTCTCTTGACTTTAAGGTATAAAGGCAATCATTCTTTTTAATTTGTATATATTACAGACAAACACAGTGGGATAGCTATGTAGTACAGTGTGACGTGAATCAGGAAAACAGCCAAATACACTGTTTTCTGATTTACTTCTCCCATTTTGATGTTTAAGAATTTAATTATATTCCTGAGGAATGAATTCCATTTATTCTTCAAGACGATGACCTGATTGCAACCGATGCCACTGTCCACTCATTGCAGCATTCTGGAATAGAAGTGAATGCTTATCATTAAATGCATTATTTATTAACACGTCCATTCCAACCACTTACTGCGTGAGGCCCATCCTCATCAATGAGAAAGACGGATATATGGAACGTACCGCATTTCTGCATAAATTAAACCTAAGAACAATTGTCCTGAGAACGATAAGCCAATCTTTTTTTTTCTTTGCTCTAGTTATAGATTGGAAAGATGGAAGAAGACAAAAGTATGCTCGTAGTGGCCGCCCTTCGAATACTCCATCGCCATATCTGGGTAAGTACTTTGACTCGTGTGAAATGTTATCTTGAGTGTGCAGGAAGTCATCGATTTGTTTCTGTATTGTGTAACCCATCAGTTGGGTTGACCTGGGTAAGTCCTTTAATGGCATTTGTTTCTGGAAAGAACAGCACCAAATTTAGAGCGTTCTGCTTGAACAAACTGGGCTGGCCTCCCACTTTGGATGGGCTGAATGGCTGTGCAAGCCTTGATTGAACATTCCAGCAGCAGAAGATGGGATTTTTTTTATTCTCGTGAGAGTGTGAGAATCAATTCTAACAGTCATGCGCGTGTGCCTGTTTTCCTGCCCTTGCTGAGTTTCCCGTGATTTCAAGCAACTTGCGCACAAGACAAGAATTCACCATTCCACTGAACACTCATTGGTTGACAAAGTCCCACATGGCAGGTTGGTTAAGAAGGTTAAGGCTCATGGGATACAAGGAGAAGTGGCTCGATGGGTGGAGAACTGGCTTGGCCATAGGAGACAGAGGGTAGTGGTCGAAGGGTCTTTTTCCGGCTGGATGTCTGTGACCAGTGGTGTTCCGCAGGGCTCTGTACTGGGACCTCTGCTATTTGTGATATATATAAATGATTTGGAAGAAGGTGTAACTGGTGTAATCAGCAAGTTTGCGGATGACACGAAGATGGCTGGAATTGCGGATAGTGAAGAGCATTGTCGGGCAATACAGCAGGATATAGATAGGCTGGAAAATTGGGCGGAGAGGTGGCAGATGGAATTTAATCTGGATAAATGCGAAGTGATGCATTTTGGAAGAAATAATGTAGGGAGGAGTTATACAATAAATGGCAGAGTCATCAGGAGTATAGAAACACAGAGGGACCTAGGTGTGCAAGTCCACAAATCCTTGAAGGTGGCAACACAGGTGGAGAAAGTGGTGAAGAAGGCATATGGTATGCTTGCCTTTATAGGACGGGGTATAGAGTATAAAAGCTGGAGTCTGATGATGCAGCTGTATAGAACGCTGGTTAGGCCACATTTGGAGTACTGCGTCCAGTTCTGGTCGCCGCACTACCAGAAGGACGTGGAGGCATTGGAGAGAGTGCAGAGAGGGTTTACCAGGATGTTGCCTGGTATGGAGGGTCTTAGCTATGAGGAGAGATTGGGTAGACTGGGGTTGTTCTCCTTGGAAAGACGGAGAATGAGGGGAGATCTAATAGAGGTATACAAGATTATGAAGGGGATAGATAGGGTGAACAGTGGGAAGCTTTTTCCCAGGTCGGAGGTGACGATCACGAGGGGTCACGGGCTCAAGCTGAGAGGGGCGAAGTATAACTCAGACATCAGAGGGACGTTTTTTACACAGAGGGTGGTGGGGGCCTGGAATGCGCTGCCAAGTAGGGTGGTGGAGGCAGGCACGCTGACATCGTTTAAGACTTACCTGGATAGTCACATGAGCAGCCTGGGAATGGAGGGATACAAACGATTGGTCTAGTTGGACCAAGGAGCGGCACAGGCTTGGAGGGCCGAAGGGCCTGTTTCCTGTGCTGTACTGTTCTTTGTTCTTTGTTCTTTGTTATTTATTTTTCGAATGGAGAAGAGAACTTAACTAGAATATTAAAGAACAGCTTTGCATAGGGTGACATATTGGTGTTGTTGTGGATCCCATAATGTTTATTTTCAACTGATTTTAGACCATTGAAATTGGGGCTTTGATATCAGGATGTTCACCAGCTCCCATTGAATGAAATATGGTTGATCTGTGCACCGTCTGATTGAAATCAACTTTAAAGCTCTCTCTCTCTTCAAAATCCCATAACTGGCATGTTCTTTTGTTTTTTTTATCTGTCTCTTTTGGGCAGTGCTTTGCTACAAAAACGTAAGAAACATTACTGATAGAGTCATGAATGAACCAGTTCTCCGATTGCCAAGGCCTGCACTCGGTGACAGTTTATCTGATCTCTGGAGCAATTTAATTGAGATAAAGTGGTTGTTTCTGGAGCTCCGTGAGGGAACCGTTCAATCTATCTGTATACTATTGAACACAATAGTGCTGGGACACAGAGAATTGTGTACTTTAGGGGGAGTATTTTCTGAGGGAGGTGGTGGGTGTTGTAGTAATGGCACTGGACTAATAATCCAGGGGCCCAAACCTCATTCTCTGGGGATGTGGACTCAAATCCCACCACGGCAGCTGGTGAAATTTAAATTCAATTAATAAATTGAATATTCAGAACATTGAATACAGGAGTTGGGACGTCTTGTTGAAGTTGTGCAAGACATTGATAAGGCCACACTTGGAATACTGTGTACAGTTCTGGTCACCCTATTATAGAAAGGATATTATTAAACTAGAAAGAGTGCAGAAGAGATTTACTAGGATTTACCGGGACTTGATGGTTTGAGTTATAAGGAGAGGCTGGATAGACTGGGACTTTTTTCTCTGGAGCGTAGGAAGCTGAGGAGTGATCTTATGGAGGTCTATAAAATAATGAGGGGCATAGAGCAGCTAGGTAAAATATCTTTTCCCAAAGGTAAGGGAGTCTAAAACTAGAGGGCATAGGTTTAAGGTGAGAGGGGAGAGATACAGAAAGGTCCAGAGGGGCAATTTTTTCACACAGAGGGTGGTGAGAATCTGGAACAAGCTGCCAGAGGTAGTAGTAGAGGTGGGTACAATTTTGTCTTTTAAAAAGCATTTAGATAGTTACATGGGTAAGATGGGTATAGAGGGATATGGGCCAAATGTGGGCAATTGGGACTAGCTTAGGGATTTGAAAAAAAAGGGGTGGCATGGACAAGTTGGGCCGAAGGGCCCGTTTCCATGCTGTAAACCTCTATGACTCTAAATAAAATCTGAAATTAAAAGGTGATCTCAGCAAAATCCCATCTGCTTCACTAATGCCCTTGAAGGAAGGAAATCTGCTGTCCTTACTTGGCCTGGCTACCATGTGACTTCAGATCCACAGCAATGCAGTTGACTCTTAACTGCCTTCTGAAATGGCCTAGCAAGCAACTTGGTTCAGAGGGGGCATGAGGGGTGGGCAACAATTACTGGTTTTGCCAACATGAGGGCGGTCGTCAATTAATGGCCTTGCCAGCGACGCTCACATGCCATGAAAGATTTCTTTGTTAGATCAATACTCCACCTTCAGTGCTATTAAGTTTGATTCCTTAGCGTCTCACTTTCAGAAGTGAATGCATTAGTGCTTATTTGAAATTTACAAGGTAGATAGTTGGTGCCATTAAGGTTTATGTTCATTTTTTAAATGCAGCATCAGAGGGGAATGGCAAAATATAATCAAAGGTTTGTCAGAATGTCATATATCGCATGTGTTTAGCTGTAATTATTTTGCCTGTTGGGCATTTACTCGAGTGATTTTACTTGAATTGCTTCATGAGTGGCGAAGATAATTGCATATTTAGTGAGTTGCAGGAGGCAGGTACTTTGAACAAAGATTTGGTTTTGTATTGAATTCGGGTTCTTTGGATAGGTTTGATGTCAAACAAATTATATTTTAAACTCATCTCATTTTCTTGGAAGGGTACCCATGAGTAATCGTCTGAAGTCTAATTAATGTTGATATTCCAAATCAAAGCAACTTGCATTTATGTAGTGCCTAATGAAGAAAAGGCTTCAGCTGATGAGTGGTTCAGCTAAAGAAAGAATTTATTTATTAGCATCACAAGTAGGTTTTACATTAACATTGCAATGAAGTTACTGTGAAAATTCCCTGGTTGCCACACTCCGGCACCTGTTTGGGTACACTGAGAGAGAACTTAGCATGGCCAATGCATCTAACCAGCACGTCTTTTGGACTATGGGAGGAAACCGGAGCATCCGGAGGAAACCCATGCAGATTTACGGGGAGAACGTGCAAACTCCGCACAGATAGCAACCCAAGCTGGGAACCGAACCCTGGTCCCTGGTGCTGTGAGGCAGCAGTGCTAACCACCGTGCCACTCCATGTTGAGGCAAATGGTTACGATAGCCAAATGATCCACTCTATAAAGCTGATTTTCGGGAATGTTGCCAAATTGCAGGTTGTTTAAACCAACATGCAAGCAAGGAGCGAATCAATTTAAACAGGGATTTTAATCCATTGTGCCAATGGGACATTGATTCAGTCAGAGAGCAATTGCTATATTTGAATTTTCTTTTTAAAATTGAAAGGTTTTATGAGACAGGAGTGAGATTGATATTGGAACATAGTGAACATCTGAGGTTAAGTGCCTGGTGTGGCTGACTGTTGAATCTTTTACAATTCCTAGGCTTCTGCATACCATGCCGCTAATTTATCTTGCATTCACAAATTAGTTGTATGTGCAGTGTTGCTGTCGAGGAGGCATGTTCGTCATGTGATGACATGATGGGGCTTTTTTTATCAGAAGTGTTTTGTCAGCCAACAATGTTTTTTTGTTAGTTTATTGTCATAGAAATTTACAGCACAAAACGAGGCCCTTTGGCCCATCATGTCTGTGCAGGCCATCAACACCTGTCTATTCTAATTCCATTTTCCAGCACTTGGTCCATAGCCTTGTGTGCTTTCGTGTTTCCAGTGCTGATCTAAATACTTCTTAAATGTTGTGAGGGTTCCCGCCTCTACCACCCTTTAATAAGGCAGTGAGTTCCAGATTCCCACCACCCTCTGGGTGAAAAAGTTCTTCCTCAAATCCTCTCTAAATCTCCTGTTCCTTAACTTAAATCTATCCCCTTGGTTGTTGACCCCTCTAGAGTCATAGAGGTTTACAGCATGGAAACAGGCCCTTCGGCCCAACTTGTCCATGCCGCACTTTTTTTTAAACCCCTCAGCTAGTCCCAATTGCCCGCATTTGGCCCATATCCCTCTATACCCATCTTACCCATGGAACTACAAAGGGGAAAGGTTCCCTCCTATCTATCCTATTATGTCCGTCATAATTGTGTATACCTCAGTCAGGTTCTCCCTCAGCCTTGTCTGCTCCAAGGAAAACAACCTCGGCCTAACCAGCCTCTGTTCATAGCTGAACTGCTCCAGTCCATCTTCATCTACTTTGCTATGACCCAGGTCAGAAACTCCAAGGTGTTTTATGAAGGTAGCCTAGACCCTAAGTTTTTACATTTGAATTTGGCACGGATGAGCGTAAAGTGTTTCACTCTGAGTATGGTTCAAGTGACCCACCAGGAAGCTTTCAGCAAACAAAGTTTATTTAAGAACACAGTTTAAAATATAATAAAAAGATAGCTTAACTTTTACCAATTACAAGAATCAAACATGATACAGTATAAACCTTAGCAGCTAGCTAGCTATGATGTTCCAAGTCAAACAACATCCTATAAACATACACTCCTTTCCGGACTTGGCACAAAAAGCAAGTATGCTCGCATGATGCTGGATCTTCAGCTTTTTAACATGTGCTGTAAACTGGTCCTTTGAATGTTGGAGCAAATCTCTGAGGCTTCCCAATCCTGGAACTTTCCAAAAAGCCTCTGAAGAGAGAGAGAGAGAAGCACACTGCCTCTTCCACTAGCTTCTAACAGCAACTGAACTGAAACTAGAAACTTGGACTTTTTTGTGTAAAATAAAATGTTCCCAGACACCACCTGACCTGTCAGTCATGCTCCACCCAGCAATTCCCAAAGGATCATAAAACCCCAGGAGACTGCATTAGGCCAGATTAACAATAAACATGATGTTGCATTATATTGCTTCAGTAACTATTAGAGGACACTGGTTGCAGACAAAACGGTGCCAAAATAAAACACGAAGAGCTGCTTGAAAAAAACCTGCAAAGAAACATGATTAAAATTACATTTCTTAAAGGCACAGTATCGTCACAACCTATATTAGTGAAGAATTCTCCAATGCCTGCTTCGAAAAGCAGGGAGACGCTCTGAGATGTCTTGAAGTGTGGTCACTTCAATGTTGAAAATCTGAAAAACGGACCATTCCATGGTCCGCCTCTTGCCCGCTCCGATTCCCATGGCGGGCGGGATGGTAAAATTCACCCCATGGTCTCAGATTAACACCTCACCTGAACTCCGGCATCGCAGACAGTGCAGCACTCTGTCAGGACTGCGCTGGGACTGTAAGCCCATGGAGCCCATGTTCTCAACTCCCTGGAGTGGGATCTGAAGCCATAACCTACTGACCTCCAGACAGCTGAATGCTCCATCCGTGGCATCAGGGGTGTATCTGGTCAACTGCTATTGCAGCAACTCTGGACTGTCCAGCTGAGGTGATGTAGCTTGGGCTAGTGGCCGTAGTGGGGGTTTGGGGGGGATTGCTGACAAAGTGTGGTTGTTCCCTTTTGCTAGGAAATCCTTTTTAAAAAGCTGTTTTCAATGATGTAGGGATCTGGTTATATTCACATTGAAGTAAATAAAGTTTATTTATTAGTCACAAGTAAGGCTTACATTAACACGGCAATGAAGTTACTGTGAAATTCCCCTAGTCGCCACATTCCGGTGCCTGTTCGGGTCAATGCACCTAACCAGCACGTCTTTCAGACTGTGGGAGAAAACCGGAGCACCCGGAGGAAACCCACGCAGACACAGGGAGAACGTGCAAACTCCACACAGACAGTGACCCAAACCAGGAATCGAACCCAGGTCCCTGGCGCTGTGAGGCAGCATTGCTAACCCACTGTGCCACCATGCCGCTCACAATTATATGACAAACTTGCAGTATCTGTATGCTGGGTCATAGTGAAGACCTGGGTGATGGGGAGTGGGGTGTCCAGAGAGCCCCTACCCTTAGCTCACGACACCACCACCCACCTCAGATCCCCATATAATTACAGTGACAATATGCCAATTAGCCTGGGATTCCAAAGCCAATATCTTTTGTAAATGTCAATATTCCCCATGATATTTGTACAGACTGACCTATTTTGGGAGAACTTTGGCAGTGATTTGTAGGTGAACTAGTTTAGAAAGTGAGTGTAATCATAAGGAAATCTGGCAAAACTTGGAGATATGACAGCAGCAGAAAAAAAATCACAAGTAAATGCAAGTGTTTGTGCTCCGGGGCCTTTTTATCCTGCCCTTGGATGACAAATTGTTAAAAGCGTAACACGAGCCTGTGCGTTTTGTCCATGTGACGAGAGAAAACTCGCACGGGCAGCGTACAATCCCGGCCAATAGGCTGTGTAACGGCATTAACTGGCCCTTTATTTGTCAGCAGTTATGGCTCAGATTCCCCTGTGTGCTGACCGACCTCAATATTGCAAGCTGACATCATCCCGTGCAATTGTACACACATTCCGGTCGGGCCACAGCCAGTCAATTCCAGCCGTGAATTGAAATTTCTTCAGAAGTGTTTTAGCCAGTTTTGCACAGGAGTTACAGTGCTACTGAAACTGGACAGATGCACGTTTATTTAGAACCCTACAGTGCAGAAGGAGGCCATTCGGCCCATCGTGTCTGCACTGATCACAATCCCACCCCAGGCCCTGTCCCCACAACCCACACATTTACCCCACTAAATGTGAGGTAATGCATTTTGGAAGGTCTAATACAGATAGGGAATATACAGTAAATGGCAGAACCCGTAAGGGTATTGATAGGCAGAGGGATCTGGGTGTACAGGTACACAGGTCACTGAAAGTGGCAATGCAGGTGGAGAAGGTAGTCAAGAAGGCATACGGCATGCTTGCCTTCATTGGCCGGGGTATTGAGTTTAAGAATTGGCAAGTCATGTTGCAGCTTAGTTAGGCCGCACTTGGGACAGTTGTTCAATTCTAGTCGCCACACTATCAGAAGGATGTGGAGGCCTTGGAGAGGCCACAGAAAAGATTTACCAGGATGTTGCCTGGTACGGAGGGCATTAGCTATGAGGAGAGATTGGAGAAATTTGGTTTGTTCTCACTGGAGCGACGGAGGTTGAGGGGAGACCTGATAGAAATCTGCAAGATTATGAGAGGCATGGACGGAGTGGATAGTCAGAAGCTTTTTCCCAGGGTGGAAGAGTCAATTACTCGGGGGCACAGGTTTAAGGTGCGAGGGGCAAGGTTTAAAGGAGATGTACAAGGCAGATCTTTTACACAGTGAGTAGTGGATGCCTGGAACTCGTTGCCGGGGGAGGGAGTGGAAGCGGATACAGTAGTGACTTTTAAGGGGCATCTTGACAAGTACATGAATAGGATGGGAATAGAGGAATATGGTCCCCGGAAAGGTAGGGGGTTTTAGTTAAGTCGGGCAGCATGGTCGGTGCAGGTTTGGAGGGCCGAAGGGCCCGTTCCTATGCTGTAATTTTCTTTGTCCTTTGTTGCAATCCTTCTAACCACATCCCAGGACACTATGGACAATTTAGCATGGCCAATCCACCTAACCCGAACATCTTTGGACTGTGGGAGGATACCAGAGCACTCGGAGGAAACCCACGCAGACCCGGGGAGAATGTGCAAACTCCGCACAGACAATGACCCAAGCCGGGAATTGAACCTGGATCCCTGGAGCTGTGAGGCAGCAGTGCTAACCACTGGGCCGCCCTTTGAAATTACTTTGAAGGCTGAGTTTAATTCAAATTGGAATAAATGATCTTAATCTTGATTGATCTGGACATAATCATTAATTCACAATTCAACTTTGATTGGATCCAGACACTTGCAACATGACTTTATGGAGTTGCTGCAAAGCAAGATGTTTTTTAATTGGCTGTTGCAAACACTTGGTTTTGAATCCCTTGTCCTTTTTAACGTGGGGAAGAGCAGATTACTACATGTGTCCGGCTTGTCATCTGATATCCCAGTCCAGTTTTGGCCAGTCCCCTTTGGGAATGATGTCAGGGACCTTGTGAGCGTGCAGAGGCGATTTACCAGAATGGGATGAAGGATTTTGGCTACAAGGTTTGGTTGGAGACGGTGGGGTTATTCCGTTTCGGAGGGAAGGAGGCTCAGAGGAGAATTGGTAGGAGTGTACAAGATTATGACAGTTTAAGGTAAACGAGATAAAGAAAAGCTATTCCCATTAACTAACAATATAAGAACTAGGAGACACAAAAGCGGTATGGAGGAAGGTTTGGAAGTGCTTTTTACACAGTGACTAGTAATATCACATACTGCTTATGAAGTATTTTTGATTTGATTTATTATTGTCACATGTATTAACATACAGTGAAAAGTATTGTTCCTTGCGCGCTATACAGACAAAGTATACCGTTCATAGAGAAGGAAACGAGAGAGTGCTGAATGTAGTGTTACTCTCATAGGGTGTAGAGAAAGATCAACTTAATGCAAGGTAAGTCCAGTCAAATGTCTGACAGCAGCAGGGAAGAAGCTGTGCTTGAGTCGGTTGGTACGTGACCTCAGACTTTTGTATCTTTTTCTCGACGGAAGAATGTGGAAGAGAGAATGTCTGCGATGCATGGGGTTAATTATGCTGGCTGCTTTGCCGAGGCAGCGGGAAATGTAGACAGAGTCGATAGGTGGGAGGCTGGTTTGCGTGATGGATTGGGCTACGTTCACGACCTTTTGTAGTTCCTTGCGGTCTTGGGCAGAACAAGAGCCATACCAAGCTGTGATACAACTGGAAAGAATGCTTTCTATGGTGCATGGTAAAAGTTGGTGAGAGTCGTAGCTGACATGTCGGTTGTAGGGGCAACAATCAATTATTTCAAAGAATATTCTTGCAGTCCAAAGATGTGCGGGTGAGGTGGATTGGGCATGCTGAATTGCCCCCTAGTATCGGGAGATTCGCTAGGGTAAATACGTGGGGTCACGGGGATAGGACCTGGGTGGGATTGTTGTTGGTGCAGGCTTTATGGGCCGAATAGCCACCTTCTGCATGATAGGATTCTATGAATATTGAATGGGCACTATGGGAAATAAACAAGCGTGGCTTTGGGGATAGAACAGGTGAATCAAACTGACTGGGTTGATCTACAGAAAGCTGGCATTGATTCAGTTGGCAGAATAGAGGATCAGAAGGACCTTGGGGTCCGGGTCCATAGGACTCTAAAATCGGCCCCGCAGGTGGAGGAGGTGGTTAAAAAGGCGTATGGTGTGCTGGCCTATATCAATCGAGGGATTGAGTTTAGGAGTCCGGGGATAATGATGCAGCTATATAAGACCCTCGTCAGACCCCACTTGGAGTACTGTGCTCAGTTCTGGTCGCCTCATTACAGGAAGGATGTGGAAAAGATTGAAAGGGTGCAGAGGAGATTTACAAGGATGTTACCTGGATTGAGTGGCATGCCTTATGAGGATAGGCTGAGGGAGCTCGGTCTTTTCTCCTTGGAGTGACATAGGATGAGAGGAGACCTAATAGATGCATATAAGATGTTGAGAGGCATAGATCGGGTGGACTCTCAGAGGCTTTTTCCCAGGGTGGAAATGGCTGCTACGAGAGGACACAGGTTTAAGGTGCTGGGGGGTAGGTATGGGGGAAATGTTAGGGGGAAGCTTTTCACACAGAGGGTGGTGGGTGAGTGGAATCGGCTGCCGTCAGTGGTGGTGGAAGCAAACTCAATAGGGTCTTTTAAGAGACTCCTGGATGAGTACATGGGACTTAATAGGATGGAGGGTTATAGGTAGGCCTAAAAGGTAGGGATGTGTTCGGCACAACTTGTGGGGCCGAAGGGCCTGTTTTGTGCTGTAGCACCCCCCCCCCCAACACACACACACACACACACACACACACACACACACACACACACAGTTGCAGCAACGGAAATGTGGAAATTCAAAGTATAACCCCAGGGAGAGAGTGAATTCCCATCACATGAATCTTTGGGGTATGCATCATAAACAAAAATCGATTGGGTTTTGCACTAAAATGGAGCATTTGACTTGTGCCAGTTGCCTGGAAGACTAATTAGTGCCCAAAAGGAGGAGTGAATACACAATTACGAAATGATGGATTTTAAAAGGGAGAATATTAATGAATTCTAGCTAACATCTGTGGGTTTCTCTGATGTGCAACACATTGTGCCTTCGGTTAATTGTGTTTCTTAAATATGCTGGGCGTTTGTTTTTTGCTGAACAAATGCAGGAGGAAAGAGCGAATCTTGTGACTTATTGGGGAGGACAGACACACGGTCATTATTTATGTTGTTTTCTCAAAAAGGGAGTTCAGGTTTATGGGTCAGGAAGATATTTATTTGTTGGCATTTAATGTTTTTTTCGTAGTGCTATACTTTTGAACAGTAAAATAGTCGCTGAAATCCGCCTTAGATTGAATTGTGATGCTTCTGCTATTGTGAACATTCCAGCAATGTGACTGATTCGCCCTTGCTGTGATGTGCTACTGTTACCAGGTATCTAATGGCCTGTAGAGTGTGGTAGTCACGTGGTTGGGCCGGGCTATATGGAGTGTCGAGGTGGTAAGCTGAGCCAATCGAGTGCTGGAGCGTGTATCTCGGGTCCATAAGACCATAAGATGTAGGAGCAGAATTAGGCCATTTGGCCCATCGGGTCTGCTCCGCCATTCAATCATGGCTAATATGATTCTCATCCCCATTCTCCTGCCTTCTTCCCCTAACCCTTGATCCCCTTATTGATCAAGAACCTATCTATCTCTGTCTTAAATCACCTGGCCTCCACAGCCTTCTACGGCAATGAGTTCCACAGATTCACTAGGGTCAGGGGAGGATCTGCAGTTGGAACCAAGAAGGAGTAGTCTAGAACATAGAACGTAGAAAAAATACAGCACAAACAGGCCCTTCGGCCCACAAGTAGCGCCGGTCATGTCCCTACCTACCTAGGCTTATATATAGGCTTACCTATAACCCTCAATCCTATTAGGTCTCATGTACTCATCCAGAAGTCTCTTAAAAGACCCTATCGAGTTTGCCTCCACCACCACTGACAGCAGCCGATTCCACTCACCCACCACCCCCTGAGTGAAAAACTTACCCCTGACATCTCCTCTGTACCTACTCCCCAGCACCTTAAACCTGTGTCCTCTCGTAGCAGCCATTTCAGCCCTGGGAAAAAGCCTCCGAGAATCCACCCGATCTATACCTCTCAACATCTTGTACACCTCTATTAGGTCACCTCTCATCCTTCGTCTCTCCAAGGAGAAAAGACCAAGCTCCCTCAACCTATCCTCATAAGGCATGCCAACCAATCCAGGCAACATCCTTGTAAATCTCCTCTGCACCCTTTCAATCATTTCCACATCCCTCCGGTAATGAGGCGACCCCAGAACTGAGCACAGTACTCCAAGTGGGGTCTGACGAGGGTCTTATAAAGCTGCATCATTATCTCCTGACTCCTAAACTCAATCCCTCGATTGATGAAGGCCAGCACACCATACGCCTTCTTAACCACCTCCTCCACCTGCGAGGCCGATTTAAGAGTCCTATGGACCCTGACCCCAAGGTCCTTCTGATCCTCTACACTGCTAAGAGTCTTACCCTTGATATTATACCCCTTCATCCCATTTGACCTGCCAAAATGGACCACTACACATTTATCCGGGTTGAAGTCCATCTGCCACTTCTCCACCCAGTCTTGCATCCTATCTATGTCATGCTGCAGCTTCTGACATCCCTCCAACCTATCCACAACACCACCAACCTTCGTGTCATCGGCAAACTTACCAACCCATCCCTCCACTTCCTCATCCAGGTCATTTATGAAAATGACAAACAGCAAGGGTCCCAGAACAGATCCCTGGGGCACTCCACTGGTGACCGACCTCCATTCAGAAAAAGACCCATCTACAACCGCTCTCTGCCTTCTGCAGGCAAGCCAGTTCTGGATCCACAAGGCAACAGCCCCTTGGATCCCATGCCCTCTCACTTTCTCGAGAAGTCTTGCATGGGGGACCTTATCGAACGCCTTGCTGAAGTCCATGTAAACCACATCTACCGCTTTTCCTTCGTCAATGTGTTTAGTCACATTTTCAAAGAACTCCACCAGGCTCGTAAGGCACGATTTGCCTTTGACAAAGCCGTGCTGACTACTTTTGAGCATACTAAACTTCTCTAAATGTTCATAAATCCTGTCCCTCAGGATCTTCTCCATCAACTTACCAACCACTGAGGTTAGACTCACCGGTCGGTAATTTCCTGGGCTATCCCTATTCCCTTTCTTGAATATAGGAACCACATCCGCAATCCTCCGGAACCTCTCCCGTCTCCATCGATGACGCAAAGACCATCGCCAGAGGCTCTGCAATCTCTTCCCTCGCCTCCCACAGTCGCCTAATTATTCATCCTGGCCCTGTTTGTAGATATCGTTAGTTTCTCGTTGGCAATAAAGCCTTTTGTCCTTGAGCCTCATAAAGTTCACCTCGGTTTGGTACACTGGCGATGAGGAAAATCTTTCTGAGTTCCTTGGGGATCGAAGTGCACAGGTCGAATGGGTGAGAGACTGGAGCATCAAAAATAAGAAGAAGCCAAGGTACAGGCACAGTGTTGAAATGCCTTTGATCGAGAAATTCAATCCCAAAGTAGAAAACTGACTGCAGTTTATTGAATGGCTCCGTTACTTCTTTGTAGTAAATGAAATAACAACGGAAGAGAAGTGAGAGGTTATTCTGCTCAGAGTTTGTGGCCCACAGACTTACAGTTTCATCACAAGTTTAGCATCACCTGATGCTCAGGGAACAACGTTGCAACCTCATTGCGCCCATTTTCCAGCGCGGTGAGGCCATAAAATCGGGAGTGAGTGGATGAACGGGGATAGTGCCCATTTTCACACCCATTGCCATCTTACCAAGAACAAAAACCGGGCGCGATCGGGATCTCGCCCAGAATGGGTGAAATGTTAATCAGCCTGCTTTTGCGTGCATCTTAATATAATTAACGTGATTCACTCGTAATTGTCCCACGTCACTCTAACGACCTCGTTCATGGCAACCGGCGAATAAGACACCTGCTCCATAAAAGTCTACTGCAGGTGCAGCAGCACTAAGGTTGAGCAAGGAGAAAAGTCGCTCTGTGTACAGGGCTCCGTGCTGCAGCCGGGGGGGGGGTGGGGGGGGGGTGTGGAAAACAGAAGCAGCCATGTTGTGTTCCAGGTTGGGGGGTGGCCTGCGTCTGTGCCGGGGGGACAAGCTGCCGCTGGTGTCCAAACACGGGCTTTAGCGCTGACCTCGGGCCCTATTGCTGACCTCAGGCCCTGTTGCTGACCTCAGGCCCTGTTGCTGACCTCAGGCCCTGTTGCTGACCTCGGGTCCTATTGCTGACCTCGGGTCCTATTGCTGACCTTGGGTCCTAGTGCTGACCTCGGGCCCTGTTGCTGACCTCAGGCCCTGTTGCTGACCTCAGGCCCTGTTGCTGACCTCGGGTCCTATTGCTGACCTTGGGTCCTAGTGCTGACCTCGGGCCCTGTTGCTGACCTTGGGTCCTAGTGCTGCCAGCAGCCAGCAATGGTGGGGCTGAGTTCATGTGGCTGCAGGGAAGGCGGGGGGTGCAGTTTGAGGAAGCAGCTGCATTGTGGTAGCACTGCTTCCCTTGAGCCCAGTGAGGCAGCACTGGCTGGGCCAGTAATGCTGAGGCTGGGTGAGGTGGGGCTGGGGGAGGACTGTGCCTACTGTGGTGATGGGGGGGGGGGTGGTGACACTGCCATCAAGGACATGGGAGGGACACTGTACTATCGGGGGAGGGGGGGATGAGACTGGGTGAGGGACACAGTGCGATCAGAAGGAGGGGGGATGAGAGGGAGTGAGGGACACTGTGCAATGAGAAGGAGGGGGGATGAGAGGGGGTGAGGGACACTGTGCGATTGGCGGGGGAGGTAATGGTAAACTGTTATCATAGTTTTTTACAAAAAGTGCCCCCACTTCACCAATTGTTAAAGAAACATCAGCGTTGGAGGTGGGAAGACCAGAAAGAGGCATTCGCAAAAATCAAACAGGCTGTGCAGTCATTGCCATTATTGGTGCACTTCGATCCAACTAAGCCCTTCCTGGTGACTTGCGATGTATCACCATGTGCAGCGGGAGCAGTTTTGTCCCGCAGAATGCCTGATGGAGTGGAAAGGTCAATTGCCTTTGCCTCAAGGATGTTGTCTGAAGTGGAAAAGAAACGTTCCCACACAGATAAGGAAAGCTTGGCAGCCACATACGGCAGTTCCATCAGTACATTTATGGTCGGCATTTTACAATTATTTCAGACAACAAGCCATTTGCTGGCCTTATTCAGAGAAGATAAGCCAGTGCTGCCAATAGCTTCAGCAAGGGTGCAGAGGTAAACTCTCTTATTGGTCGCGTACAATTCTACTTTCCAGCATCGCCCAGGGACACAGATATCTAATGTGGATGTGTTCAGCAGGTTGCCATTGCCACCAACAGTGGCATCACCAATGCCGCAGGAGATAGTGCTGGCATTACATATTATACAGACTTTGCCCTCTCAGTGAACCGCCTAAGGATTTGAACAGAAAGAGACACAGTATTATTGAAGGTGAAGAAATTGGTCATGCAAGGGTGGCGATATGACATGTCAGAGCTGTTCAAGCCCGACCAACAAAGGAGGACGGATATAAACTGTGATGATGGGGTATTGTTGTGGGGAGCTCGTATTATAGTCCCCCCCCCAAGGAAGATGACCCTTGTTGCAAGAGCTGCATGACTTACATCCGGGTCAAAGCAGAATGAAATCACTGGCCAGAAGTAGTTGTGTGGTGGTCGGACCTTATTAGAGAAATAGGAAGGGTGGTCAGTCAATGATCAGTTGTCAAGCTCAACAAGCTCTCCTGCTGTCAGCTGATATGATCCTTGGAAGCCAGGCAGACCCTGGTCAAGAATGCATATCAACGCTGCAGGACCATTTGTGGGCTATATGTTTCTTATATTAGTGGACACACACTCAAAGTGGCTGGATGTCCAGTTAATGAAATCCATGACGGCCGCTGCCACCAGTGATAGATTGAGAAAAGTCTTTGCCATTCTTGGGATGCCGGAGGTCTTCGTATCAGATAATGGCACATCCTTCACAGCAGAGGAGTTTGAGAAATTTGTAAAGTCAAAGGGCGTTCACCATTCGGTCAGCACCATATCACCCAGATCCAATGGGTTAGCGGAGTGTGCTGTGCAAACTTTCGAGGCATCAATAAAGAAACAAGTCAATAGACCTCAACCCTTGTGCATTGCCAGCTTTCTTGTCTCTTATAATACCAAGGCAAATGTGACCACGGGGGTCACGCCAGCCGAGCCTCTGGTGGGATGCAGTTTAAGGACACGTTTGGATATGATATTCCCAGATTTGATGGGAGGGTGGAGGCGGGGGCAAGCCTCTCAGAAAGAAAATCACAACTCGGGGGGGGGGAAAAACAAGAGTTTTCCAAGTTGAGGATTTAGTCATGGTCAGAGATTTTGCAGCAGGACTGGCATGGATGACTGGTAAGATTGTGGAAAGGACAGGACCAGTCTTATATATCGTATAGATTCAAGATGTCGCATCAAGAAACATGCCAACCACCTGAGGAGGAGAGTAGTGCTTGATGCAAGGGATTATCAGGAGACTCCAGCAGTAAATTTGGATCCGCCAGGATTGGTTACAGGGATTCCGGGTGTAAATGTGGAACCGGAGCAATCGGAGGTTTCTGTAACTGGGAGCAGCTGCTGTGGGGCAGAACTAGACCCTGGGTTGATGAGTTTGCCGTTTGCCTCAACCTGATCTGATTTTTCATTTCCAGGTGAACCGAGTTCAGAGTTGAGACAATCTAAAGTCGCCCCATTGACTAAACATAATGTTTTTTGAAAGTTATTGTTCATGTGAATAATTTATTTTCCTTTCCTCCTTGGGTGACTTCAGGAGTTGGGGTGGAAGGAGTGTGGTAGCGTTACCCCATTAAGGGGTATCCCCGAAGGGCTACGTGATTGGGCCGGACCCTGAGGGGTGTCAAGGTGATAAGCTGAGAACGCAAGGGCGTGTATCCCGGGTTGGGAGAGGATCGGCAGTTGAGGCCGGGGAAGAGTAGTGGACACTTGTCTCGTCTGACCCTTTTGTAGATACAGTTACTTGTTCGTTGGCAATAAAGTCTTTTGTTCTTAAGCCTCACTGAGTTACCCTTGATTTATTACATAGAGTAATCCTTGATGCTGTTACCCAGCTGTTCATTGGCCATAGAAAATCCCAACCTGGTGGCACTGAGCAGCTTGATGTAATGTTTGATTTGTCTGAATATTGCCATATAAATGTACATGTATGATGTTTTCCTTTATGTTTCCGGAGGTTCATGCAGTAATTTGCATTTACACATTTATTCTTTCAAGGGATGTGGGTGCTGGTTAGACCAGCATTTATTGCCTATCCCTAATCATCCTGCAGAGGTGGTAGTGAGCTGCCTTCTTGAATTGCTGAAGCCCTTGGTGGTGTAGGTACACTCACAATGCTGTTAGGGAGGGTGTTCCAGTAATTTTACCCAGTAACAGTGAAGGAACAGTGATATATTTCCAAGCCAGGATGGTGGGTGGCTTGGAGGGGACTTCCAGATGGTGGTGTTCCCATGTGTCTGCTGCCCTTGTCATTCTATATGGTAGTGGTCGTAGGTTTGGAAGGTGCTGTCTACGGAGCTTTGGTGAATTCCTGCAGTTGTACACTGCCACTGTGTGTCAGTGGTGGAGGGATTGAATGTTTGTGGATGGGGTGCCAATCAACTGGGCTGCTTTGTCCTCGATGGTGTCAAGTTTCTTGAGTGTTGTAGGAGTTGCACTCGCCTAGGCAAATGAAGAATATTTCATTACACTCCTGACTTGTGCCTTGTAGATAGTGGTCATGATTTGGGGAGTCAGGAGATGAGTTATTCGTTGTAGATTTTCCTAGCCTCTGACCTGCTTTTGTAGCCGCAGTATTTACACAGCTGGTCCAGTTCAGTTTCTGGTTAATGGTAACCCCCAGGATATTGAATGTTGATAGTGCGGGATTTGGTAGTAATGCCATTGAACGTCAAGGGAAAATGGTAAGATTCTCTCTTGTCGGAGATGGTCATTGCCTGGCACTAGTGTGGTGCGCAAGTTACTTGCCGCTTGTCAGCCCAAGCCTGGATATTGTCCAGGTCTTGCTGGATTTGGGCATGTATTGCTTCAGTAACTGAGGAGTGGCAGATAGTGCTGAACATTGAGCAATTATCAGCGAACATCTCTACTCCTGGTTTGCAGCATTAGATAATGGATTATCGAGCACCTTTTACTCAAAACATTCCAAGTTGCGTCACAGGGGCAATTATCAAACAAATGTTGACTCTGAGCCATGCAAAGAAATATTAGCACCGTTGATCTAAAGCTTGAGTGGCCAAGGAGCATGTTAGAGAATGAGAGAGGAGTTCTGGGGGGTTAATCCTGTAGCTTAGGGCATCAGCAACTGAGGGCGTGGCCACCAATGGTGGAGTGCTAAAAACCAGAGATACACAAGACTGATGGAGCAGATACATCTCAAAATTGCAGGGCTGGGAGGTTATAGCGATGGGGAGAGGATTTGTAAACCAGGGTGAGAATTTTGAAATCTGGGTGCTGCCTGGCCAGAGTTCACTCGGTAGCAAAAGCCACACAAGCTTTCGGAGCTCCAAGCCTCTTCTTCAGGTAAGTGGGAGTTCTGTTCACAAACAACGTTGTTTTGTTTCTTAAAGACTTGATTAGTTGTAAGTATTCGCATTCCAACCATTATTCATGTAAATTGAGTTTGTGTCTTTATATGCCCTGTTTGTGAACAGAATTCCCACTCACCTGAAGAAGGGGCTTGGAGCTCCGAAAGCTTGTGTGGCTTTTGCTACCAAATAAACCTGTTGGACTTTAACCTGGTGTTGTTAAACTTCTTACTGTGTTTACCCCAGTCCAACGCCGGCATCTCCACATCAGAGTTCACTCAACATCTTGATAAAGTTGGAAATATCAAGTTTATATTTTACCCCTGCTGCTTGAAAAAAACTCCACCTCCTGGTCTGTGGGTTTGAAATCATTTTCAATGCTTTACTTTAATCTGTTGTATATGTTCAGCATATATGAGGTTGTGTACCTTCAATGGGGCCCTGTTGTAAAGGCATTCATTTTTGGTTGCAAACAAAAAACTGCAAAGGGTGGTGAATGAAGCCCAGTCCATCACACAAACCAGCCTCCCATCCATTGACACTGACCACACTTCCCGCTGCCTCGGAAAAGCATCCAGCATAATCAAGGACCCCACTCACCCTGGACATTCTCTCTTCCACCTTCTGCTGCAGGGAAAAAGATACAAAAGTCTGAGGTCACGTACCAACCGACTCAAGAACATGCTTCTTCCCTGCTGCCGTCAGACCTTTGAACGAACCTACCTTATGTTAAACTGACCTTTCTCTATACCCTAGCTATGACTGTAACACTACATTCTGCACCCTCTCTTTTCCTTCTCTATGAATGGTATGCTTTGTATAGCGCGCAAGAAACGATACTTTTCACTGTGTACTAATACATGTGACAATAATAAATCACATCAAAAAGAACAGCAGTAATTACACTGAATAAAAATAGATTCTAAAGAAGGACAGTGTTTAAGAACTGACCTATTTGAGCAATTTCTGCTGGGCGTCGCTCCGCTCCTCCGCATGTCCTTAATTAGCTTCTTCAACAACTTGCTCCTTTTTAAATAAAAAGTTCATTTCAGGTCTGAAATCTAGATCCTGTGCTTGCCTGCTGCCAACCCTGTACTTTGTCTCCCGGCAAGAGCTATCATGTGATGTCAGCACTCCAGAATGTACATTGGCCGTGAGATTTTCTGGTTTTCAATCTCCCTAAATCGACCAAAGAATCTGTCACAGTGATCTCAAAAACATAAGGCGATGAAGAGTTACTCGAAACCTCAAAACATATCCCTTTTATGGCCTGTTCTAATTGTAATTAGAAATTACAATTAATTAATACATTCTAATTCTAAAAAAAAGAGAAAGGTCAAATGGTCCGTGTGCCGCATTGGGGCGGCACAGTGGTTAGCACTGCTGCCTCACAGCGCCAGGGACCCGGGTTCGATTCCCAGCCTGGGTCATTCACTGTTTGTGTGGAGTTTGCCCGTTCTCCCTGTGTCTGCATGGGTTTCGTCCAGGTGCTTCTATTTCCTCCCACAGTCCAAAGATGTGCGGGTTAGGTGGATTGGCCATGCTCAATTGCCCCTTAGTGTCAGGGGGATTAGCTAGGGTAAATGCATGGGGTTTTGGGAATAGGGCCTGGGTGGGATTGTGGTTGGTGCAGACTCGATGGGCCAAATGGCCTCCTTCTGCACTGTAGGATTCTGTGGTTCTGTGACTTCTTATGCTGGGATGAATTTTCATGCCAGTCTGATACCAAAGAACGTATAATCTCCAGTTAGCTTTGGATGTAAATCGAAATCGCATCTGCACTGAGGTGAAGTTACAATCATGCCAGCCAGGGCCTTGGAAGCCATTTATTTGGCTTTGTCCTGTTAGCCTTTGGGATTATAAATAGTTGGAAGTTCCCATGTTATGAGGAAGCTCGTTCTAAGCCAGAAAGGACTCTGCTGCCTTGCGTGTTTTGATTTTAGTGCGGCACAGTGGTTAGCACTGCTGCCTCACAGCTCCAGGGACCCAGGTTCGATTCCTGGGTTGGGTCACTGTGTGGAGTTTGCATGTTTTCCCCGTGTCTGTGTGGAATTCCCTCCGAGAGCTCCGGTTTCCTCCCACAGTCTGAAAGACGTGCTGGTTAGGTGCATTGGCCGTGCTAAATTCTCCCTCAGTGTACCCAAACAGGCGCCGGAGTGTGGCGACTAGGGGATTTTCACAGTAACTTCATTGCAGTGTTAATGTAAGCCTACCTGTGACTAACAAATAAACTTTGCTTTAAACTTTAATTTTACCTTTAAAATTGAGGTCAAAAAAATGCTAAGATGCTGAAAGTGAAAATAGAGTAATACCATTGTGCTCCTTGGCTACTCAAATTTAGCATTGTTTGATTATTTATGAGGTTCTGTAAGGTCCTGTCCATTGTAGAAAATACATTTATTCAGTGCAAAAAGTTAAAAATGGTTCTATATCATTGCTCTAAGGGAGTTGCTACCTGAGAGAGAACCTTTAGACTAACTTGTGAAATCACAAGTGTTCTGGCTAGACATCTGAAAGATCAGATCTACATCCATAAGTTACTCCTGGAAAGTAGACATACCTAAACTGCATAAATATTACTTCTAAAAGAAGGTCCTTTTTGTGAGGAGATTTATTAGGAAGGCAGGACTGGGCTGGTCACTTTTGAAACTGTTGTGATTTCAGTCCAAAGGTGAATTTATTTTTCTCTTGAATGCAATGTAAAATTGGCCAATTGGAAAATGTGTAGATCATCTTTGAAGACTAACGAATACTGGAGATACAGTGAGAGCTGTTCTTTTTTCAAACTCAATCCATCATGTTTTAATTTAGAACAGTAAGAAGTCTCACAACACCAGGTTAAAGGTTTTGTCTCGTCTGCTTGGCAGAGTTTCGCAGCTGGTCTGCGTCCTGAGCGCAAGTTGAGAATATGGATTCGATCTTGGTTTCCAGGCTGCGGCGTTTGCTGTAGAGTTGGTGTATGAGGTGGTTGAGGAGGGTGAGAGAGGTGCGACGGCAAAGTCTCACTTTAACCTGGTGTTGTGAGACTTCTTACTGTGCTTACCCCAGTCCAACGCCAGCATCTCCACATCTTAATTTAGAACACCAGTGTTGACACTTGGGTAAATCGGTGGGTTGTGTGATCCCTGTGTTTGTCATATTGGCTTTTCCCATAAACTGTTTATAAGGGATTAAGATGGGAATTGGACCTATACAAGGCTGTTATGTATCAGAAATAAAAAGGTGAAGTGCAATAGAAAGCAACAAGCTGACTGGACATTTAAAGAGTTATTCTTTATAGAGAGATGAAACTGTTTTGTTCATTGAGTATTGGGCTAAGTTACAATTTAATTTTCATTTGCCATTCTTAAATTGCAATTTACTTTGCGGAGTTCATGATTAGTGAGATGACCCAATGGTTTTACAATGTACTATCTGCTTAGAAAACGGTCGTGTTGACATTTCTCTCTTTAACTAAGTCCCAAAGCTATGCTTGTCTCCATATGGGGTGGGAGGACTTTGTGATCCTGATCCAATGGGACTTGTCAGGTTATGTGGGAACATTGAATTCATTGAATCCCAATGTTGTCTAACTGCCTTCACTCCAGTGTCTTTTTAAAAAAAAGCTTATTTATTTAGTGTCACAAGTAGGCTTACATTAACACTGCAATGAAGCTACTGTGAAAATCCCCGAGTTGCCACAATCCGGCGCCAGTTCGGATACACTGAGGGAGAATTTAGCACGGCCAATGTACCTAACCAGCACGTCTTTCAGACTGTGGGAGGAAACCGCAGCAGACACGGGGAGAATGTGCAGATTCCGCACAGACAGTGACCCAAGCCAGGAACCGAACCCGGCTCCCTGGTGTTGTGAGGCAGCAATACTAACCACTGTGACCAAACGCATCTTGAGGCCCCACACTTCCGGTCAAACCCGATTCGAGATCTGAAGGCCCAACATCCCCACTCCACCCAAAGGCTGACCAGTCTCAACCTGAAAACCAATCCCAACCTTTAAACTTGCCTTACATCAGCTAATGCCATTTTTTTTAAAAAAGGAAGCGTGGTCACTTCACTTCGTCTCTCCTCCACTTTGACGCTAGGCCCTAGGCGCCATTGCCTGGATCTCTGCCAGCCTAAGACAGAAGGTTGGAGAAGACAGGATCGGAAAAAATTCACGTAAGCAATTGGGTGCTGATTGGCAACACCACACTGATTGCTACCCTGAGGAAGTTCAGGCCCATTGTATCCAACAGTGAAAAACCTGAGGTCTGAAAATCCTGTTTGCACCTGAGCAGTAAAAATCCACTTCCCAACTGTGGGAAAATTAAACAAATCTCATTGATGTTACTATAGTAGACACTTTAATGAGAAAGGAAGGAATAATTACATTCCTTTATGGTTCTGTGAATTCTTTTATTGGCAGTTTAACACTTGGGTAATCACAGGGGATGCATTGGTAAAACTGTGTGATTGTTTCCCAAAGTATTTGATTTGATTTTTTATTGTCACGTGCATTGGTATACAGTGAAAAGTATTGTTTCTTGCACGCTATACAGACAAAGCATAGAGAAGGAAACGAGAGGGTGCAGAATGTAGTGTTACAGTCATAGCTAGGGTGTTGAGAAAGATCAACTTAGTGCGAGGTAAGTCCATTCAAAAGTGATAGCAGCAGGGAAGAAGCTGTTCTTGAGTCGGTTGGTACGTGACCTCAGACTTTTGTAAAAAACTGGAGAAAAGCAAATTACTGCGGATGCTGGAATCTGAAACCAAAAGAGACAAAGTTTGGGTCACCTGGACTCGAAACGTCAGCTCTTTTCTCTCCTTACAGATGCTGCCAGACCTGCTGAGATTTTCCAGCGTTTTCTCTTTTGGTCTCAGACTTTTATATCTTTTTCCCGACGGAAGAAGGTGCAAAAGAGAATGTCCGGGGTGCGAGGGGTCCTTAATTATGCTGGCTGCTCTTCTGAGGCAGCGGGAAGTGTAGACAGAGTCAATGGATGGGAGGCTGGTTTGCGCGATGGATTGGGCCACATTCACGACCTTTTGTAGTTGCTTGCGGTCTTGAGCAGAGCAGGAGCCCAGACCAAGCTGTGATACAACCAGAAAGAATGTTTTCTATGGTGCATCTGTAAAAGTTGGTGAGAGTCGTAGCTGACATGCCAAATTTCCTTAGCCTCCTGAGAAAGTAGTGGTTTTTTTTACAATCTATATTCAAATGTTGGCCATCCCTGTGACATTTATATTTTTAACCTACAACCAGAAATCTAATTCACCTTCAGTTTATTTTAATTACCGAATGTTAAATCCTTTTCAATTCATCTTTTACAGCCAAAGCAGTTTGATTTATACTTGATATTTGGCATGGTCAACTACTTTACTGGTTTGAGCTAATAAAGCCTTGAATTTCCTGCCTCTTCATTCACACACTTATTTTCTTTGAGGAAGGATGTATCAAAATGGAAATGACTCTGAAAGAGGGGTATTGATTTTGAATGGTTTTCCCATTAATCTATTCCAACTACTTAGAAACTGAGAGGGGGGGGGGGAGGGGGGGGGGTGGAAGTGGCGGTTACCCTGACTATGTCATGCATAGCTTTCGGAAGAGCACACATGATTCAGTTGACATGCCTGATTTGTTAACATTGTGGCCTGCAAAGCTCTGAATGTAGTTCTAAAGTTTATTTATTTGTCACAAGTAGGCTTACATTAACACTGCAATGAAGTTACTGTGAAATTCCCCTCGTCGCCACACTCTGGCGCTTGTTCGGGAGAATTTAGCATGGCCAATACACCTAACCAGCATGTCTTTCGGACTGTGGGAGGAAACTCAGGCAGACGCAGGGAGAAGGTGTAGACTCCACACGGACAGTGACCCAGCCAGGAATTGATCCCTGGTGCTAAGAGGCAGCAGTGCTAACCACTGTGCCACCCATGTAGATTCTTAATTGGACAAACCCTTTTTATAAAAGAGCTGTTGCTTTTAATTAAGGGGGGCACAAGTTCAAGGTGAGAGGGGAAAGGTTTAAGGGAGATGTGCAGGGGAATTTTTTCACGCAGAGAGTGGTGGGTGCTGGAGAGATCCGGGACACCAGTGAACGGAGGGGATGGGGGAGAGTTGGAGAGACAGCAATGAGGAGTCACAGAGCTGGCCAGCGATCTGGAGGTCGGCAGTGCAGGGCACAGTGGTTCGTACTGCTGCCTCTCAGCACCAGGGACCAGGGTTCAATTCCTGGCTGGGTCACCGTCCGTGTGGAGTCTACACCTTCTCCCTGCGTCTGCGTGAGTTTCCTCCCACAGTCTGAAAGACGTGCTGGTTAGGGGTATTGGCCATGCTAAATTCTCCCTCAGTGTACCCGAACAAGCGCCAGAGTGTGGCGACTAGGGGAATTTCACAGTAACTTCATTGCAGTGTTAATGTAATGAATCTACATGCGCTGCCAGAGGAGGTGGTGGAAGCAGGCACATTTGCAACATTTAAGAGGCATCTGGATGGGTACATGTATCGGGAGGGAATATAGGGAAAAGGACCGAGTAAGGACAGAAGACTTTTTTGAGTTTCGTTCGGGCTTGAAGGATCCGGAGGCCTGTCCTGTACTTTTCTTTGTTTCTTTGTTCTTAACTTGAACTTCTGCATGCCAAAAGAAATGAAAATATGTCAACTTCAGAAAGAGAAAATGCTGGAAGTATACAGCTGCTCAATCAACATCTGTGGAGAGAAAATTCATATTCAGAAAGTGAGCTTGTCGCTATCCTCATGAATAATTGATCTGCGATGATTTTTTTGATTCTGTTCTGATCTGGTACGGAATCTGAAATGTGGCAGTTAAATATCAAGTAAATGAGAGAATGATATTTTATTGTGAAATGATGCGCTTCTGTCTTCGATCCAGTAAAGTCAGATGGAAAGCTCTAATTTTGATATGTTGAATGTATTTGCTGAATTGAGCTTTTGCACAACATCATTGTCACGGTTGTTTGTTGGTGATGCTTGTATTGATCTATGTGGTTGCTGATATGTCCCTTCCCTATCTCTCTCCTTTGACTATTGTTCGATTGCTCAGCCGTAAGTCCAGGCAATAGTTGAGCTTTTGGAAAGGAAGGTGAGGGTTGCATTCCCATTTTTGGCATGGAGAAACTGTTTCTGAGCAAGTGTCTTCCAACAATCCAGTTGCATGACATCAGCTTTCCACTCGGCTGCTGTGCAAGTGGAGGTTTCTTGGCAGACCTGGAACAGCTGTTTGTCTTGATGTCCAACAACCATCCCAGAAATTATCCTTGTACGACAACAGAAATAATGTGCCAATAAGTCAACAAATACCGAGATAATATCGAATAGAATCATAGCATCCCTACAGTACAGAAGGAGGCCATTCGGCCCATCGAGTCTGTACCGACCACAATCCCACCCAGGCCCTATTCCCGTAACCCCACACATTTGCTCTGCTAATCCCCCTGACACTAGGGTCAATTTAGCATGACCAATCAGCCTAACCCGCACATCTTTGGACTGTGGGAGGAAACTGGAGCACTCGGAAGAAACCCATGCAGACATGGGGAGAATGTGCAAAACTCTGCACAGACAGTGACCCAAGTTGGGAATCGAACCTGGATCCCTGGTGCTGTGTACCACTGTGCCACCCCCTAGGCGGCATAGACATAGGCCAGGATTCTCCCAAAAATATTCCAAGTCCATAATTCACGTGCAAACAGGAGTAACGCCGATTTTTTTTTAAGCGGGATTTTGAGATTGAATCTGAGCACTGCGGAGTGCCCTAGCAGAATTCCCTCATAAAATCAGGCGGCGGGGCCTGTTCCGGCCCGAGAAGCCGGCAGCAAAGCGCCGAGTGAGCCACTGCGCGTACGCCGATCTGTCAGCGCGGAGATCAGCGCATGCACACTGGCCCTGCACTGCCGGCCTCCAGATCGCTGGCCAGTTCTGCGACTCCTCATTGCTGTCTCTCCAACTCTCCCCCATCCCCTCCGTTCACTGGTGTCCCAGATCTCTCCGGGGCCAGCCCTGATATGCACCCCCCCCCCCCCCCCCCCCCATCACCCCAGCCCACTCCAATCTCCCCGACCCTCCACTCTGCCATTCCCAATCTCTCAATCGCCCCTCCCCCCCCCCACCCCCCCTCCCCTCCCTCCCTTGGATGGCCAGCCCTCATCTCCTCTTCCCTCCCTCTGACTGCGATCCTCTGGCAGAGTGGCAGTGAGACCCCCCCCCCACCCCACCCATTTGTTACCAAATATTAACAATATTAAAGAAGTTTTTTTCCATTTTACAGTGCACCGCCCCTCCCGCACCCCACTCTGGCCTTGCCCCCTTGGCACTGCCCAATGCCCAGTGGGCAGTGGCAGGGTGCTCCTTGGGCACTGCCAGTTTGCTCCTTGGGCAGTGCCAGGGGACCAGGCTGGCATTGCCCAGTGGCAACCTGCCCTTACCCCTGATCGCCTGAAGGGGGGCCTCAATGGCTTCTCTTCACTCCAGCGGGATTGACCGCCTGTTCCCCATTAGTAGGGAGCAGTTGTAAACCCACTGGACTGAACCACTCCTGGTTGGGGGTCGATATTAGTGGGCTCAGAGACCACAGTCCCGGGTCCACTAATGATATGGAAATACTCCATATTGTAATCAGCTTGGCACCGATTTCTGGCGGGGAGCTGATTACGTTAGAAATCTTGGAGCCAGAGACACGCAGAGACCCTGGTGCCCAGTGGGAAGCCCGCAGAACGGCCTCTGCTGATGTCTCCCAGCTAGAGCTATGCAGCGGGCTGGGAGAATCGCCCCCTAATGTTCAATTCAGTGATTTTTGTGATGCACTGTATTCCTCCCTTCAGGCAATACGGTTTCCCTGTGGACCTCCACACTGCAATGCATTCATCATAGTTTTTATCATGTAAGATTAACAAAAGTGAAGAGGTTATGGAGAGGAAACAGCGAGACAACATATTAAAAATAAATAAACATCGTGAGGGCCATTAGCTTTCACAACAACAACTTTCATTCATATCGCTATGATCCTTGGCCAGACCCCCAGGGATTTGGTAAGATCTAGTTAGGAGCCAATACATTTTCTTTAATGTAGACAGTAACTCTGAGATTCAAGACACTTGCCAAGTGAATAAAGTCACAAGATTCCACAGGTCTTGAACAAACAAAAATAAACTTTGCAAGATTGGAAAGATTTGCATTATCGAACATTGAGGGTGAAGCTGAGCTTCATGTCAAAACTGTAGCTGAACATGCATCACTATACAATACCTGGCAAGGCCAACCAAGACAAATCCCATGGGTTTCTCAACAACCCTTCCAGACATCAGTAAACACTTAAGTTAAACAATCTGATTAAAATTCAGCTTCCCTCATGAGGGATTCCAAACAAGACCAAGCCTCTGAATTCCCTCAAAGCCGCTCCAACTCAGACTACCTCAATGACTGCACACCTGACAAGTTTCAATCTCATCTCCTGAGACTCTGTTCCCCTGGATTTCTGAGTCTGCAACAGCAGCCTCCACTTACTAGTTCAAATCCAGCTTTTTAACAGCCGGCTAGCTTTGTTGGGCTGGCACTAGCCCTGGATTTCACCAAGCTCCAATATCCCCAGCTACAACAAGCTGTAAATATCTCCCGGGGCTGCTTCTAAGCTTTAACCCTTACCAGCAATTAATTATATTCCTAACTCCTAAAACAAAACAACTAAGAACAAAGAACAAAGAACAGTACAGCACAGGAAACAGGCCCTTCGGCCCTCCACGCCTGTGCCGCTCCTTGGTCCAACTAAACCAATCGTTTGTATCCCTCCATTCCCAGGCTGCTCATGTGACTATCCAGGTAAGTCTTAAACGATGTCAGCGTGCCTGCCTCCACCACCCTACTTGGCAGCGCATTCCAGGCCCCCACCACCCTCTGTGTAAAAAACGTCCCTCTGATGTCTGAGTTATACTTCGCCCCTCTCAGCTTGAGCCCGTGACCCCTCGTGATCGTCACCTCCGACCTGGGAAAAAGCTTCCCACTGTTCACCCTATCTATACCCTTCATAATCTTGTATACCTCTATTAGATCTCCCCTCATTCTCCGTCTTTCCAAGGAGAACAACCCCAGTCTACCCAATCTCTCCTCATAGCTAAGACCCTCCATACCAGGCAACATCCTGGTAAACCTTCTCTGCACTCTCTCCAATGCCTCCACGTCCTTCTGGTAGTGCGGCGACCAGAACTGGACGCAGTACTCCAAATGTGGCCTAACCAGCGTTCTATACAGCTGCATCATCAGACTCCAGCTTTTATACTCTATACCCCGTCCTATAAAGGCAAGCATACCATATGCAATAAAGGCAAGCATACCATATGCATAAAGGCAAGCATACCATATGCGTAAAGGCAAGCATACCATATGCATAAAGGCAAGCATACCATATGCATAAAGGCAAGCATACCATATGCGTAAAGGCAAGCATACCATATGCATAAAGGCAAGCATACCATATGCATAAAGGCAAGCATACCATATGCATAAAGGCAAGCATACCATATGCATAAAGGCAAGCATACCATATGCATAAAGGCAAGCATACCATATGCATAAAGGCAAGCATACCATATGCTGTATCTCTTTGCAAGCAGTGTAGACACCTTAGCCAGATTTCTCTTGGAGCTGAGATGATTAAACTACAGCCATCACAACCATCAAACAGGGACGCAAAGGTAAGTATAGCCCCCAGGGGGAATCCCCGCCACTGATTCCTGTCCTTAAATAGCTGTTGTAAACCTTGCCGATGTGGTGTCAGTGAAGGGGGATCGTGGTGGGTGGGTGGGGGGGTTGGTAATGAGATTGAAATCTATGTAAAAACATTAAAATGAGGTTCACGCCCTTTGTTGGTGCAAACATTGTAACGTCACCAACGTGTAGTGTGGAAAATTGGGAACTGCGATCTCGCTGGCAAGAATCGCATTGCTTGATTCTCGCTGTATTTTTTGACGCATCGCCTTTCTCACTGATGACCAATTTGGGCTGAAAATCGGCCGTTAGCTCTGTTTCTCTCCATGGATGCTCGAGAGCTGCAGAGTCTTTCCAGCATTTTCTGTTTTTATTTCAGATTCCCAACATTATTTTGCTTTTACTTCAGTGATGATATTCTTGTCTGGGAGTTAAAAGGTTGCTGGCAGTAACTTGGAGAAGTGCTGCATTGTCAGAGATGCTGTCTGTTGGCTGGGATGGTAAACGTGATCCACCTGTCTATTCAAACCCTGATGCTATCTGAGGAAAAGCTCTCCTCACAGACCTGGTCAATATTTACTCCAGAGCAATCAAAGTAAATTTGATTTTAAAGTCTTCGTGCTGACTTATGAAGAAACTTTATAAAATTCCGTCCATTGCTCAACACATTCTCAATCAAATCTCTTCTTTCACTCTTCTTCAAATGTCAGATTTACAAAGTCTCTTTGCAAAGTAAAACCCACCCATTTCATTGACTCTCCCATCATGAAATTTATTTGTGTTTGGAGTGGCCCCAGTGTATTTACAGGTCTCACTCCTGCACCCTGGTTAATACAAAAAAGCAATATCCCTCTCCTTAATTGTCCAGACATTGCTAAACCCCGACAGTGAAGGTCGGCACCTAATGCACTACCGCTAATTCTCAGAGCCTACTGCCATTTAACGCTCACTTGATCATTGACTGGCGGCGGGCGGGACCTCTGTCCGCCCTTGAATGGAATTCCCACCCGTGAGAGCTGTTGGCCAATCAGATGAGTGCTGTTGGGACCTCTTGCCTGAACGATTGTCTCATCAAAATGTACAATAGGAGTCCTTTCGGCCTGCTGCACCTCTGCTAGCTCTTTGAAAGAGCAGTCGTGCTTTGTACCACCATTTCTCCTCTCCTCTCTCGAGCTATTTTGTCAATGATTTTCAATCTGCAACTTCTAGTTATTGACCCACTTTCCAGAGTGAATTATTTGTCTCTATCTACTCTAGCAAACCTCTTACCACCTGTGTTGTGAATTGAACAGTCCTGCCTTTTCCAGCCGCTCCTTCAGAGTGCTTCATCTTGATCAACCTCCTCTGGATCCTTCCTCAGACACTTTCCTGAGGTGCTGCCCAGTGTCACCCACAACACTCCATCTAACCAGCCATTTATCAAGTTTAAACATTATCGCTTGACATTTATATTTTATTTCTCTATTTGCAAACTGAGGTAACCCATATTTTTTTTTAAATCAAAGTTATCACTCGTCCTTTTTCAGGACCTGTGTATATGGACACCAAGGTCTCTCCCTGAGGGATTTTCGCAGTAACTTCATTGCAGCGTTAATGTAAACCTACTTGTGACACTAATAGATAAACTCGGTTCATCTACATTTTTCCAAACCGTGCCATTTATAATTCATATACAATGAAATTCTTTGAACTGTGCTGAGTTATGCAGCTATCATATATGCAATAGGATCCTACAAAAATAATAACAGAATGAATGAATAGTGCATCAGTTAAGGAAGGAATGTTGGTTGAAATGCTAGAGGAATTCTCTGCTCCTTTTTAAGTAGCATCATGGGATCTTTAATTTGACAGCCTTGGCACAGTTGGTAGCTCTCTTGCCTCTAAGTCAGAAGGTTCCGGGTTCAACTCGACTCCAGAGATTTGAGCATATAATTTAGGATGACCCTTCCGTGCTGCACTGTCAGAGGTGCTGATCTTCTGAATATGATAAACTGAGACTCTGTTTTTTCTCTTTGGATGTAAAAGATCCTGTGGCAGCACTTGAAGAACAGCAGAGGAGTTCTCCCCAGTGTCCTGGGTAATAGATTTTGTGATCATTATCACGTTCTGTTTCTGGGACAGTGCTTACATGCATTGACAGTGATGTTTCCCATGTTAGAGCAGTGACTACATTTGAAACCTAATTCATTGGCACATTGACGCTGTGAAATGGTTTCCTTATTTACTAAAGAGAGCTCAGGAAAATATGTGGATAGTTCCGAGTGTCAGTGTTAAAGCACTGAAGGTAGACTAGAAAAATGCTTAAAGCAGAAGATGATTAAAGTTCATTTATTTATTAGTGTCACAAGTAGGCTTACATTAACACTGCAATGAAGTTACTGTGAAAATCCCACACTCCAGCTCCTGTTCGGGTACACTGAGGGAGAATTTAGCATGGCCAATGCTTCTAACCAGCACGTCTTTTGGACTGTGGGAGGAAACCGGAGCACCCGGATGAAAGCTGCGCAGACGCGGGGAGAATGTGCAGACTCCGCACAGAAAGTGACCCGAGCTGGGAATCGAACCCGAGTTCCTGGCACCGTGAGGCAGCAGTGCTAACCACTGTGCCACCGTGCCAACAATTAAGGCGACAGCAGGGCAATAGAAAACTAGTTTTGGTTTGCTTTAACAAAGAACCCACACATGGAGCATGAACAAAATCGTTGTATTCTGAGCTGTAAACTTCCAATGATTCATACTGGAGGGTAAAAAGATTGTCTAGCCTCATGAGATGTGGGGAGAAACTGGCCTCGCAACTAAAAATTATGGTTACAAAATTGGCAAGTATGACGTGAGAATGATGAGCTGCAGAATTGAGTGTGAAGAGCAGGCTATTTGGAATAAAGTTTGGATGTATTGAAGGATAACTGTTTATTAATGGGGGAGGCGATGGCCTGATGGTATTATCATTAGACTATTAATCAAGAAACTCAGCTAATGTTCTGAGGACCCGGGTTCGAATCCCGCCACGGCAGTTGGTGGAATTTAAATTCAATAAAAAATATCTGGAATTAAGAATCTACCGATGACCATAAAACCATTGTCGATTGTCGGAAAAACCCATCTGGTTCACTAATGTCCTTTTAGGGAAGGGAATCTGCCATCCTTACCTGGTCTGGCCTATATGTGACTTCCAGAGCCACAGCAATGTGGTTGACTCTCAACTGCCCTTGGATAATTAGGGGTGGGCACTAAATGCTGGCCAGGCAGCGGCGCCCATGTCCTATGAATGAATCATCAAAAAAAGAAATGAAACTGGAGGTTGCAGAGATTGGTGTAGGAATGAGTTGATCAGACCTTGGTGCTAGTCTATTTGGACTGAGCAAGTATAATTAATGCAATGAAGTTTGTCATGGTTGAATTGATGGTTGTTGCGATTGTGCCGGTCAGAAATTCCTCAGTTGTCACCATTTGCACATATTTATTCCTCATTTCAAGGACAGAGTGCAACGCTCTGCCAGTTTCTAAATGTCCATTGGAAAGATGGAACTCGGTGAGCTGATTGATCCAATTTGTTTCATGGCTTTTTGTGTCCCCAATATATCAAAACTATACCTAACTGCAACACTATATTCTGTACCCTCTCCTTTCCTCCTCCCCTATGTACTCTATGAATGGTATGCTTTTTCTGTATAGCGTGCAAGAAACGTTAGTTTTCACTGACTGGGATTTTACGGCCTCTCTCGGGCGAGACCGGAAATTCACGCCCGAGGTCAACAGATTTCCGTTGTCGCCTCCGCCAATTCTGTGGCGGGTGAGGTTTTTGATTTGATTTGATTTGATTTATTATTGTCACGTGTATTAACATACAGTGGAAAGTATTGTTTCTTGCACGCTATACAGACAAAGCATACCATTCATAGAGAAGGAAACGAGAGAGCGCAGAATGTGGTAGAGTTCCGGCCACTGTATCCCAATACATGTGACAATAATGAATCAAATCAAATCAAAATATGCGCCTCGTGTTCAGGAACGGGATCAGAGTGTGAGCTATCATTCTGTTTCACATCAACATCCTGAAAAACCAAAAAAAGTCACCTCGGAACCATTTCACCTGCCGCTTTCTGCTTGTCGGCTGCCATTCAGTTAAGAGTTTTTAATGCATCAGGAATGCGGTTATGACGAAGCATAAAAATTATAAGTTACCACCAGCCCCTGTGGTTGCTGGGAAAACTTTGGCACAAGTAATACTATGCAGCTGTGAGGAATTCAATGGCAATTTAATGGTGGTTGAGCCTGAAAAATGTAAAACAGCAATCATAGAATCCCTACAGTGCAGAAGGAGGCCATTTGACCCATCAAGTCTGTACCAACCACAATCCCACGCAGGCCCTATTCCGGTAACCCTCATTTACCCTGCTGATCCCCTTGACACTAGGGTCAATTTGGCACAGCCAATCAACCTAACCCACACATCTTTGGACTGTGGGAGGAAACCAGAGCACCCGGAGGAAGACCACACGGACACAGTGCAGACTCCACACACAGTAACCCGAGGCTGGAATTGAATCTGGGACCCTGGCGCTGTGAGGCAGCAGTGCTAACCACAGGGCCACCGTGTCGTCCTTTTTTTTTCTAATTCAGTTTCTGTTTAATTTCAAACCAATTTCACACATATACAGATAAAATAGTTCTACTTTCATACCCAGCCCCAAAATGTCAATGACCTAGATTTCAAACATGTCCAGAAGCTGCCTTTTGAAGGTCCGTTGCGAGCTGGATTATAGGACAGGGGAATGAAGTGATTGAATTTGTGGTTTGTGTGTCTAAATCAGGAGCATTCATGAAATTTGCTTGGATGATCGGAGATTTCTGGCAGCCATCTTTTGGAGAGAGCAGGTTGGAAGAATGCAGCGCAAGGAGGCCATTCAGCCCATCCAGGCTGTTCTTTGGAACAGCAAGTTTGACTCCCTCTCTCTTTCCTCATATCCCTGCTCTCTTTCTCTCTTTCAAGTATTTATCCAATTCCCTTTTTGAAAATTTCTCTTTACACCATGCTGTCAACCAGTATATTCAATATTCTAAGCATTTGTTGTATAAAATTGTTTTTTTTAAGACTTCTCTGATTTATTTTGACGGCCATCTTTAAATCTGTGCCGTTGGCCTTTCAGGCATTGGAAACGGTTTCTCTTCAGTCAGCTTTCAAGCCTTCATCATTTTAAACACCTCGTCATAGCAATCCCAGTTTCTACAATCTTTCCGTGTAACTGCAATCCCTCATTCCAGGAACCATTCCATTAAATCTCTTCTGTATCCTTTTCAAAATCTTCACATAAAATGGGAGGAACTGGAGTCAGTCGTCAGGAAGATGTTGGATCTGAGGGGGCAGATTGGAGGAGGGAGGTGGGTCGACTGGGAGGAAGGGGCTTGGGAGCAGGGGGGTTGGGGTATAGGTGGGGTGGGATGCAGAAGGCCAGGCTGTAGAATAGGGGGAAAGGGTTGGACCAGAGGGAGGGAGGGGAGGAGGGGAATGTTGGATCGGAGAGGAGGGGAATATTGAGTCTGAGGGAGGGAGGGGTTGTTGGGTCAGGAGGAGAGGGAATTGGAATGGGGGGAGTGGGTTTAACAGTCCGGCTCCCATGCCACTAGAGGTCGAGGAATTGGAAGGAATCAATAAAGGGAGGGGTGGGGGTGTTGGAAATACACTGAGGGGAGATGGGGGGTCGGCAGTTTGGGGGGGTCTAACCATACCTGACCCACTCAGAGGGTTGAGAGTCTTTGGAAGTCCGGGGCAGAGTCCTTGTGTATATTTAAGGCTGAGATAGGTAGATTTTTGATCAGTAAGGGAATCAAGGGTTACGGGGAAAGGGCAGGAAATTGGATGTAAGGAATTTCAGATCAGCCATGATCCTATTGAAGGGCTCGAGGGGCTGAATGGCCTACTCCAATTCCGAGTTCTTACAGTCTTATGGCTCAGTTTGGGTCTTTTAAGATAATGACGCTGAAGTTTGAAGTGTTTTTATTTCTTCCAACTCCTTCAGAATAACTATTAGTGTAAAACTGGCAGAATCATCCACGTTAGTGATTTAAGTCGCTTTGTCGGGTAGTTCGCAGTGCCGTGCTGTTGTCCAGAGGACGTTGATTCTTCTGGACAATTGCCGGGTAAGCTCTTACCTGGGAACCTCCGAGTGGAATTCCCCAATGTGTCTTTGCGACGCTGGGGAGACAGAAAGTCACAGTTTTTTGCGTTGTGTCCCTGTTCCTGTTGTGCAATTCTTGTTTAGCTGGGAGCTAATTTATAAAGCGGTTCACCTGATTTCTGGCACATCATCCTGAGGGTGTTGGTTGGATCTCTATTGGAGTTCAGGAGATTGCAAGGTGATTTTATTGAAACTTAATGACACTGGGAGGTCTTGACAGGGTGGGTGTTTCTCCTTGTGCGGGAGACTAGAACGAGGCGACACAGTTTAAAAATAAAGAAGTCTTCCATTTAAGACATGAGAAGAAATCTTTCCTTAGAGAGTCATGAATCTTTGGAACTCTATTCCTCAGAGAGTGGTGGTGGCAGGGTCAATGGATAGATAGTTACTGGACTAACAAGGGAGTCAAAAGCTATTGGGGTGGGGTTGGAATGTGGAGTTGATCAGCTGTGCGGCATGGTGGCACAGTGGTTAGCCCTGCTGCCTCACAGCACCAGGGACCCGGATTCAATTCCCGACTTGGGTCACTGTCTGTGTGGAATTTGCACATTCTCCCCATGTCTGCATGGGTTTCCTCCAGGTGCTCCGGTTTTCTCTCACAGTCCAAAGATGTGCAGGTTAGGTGGATTGGCCATGGTAAATTGCCCCTTAGTGTCAGGGGGACTAGCTAGCGTAAATACATGGGGTTATGGGGATAGGGCCTGGGTGGGATAGTGGTCGGTGCAGACTCAATGGGCCGAATGGCCTCTTTCTGCACTGTAGGATTCTGTGATTCTATGATCCCGTTGAATGGCAGAGGGGCCGAATGGCCCGCTCCTGCTCCTGTTTCATATGTCTGTATGAAGGTGGTGTGAGCATTAAGAATGTGATCAGTATTTTGACCATTTTTAGGTCTGTGGAGCCTTCATGCTTGGTGCTTTTTCCAGGAATACTTTTCCGAGCTGCTCATGTTTCTGGTAGGAATCTGCCAGCGATATGAACTGTTTTGTCACAGAATAGACTGTACGCGATCGGGATGCCACATGAACCCCGATGAAATAAGACCTTCCATTCAACACAGCTTTCCATTGGCCTTTGCAGCGACTGGCATGAAATTGGGAAGTAAACATTTAAATTGGCACCTTGTTATTGCAGCCTTTGCTGTAAACCTGCTCTCACATAGCAGTTAGGAAATGCGTTCAGTGTTCCAACTTTCATGGAAACTAGAAGCTTATTATGAAGTAACACTTAGCTATCACTTCTGCAACAAGAACTCAAAGAACTCAATTCTTTAAAAAAAAAACTTGAAGCCACCAGTAGCAGTTTGGAACCTTAATACATATTTCCTGTTGTTTATTGACTGTCACTTACAGAAGTTAGAAAGGCTATTTGGCCCATCGAGCCTGTTCCTCATCCAATAAGGCAGTGGGATGAATTTCTACATCACCAATATTTCCCTTTCCTATCCCCTTTTTGATTCCTTTTGATGGCAAAAAATATCTATCCATCACTGTTAGGGTGCCGGATCAGAAACACCAAGGTTTATTATGAAGCAAGACTAGATCCCAAAAATTTTCTTTACTTTGGCAGAAATGTGAGGAAAGGATGCTTGTCCTTGAGTGATTCCACTGACAATATTTTTTAAATATCAAAACAAGCTTTATTCATCACACAGTTTAAATATACCGCTAACAAAATGAAACAGTTTAATTCTTAACCATTAAACAATCTTTAAACATGAAAAGAAACAAACTCTTAACTTCTAACTTATTACTGTTCAGTTCCAATTAAGCAATATTTCTCTCATAAACTTAAACCCCACTTTAAAAATAGTTAACAAATCCAGGTATACTTGCTTTAACCATTGTTACCAGCGATGGAGCTTCCAGGGAGATTTTCTACACAAAGTGAGAGCTGCTATTGGTTGCTATCTTTAAGTAGCCCTCCTGAGCAACTCTTTAAAAAAAAAATGAAAATGAAACTGTTTTTTTTTTTCAAATACAGGCCTGGCTCCTCCCAGTAACTTAATATCACATGACTTGGTCAACCTAATCTGAACCCCCAGGAGAACTTAAGTAAACAGATGTGTATTAACTCTACAAAGTAACACATTCCTTGCTAAAATGAGTGAATATCCTCCTTCCTCAGTATGTGCTGCATTCCCTCCAAACAAAACTGACTCCCTCTCAGATAAACACTGAATCTTAAAGCAATCCTATTTAATATAAAATGTATTAAAAACACAGTTTCATCGTAATCATCAACAGAACATCCAAAGCTCTGATAATGGAGGGAATTCTACAGGTTCACAACTTTGAGGGAACACGTTTCTCCTCATTTTGTATTAAAAAGTGAGACTTTGACCTCTAGTTCTGGACTGTCTAGCTAGGGGAAACACCATCTCAGCATTGACCTTGCCAAGCCCTTGAAGAATTTTATGGTTCATATACCATGCTGGGCGAACATCTGTAGATCCAGATGTCAGGCGTCTGAGAAAATGTGTAGGTGTTTTTTTCCAAGGAATTGAGCATTGTCCTACTCCTGAGCGTAGGATGTAGATTCTTCCTGATTCTAATATGATTGTTATGCCAGGGAGCTGGTTTTGAATAATTAAAGGTAGTTTGGAATGAAATGTTTATGCAAATAGGAGATAAGGAGATAAATTTCATTAGAGCACAATACCAATTAGAGATTTACAGCATGGAAACTGGCCCTTCATCCCATCCTGTCCATGCCGCCCAGTTTTTACCACTAAGCTAGTCCCAATTGCCCGCATTTGGCCCATATCCCTCCATACCCATCGTACCCATGTAACTGTCTAAATGCTTTTTAAAAGACAATATTGTACCTGCCTCTACTACTACCTCTGGCAGCTTGTTCCAGACACTCACCACCCTCTGAGTGAAAAAATTGTCCCTCTGGACCCTTTTGTATCTCTCCTCTCTCACCTTAAACCTATGCCCTCTAGTTTTAGACTCCCCTACCTTGGGGAAAAGATGTTGACTATCTAGTTGATCTATGCCCCTCATTATTTTATAGACCTCTATCAGATCACCCCTATGTCTCCGATGCTCCAGGGAAAAAAAGTCCCAGTCTATCCAGCCTCTCCATATAACCCAAACCATCAAGTCCTGGTAGCATCTAGTAAATCTGGTCTGCATTCTTTCTAGTTTAATAATATCCTGTCTATAATAGGATGACCAGAACTGTACACAGTATTCCAAGTGTGGCCTGACCAATGTCTTGTACAACTTCAACAAGACGTTCCAACTCCTGTATTCAATGTTCTAACAGGAACAGTAGGCAGCAGGAAAGCCAGCTGCTGGATTTTATATGCCTGTCCACCTTCAGTTTCAGCCAATGGGGGTGCATAAAATCCAGCACGTTGTGAAAGAGGCAGGTTTGAGCAGGTATCTTCACAGAGGAGGAGAGATGGAGGGGTTTAGTGAAAATTCCAGAACCGAGGGACAAAATGCTGGGGAAAAGAAACTAGGGGGCTTCCCAAAGTCATAGAATCATAGAGGTTTACAGCATGGAAACAGGCCCTTCGGCCCAACTTGTCCATGCTGCCCTTTTTTTAAAACCCCTAAGCTAATCCCAATTGACCGCATTTGGCCCATATCCCTCTATACCCATCGTACCCATGTCACTATCTAAATGCTTTTTAAAGGACAAAATTGTACCCGCCTCTACTACTACCTCTGGCAGCTTGTTCCAGACACTCACCACCCTCTGTGTGAAAAAGATTGCCCCTCTGGACACTTTTGTATCTCTCCCCTCTCACCTTAAACCTATGCCCTCTAGTTTTAGACTCCCCTACCTTTGGGAAAAGATATTGACTATCTACCTTGTCTATGCCCCTCATTATTTTATAGACCTCTATAAGGTCACCCCTCAGCCGCCTTCGCTCCGTAGAGAAAAGTCCCAGTCTATTCAGCCTCTCCTTATGACTCAATCCATCAAGTCCCGGTAGCATCCTAGTAAATCTTTTCTGCACTCTTTCTAGTTTAATAATATCCTTTCTATAATAGGGTGACCAGAATTGCACACAGTATTCCAAGTGTGGCTTTACCAATGTCTTGTACAACTTCAACAAGACATCCCAACACCTGTATTCAATGTTCTGACCGATGAAACCAAGCATGCCGAATGCCTTCTTCACCAGAGTTGAAGGTCAGAGTTGGATTTACCTCGATTCTTCAAGGTTTGTAGATCCAGAGGAGGTTATAGAGATGGGGAGCACCGTGTCCATGGAAGAATTTGAACACTGAGATGAGAATGTTAAATTCCAGGCCTTGGCGTCTGGAACAATCTCAGGCCTGTCCTAATGCCCAAACAATTTAATATTCAGATTTGGTGCTAACCTGAAATTCTGTTTGGTGACGTGATGGATAAGACTGGAAGCACAAAACAGAAAATGCTGGCAAACCTCAGCAGGTCTGACAGCATCTGTGGAAGGGTCATCCCGACTCGAAACGGTGGCTCTATTCTTTCTCCACAGATGCTGCCAGACCTGCTGAGATTTTCCAGCAATTTCTGTTTTTGTTTCAGATTCCAGCATCCGCAGTAATTTGCCTTTATAAAACTTGAAACCTTGGGTTGAGGGAGAAGTTGAAATCAGGAATGTTTCTAATAGTGGCAGTTAGCAATAAGTTCACAAGCTGGTCTTTCAACCATTCATGATCTTCAGCCTGTCGGGTTGTGACAGAATTGGAAATATAAACCACCTGGATGATAATTACCCAGAATTTTAAACATTAATTCTCATGAATGTAATTTTCAGTCTGGGCGATGCCATCTTCCTGCAAAGGCAGCCATGATCATATTGAATGGTGGAGCAGGCTCTAAGGGCCGAATGGCCTACTGTTGCTCCTACTTTCGATGTTTCTAAGTACGTTTTTCCTGCCAGATAGACACTTTGTAAATGAGAGTTCTTTCTGTAGTTTAGGCCCAATGAAAATAGAGCAAATTTTGTTTTACTCCAACATGTATTTTAGACAGTTTGCAGAAGCAGAATATTTATTGCATTTTGTTCCCTGCTGCAGTCTTGATATTGGACAGTTATGGCACTAATTTCACTCCACGTTCTGAACCAGGAGTCATTTGGCATGTAATAAAAATGCTTCCAGTTTTCTGCCAGACAAGCTCACTCCGTTCTACATTTTACTGTTAGTACAATGACTTGTAAAAAGTAATTGCCAAAAGCAAGCTTGAAGCAATGTAGTGTCATGGCTTGTACTGTCAGTCAACCCAACATCAGAATGGGAAGCTTGTTTCAGTAACATTGGGATGTTTGAATCTTGGATATCCTATAAAAATCCATCCTGGGGCATTTCATTGACTCTGTGCCAACTCCCTTTGCCTTTTCTGTAATTCTTTTGAAACAAAGTGTCTCACTGCCTCAGTGCTCCTCAAACTTGTTGAGGTGCAAGTGACGTATCAGCATAATCAGCCCAATGTGATCTCAGCCCCTGTGTCGACTTTAGATCCATACAATGGTTTGCTGGGTACCAGTAGAGTTATACTGCAGATTTTGCTCTCTGCCTCTGTGGCTGTCTGGGTTCTATGTGTACGGAAACACTGAGCACACTTGAGGACAGGGGAGACGATGAATACAAATGGAACTGATTAAAACGTTCCAAAGTGGTTTTCAACCTTTAATGTGGCACAGTTCTTAGCACTGCTGCCTCACAGCGTCAGGGTCCCAGGTTCGATTCCTGGCTCGGGTCATTATCTATGCAGAGTCTGCACGTTCTCCCCGTGTCTGCGTAGGTTTCCTCCCACAGTATCAAAGACATACTGGTTAGGTGGGGTGGCACGGTGGCATAGGTATGGCATGGTGGCACAGTGGTTAGCACTGCTGCTTCACAGCGCCAGGGATCTGGGTTCAATTCCGACCTCGGGTGACTATCTGTGTGGAGTTTTCACATTCTCCCCGTGTCTGCATGGGTTTCGTCCAGATGCTCCGGTTTCCTCCCATAGTCCAAAGAAGTGCTGGTTAGGTTGATTAGCCATGCTAAATTGACCATAGGGTCAGGGGGATTAGCAGGGTAAATGTATGGGGTAATGGGGATGGGGCCTGGGTGGGATTGTTGTCAGTGCAGACTCAATGGGCTGAATGGCCTCCTTCTGCACTGTGGTTTCTATGATTCTGTTGAAGTTTTCAATGATTCTAGGTGTATTGGCCATGCTAAATTTTCCCTCAGTGTACCCGAACAGGCGCCGGAGTGTGGCGACTGGGGGATTTTCACAGTAACTTCATTGCAGTGTTAATGTAAGCCTACTTGTGACACTAATAAAATAAACTTTAAATTAAGTATACTTCTGAATTTACGGGTTTGTGACTAGACTTAGGAACTTGCAGAGTAAATGATGTTTCCTTCCCACATTTCTTTCTTTTTTTTTGTTAATGAATTTAATTTACTCACCATTTTATTTCTGCTTTCAGGTCATTTCAGTTGGGACAAATACCTTAAGGAGACAGGTGCTGTTGCTGCCCCTCCCCATTGCTTTAAGCAGGTGAAATAGGCTTTTATTTCATTTTAGTGCTGTGATAATTTGTATAGAGTTGAGGTTGGTTGCGGTATTCATAAGGATATCAGCGTATGTTACCTTTAATAATGTGTGATGTTAATTATGAAAATGAGTGAAGCGATATCTGTCTGGTGATCAGAGATATCTCTACAAGACGATGACGTGCTATTCAATAATTTTCAGAACAGTGTCTATTCATTATTTGATTTTAACTTGTGTCCCTTCCTATGATTCAAAATAGTTCACAATTTGGCAAAAGACTTTGGGCAATAATGAGAAATTAATGTGAAATTGAAGTCAGTGGGATAACATAGAACCTCATTGGTTGGAGTCATACCTAGAATAAAGATTGTGCTTTTTGGAGGCCAATCATTTCCCCTGGTCATCATAACAAGAGTTCTTCAGGGTAGTGCTGAGCTTCATCTTCTTCAGCTGTTTAGCAATGGCCTTCCCTCCATCATAAGGACAGAAGTTGGGATGTTCGCTGATGGTTGCATAATGTTCAGCCCCATTTGCAACTCCTCAGATTCTGAGTCCATATCCACCTGCAGTAAGACCTGTACAGCATTCGGGCTTGGTTGATAAGTAGCAAGTAATATTTATGCCAACAACCCTTGACTTTCAATTGGTTTGGCATCATCAAATCCCAGCCATTAATACTTCTGAGGCTTCTCATTGACCAGAAAGTTAACTAGACTAGATATGTAAACACTGTGCTACAGGAACAGGTTGGAATCTGGGGATTCTGTGGTGAGTTACTCACCACCTGTCTCCCCAAACCTTGTTTACCATCTGCAGAGCACAAGTCAGGAGTACGATGGAATACTCCTTACTTGCCTGGATGAGTCCATTAACACTCCAGTTCAAAGTTATCCAGGACAAAGCAGCTCACTTGATTGCCACTCCATCCCCCAACTTAAATATTCATTCTTGGACCAGCAGCACACAGTGGAACAGTGTATACCATCTACAAGTTGCATTGCAGTAACCGGCCAAAACTTCTTCAATGGCACTTTCCAAACGTCTGACCTCTGCCACTTAAAAAGAGGAAGGCAGCAGACACAAGGGGTCGCCAGCACTTGCAAATTCCCTTCCAAGCCACACACCATTCCGACTGGGAACTACAGCACCATTGCTTCACTGTTGCTGGGTCACAGTCTCAAAACTCCATCCCTTACAACGCTGCGGGTGTTTCTACACCACGCAGACTGCAGCGGTTCAAGAAGGCGGCTCGCCACGACCTTCTTGAAGGCACTTAGGGATGGGAAACATGTGTTGATTTGCAGTGAAACCCATAAACTACAAATGAGTAAATGAAATGAATGAGAAGCTTAATTGAGAGTGGAAATTAGTTGAAGAGAGGTAAGATTGATTGGCATTGGAAATAATGATGTGGAGGTGCCGGCGTTGGACTGGGGTAAGCACAGTAAGAAGTCTCACAACACCAGGTTAAAGTCCAACAGGTTTATTTGGTAGCAAATACCATAAGCTTTCGGAGTGCTGCCCCTTCGTCAGATGGAGTGAAAATCTGTTCTCCAACAGTGCACAGAGACACAACATCAAGTTACAGAATACTAATTAGAATGCAAATCTCTACAGCCAGCCAGGTCTTAAAGGTACAGATAATGTGGGTGGAGGGAACATTAAACACAGGTTAAAGAGGTGTGTATTGTCTCCAGACAGAACAGCTGGTAAGATTCTGCAAGATCAGGAGGCAAGCTGTGGGGGTTATTGATAATGTGACATAAGTCCAACATCCCGGTTTAGGCCGTCCTCATGTGTGCGGAACTTGGCTATCAGTTTCTGCTCAGCGACTCTGCGCTGTCGTGTGTCGTGAAGGCCGCCTTGGAGAACGCTTACCTGAAGATCCAAGGCTGAATGCCCGTGACTGCTGAAGTGCTCCCCCACAGGAAGAGAACAGTCTTGCCTGGTGATTGTCGAGCGGTGTTCATTCATCCGTTGTCGTAGCGTCTGCATGGTTTCCCCAATGTACCATGCCTCGGGACATCCTTTCCTGCAGCGTATCAGGTAGACAACGTTGGCCGAGTTGCAAGAGTATGTACCGTGTACCTGTTCTCACGTGAGATGATGGCATCCGTGTCGATGATCCGGCACGTCTTGCAGAGGTTGCTGTGGCAGGGTTGTGTGGTGTCATGGTCACTGTTCTCCTGAAGGCTGGGTAGTTTGCTGTAGACAATGGTCTGTTTGAGGTTGCGTGGTTGTTTGAAGGCATCCCCACACCCCCACTTCTTGCCTTCAAACAACCACGCAACCTCAAACAGACCATTGTCCGCAGCAAACTACCCAGCCTTCAGGAGAACAGTGACCATGACACCACACAACCCTGCCACAGCAACCTCTGCAAGACGTGCCGGATCATCAACACGGATGCCATCATCTCACGTGAGAACACCATCCACCAGGTACACGGTACATACTCTTGCAACTCGGCCAACGTTGTCTACCTGATACGCTGCAGGAAAGGATGTCCCGAGGCATGGTACATTGGGGAAACCATGCAGACGCTACGACAACGGATGAATGAACACCGCTCGACAATCACCAGGCAAGACTGTTCTCTTCCTGTGGGGGAGCACTTCAGCAGTCACGGGCATTCAGCCTTGGATCTTCAGGTAAGCGTTCTCCAAGGCGGCCTTCACAACATACGACAGCGCAGAGTCGCTGAGCAGAAACTGATAGCCAAGTTCCGCACACATGAGGACGGCCTAAACCGGGATGTTGGATTTATGTCACATTATCAATAACCCCCACAGCTTGCCTCCTGATCTTGCAGAATCTTACTAGCTGTTCTGTCTGGAGACAATACACATCTCTTTAACCTGTGTTTAATGTTCCCTCCACCCACATTATCTGTACCTTTAAGACCTGGCTGGCTGTAGAGATTTGCATTCTAATTAGTATTCTGTAACTTGATGTTGTGTCTCTGTGCACTGTTGGAGAACAGATTTTCACTCCATCTGACGAAGGGGCAGCGCTCCGAAAGCTTATGGTATTTGCTACCAAATAAACCTGTTGGACTTTAACCTGGTGTTGTGAGACTTCTTACATTGGAAATAATAACAGGAAATGTGGACTGTATAAGTCAATGAACTGTAAAAAATAAATGGTTGCTAAATGTTGGAAGCTGTAAAGCCCTCAGCTTTGCATTTGCAATTTATACATCATTCAAATTCCTCTGGAGTGTTCGTTTCATACTATCTACACAACCGTATTAGTGAATTTATGATTCTTTTACAGTCTGATTTACATGTGTGCTTGTACTGGTCCAGCATGTAATAAGGATTTATTTTTCGCTGTATTACTTAATCCATTTACCCAACCTGTTGTGAATTCTATTCGGAATATTGCTTCCTTGTTAGTTGGAGTCTAGCCAGTTGCAAATTCCTATGTCAAGCCAAAAAGACATCTCGAGACTAATCAAAATAATTTTTGGACCAATTGTGACAAACCTTATCATCTACTTCTTAAAGACTAAAATTTTCAGAAAAGCAGTCCTGCATTGACAGGGTAATTTCATTCTGTGAAAGTAGCCAGTTGATTTTCTGGGTTAATGTTCAAAGGATTTTAATTTGTTTTTAAAATGGGGAACTTGTCTGCAATCCTGTCTGAAAATACAGGCCTTGAATAGTTTAAAAATGACGTGAAAGGATTCAGTAGCACACCAGGTCTGTTGAGATTGCAGGGTTGATGTAAGGAACAGAAGTGGGCCATTCAGCCCCTTGAACCTGTCTGGGCCCAATGAGTTGGCAATGAGATTATTGTATCAGAACTGACATCTGAGTTTATCCCATTCTTTTCCCTTCCTGAAGGCGGTGACTCGTGCTGGGATATGGGTGTTGTGGGTTCTCTGATGTCTTGCTATTCTTTATGGGTGAACATGGGTGTGGATTGTTGGCAAACTATTTAACCACAACACTACCAAGCCCAATTCTGCCCATCAGACACCTTGCTCTTTCAGGGACCAATTGATAGAAGCAGGAAGCTCTCACTCATCTAGTTTATTTCCTCTATCCTGGCTGTTCGAAATGGATTAATTCAGCATGGTGCAGGGATCGAACATGGTATCAATTCAAATCTCTTCCCCACTGGCAAGTCCAGTGATTATTGCTGTTCTCAATTTGCCCCCTAGTATCATAGAATCATAGAAACCCTACAGTGCAGAAGGAGGCCATTCGGCCCATCAAGTCTGCCCTGGCCACAATCCCACCCAGACCCTATCCCCATATCCCTACATATTTACCCGCTAATCCCTCAAACCTACGCATCTCAGGACTCTAAGGGGCAATTTTTAGCATGACCAATCAACCTAACCCGCACATCTTTGTACAACCCCGATTTTTAATGGCTCCAGCATTGACGTCTTCCAACTTCAACTGTCTAAGACCTGGAATTCTCGACCTAAACCTTTCAGTCTCTCTATCTTTCTTTCCTCTTTTGAGACACTCCTTAAAATCTAGCTCCTTGGTCAAGCTTTTCATCATCTGCCCTAATATTTCCTTCTGTAGCTTAGTATTTTGTTTGATAATGTTCCTGTAAAACATCTTGGGATAATTCACGATGTTAGGATCCCAAACAAATACAATTCTTAGCCTTCATAGAATCATAGAATCCCCACAGTGCAGAAGAAACCATTCAGTTCATCAAGTCTGCACTGACTCTTTGAAAGAGAACTCTACCTAGGTCCAATCCCGTGCCCTAGCCTCATAACCCCGTGCATTGATCATGGCCAATCCACCTAACTTACACATCTTGGGACACTAAGGGGCAACCTATCATGGCCAATCCACCTAACCTGCACATCGTTGGACTGTGGGAGGAAACTGGAGCATCCGGGGGAAACCTACAAAGACACGGGGAGAACGTGCAAACACCACACTATCGCCCAAGGCTGGGATTGAACCTGGGTCTCTGGTGCTGGGAGGCAGTAGTATTAACCACTGCCACTGTGCGTGCACTTGCTTCCGGTTAAGCTGGTTCTAAATTGATCAGTGGAGATGCTTCTTAAAAGAACAAAAATATTTATTCGATATAAATCATCTTTGGTGACAGTGCCTTTATCATTGTGGATCTGAAATAAAATGAATGTGTGAGCATCCTCCTTTACTTGCTGCTAACTCCTGTACATGTGATGAGAGGAATCTGGAACTATGATTGGATTTGACGGGGCTGACTCACTACCTTGTTAAAAGTTTCAGAAGGAATTGACTTGAGACAAATCTAGTCAAACCATTTAAGAACAAGATGTTTTCATGAAATGGAACTATGTTGGTTCCATGCAAACCTTGTGACTGGCTGGAAAATCAGAAATCTGAAAGGCCCTGAGACCATCTCTCAACATCGTTCTGCGTCCCTTCAATGCTTTGAGTGCAGTAATTTCAATTTTGTCCATGTTGATATAACCCAGAACCTTTTTTAATTCCAGAAGTATTTTTTCTTAAGCCAGTCTGCATGGTCAGCCAGGATTTGAGATTGTGCAATGTAATTTTGTGGATGGCACGGTGGCAAAATTGATTAGCACTGCTGCCTCACAGCGCCAAGGACCCGGGTTCAATTCCAGCCTTGGGTGACTGTTTGTGTGGAGTTTGCACATTCTCCCCTGGTCTGCGTGGATTTCCTCCAGGTGCTCCGGTTTCCTCCCACTGTCCAGAGATGTGCGGGTTAAGTTGATTGGCCAGGATAAATTGACCCTTAATGTTGGGCGATTAGCAGGGTAAATAGGTTGGATTATGGGAATAGGACCTGTGTGGGTTGTGGTTGATGCAGGCTCGATGGGCTGAATGACCTCCCTCTGCACTGTATGGATTCTAATTGAGATAAATACACAGTTGTGCATTACATCACAAAGTAACAATTGTGACTGGCTATGTTTTGTTGTGTTAGAATCATAAAATCCCTACAGGGCAGGAGGAGGCCATTCGGCCCATTGAGCCTGCACCGACAATGATCCCATCCAGGCCCTATCCCCATACTCTACGCATTTACCATGGATAATCTACCTGACACTAAGGGGCAATTTAGCATGGCCAATCAACGGAACTCGTACATCTCTGAAGTGTGGTAGGAAACCGGAGTATCCGAAGGAAACTCAATCCAACCTGATAAGCACCAGAATCAGAGTAAATCTTGAACTGTTGGGGGCATCACAATTCTACAATGCAAAGGAGTTAATTTGAAAATGACTACATGTACTGCACCAAAGAATGTTTTTTAACCATCTTAGTTTCTCACCAGTATTCAATCGCCGTAGTGCAGGGTATCAAGGCAGATGGTGAACTGTGGTATACAGATGTGTGGTGTAAAGGAATTTTCATCAGGAGGGTGAATGATTGAATTTGGATTTAAGTTTGATTTTCCAGTACGTTTTTTGTTCAAACACCCCCATCGCTCAAACTCCCAAAAGTTTCACCTATCATTGAAACCATAGAATCCCAACAGTGCAGAAGGAAGCCATTCGGCCCATTGAGTCTGCACTGACCGTCAATCCCACCCAGACCCTATCCTGAAAACCCCTACACATTCACCCCGCTAATCCCTCTAACATACACATCCCAGGACACTAAGGGGCAATTTAGCATGGCCAATCAACCTAACTGCACATCTTTGGACTGTGGGAGGAAACTGGAGCACCCGGAGGAAACCCAAGCAGACATGGGGAGAACGTGCAAACTCCACACAGACGGTGACCCAAGCTTGGAATTGAACATAGGTCACTGGCGCTGTGAGGCAGCAGCGCTAACTACTGTGCCACCCCAAAACAAGCCACTGGTAATTGATTAAAGACATGTCGAGAAGGACTGAAAACATGGAGATACTACCTTTTTAAAAAAATGGTAGTATATATTTTGTTGCATTTTGGCGCTGTCTTCAGGACGAGGAAAATTAGTGTATTTCACCTTTTCCTTTGACTGTTCTTTCAATCGTCCACTCGTTACTGAATAGCTCATCTTTGATATCGCTTCAGAAATAATTCAAACAGAGAAACCTTTCTTTCAGAAATGAGATGCCTATGAAAGCACACTTCGGGGCTTTGGCAATCTGTTTGCACATCCTGAAACATTGGGAAATGTTGCAAATTAGTATTTCAAAAATAAATCCTCAGGGCTAAAGGTGGCATCGCACTTATAGAGTTTGTCAGTAGATGCTGGTGTGACTGCATTATAATCAATAATCAAATACACAAATGCCTTCTCTGGTTAATGACCCTTGACAAAATGAAATTGCCCTCTGCTTCACATCAGTTTTGTAAATGTTTTGGGCACTTGGCTACTCCTAGATAAAGTAGATATAGTCATACAAATACTCCATGGAAATATCTAGTTGCAGCGATTGTTAATATGAGATATAACATTTCATCTGACTTTTTAAATATACATTGTGGGACATGGGCGTCGCTGACAGGCCAGCATTCATTGCCCATCCCTTGTTCAGAGGACAGTTGAGAGTCCACCACATTGCTGTAGCTCTGGAGTCACATGTAGGCCAGACCAGGTAAGGACGGCAGATTTCCTTCCCTAAAGGTGAACCAGATGGGTTTTTCCGACAATCGGCAATGGTTTCATGGTCATCGGTAGATTCTTAATTCCAGATTTATTTTATTGAATTCAAATTCCACCATCTCCTGTGGCGGGATTTGAACCCGGGTCCCCAGAACATTAGCTAAGTTTCTGGATTAATAGTCTAGCCATTAGGCTAGTTTTGATCACTCATAATTGTCATTACCATTACCATTCGTAATTTTTCTGTATCTTGTTGCATTGCAAAGTTGTGTGCTAATGAATGTTGAAAATATGTTTGAAATTAGAATTTTTAAAAATGTATTCTCTGGATATAATGTATTGTCACATTTGTAGTTTACAGGATACAGTAATGTTCATGGTATAATTTGAGTTGACTTACTGGTCATCTACCCTAACAGTGTAAGAATCTACTTGCCATACAGATTCACTGTGCAGTGAGCTTTAGTTGTACCACTTTATATATACATTGAGTTCCAATATTCAGGTAGGATGAGCTGTGTAGCAGCTGTTGCATTTGGGCAGCATGGTAGCACAGTGGTTAGCACTGCTGCCTCACAGCGCCAGGGCCCTTGGTTCAACTCCGGCCTCGAGCCATAGTCTGTGTGCAATTTGCACATCCTCCCCATGTCTGCATGGGTTTCCTCCGGGTGCTCCGGTTTCCTCCCACACTCCAAAGATGTGCGGGTGAGGTGGATTGGCCGTGCTAAATTGTCCATTAGTGAGTGGGCTTGGCTAAGTTGTTCTTTCGGAGAGTGAGTGTGGACTCGATGGTCTGAATGGCCTCCTTCTGCACTGTAGAGATTTTATGATTCTGTGATGGCTGCATAGAGGCTGGAGAGACAGAGGTGATTTTGTTATTTCTTTCAGACAAGTTGGATTGCGCTTGGGTAAGTTGAGGAAAATGAGTCCAGGTTAAATTTAATCTCATGCCAGCTCAGTGGTTTTATTTAAACTGGCGTTTCTCCATTTAGGGTTTTAGATTTAGTCTTGCCAGTAAAATGCACTCGCTCCATTGAGAATTGATATCAGTCTGGGCCTTTGAGCAGGATAACTGTACGACAATCCATTCAGACCAGAAATTGCTATCTCACTAAAGTACAAATCTCTCAGATCTCTGTGTTCCACACAGATATTTAGAAAATGACACCTTGGTTGTGGTTTTTGAGGGTTTTCTCCAGCTGTGCTCCACTGACAATATTTAATCTCTGCCATTCAGTGGAAATTTATCATCTTAAAAAGTGTGATCTTGAGTATGGGTGACTTTTCAGTCATGATGCATATCCACCTGACACTAATCCTGTCATGAAACCATAGTCCACGGACATGCGGGTACAGCAGATGCCACTTAACAGAGGTGAGGGTGGGGAGCCCAGGTGATTTTCTTTTTCTGAGTCCAGGGATGCTGAAGCCACTGGTAGCATTTTGCATCTTAACTCTGCACGGGGTCATGGGCTGAGCTTACTCAAGCCCTATTCCTCTGATAGGTCTTTTTCTGATTGGCAGTCAGTGACTAGTGGGGTTCCGCAGGGATCTGTGCTAGAACCCCAACTGTTCACATTATATATTAATGATTTGGAAGAGGGAACTGAATGTATTATCTCCAAATTTGCAGATGATACAAAGTTGGGTGGGAGGGTGAGCTGTGAGGAGGATGCAGAGATGCTTCAGCGTGATTTGGACAGGCTTCAGCATCCCTGGACTCGGAAAAAGAAAATCACCTGGGCTCCCCACCCTCACCTCTGTTAAGTGGCATCTGCTGTACCCGCATGTCCGTGGACTATGGTTTCAAGACAAGATTAGGGTCAGGTGGATATGCATCATGATTGAAAAGTCACCCATACTCAAGATCACACTTTTTAAGATGATAAATTTCCACTGAATGGCAGAGATTAAATATTGTCAGCATGGCAGATGCAGTATAATTTTTTTTTTAATGTGAAGTTATCCACTTTGGTAGCAATAATAGGAAGACAGATTATTATTTGAATGGGTGTAAATTGAGAGAGGTGGATACTCACTGAGACCTTGGGGTCCTCATGCATCAGTTGCTGAAAGTAAGCATGCAGGTACAGCAGGCAGTAAAGAAGGCAAATGATATGTTGGCCTTCATAGCAAGAGGATTTGAGTATAGGGATTTGTTTTGCTGCAGTAAAATAGGACTTGGTGAGGTTGGAGGATTGTGTGCAGTTTTGGTGTCCTTATCTGAGGAAGGGTGTCCTTGCTATAGAGGGAGTACGGCGAAAGTTTACCAAGCAGATTCCTGGGATGGCAGGTCTGTCATATGAGGAGAGACAAAAATCGGTTAGGATTATATTCATTGGAGATTAGAAGAGTGAAAGTTTCTCATGGAAATTTATAAAATTCTAACAGGGTTAGACAGGGTAGATTCAGAAAGAATGTTCCCAGTGGTGGGAGAGTCCAGAACTAGGGGTCATAGTTTGAGGATAAGGGATGAACCTTTTAGAACTGAGGTGGGGAGACATTTCTTCGCCCAGAGGGTGACAAATGTGTGTAATTCGCTACCACAGAAAGTAATTGAGGCCAAAATGTTGTCTGATTTCAAGAAGAAATTAGATATAGCTCTTGGGGCTCAAGGGATCAAGGGATATGGGGGGAAGGGGGGAATCAGGATATTGAATTCAATGATCAGCCATGATTAAGATTGTTAGAATGTAACGGTGACAACTTTGATTGGATGTAATGTGACCAATGGGAACAAGATGTAAGGGTCAGCTGACCCAGTAAAACATGGAACCAATTACAGAGTGATGTAATCATCATCTGACTAGCTGATTCACTACAAATATGGAACCATGTAGAATTGTGGGAAGTTTGGAGTGGCCCAGGGCGAGGCCCCAAGTTTGGAGTAATGATGTTTCTTTATTAAACCCTTTCTTTGATTTATAAGTTAGAGTAAGTATTGTTGTATTTTTATTAGCTGCATTTTGAAGAGTTCTTTCTGAAGAAACAAAGATGAAGGGTAGAGTAGGCTCAAAGGGCCGAATGGCCTACCCCTGCTTCTGGTTTCTATGTTTCAGAGACCTAGGCAGCAGTTGGCCTCAGTCCACTCCCTTCCACATGAAGAAATGTCTAGCCATTGCTTGGTGCATCCTTACCCTAACACAACTGAGCAGATGGTGAGATTGTGGTTGGAGGGCCTGAGCCTCTGAGTTTAAACATGGTGCGTTCTATAAAGATGTGTGGATTTCCATTCTGCTGCATGGAACCTTGGTACACAATCGCAGTGATAACCTTCCTGCATTTGGGATGAACCTCAAACTGAACACAATATCAAAGCAGATACATTCAAATCAATTCAATCCCAGAAAGCTTCAGATTCATTTCTATTTGGGTTTGTTCCACCATTTTATCTGAGATTATCTGTGCAATGAAATTGGCCAAGGGCCTTCCCCATTCATTACAGGTTCCTGTGTCGCCAGAGGGCAAGTTGAGTGTGTATATTCTGTTAGAAACAAATATATTTTACTCTTTGCTCTTCCCCCTCCTCCAGAATGCTTCTACACCCAAAGCCCAACCACACTCTTTAAACAAGCCTTTAAGGCCTCAGGGCTTGGGTTTGAATTGTCTACACTTCCCCAGTCCTATTCCACAGTCATTCGGGGAGTTCATCACCATTTGGCATCCTACATTACGGTGTTCATTTTATTACATCAGTTGTTTCTAGAAATGCATTCCTCTTAATGCCAACTCCCTCCCTCTGGTCACATTGTCACTTTTACCAAAATGCAAAGTCATGTCATAGAGGTTTACAGCGTGGAAACAGGCCCTTCAGCCCAACTTGTCCATGCCACGCTTTTTATTTAACCACTAAGCTAGTCCCAATTGCCAGGTTTGGCCCATATCCCTCTGTACCCATCTTACCCATGTAACTGTCTAACTGCTTTTTAAACGACAAAATTGTACCTGCCTCCATTACTAGTAATGATTACCTCTTGGTTTCTGAAGGTGTTTTGTTGGTAAAAATAACTATATCAACATTATCGTGATAATGAATGCCACTGTCGTTTCTCATTAACAAGTGTCTTTGCAACATGGAGTCAGAATTAAATGGAAGAAAATTGATTTAACAGTCCGACTTTGATGTCCAGTTTAGTCAAAAGCGTAGGAATGCCAGGGCAGCAGTCTCTTTTCAAGCCAGTCCGTTCAGTTTCAATCTGAATAAATGTCCCCAATTGGACATTCAAAGCTGTTCTTTGCACTTAAAAACAAAGTTCAATTCTCCCATAATTTGACGACTGTATTCTTTCATCCGAATGGGAATTTAGGCCGGAATTCCCCCCCCAAAATTCTAGGTGTGGAATTTGCATGAAAATTGGAGTAATTCACGCTGGTTCTTTTTCAGTGGGTGCTCAGATTAGAATCTCCCACACTCTGTGCACTGCAGAGGCTAACAGTGTGAATATCATTACAAATCAGTGAGTTAGCACTTAAATGATATTTAAAAATATCATTTAAATGCTAGCCCCGCCGATTTCTGGCGTATGGCAGACTGCACGGGAAATCTGGCGCTGGGCGACGCTAGCGGGACGCGAACTCTCGTGCGAATCCTGCGCATCGCCCCCACCCCTCCCCCCGTGCGATTTTTCTCAGCAGGTGCGCTAAAACAACAGAGCAACGGGATGGGTGAATCGCGGCCTTAGTGTTTTTTTAAAAGACATGATCCGAAATCTCAGCTAATTGTACCTGGGTGCTCATTCTGACTGAGGGAACTGAAGAGTAAATGGCCATTAGGAAATTCAACAATGGTAGACAAAGTTGTCTTTATTTTGTTTGTGCGGCAATGGCCAGACTCTTTTGTCAAAAGGGGGAGGGAGCCTCTGGGGGGGAGTGTCCTCAGAGTGTTGAATTTTTCCCTACCTGTTAATCTGTTGCCCATTTAACCCTCTCAGTGTAAAGCCTTGTTCTTATTTCTTAAAGTACTACAGGGCTGCAAGGGCCAAAAATGGGTCGCAAATCTTCAGAATAACATAAGCAAGGACATCTTCAGACTTGCCAGGAATATTTATTATTTTGCTTATTTCCAGCGATGCCAGTCGTTGACTTTTCACGGTCTTTAATTTTTTTTTAAAAGATGTGTGGTGAGAGGGAGTAGCTCTTTGATCTTATTCGACTGTCATATTTCAGATCAGTTAGGCATTTCTCTCCCCTCAGTGAGCTGAGCACTGAACAAAAACATCTCTTTGTAAAATTTTCTTCCCCTGCTCGCTACCTGCCTCTCGAACAAAACAAAGTTGGACGAGCACCAGTGGTAATAACGTGAAATGGGATCCTGTGGGCAGATCTCCAGCCTGATCTACACGCTTGGCCCTGTCTGAAAACCTGGCTGTGGAAGGATTAAAGAACTCTCACTCCCTCCCTGACTCTTCAAAGCACTCATTGCGGTTTGGCAATGGTTGCAAAAGGAAGGCACCTTTCTTATTTTCAAAATACCATTTGCAAAAGAACTTGTGATGCTCAAACTGTCGTCGGCAGAATTATTAACTCTGTTCCGGATGGAGATGGCAGCAAGCTAAGATTCCTTGTCTGATTGTGTCTTTAGAATCCAGAAACATAGAAGAAAATGAATAAAATATGAGATAAATTAAGAAAATGTGGATTGATGAATATAGTACATAAAGATAAGGCCTTTGGCAGAGTTCCAAGTTGCTGTTGTTGATTCCATGCACAGTCATTTAAAATTCACCGCACGCACAAGGCCATTTGGGCCAACTGGAGTTTATATGCCAGATGAGCGATATCTAACTCTCACTACCTTTTCTATCTGCCTCCCTACCCCTCCATTTCCTCCTTCCTCATGTACGCACCCCTTCAATTCCACATTCTCGCCACTCTGTAAAGAAATTCCTACTGATTTGTTTTCAGTCATTGCTCGCTTTGTAATACTTAATGGGCAGCACGGTGGCACAGTGGTCAGCATTGCTGCCTCACAGCACCAGGGGACCCAGATTCAATTCCTGGCTTGGATCACTGTCTATGCGGAGTCTGCATGTTCTCTCCGTGTCTGCATGGGTTTCCTCCGGGTGCTTTGGCTTCCTCCCACAGTTGGAAAGACTTGCTGGTTAGGTGCGTTGGCCTTGCTAAATTCTCCCTCAGTGTACCCGAACAGGCATCGGAGTGTGTGGCGACTAGGGGATTTTCACAGTAACTTAATTGCAGTGTTAATGTAAGCTTATTTGTGACACTAATAAAATAAACTAAAAGTTAATCATTATTTTGGACTCGTGCATAAGTGGAAAGAGTTTATCCGTACCCACCCGAGAGAATCTCTTGATAATTTAAAGAGGAGACGATGGTCAAGTCTTATTATCGCTAGACTATTAATCGAGAAACTCAGCTAATGTTCTGGGGACTCGGGTTCGAATCCCGCCACGGCAGGTGGTGGAATTTGAATTCAATTAAAAAAAACTGGAATTAAGAATCTACCGATGACCATGAAACCATTGTCGATTGTCGGAAAAGCCCACTGGTTCACTAATGTCCTTCAGGGCAGGAAATCTGCTGTACTTACCTGGCCTGGCCTACATGTGACTCCAGAGCCACAGCAATGTTGTTGACTCTCAACTACCCTCCAAGGGGCAACTAGGGATGGCCAGCCAGCGATGCCTATGTCATAGAGTCGTAGAGGTTTACAGCATGGAAACAAGCCCATGTCCCATGAATGAATAAAAAAAATTTAAAGACCTCCACCAGGTCTTCCCTCTCCCAGAGAAAATAACCCCAGCATGAATTGGATTTCTAAAGAATAACAAAGAAAACCAATTTAAGCGCTGCCTACACACATTGCCCTTGGTGTATTTGTTTGCTGTGAGTGGGGGGAGAGGGGTGGGGCGGGGGGGGGGGGGGGGGGGGGGGCGGTATTCTGAGCTCGTCTTGGCTATCATCGTAAATGGGGCCCAAAATCTTGGGAAACGGGATTCTCACCGGTGAGATCTCATTTCCTATGCTCCTCACCTGTGATGTAACGAGGGTTCCACCCAAAGGTGGGAACTTTATTTCAATAAATGTTCATAAATTTAAATGTTATTATCGAGCTTCCCCGCAAAATGCTGCCCCCTCACTGAAAATCCATATCTCGCCAACATGACCTCATGTCAGCGAGCTTAACAGCAGCTTTTTAATAACTTGAAGCAGTCAAGAGGAACATGCCAACGACGCCAAGGCAAGTATAGCCCCAGGAGGAGTGGGTACATGCCTGGACCCACCCCTGGCAATGCCAATCCGGCAGGGCTGACGTGGAGGCCCACCCCATGTAGGGCTTCCCCTTTTGGGGGCGGGGGTGTTGGGGCATGCCTCGTTGCTTGTGGACTGGAGGGGGGAATGTGGGGCCCAATGCCTGTGGGGGGGGGGGGGGGGGGGGAGCACTCCAATGCCTTCAGAGTGGGAGATGTCCTGATGTTTGTGGGCGGCGCTCAAAGCTTGTTTGTGGGTCCTCCTCCATGTTCAGGGGTTGGGATGGAGGGGGGAGTGGAGGGAGTTTATTTTTATCGCAGAGTAAGGTGCCCTTTAAAAATGGTATTCCAATCCCTCTGGAGCGGGCATCGAGGGCTCTATCAGGACCCACCCTGCCAGTGTGATGGCGAAAACCATGCCCTCAGACTTTCCTTTGCACAGAGTGCCAGTGAATCTGGAGAGAATACTTAGCTGTGCAGCTGCAGAGCTGCATGAAGGTTTTCCCACCTCGGCCAGCGGCTCTGAGGGGAAGAGTCCCCGTCGTGTGTGGGATATTTTCTCATTTAAAACTTAATTTGTCCACCACGCCTAAGCTTCACCAGTGTTCATATTACAGGTAAGTACAGTGACCAGCCATGATGGTGAGGTCCACCTTCATACAGAGCGACCCACATGTGTGCCAGTGTGAATGCCTCGCCCTCACAATATTCATCTTGACAATGACAGCGTGGTGAAAAGCACTCCTCCTTCCAATTGTTTATTTGTTCTCCATTATTCATAATTACAATTTCAAATTTAATGATTCTCTTACTATAAGATTCTTGTGTCACACAGCTCCTTTTAAAACCCATTGCACAAGT